>NW_011494609.1:2360352-2374209 GCF_000754665.1 Bison bison bison
GCCCCTCCCCACCCCCAGCAAGTACCAGGCAGACCCCCAACTTTTAACTCTCAGAGGCTCTTATACCCTTTCCAGAAGAAGCAATGAAATGAGAAATCCACTGTTTCCACTTCTTTCTCCTGAGCATGTCTTTTGAACATAACTCAAAGAAAGAAAAAAATATTATTCGAGGCTGTGGTGCTCAATAAGGTAGTTTAAAAAAAAAAACAAAGAGCCAGGGAAGAAATTATGTTATACCTCTCTTTTGAGAGATGTATACTCTCTCTTTTATTTCCTCAACTTCTTTTTTAAGAAAAATAACTCAAGGGTTAATATCAGGAATCATTTTTCAAATTCAGCTTCCTTTAAAAAATAAATAAATAAATAACAGCAAGCTGTAAGTCATATACCATCCAGTCCCCCCACTTAAAGTGTACAATTCAATGGTTTTGTGAGACCATCACAATTGAGATCACTTCTAAAAAATGTGGCTTCCAGGACCTCTCCTGGATCAGTGTAGGTTCGGTCCAGTTTCCCCACTGTCTCTGTTTCTGCCTGAGTTGCCATATGGTGAGAATTAAACCGAGAGTGAGGTTCAGACACTGTGTAAGACTTTGAATCATCAAAGCATGGATGATATGAGGCAGAACATTATGCTAATTATCGGGAACTTGTTCAGCCACAGAGCTTCAGATTTTAAACAGCTTCTCTATTGTTGAGTTAACCCCAGAATCTCCAGGCGTTTTCATCAGTCCCGGTTTGTTCCAGCGGGACAGATCCTCCATTTGTGTTTCTGAGCCCTCCACATTTTTTCTGGCATTATGTGCACCTCAGTCTGCTCACAGGGCAGGCTGGCCAGTTTCCTGACGGGGCTTGTGTTCCAGGGCGGGGAAAGAATGCTTGGCTGAGCCCCTTGGGATGCGCCCTTTCCACCCTGCTGGTCTGCATCCCACTGAGATCCCCGCTGGGACAGAGGATTCCGTTTGTCCAGCATCTGATGTCCCTGGCCGTCGTAGAGGCGGTAAGATCCATCCCCGGGTACCAGGTATGTGCAGTTCATCACTGATACACCCCTGCCATGCACGCACATCTCTGTTTAGGCGTGCTTGTAGTGTGTGTGCGTGTCTGAATGACTGCTGTGCGTGGAGCCTCAGCCTGCTTTTTGTAAAGCTGGCAGCAGAGAGCTC
The DNA here is from genome assembly GCF_000754665.1 of Bison bison bison. Classification (NCBI taxonomy): domain Eukaryota; kingdom Metazoa; phylum Chordata; class Mammalia; order Artiodactyla; family Bovidae; genus Bison; species Bison bison. The sequence goes on from NW_011494609.1 coordinate 2,361,519, forward strand.
CTGGAGTTTTAAAAGTGTTTGATAGCAGCTTCGGGCTTGCTGGAATGTGTTCATTTCCCAGAATTTCCCTTCTGTGCTGTTGAGAGATGTGTCCAATGTCCTAGTAAAGGCAGGCCTTTCTTTTCCTTTTCTTTCTTTTTGACTGAAGCACATTGGACTGGGTGAGTCTATTTATCCATCGTGTTTTCTGGTGAAAAGACTTTTTTTATAGGCCTAAACAAACCTCGGGCACCCAGTCTGTGTGCCTCAACTTCACAGTCATGGCAGGAGGTGGGGTTCCAGGTGGCCCAGTTCAAGGCAGTGTCTACTCGCGGGCCATTCCCCAGAGGGCACAGGCAGCCTTGCCCCGGCCACTGGACCGCTCTGTTTCTGTTACCCAGGTTGACCGCTGGCACTTCATGGAGACTAATAAACTCAGTATCCTCTAATCAGTCAGTTCAGTTCAGTTACTCAGTTGTGTCCGACTCTTTGCAACCCCATGGACCACAGCACACCAGGCCTCCCTGTCCATCACCAACTCCTGGAATTTACCCAAACTCATGCCCATTGAGTCGGTGATGCCATCCAGCCATCTCATTCACTGTCGTCCCCTTCTCCTCCTGCCTTCAATCTTTCTCAGCATCAGGGTCTTTTCCAGTGAGTCAGCTCTTCACATCAGGTGGCCAAAGTATTGGAGCTTCAGCTTCAGCATCAGTCCTTCCAATGAACACCCAGGACTGATCTCCTTTAGGATGGACTGGTTGGACCTCCTTGCAGTCCAAGGGACTCTCAAGAGTCTTCTCCATCACCACAGTTCAAAAGCATCAATTCTTCGGTGCTCAGCTTTCTTTATAGTCCGACTCTCACATCCATACATGATGTGATATGACTCAGTAAAATGCGTTGCTCCTGTGTATCTCCATAGCATTCTACTCAAGACATTTCTGCTTGACTCTGGTTGGTTCAGGGCCATCCTTCACTCTGGAGCAGGAGGTCCTTAAGGAAAAAGAGCCCCCAAGAGTATTGTTCCCTGCCTTAAGCCCCACCCCCACCCCACCCCACCCCCCCGCCCTCCTCCCTAGCACATGATGGTCCCCTGTGCTGTGGTTATGGATCTTGGGATAATCAATTTAATTCCCAAGATGGGTGTCTTCAGAGTGTTTCTGATGGCGGTACACAGTGATGAGGGAGAGGAGACTGAGATTCCTGTGTTCTTTAGGTCTCCTTCCTCTAGCCCCACGGGGAACTTTAATACTCCAAGTATTGCTCCAAAGAGGTTATCGGCTGTCTGAAAAAGAAGAGAGCACGAGACTCCCTATTCCTGCCCGTTTCTAGAATATTCTGCTCATCTTTGTGTTTTCTTTTTTTTTTTATTTTATTTTTAAACTTTACAATATTGTATTAGTTTTGCCAAATATCGAAATGAATCCGCCACAGGTATACCCCTGTTCCCCATCCTGAACCCTCCTCCCTCCTCCCTCCCCTCCCCTCCCTCTGGGTCGTCCCAGTGTTTTCTTTTTTAAGTTGGATGACCTCTCCCGGTCCCTTTGTGTCTTGAGACTGCTTGATTAATTCGCAGATTCTCCTTTTAGGACATCAATTTGCGAGTGAAGTGGCCCAATGATATTTATTACAGTGACCTCATGAAGCTTGGTGGAGTTTTGGTTAACTCAACACTTATGGGAGAAACATTCTATATACTTATTGGTAAGTTCTTAAAGCCCTTACCCCCAGAATTTTTAGATTAATAGTTCTATTAATTAGTTCTATAATTTTTAGATTATAGAAATAAAATGGCTCACACATGGCTCCATTGAGGGGAGTGGATTATCATCTGGGATTTCTTTTTCTTTGAGCTTTGACTTACAGAACACAATATGTATGCAGAACAGGCCAGGTGGGTAGAAAGCCTTTCAGAGAGTTTAGCATTTGTACCTCTGGTCGTGGAAACCACCACATGGGTATCGCATCAAACAGGCGTTTTCTTACACCTCTCTACACTCCCGCTTCTTGTTGAATTAGACATGATGAAAATATCCACTTTGTTGCTTGGTAATAAGAAAAGAAAAGTTGATTTCAAGGATGGGTGTCCTTGCATTCTTAATCTGACCTTCCCAGGCCATGGAAAATTTGCCTTCTTTTTGACCTTCAGAAGACACTCCAGGCTGGTCAGGGTGAGGTAAAGATTCCCCGTTTCACCTCAGCACTTCCTCATCAGTCAAGGGGGTGGATTCAGAAGCAGTTCGAGAAGTCCTAGGTGTCCCTGATCATCCAAGCATCACCTTCTCCCTAATGCCCAGAGGAACTGGAGTGGGGTTCAGAAATCAGCAGTGGACAGAAAACGTGTGATGGTGTGTGGGCAGTGCCAGCCAGAGAAGACATGGCGTGTGTTTCCAGTGCTGCTGCCAACTGGCAGTGTTATTCGAGGGAAGTTATTTCCTCCCCTCCAAGCTCCGTCTCCCATGTGTAAATGAGTAACTGGGCTGGATACAGAGGTTCTGAATAGGGACAAATGATGGCTTCAGGGAGCTGAGGAACTCTCTGTCAGTGAGGGGAAACGAAACTTGCTTCTGATAGAATCCATAGCTTTTATTGACGTCTTAAGGCCGTGGGAGGTGAGCAGGGGGCACAGAGGGCATCTTTGGGGAAAGATTCAAGAAGTCACCATCAGTGGCGCCTGCTGGTCCTTAGAAAGACACAGCCTAAGCTGACAGCAGTCCACGTGGCTCTTTTCCCAGGACCGTGCACTTTCTGGGTACACGGGAGTTTTTTAGCCCTGCAGACGCTTAGGTGAATGCCGTGTACCGGCACAGGTACTCCGCTGTTGTGTCTTGTTGGTGAAAGTGCGAACGAACGACTGCAAAGTCTTCCCTGCTTTGTAGTTGTTTTTTTCCCCAGGTGTCATTTACACTGGTTTGTATTTTAGTAGCCAGTATATTAAAAAAAAATAACAACAACCTTGGGCCAGCCAAGCCTTCCCTTCATACCGAAAACAGCTCAGAACATTTATCAAAAAGTACTGTTGTTATGAATGTTATTATTCTATCTAAGACAAGTATTTGGGAACTTTTCTTCTCAGAGGCCCTGGAAAGATGGTCGGCTCACTTGCCTAGTTCTTGCAGTATTTCACTTCTTATTGAAGCCCTCTTTGAGGCTGATTCAGGCCCTGTTGAAAACTAAGTCTCAGCTTTTCTGAAGACCCCCCCCCCCCAGCCGGCAGAGAACAGCGGTGTTAAGTAACGACAGAGATAAGCCGGTAACTCTCTCCTGAAGCCTTGGTTTAGGGGCCTGTGAAAGAGCCACTGAACGTGGGTTGGCCCTCTGCCAACAACGTAACCCTAGCACCAAAGACTTGCAAGGATAAAGCATTAAAAGATGTGTTTGGGGTTATGCCATGATCGAGGTTGGAAGTCTCTGAATCCAGAGTTTATTCCTTAAGACCTGAATAAAATTCTTTATTTTCAAGCATGTGTTCTGTTATTCAAGTAGAAAAAGAAACAAGAGATTTTATTTTATATCTGGTTCAGCACTGAGCTCCAATTCTTGGCTAGACCACAGGAAGTATCATTTAAGAAGCAACTCTGTTTTGTCCTGTTCATCCCTTTCTGCTTAATTGAATCCAATGTGACTTGGTTTTTTTTCTTTTCCAACTAATGTGTAATACATTTGGAATGGCTCTGGTTTGATGAGGATAGTAAGGGAAGGATGAAAAAGAAAGATGGACTCTGAGATATAAGTCCTTCTCTAATTGGCCAGAGAAAAAAAAAAAAAAAAAAAAAACTCGAAATGAGGACAAGAAAGCAGCAAGTTGAGCGTAAAAGCTGTAACTTTATCCAGGCGGTCGAGAGAGACGTGTGATGTCTCAGTAGGTTGAGCTGCTCACCTTGTCCATCGTTTCTCTCCGTTCAGGCTGTGGATTTAACGTGACGAACAGCAACCCTACCATATGCATCAATGATCTCATCACAGAATACAATAAGGAACACGGGGCAGAGCTACAGCCCCTGAGAGCCGACTGTCTCATCGCCCGAACGGTGACCGTGCTGGAGAAGCTGATTGACGTGTTTCAGGACCAGGGGCCCAACGGCGTTCTTCCTCTCTACTATAAATACTGGGTACACAGGTCAGTGCTGGCTTGTCTGCATCCTCTTAAAATCCCTTTACTAAGGCAATAGTTTAACATCTTAAAGTGAGAAAATAAACACAGGTCTGGGTAATCCTCTGTGACTGATGGATAAACCTGGGGGATACCACCTTGAGTGAGCGTCACCAAGAATGGGGACAAACGGGCAATCCCGTGCCTCCAGGTGGGACGCGCTGGGAAGGACACTGCATCACTGAAGGCTTTCCTGCCCCAGTGTGTGTTTAAACCGAATCTGATTGTGAGGCATCAGGCAAATCTTAAATTGGGCAACATTCTCGGTAACTATCATTTTCAAAGGGAGACCTCCCAGCCTCAGCCTGACCTGAGAACTTTGTTAGAAACACAAATTTTTTTTTTTCTGTGTTTGAATTCTATTTTTCTCCTTTGCTGACTTCTGTTTCTTTAATTAAAAATTTTTTATTTGGAGGATAATTGCTTTGCAATGTTGTGCTGGTTCCTCCCGTACAACATTCATGTTGTATGCATACCTATGTATCCCACAGGTATACATACGTCCCCTCCCTCTTGAACCTCCCTCCCCGCCCCACCCTCTAGGTTGTCACGGAGCACCATGTTGAGCTCCCTGTGTTACAGAGCAGTTTCCCACTAGGCTGTCTATTTTGCATATGGTAATGTACATGCAGAAATGCAAATTCTTGACTCCTCCCCTGGGGCTGGGGCCCAGCATTCCTGTTTTAACGAGGGCTCCAGCAAGCTTTCAGGCACCTTAGTTTGAAAAGTACTGATGTTGACCAACAGGGGCCTCTACCTTTTAGCAATGTCAAGGTCTTAGAAACAAAGAGAAGGTAGGAGATTTTTGAGATTAAAGAAGACTCACGAGGCATGACAGCTGAATGCAATATAAGATTCATAATCAGATCCTGGAAGGGAGAGAGTACCCACAGAAGACATTAATGGGATGATGGGGACTTTTGCACAGGGACAGATAATCAATAATGTGTCAAGATCACATTTCTTGAGAGTGATAATGATATTCTGGATTTAAGAAGATTATTCTTATACTTGCCGAAATATTTAAAGTGTCATGATGCCTACAACTTATTTTTAAATATCAGGAACCCCCCTCCACCCCGCATAAAAGAGCGTGTGCGCACGCACACTGAGGAAGAACTGCAAACGTGGAAAGTGTTATCAGTGAGTGTAAGTGAAGAGGGCACGTGAGGTTTGTTGTACTATGTTCCCCCTTTTCTGTCGGTCTGAAATTCTTCAAAATAAAAATGGGGGAGGTGCAGCTTCTATACATTTAAAACTGTTAAGGCTATAACTCAGTAGGTGCATTTGGAAAAATATTGAAAACAAGTCAAATTAGCATGCATTTAACTTATAATTGATGCACCCCAACTCAATAAAAGTCTTCTTTTCAGAACAGCTAGAAAGAGGCCAATCTTATCTCAGCCAAAAAGCCTGGAGGGTTGCAGTGTTTCTTTAAAGTGCTAGAGAGTGAAGGAAGTGGCGCAAAAAAACCCTTCTGGATGTTCAGAATTAGGAGTGACAGTGTTTGCAAGAGAAGCAGCTCCTAACTCCCTATTGGACTTGGTTATATTCTTGTAGTCACTGAGACAGTTCACGCGGGACCAGTGAAAGGCAGAGCTCAGACCCAGATGCATTTTAACTGTATCCAGCCCAGCCTCCTCTCTCCCGCCAGCCCCGAATCCTTTGCTATAACGGACTTAACTAATCATCTCAAGCCTCCGCTGCCTCTCACATGCCCCAGTGACCGAGGGCTGTTCTTCCTTTTCAGCGCTCAGCAAGTCCGCCTGGGAAGCGCTGAGGGACCACAGGTGTGGATAGCTGGCCTGGATGACTCCGGGTTCCTTCTGGTCCACCAGGAAGACGGCGATGTGGTCACGGTGCATCCTGACGGCAACTCCTTCGACATGCTGAGAAACCTCATCGTCCCCAAACAGCAGTAGTCCCGGCTGGGGACTGACGGACAGACTGAAGGGCAGAACTGAGGCGGGAGGCTTCCCCTTGGATTTCTGTCGCCTTTCCTAGCCCGTGGAGCCGGAAAAACTAAATCAGAGTTGTTGATGATTTTTTTTCCTCCAATTAACCTGTTCATTCTTAAATTTTGTTCAGGGTAGAGGGTCGATCACTGAAAAGATGTAGTTCAGGTAAAGACCTGCCATAGATATGAGATTTGTTCTCCCCTCTTGAAATTGGATGTGTGTTAATTGGCAAAAAAAAAAAAAAGTTTTTACATGGAAACAGCAATGGAATAATTCACGTTTTCCCAGTAGAGGAGATCTTTGTGCGTGCTCAGTCACGTCCGACTCTTTGCAACCCCACGGACTGTAGCTCACCAGGCTCCTCTGTCCGTGGGATTCTCCAGGCAAGGATACTGGAGTGGGTTGCCATGCCCTCCTCCAGGGGATCTTCCCGGCCCAGGTATTGCCTCTCTTGCATATCCTGCAATGGCAGGTGGATTATTTGCCACTAGCCACCTGGGAAGCCCAGTGAAGATCTTTATCCGTAGACTATTAAAAAATTTTTTTAAAAAGCTTTCAGGCCCTGGTCATTGGTGAGTTAGGAGTATGGTAACACTGTTTACAAGAATCCAGGGAGATGTTTTCCTATAGGAACATACACTGGTCCTTAGTCATCATTTTTTGTTTGTTTAGTGAAGAAAAGAGAAGGTAGGTTTCTAAGCCTTATTCTCAGCCTAGTGGTTTGTGGTCCAATAGCAATGTCTACATGGCTACAGAGACACCCTAGCAGCTCTGGTTGTAATGACCTCGTAGAAGGAATCAGTTCATTACTTTGACATTAATTAATGAGCTTTCCTAAGTTTAAATTGATGGACTATTCTGCCGTGATGGGATCAAGTTCAAGATCCTTAAAGCATTGATTAGGTAATTGCTTGGATGTGAGGGTGGGTGATTTGGCTCCAACAGCTGGAGATGAAGTCTCCCTCTCATACCACACGCAAAGGAGGATTTGGAGCTTTAAGCCAGGGGCGGGCTTGCTTTGAAATATAGAGCATTCCTGCAGGACTGTATAGACGTACACAGTATAGACGTACATGGCATTTTATTGCTAAGTCACAGTTTTTTGCCCCCTTTTCACATTGCCAAAAAAAGTTATTGCTATTGCATACCGTCAGTTAAGAGCGCGCGCGCGCACGTGTGTGTGTGTGTGTGTGTGTGTGAAGTCTTAAAAGAAGATGTTCAAAATCTGATGCCCTATGAATCTCTATGAAAGAACAAAAGAAAGGAAGCCTTTTGATATGCATTTGCTCTTTCCAGATGTATTCCATGCTTTTTCCATGTAACTCTTATCTCCACTGAACTTGAGACTCATAACACATTGCTTTTCAGCCCGAAGAGGCCACTTTTTGTCCGCTTTTCTCTCTTCCTGCCAATCCCAACTGAAATTAGTGAAAAGAAAAGTTGATGAGGCTCTCAGCTCTGAACAGAACTCCCTTATTGTGCCCTAGCACTGTCTTTCTCCAGCTTTAACCGGTCAGGCTAACTCCAGAAAGTTGCGGTTTTCGGTATAAAAATCTGTCTACCTTTAGCCAGGCACAGGCAACCCCGTAGATGGAAAAAAATAACATGTTTAGTCAAGTACACTAACCCAATATGTATGTTTTGGAAATGTAACTTGAAAAGATTTCAGAAGTCATATTTTACAAATAAGGCTTCAACTAGAATTATTTTTCTTAACAAAACAAAACACTCTTTCCTAAATGCCCAAGTCTAAATAAAAGTTTGAAGTCCACAGCACCCCAAATTTACCAAATGGACTCACCCTGGAGAGGGCATCTGCAAAATATCATTAAGAAGAAAGTTCTCAGGCTAATGTTGCAAGTTTGACTTCTCAAACTCTGTAATATAAGGCAAGCCATCTCTCAGAGCTGCCATCGTTAACTTTTTGCATTTCTTTGGGGGGTTATTTAATGAAAAACATGCTATGATTTGTTTTAAGCTTAAGTCCTACTCTAGACAGTCTGCTTTAGGGAAAAAATAATGTTATCATTTAATTTCCTTTTGGTAAATTAAAACTAATGAAGTGTGGCCATGTCACAGCAGATGGAGATGCTCTGGGCGTATCGCTTTGCTCCTACGCTTTCAAGACTGTTCTTATTTCTTACTTGTGCCGACACCCAGTTGTCTTGAGGGAGGCAAAATAGACTTGGAGCAGATGCTGCGTTTTGCATAAACCTGACTTTGCCTCAGATGAACCAAAGACTTTTGAAATTCTGCTTCCTATAGAACAGCTGAATAAAGGCATTTTGCTTACAGCTGTTAGCATTAGGAAAACTTGCTACACTGCACTTGTTAATTTGGGTGCAGTTTATGCACCCAGCGATCTAGGATCTCAAGGAGCTTTAAAGTCTTAACGAGAACTTCGAGTTTTCCTCTTAATCTTTAAAACATAGCACCTAAACTCAGGATTGGCATGTGCTTTGGGATATTTGAATTGTGCCCTAGCGTAGAGGCTGCGCATTGAGCATCTACCGAATTACGTGAAAGGCAGGAAGGACGGCAACCCCTCGGGGCTGGTAGCAAATTTCAGAGGAATTCTAAAATAGGACCCAGCCATAGCTGGGCTTTCCGTGCCCCTCCCCTGCCCCCGCAACACTCCTTGGCACTGGTCATCCTGGCAGCATGTACAGAGCTGGGGCACAGTCGGAAGGATCTGTGTCCCCCAGGGGCTCTCTGCTACAGCATAGCAGACTGCCCGGTGTGGGAGCAAGTGGTCCAAGGAGGGGTGGGTCCACACGACCAGGCCTGGGGTACCATGCACCTCCAACCCTGCCCCCACCCCCACCACCTACACACACGGGGAGGACTACGTGGGCACCCCTCACCCTCGAGTCTGGGAACCAGGAGAGAAGCCAGCCTCAGCCAGCCGTTTCAGAATCCATAAAGGAGACGTTTTAGGCTTACGTTCTGTAGGTCTGTTTGGTCTTAATGGGCAAAGAATTGAGAAATCGGTATTCCTAACTACTATGCATATTTGAAATAAAGCGTTAAACCTCTGCATTTTTAGTTTTTCAAAGACTCATCTCTGAAACATAATCACTTTAAACCGATGCCTATAAAAAGCAAGTCTACCAAAATAAACTTTGAGACCTTCTCTGTAGTTTGGGCTTATTTTTTATTTTTACCATGTTTCATTCGTCAAAATAAGCAATTCCTTTCGGTTACAATATTTTTTTTTATTCACATTTAAACATTTTAAAAAATAAATAGTTTTACATCAGAAGGAATAGGTATATGTAAGTATTAAGAAGCTGGTTGCTTTTTTAAAAATGTAGTTGTGAAAAATGTGTTATGTATCATACAAAAGACAAGTCATATTACTCCAAAGAATGAAAGTCAGCAAATCCCAAAAGTTCAAAAAAATTTAATTAAAGTGAGAAATACATTTAATAATGTAAATTTTTTAGTTTAAAAATTTTAACAAGTTTAATATAAGAACATGTTCTGTTCTTGTCCAATTGTTCTTCCTATTTTGTGAGAACTACTTGACTTTTGTTTCCACAGTTCTTCCCCAAGATTTCAATCTTATTTATCATACTTAAGTTTAGGAATAGCTTGAATAATGCATCTTTGATAACTCAAGGGCTACAATTCACTAAAATTTCCACAGTAATTTTATGGAATTTATTTGAAATTTTTCTTTTATCTGTAGCAGCCCCCACAGTCTACCTAACCATCTTGAAAGTGTTAGTTGCTCAGTCATGTCCAACTCTTTGTGACCCCATGAACTGTAGCCCGCCAGGCTCCTCTGCCCATGGAATTCTCCAGGCAAGAATACTGGAGTGGGTAGCCAATCCTTTCTCCAGGGAATCAAACCCAGGTCTCCTGTATTATAGGAAGGTTCTTTACTGTCTGAGCCATCGTAAACTACAGTATACTTTATACAGGATTCATTGATGGAGTAAACCTCTCCCATCCTTAGGATCCAAGGGAGGAAGACATGGCCATTGGACTTAATATGATCAAAGGGGTGGGGGTGAGGGAGCAGAAAATACAGGCTTTTACAGATTTCCTCAGAGCAGCACTTCACACCCTGTTCACTTCTCTACAAAGGTATGAATGGAATGGCTTTTCTAGAAAGGGCTTCCAAGAACATAAAGGAATTCCGTTCCCTTGGAGGCCCAGTGGAAGGAGGGCCAAACCAGTCTTGAACTGGGCTTATTCTTGAAATCCATTTCATCTGGCATTTTTTTGTCAACATGTTAGGAACCACTGCATTTTTCTTCTTCTGTGAAAGACATGCGTATCTATTAACATGCTTTCTCTTCCAGAGCCTCACGAAGTTGAGAAACAACATCCCCAAGCTTAAATGTGCAGACTAAAAGATGGAGGTAACAATGTCAGGTTGCCGTAGTAACTGCCCTGCTAACTCTGCACAGAGCTGCTGTCCGCCTGGAAGCCAGCTTGCATGGGATCCTCCTTCATGTTCTAGGTTATGAAAACTGCATTGTTTAGGCAAGGAAGTTTTTCCTAGTACACATTTTATTTTTCAAGTACACATACCCTCATCATTAAGCCTATTTATGTTAAGGTTTATAAATCTGTAACAGTTTTCTTTGCGAACAGTAACATCTGGTCTTAAATTGCTCCGGAAGTCCTCACAGTTGTATTTATTTTATACAGCCCCCAATGATTAATAACAAGATAAGACACAAACGTATTTTATGGTACTTTATTGAAAAATGTCAAGTGAATCTCCTGCTCATCAAACCTGCACCTTCCAGGAATCATGGGTTTAATTATGGGTCTTGACAGCATAAAAACATTACCCCACGCTTATTTTCTGTGTATCTACACTCAGAGCAAGCTGCTCATGAGTTGTGGCTAAGCGCAGTGTAGAGGTGTACGCACTGGATTCTTCTGACCTCGCCCCTTCACTGCAAAACACATGTTCCTAAATTTGCAAACTGGACCCTAAGGCAACTGACCCATCCCAGGGAAGCAGGCAGGGCCTCAGAGTGGCACTGGCTGGGCGGCAGGTCCTTTCACATTTTGAGAACAGTACATGTAGGTGCACGCGGATTCAAGGAATAGTGAGCTGGAGACATTGGTGAACAAATTTTCCACGCTGAAAGGTGGACATAGTTTCCTAAAAGTAAACCATCTTTGAAAAAGCAGCAAAATGAGGGAGCGTTTATAGTGAGTAGCAGATTGAAAAAGTGTGGTTCAATGCATTGATCCACTTTGGAGCCATGAAAGGATTTTTAAACAGGGAAATCTTGAAGCAAAAGTATAAAAATAAAAATTAATGGGAGTTTATTTTAAAAACACTGCTGGTGCTTTATAAAAAGATTCCTGTTCACCTGTTACACACATGACATGTTCATATGGAGTTTTCTTACTCTGTAGAAAATGCAGAAAATGCTGAAGACGTGTACATTATTTTCGTTACATCCCTTTAGCATGTTTTCTTCCGCGAGGCGCAGTCCATTGACAAGTTTCCATATTGCACATGCAATTTATCTAACTTTATTAGCACTACTTGTAGCAAACACGAGCCTAGGGAATTACAGGTCTGTGTGGGCCAGAGGGACTTTGCTTGTCATCAGACTTGACAGGGGTAGCCAATCCACTGGGCACGGAAATCATCCACCTGTCACTCTCATAAAATATTTGGCTATATATATATATATTTGCATTTAATGCCTATTCAATATATTCTGAAGGTGCTATTCTCAAGAGTTCACGGGGTTGGGAGGGAATAAAAACTTTGTGAATGCACTTGAGACGTACATCCACATTCACCCCCTTGGTCTCGGCTTGTCGATGTTTATATTCAAGGGTTAAATTAAAACAAAAACGTTTCATGAGACTCATGAATGACTTGAAAACTGCGGAGTTGTCCTGCATTCAGGGAACTTAAATCATCACATTCTGCCGTTGACTTAAAAACCTAAAGGGCAATGAACACAGGAGGCTTCCCGGGCTGGCCCATCTATCTGACCATCTTCGGGTGGGGTGACCTTCGCAAAATGGAGGGTGTCTGGAGATATTACAACTGCTACCCGCCCCCCACCCCTGCTAAGTCACTTCAGTCGTGTCCACTCTGTGCGACCCCATAGACGGCAGCCCACCAGGCTCCGCCGTCCCTGGGATTCTCCAGGCAAGAACACGAGTGGGTTGCCATTTCCTTCTCCAATGCATGAAAGTGAAAAGGGAAAGTGAAGTCGCTCAGTCGTGTCCGACTCCTAGCGACCCCATGGACTGCAGCCTACCAGGCTCCTCCGTCCATGGGATTTTCCAGGAAAGAGCACTGGAGTGGGGTGCCATTGCCTTCTCCACGCCCCCCACCCCGCCCCCCGCCAAAAGCGGGTCTGCTACTGAGCATCGGGGGCGCGCAGGCTGATTTCAAGGCGAGAAAACCAAGTCCCCCCCAAGGACGGAGTAGTTGGGGCCACCCCTGGGCGGTCGCCTTTTCAGAAAACCCAGCTCTTGGAGAACAAAACGTCGGGCGGTCAGGGTGTCCCAGACGTCGCCGCTTCTGTCCTCTACGTGGGCGTTTATGGCATCTACGGCTTAAAAAAAAAAATCTAGAAGTCGGCGGCGGAGGTCTCGGAAA
>NW_011494609.1:2374812-2388713 GCF_000754665.1 Bison bison bison
GGGGAGGAGGGGGCCCGCCCCAAGCGACACCCCCCCGGGGGGCCTGGGGCCGCCACCCGCCCGGAGCCGCCCGCACCCCGCCAAGTCCAATCGCAAGATCCAAGTGGCCTGTTCTAGGAGCCGCAGGAAGCAGTGAAGAGAAACAGGTGGACTTAATGTTAGCAAGAGCCTTGATTTAATGCCACAGAGCCGAAGATTAGTTCAGTGTGTGAGCAGTATAAAAAGCAGATAAGGCGGTCTTCCTTTCTGCCTTCCAAACGCGGGGGAGACGCTAGGACCACCTCTCACCGCACTGGCCACCCGGGGCTGGTGGCCACCATGCTGGACAGCATTGGTCTACAGGCTTCTTTCCCCCGGCCCTACTCTTAGGTGGCCCCAGTCGGCCACGACTTTTTTGTTTGTGTGTTTTGCTTTTCCCTCAGTGGGGAGGGTGGAGTGGTAATCACCCTGCTCCCTTTAGTACTGTCCTAATTAATGTCATAACCAGCATCACCAATTAGACGGTCTAGAATCAGTTAGCTCCCCTTCCCACTTTTAAACCTTCAGACATCCTTTGTCTTCCTTTAATATCAAAAAGACTAGGAAATCGATTACAAATTGCCCCCAATTAGCACCTCTGGTCCAGTTTTTACCAAGTATCTGGCAAATGAAGTGGTTATTAACCTCTTTCACTTCCAAAATAGCAATGAAAAAAAAAATCAAATACTGTTTTATCTCATTGGTCAACACCCCCACACAAAGAAAAGTAATTCTTTCAAGTCCCGTCTCCAGTGGGTAATAACCAGTTAGGACAATCCCTTTGCTTTTTCTTTCCCCGGGCTGTGCCAAGGAAATCCCTGCTGTGGTTATTTGGGGGACCCAGTGCACTGATGGTTATTAGGAATGCAAATCTCAGGCCTGCCCTGCGCTGGTTGCTGGCATATTGTTTTCTGAACTGGTTACTTTTAAAAAACATGTCCTGGTAATCTCCGAGAATGTCACTAGCCCTCTTCTTCTGTATCTCAAAGGCTTGTGAAGACGGGCACAGCACAGGGCAAGAAGTTTGCTCAGCAGCCGTGGGAGCAGCAGAGCCCGACCTGCCTCCAAAGAGCGAAGGAGAGGAGGGGACACCAGGCAGGTCACTCTTCTGGGGGCTTGTAACGTCCCCCCAGCCTTCAGTGGTCCTGCGGGACTCTTGCACAAACCTGCTCTACAGTCTCTACAGTCTCAGGTCTGAGTGGCAGCTAACCCTCCACCCCCTCCTCCTACCCTCTGCCTGGGGTTGCCCCGGGAAGGAAGCAGGGGCCTCTCTGGGCCTGGGGGCAGCTGGTGAAACCTCCACAGAGGACCTCTGCTTGGCTGCTCGCTGGATGGCCAATCCTGTCTGCCTGCCAAGCCCTGTGGTAGGTATGATCCTCGTGGCTCTTGCTCCCATCTTACAGATGAAGAAACTGAGTCCTGGAGGACCTGTGCTATTTGCCTTAGGGTGGGCATCGGCATTTCTGTCCCTGAGCCCGTGATTTTCCACCACTGCTTCCTACGCTTTGAAAACTGGCATGAGAAGAAAACCAATAGTGTCTCATGTTCATTTTGGGGTGGAGTAGAAAGTAATCATAAAATAAATACACTTGGGGGTTCTCGGGATACATGTGCTGTGCTAAACTGCTCAGTCATGTCCGACCCTCTGTGGCCCCATGGACCATAGCCCGCCCGGCTCCTCTGTCCATGGGATTTCCCCAGAGCAAGAATACTGGAGTGGGTTGCCATTTCCTTCTCCAGGGGAATCTTCCCAGCCCAGGGATCGAACCTGCATCTTTTGTGTCTCCTGCACTGGCAGGTAGATTTTTTTTTTTTTTTTAAACACTAGCACCACCTGGGAAACCATATAGGAAAATCACGTTGCCTCCCTTTTAGGGAGCAAAGGGAGTCCGGGACTTTTAGGGAGGGTGGCCCCACACCCCATCTCCACCGTCCCTGGTGCCCACGAGGCGCATGGGCACGGTCGCAGCCTCGGGAAGCGCTCGCAGTGAGGGCGGGAAGGCACGGCCACTCCCACCCAGAGGCAGAAGGAAAGGCGTGTTTGCCCAGAGCCTGGGCATCCTTTCTCCGTCTGCCACCCACCGCCACTTCCGTCCACTGTCCTGCCCGCACCCCTCGTGTAAACAGGACCCACCTTCGTAGTTTGGCATCAGGCTGTGCCGAGCAGGGTTCACCGGCGGCTCGGAAAAGCTCTTAGCCGGAGACGGGCTGCCGGGCACTAGGGGGCTGGCGTAGTGCCACTGGCACTCGCCGCCGGCTGGCAGGGTGCTCAGCAGAAAGCGCGCCACCTCGCACGGGGGTCCCTGGGGCTGCCCGAACTTGGCCGGCAGCACAGGCTTCTTGCTGCTGAAGACGTGAGAGTCTAGAGGGAAGGGTCCATAGTGGTAGGAGAAGGGCAGGCCGTAGGACGGGGCGTACAGAAGGTCGCCGCCTTCTGAATGGAGCTGCTGTTCTGGGGGAGCTGGGCCGTGGGCAGGGGGGCTGGCCCTCCAGCTTCCGAGCTGGCCGCACTCCAGTTTGTCCATTTGGAACGAGCCGTACTGCTGCCAAGCAAAGAAGACAGATGAAGGGCCTGCCGGGGCGGGCGGCCGGCGGCAAGCTGCCTGCCCACCCCTTGGTGCCTGCCGGTGTCCCAGGGCCACTGGCGTGGTCCCACATGGGACAGGCGGCCGGCCGACAGCCCTCCGGGGAACCCCCTACTACCCCCAACCCGCGTGGAAAGAGATCGCCTCACCCCCAAGTGACAACACAAGCCACTTGCACCTTCGGAGAGCTTGCAAAAGCCTTTTTTAAAAAAAGAGATGGAAGTGTTTCCATTCCAGACAAAAACGCTCTGGAAACATGGGGCCCCAGAGTCCTGAGCCCCGACTGCACGGACTCTGATCAGCCTCTCTGAGGGAGTCTTCTGTCTCCAAGATCTGACTCACTCACCTGGCCATCAGCTTGGCCTGTCTCCCCCAGGCCAACTCTCTACCCTGGGGGCAGGACGGCCAGAGGGACTTTGCCTCCCCCAGAGAAACTCCCAGGCAGAGAGACCCCTGAACGCGGCCGAGGCCTCACTCTTCATTCAGGTGCCCCGAGCCCTGGCGGGTGGTGGCTGTTACCTGTGCAGGGTAAGGGTTTGCTCTCAGCTTCGTCTTCATCTTCGTGTTTTTGGGCTTAGCTAACTTCCTAGTTTCTTGTGAGGTAGGCAAGGCGGTCCTCCAGGAGTCCTGGGACTTGGACGTGGACACCTGGTCCAGGGACAGCTGCAATTCCTTGTACTCGATGTCCCTGAGGAGCCAGACGGGACAGGTCATGTCCATGGGCCGCGAGGAGGGACGCCCTCCCAGGCCCGTTCCTGGGGCGAGTTCATTTGAGAAGCTCCTTCGTGTCACTGCACTAAGCGGATGTGCTGGCTTTGAGGGGTGGCCCCCCTCCCCTCATTGTAAAAAGCCACCTGCAGCCTCGGGCTTGGAGACCCCAGGAGATGCTGAGCGAGCCCGGTGTTCCGTGGCGGGAAGACAGGGAGCATGGAATAGCTCTCTCTCACCTAACGGGGCCCCCAGGCACGTTTCCTGGGGACACCATGCACCACGAGGCAGGATGTCAGGGCAACAAGGAAAAGGCAGAAACCGCTCGTGATCAACTGAGTGTCTGTGGCCCGGCTGCTTCCCTATTTAGCACCAGGGAGGTAAATAGGGGTCCCTTGAGGGTCCCAGAGCCTGGCTTCTAGCCTCGTCCACTTCCACATTTGGGACCCATTTCTGCCCTGAAAAGCCAGCCAGGCACTGGCACACTCATGGGAGGGGAAGTTGCCCCAAGGACCAGCCCCAGCCCATGCAAGTTGGCTCAGGAAGAATCATCACGGGACCAAAATGCTTTCTTCCCTACAGTTCTGCTAAAATCACTCTGCCTCAAACAAACAAACAAACAAAAAAAAAACCAAACACCCACCTCCCAACACTCCCCTCGCCCAAACCCCAAGCAACCTGACAATCATTCTGTGAAAGAACAGAGAGCCCCAAACCTCACTGCATCAGACAGAAAGACACGAGAGGACCCCGTGCAGGCTGTGTCTGGGGGAACATGGAGCTCAAGGTCAGAGCTGGGTACAAAGAGATATAGCATGTAACAGCATGGCGGGCAGAAGTAATATTTGGTTCCAGGTAGACTTGTGTCCTGTGGCTTCTAACGGTCTTAACTGCCACTGAACTTAACTTCTGAGGACTTAAAGGCAGTAAATATTCATTACCATTTACGACAGGCTGTATAGGCAGACATGGAAAAAGTGGGAGGAGCAAGCACGATGGCCCGAATGTTAGTGGGCCCAGAGAGTGTTATCTTTGTATTCTCGGTCTGGGATGTGCACCCCCTTTCTGTCGTGTTCAAGATAGGGTGGCATCGCCTGCTTGCCCTCTGCCGCCCACATCCCCGCACCCGGGGCCGCTGTGTCCAGGGCAGGAGCATGTTCCCACCGCTGCCCTCGATGCTGACACAAAAATCGTTCAGAACCTCCCAGACAACCAGACTGTCCAATAGAACAGAGCAGGAGACAAATGAACAGTTCCAGAAAGAGACAGGGAGGGAGAGATGGAGCGTATAGGACCGATTGGATGCAGGATGGGGTGGCGGGGGGTAGGGCGGTGGGAAGGAGAGAGCAAGGAGAGAAACAAATACGTCTGACTTACGTGAGGACATAATTGACACTCACGATGCAGTGCGGCCGGGACGAGCGGCTGTTGTGCACGACGGGGGCGGAGCTCTGCACCCACACCCCGCCGCCCAGCTTGGACAGCAGCCGGTAGTACTTGGTGGTGACCTGGCCCTTCACCAGCACTGCAAGCACAAGGGGACAGGAGTCCCGAGGGACGGTTAGCCGGACCCGCCCGTGCAGAGGCTGCCCCCTGCGGACGACCTCGAGCTCCGGTTCCAGACCTTTCTGGGGCCGAGGACACCTTTGAGAACTTGACAAAGGGTGTGAGCTTTCTCCAAAGGAGGATGCATGCGCGTGTGCGTGCACTCACACACACGCACACGCACACACGCAGGGTTTTCGCTTCCAATTTTATGGGGCCCACGGAGCAGCCTCTCCCCTCCCGTGTGAAGAGCTCTAATTTAACTGCTTTCACCGGGAGAAGCATCAGTCCCCAGACAACACTGTCACCTGGCAGAGGGATAAAACTGGTTTTGCTTTTTAGTTTCCAAAATGCCATAATTATGCTAAAATCCCTGGAACTCTTAATAGGTATAAGGAATGGGGAGTGATGTAGTTATTTAAACACAGCAGTAAGTTAAGTGCGTTCAAGAAAGGGATCTTCGCTGCTCCCCAGAACTTTGTGTGCACAGGGTGTGCTCTGTCTGTTAGTCTATTGCCATTTATACTTTCCAGTATTCCTGCCTGGGAAATCCCATAGACAGGGGAGCCAGTCCACATGGCTGCAGAGAGTGGGACGCGACTGAGCAAGCACGCACGTTAACCCTAGTTCTCCCTCGGCCCATGAATTTCCCATGTTGCTCAGATAGGAGAGACCCCTACACGGCTATGAAGTTGCTGAAAACTGGGCCTGTGGACCCATCTTCTCTGCAAGGCTGCAGACTCTGGACTGCTGGAGAACCACTTGTCAAGCCTCCAGGGACTCCTACACTGCACTGGTTCTCCGAAGGGCCTTCAGGGGTGCAGGGAGGCGGGGCTGTGGGGGTCAGGGGGGAGGGGAATCAGTGAGGTTCCCGTGGCAAAGACTCAAGGGCCCAGAGATCCCTTGTAGTCCTGCTTAGATTTCAGGAGAAAAGGGAGAGAGAGGTAACTCTCTGATAACAGGGAGGAGGATAAATAAATTGTGGAGTACCAAGCAGCCATTAGAATGATGACTGAGGGAACTTCCCTGGTGGTTCAGTGGTTAATAATCTGCCTTCCAATGCAGTGGATTATGGGTTCGATCCCTGGTCGGGGAACTAAGACCCTACATGCCTTGGGGCAACTAAGCCCGTGTACTGCAATGGGAGACCCAAAGACACAGCCAAATGATGATGGATAAGAATTTATCATGTGATAGGGAATATGTATGATATAATGTTAAATAAAGAAAAGACAAGACTCAGAACTGCATAGAGTATAATTCTAATTATGAAAAAGTATGTGCACACACTCACACACAGCTAACTGTATGATCCTGAGCAAGTTACTAACTCCCTGAGTTACCCTAGTTGTCACAGGAGAAGGCAATGGCACCCCACTCTAGTACTCTTGCCTGGAAAATCCCATGGATGGAGGAGCCTGGTGGGCTGCAGTCCATGGGGTCTCGAAGAGTCAGACACGACCGAGCAACTTCACTTTCACTTTCATGCACTGGAGAAGGAAATGGCAACCCACTCCAGTGTTCTTGCCTGGAGAATCCCAGGGATGGGGGAGCCTGGTGGGCTGCCGTCTATGGGGTCGCACAGAGTCAGACACGACTGAAGTGACTTAGCAGCAGCAGCAGCAGCAACAGAAAGACAGTCACAGTTCCTACCCCACTGGGTGCTGTGAGGGTTAGAGCATCTACATGAAGATTTAGAACCATGGCAGACGTGCGTGAAGGGCTCTGTACATACCAGCTCGCACTTATCAGACTGATACAATTACAGGCAATTTTCATTTTCTCTTCCTGATTCTCTAAATTTCCAACAAGCAGGGGGTGTTAAGTTTTAAAAACAGAAGGAAAACTTATTTTTCATGTAGGCAAACAGTCTGTGTGGGAGTGGGAAGTGAAAATACAAGGTCTATGAGTATCCCCACCCCTTAGGGATGAAGCCAGGGACAAACGAGTAACCACCGTCCGGCCCAGAAGCCGAGGCTGAGCTCTGGTATAGCACAGAGACCAACTCTTTCCCTCCCGGGCTTAATGTCTGCACCTCAGTGGGCTCAGTGGGCAGGAACAAGATCCCACGCTGAAGAGTACAGCCCAAGGTAGTAGGTAAGAAGAGTCTTTCCAGCGCTTCTTTCTGAGGATCGCTTTTTTATGTTTTTATTTTGGGGCTGGGCACAGGGAATCTTAGTTCCCAGATCAGGGACCGAACCTATGCCCCCTGCAGTGGAAGTGTGGAGTCTTAGCCACTGGACTTCCAGGGAAGTCCAAAGGGTTACTATTTGAAGAACAAAATACAAGGTTTCTAGTTCCAGCTCATTTTCTCATGCACTGCCTCATTTATTCCCCTACACCATGGCAGGTGGGCATCACCAGGAAACCAGGGCTAACACAGCTTGAGAGCATGGCTGAGGCCCAAGCCAGGTGCTCTGACTCTTGTTTCTCCAGGCCTGCTGAGGCAGGATGGGGCAGTGGGCCTTTCAAAGGTTCTGCAAAGCTACTTACAGGGATGGGTGTGAGCCAACGCACAGAGGAAACTCAGTTAACAATTTGTTCATGGCCCCCCAAAGAGAGGCCACAGGGTCAAACTGAGGGCCTGTCTGTGGATTTCCTGAGGTGTCATTCCTTCTTCAACTGAAACGCTCGTTAATCTCTTTGGCTTTGAAATCTATTCCTTGCAGTATCTATAAAGCCCCTGGGACTATGACAGTATACTTTTCCTTTTTCTTATCTTATACTTTAGGCTTCCCCTTAATCCTTACAATATTCCTAAAAATCTCCTCATAATCACCTTAAGCTAGATACAATGAATATTAGAATATTTATCCCAACTGTTTTGGATGAGGATTCAAACGGCAGAATTTGCAGCTGTTTTATTAGCTCTGACCCTTCCTGATTCTGCTAAGATTAAACTTAGGTACAGAGACCAAACAAACATAGGTATATGTTTAAAAAAAAAAATTTTTTTTTCTTCTCTGTGACTCATGCTGATAATCAACATATTGATATAAGTTGAAATCCTAGATACTTAGTTACAACGTTCCTGGTTTGTTGGAGCTCCTCATCCAATCTGTCGGACTGAATCAGCCATATGACAGTTTCCCAGGTGAGGGCTATGGCGTAAGGCCCTGCTAACTGTGGTGGTTCGTGGGGGTCGGGGGGAGATGTCCCCAAAGCCTTCAGCTGCCCCTCCATCTGGGCTGCAGTGTCTCCCACATCAGGAGACCCATGTCCAGATGAGAGCCAATGGTCACGGTTTTCCGAGGCCACTTAGGAATAGAACTTTCGGTTTCACAAATGCACTATCCAGAAAGACAGACAGCCTTCCTGGTTCCTCCAGAACTCCTCCTGCTTCCAGAATTTTCCCTGGAGGCAGAGCCAGGTCAATGAGCTGGCCTCTGGAAGGAAAGTAAACTTTGGCCACAAGCATAAGTTCCATTTCTGTTTTGAATTTTAAGAGCTAAAAGGATGCCAGTGACACTGTGGGCTTCCCTGGTGGCTCAGCTGGTAAAGAATCTGCCTGCAGTGCAGGAGGCCCCAGTTCAATTCCTGGGTTGGGCAGATCTGCTGGAGAAGGGAACAGCTACCCACTCCGGTATTCTGGCCTGGAGCATTCCACGTACGGAGGAGCCTGCTGGACTATAGTCCACGGGGTCGAGAAGACTCAGACACGACTCAGTGGGACTTTCACTTCACTTCACCACCTGTCATGGGTTGAATAGCATCCCCTTAAAAAGATATATTCTATATTCTAAATTCAAGAACCTGTGAATGTGACTCGTACCTGGGAAAATCGTCTTTGTAGATGTAAATAAGGATCTTAAGGATGTTATCATTCTGGATTAGGGAGGGCAGTAAATTTAATAACGTGTCCCTGTAGGAGACAGAAAGGACAAGACACAGACCCACAGAGGGAGACGAAGGCAGAGGACGGAGTAGGAGGCCACCAGCCAGGGATGCCAGCAGCCACCAAAACCTGGAGGAGGCAGGAAGGCTCTGACCCCAGAAGCTCCAGAGGAAAGCCGGCCCTGCCGACGCCGTGACGTGGGACTTCTGGCCTCCAGGACTGTGAGGCAAGATGTTTCTGTTACTTCATGCTACTCGGTTTTGCTGTTTGGTTACGGCCGCAAGGCGGTAGACTCGGTTTCGATCCCTGGGTGGGGAGATCCCTTGGAAAAAGAAATGGCAATCCACCCCGGTATTCTTGCCTGTGAAATCCCGTGGACAGAGGAGCCTGGCGGGCCCCAGTCCATGGGGTCACAAAGAGTGGGACACGACGGAGTCACTACCACTTTCACTTTTTACTGCTGCCACGGAAGACTAAACCACCCCCGTGGGGAAGATGTAAGTGCGGTCCCCGTGTTCCTCTGGACTCTCAGTCTCTGCTGCCAATGGGGCCCCAGGGAGACTGCAGATGGCAAGACTGAGGACAAGCCACGTGGTCCTTAGGTGAGCGGGTCTCAGTGTGCCCACATGCCCCCCAACACCCCACTGCTCTACACCTGCTGCTGGAGGCAGTCTGGTTGGTAAGAAGATCTGTAAAGTTCAGGGGGCAGGGGGCGGGTGGCGGGAGGAACTTCCAGAAGGCCACACCATGCAACATCTGCACAGTGAGACAGCACAGAGGACAGGCTCCACAGACCCATCGGGTCACACCTATAAACGCCCGAAACTGCTCCCGGGGGGAAGGGCGGCATGTAGACGGCACTGTGCTTTCTAGATTACTTCCTGTTTCCTGGCTCATGGCTCCCAGTTAAGGCATGGGCTCCCCACACCTTCGTCAGCAAGGCAGAGCTGCTTCAACCTCCAGACTCTGCTTGGAGGGCAGCATATGGAAGGGATCTGTGTGTGAGTTAAGCTCCGTTGTCTGTTTCAGTCCAGAGGCCAGAGAAGCCAGCAGCAGAAGCCAATCTCCCCGGAACATCAATCTAAAGTCCTCACTGGAAATTGGAGTACTCCTTTAAGTGTAAAACCAGTTTTATTTATGTGTTTTTTGGCCGCGCTGGATCTTTGTGGCAGTGCGGGCTTTTCTCTACATGTGGCTACTCTCCGGTGGTGGCGTGCAGGCCTCTCACTGCAGCAGGTTCTCTTGTTGCAGAGCATGGGTTCTAGAGCTCGAAGGCTTCAGCAGTTACGGCTTGCAAGCTCCAGAGGATAGGCGCAGAAGTTGTGGCACGAAGGCTTCACTGCTCCACAGCAATTAAGGGATCTTCCCAGATCAGGGATCGAACCTGTGTCTCCTGCACTGGCGGATGGGATTCTTTACCACTGAGCCACCAGGGAAGCTCTCAAGTGTATCTTCTGTCTGAAGACCAGCTGACATCCCATGGACACGTGTCCACAGACACGCTATGTTGGTGGCACAGAGTTGCCGTTACGACCAGAACACCCTTGGGTGGGTCATGTGTTCTCCAGTTGACCATAAGCTCCACTCTCTTTCCCTGAGCCCGTTCATACATTCATGTTACATGCCTGGCCCTGTACGCATTTGAGTCTATGACTCTTGTGTGTCATTTAGTGTGTTCTCCACAGGTCTACACCAGTTGCCTTATCTCAGTTCAGCCGCTCAGTCGTGTCCAACCCATTGCAACCCCATGGACTGCAGTATGCCAGGCTTCCCTGTGGATCACCAACCCCCCGCAGCTTGCTCAAACTCATGTCCATCAAGTCAGTGATGCTATCCAACCATCTCATCCTCTGTCATCCTCTTCTCCTCCTGCCTTCAATCTTTCCCAGCATCAGGGTCTTTTCCAATGAGTCCGTTCTTCGCACCAGGTGGCCAAAATATTGGAGTTTCAGCTTCCAATGAATATTCAGGACTGATTTCCTTTAGTATTGACTAATTGGATCTCCTTGCAGTCCAAGCCACTCTCAAGAGTCTTCTCCAACACCACAGTTCAAAAGCATCAATTCTTTGGCACTCAGCTTTCTTTATAGTCCAACTGTCACATCCACACATGACTACTGGAAAAACCATAGCCTTGACTAGATGGACCTTTGTTGGTAAAGTAATGTCTCTGCTTTTTAATATGCTGTCTAGGTTGGTCATAGCTTTTCTTCCAAGGAGCAAGCATATTTTAGTTTCATGGCTGCAGTCACCATCTGCAATGATTTTGGATCCCCCCAAAGTAAAGTCTGTCACTGTTTCCATTGTTTGCCCATCTATTTGCCATGAAGTGATGGGACCAGATGCCATGATCTTAGTTTTCTGAATGTTGAGCTTTAAGCCAACTTTTTCACTCTCCTCTTTCACTTTCATCAAAAGGCTCTTTAGTTCTTCGCTTTCTGCCATAAGGGTGGTGTCATCTGCATATCTGAAGTTATGATATTTCTCCTGGCAATTTTGATTCCAGCTTGTGCTTCATCCAGCCCAGCGTTTCTCATGATGTACTCTGCATAGAAATTAAATAAGCAGGGTGACGCTATACAGCCTTGACGTATTCCTTTCCCGATTTGGAACCAGTCTGTTGTTCCTTGTCCAGTTCTAACTGTTGCTTCTTGACCTGCATACAGATTTCTCTGTATGCAGGAGGCAGGCCAGGTGGTCTGGTATTCCCATCTCTTGAAGAATTTTCCACAATATGTTGTGATCCACACGGTCAAAGGCTTTATAATTTTGTTATGACAGTTGCTTGAAATATGTTCCACGTGTTAAGGCTTCAAAGCCTTTTCGGAACACTGAAATGTTTTGATGGTTGGACACAGCCTGTGTTCTCTTTGGCATTGGGGCTTGGCCCACTCTGGACAGGGGCCTCCCTAGGGAAGTAGGTGAGATTCTCCACTACTTTGGATGAACAGCTATGCAGACATTAGGTTCGTCCTAAACACTGTGTCCACAAGAACTCTGCTCAGTGTCCCTTGACACACACCTTCGGGTCTACCAGTATTGATCCCTGCCCCACCTGTGCACCAGGCTGCCCCCTGCCCACCTCCAGGACCTGCAGGTCATGCCCCCCACATACAAGAAAGAGTCCCCAGATGCTTCACGAAGGCAGCAAGGGGGCAAGCTCCAGCTGGGGAGCCTGTCCCCACGGCCCTGTAATGGGGCTGCAGGACTGCCCCTCAGCCACCAGGAGGCAGTGAGGGGAACGAGCCAGGAGGGCCCAAGACATTTCCCAGAGAAGCCCCTGGAACAGCGGTCCCCAACCTTTGAGCATCAGGGACTAGTTTTGTGGAAGACATTTTTTCCACAAACTGCGGTGGAGTGGAGGAGATGATTTCGTGATGATTCAAGTATATCACATTTATTGTGCACTTTATTTCTATTATTATTACATCAGCTCCACCTCAGATCATCAGGCATTAGATCACAGAGGTTGGGGACCCCTGCCCTAGAGGACCCCCTCACAGAATGTTCTGGGGGGAGCACTGGCACAGTCTCCCTTGGAAAGCTCAGCTGGGAATGCCCAGGACCCCACTGACCACAGGCTGAAGTGCCGTGAGGTGCTGGGGCCAGCCCTGCCCCCTTGTCTCGTGCCCTCTGGAAGGCCGAGCTCCCCAGAACCACGCTGGCCAGCCCTGCTACTCCTCGCAAGGCTGTGTTTCTGGAAGGCGTTGATTCTGTCTTTAGGGGCTGTGCTTTCTTCAGACTGTGGACTCCTGCTCCCGGTTAAGATAATATTTTGAAGAATGTGTGAAAACCGTATGGCTGACCACGGTCCTCTAGAGCCTCCGTTCATGACGTCCGATCAGGCCTCTAGCAGAGCCCTGCGCCTGGCTCCTCGGTTTCGGATCGCAGTATGGAGGAGACAGCTTGGCCTGGGAGAACCAGAGGGTGACCTCCTTTGGTCCTAGGTGTCCACAGCTGTTAATTTTCTTCCCAAGCTGAATTACCTCATGAACTGCAAAGACAGAAGGTCCGTGCATCTCACAGGAAGCGGCTCCCCCAGGGGCCTTGGAGGCCTGAGGGGCCCAGCGAGAGGGTCACTGTGGCCGCGTTCAGCTACGGCGGCTAGGGGAGAAGCAGCCAAAGCCGAGCGGCCGCCCAGGTCCCAGGCAGCCCCCAGGGCAGCTCTGGGCGTGGCTGGACTGAAGGACCCGAAGCCCCATCCCCAGGGGCCATCATGGGGACTCGTGGGGACCCTGCAGGGCGGGAGGTCGGCTGGGCCGCTGAGCCACCAGAGCGGCCGGAGACACGACCAAAATGTCACCTGGTGAAGGGACGCGTCCCACCTCCTCCGTCTCCTCTCCTGTCCTCCCCAAGCCAGGGCGTCCAGTGGGAACAGGACTGTGCCCACCCCCCAGGCGAGGACACAGAGACACTGAAAAGAAGCCCTTTTCATGGGCTGAATTGTGTCCCCCTGACTGACAAGTTCACATGTTGACATCCCAACCCCAGCATCACAAACATGACTGTCTGGAGACAGGGCCTTTAAAGAGGTGATCGGATAACATGAAGTCACATGGGAGAGCCTGACCCCGTGTGACCAGGTCCTCAGAAAGAAGAGAGGAGAAAGCGACCCAGACACAGGAGGAGGACACAGGGAGAAAATGTCCGGGCATCCACACGCCAAGGAGAGAGGACAGAACCCAGCCCCGTGACCCCCGACCTTGACTTCCGGCCTCCAGCTCAGTGAGAAAACACTCTTGTGCGGCTCCTCGCCCAGTCGGCGGAGTTCTGTCAGGGCTGACTCATGCGGTCCATGCGGGAGCCGAGAGGAGGGCAAGCCGTCAGAAAGAGCCCAGCCCAGCCCAGGGGCACCTCCCCGAGCCCGGGCCCAGGGGTGGCGCGCCTCAGCCTGGCCTCGGGAGCTCGTGTGTGGAGAACACTCCCCCACCTGACGGGGACCTGGGGCGGTAAGGGCCTGTCCCCCCGAGAGAGAGAGAGAGAGAGAGAGAGAGAGAGACAGACAGACAGAGACAGAGAGAGAGAGTGAGCGAGGAGACCGGCCTGCACAGGAAGCGAGGGCAGCTTGCGGAGAGAGGACCACGAGGCCAGGGAGTGGGGAAGCTGAGCAGACGCTGTGGAGAGAGGACCGTCACGTGGGCCGACGCACCAGAAACTCCCAGAGACCCCCCTCTTCCTCCCTGGTGGTCCCCCCTACTCCCCAGACCCCC
>NW_011494609.1:2388813-2392929 GCF_000754665.1 Bison bison bison
GACCCCCCTCCCCCTCCTCCCAGACCCCCCACTCCTGGCCCTTCTTAGGCCGAGCCCGTGCTGACAGAGGACAGATAAGCAGGCAGACTCGACATCCCAAGAGTGCCTGGCTGATGCCTGCCGGGGTGTAAGTACCTGCACCCCCTCTCCCCTCAGCACCCACCGGGGGCAGGGGTCCTGCCCGGCTTAGGGTCCCCGGGGCATGGAGGGCCCGTCAGCAACGCCGGCTGACATGCTGCCTCCCTCAGGGGCTCCCTCCCTTCCGCAGGTCCTTCCCACTCACTACCCTGCTTCGGCGACCGTCTAGATAACCTGCTGCCCTTGGACCTAACTCAGCTTCTGGAGTTTAAGGAAGGCAAGGCAACGCCAAGCCTTCCTGGGGGTGGAGAGGTGGGAACAGGAAGCCCAGGAAAGAGAGCGAGGCCTCGGGGACCACACGTTCAGCATCGCCCGAGCTCTACGAAGACCTGCCTCCAAACACCTGCCCCGGTTGAGGACCATCATCGCTTTCCTCATCCAAAGCTCCAGCTCTGAGGGTCAGTGACCTTCAGGGTGGTGTCTTGGCTGCTGGGAGGGGGCGTCTGGAGGGGGGTGGGTCCCAAGGCTGGAGCCAAGGCTGAGACCCACCTTTGCCCCATGTGTGGGTAGGAGCCTGGGCTGCCACTTTGCTGACACACTGATATGGGGTGCAGGGAAGCTGGTGGAGGGGAGCCGGGTTGGATCTGAGGCCACACCCGTCCACCCCGGGGCCCGCTGCCCCCTGCTCTGGGCCTCCTGCCTCTGCAGAGGCTTCTCGGCCACAGTGAAGGTCGGAGTCACACAGCAATCACTGTCAATACCGCTGTTCTCCGTCTTTGATTGACCAATTCTACAGCTCTTTTGGGAAAGAAAGCCGTTCTCCCTCTGGTATGTAAACCCTCCACCTTTTCTGCGTGTCTCTGAGATGCCTGGGTGCACCTTCCCTCTCAGGGTCCCTTTGATAACCGCAAGGTCTGGAAATCCCCATTCCAAATGAAGGAAGGTGAACTCATCACGTGAATCGCAGGAGACCTCACAAACACACCCTCTTCCGGTTCTGGGAAGTCACATGAGCTGGGGAAGACCAGGGGCTCCTGGTGGACATGCTGGAGACCCATCGAGTGGTTAGAACCACTGAAGACCAGAGTGCCCAACAGGCCCAGGGGGGGCCAGTCCCACCCACAGGCCTTTCCACCTCCTGGCCCACCTGGCCCACCTGGCCCAATGGCCCTCAGGTTCGATAGGTGAAACGCATTCGGTCCACATTGGGGAACCTGGGAGCCTCCTACTGGCCACCACCATGGCCAGTTTCCAAAGCCCGAGTTGAATTTATTCTGCCTGAAAAATCCCCTGCTCCCCTCTGTTAGCTAGGCAGTGTGAGAGATATTAAAAAATGGTATTTAAAACAAAGACTTTTAATTCTGTTAGCTTCCTCTCTCTGCATTTCCAGGTCAGATTTCCCAACTTGCTTCCACTCTTTGGGGAACAACTCTCCCTCCATGTAATTCAAGGATTTACTGTTAACTCCTATGCTGCAGAGAGAGGCTCCCAAGCCCTCCTGTCTCAGGGAGATGGGGCTGGGAACCCCAGGGCTGGGGCTTCCCCTCGGATATCCCGACAATGGTCAGTGGGGCGGTGTGGAGGTGTGAACACTCCCCTTTGGTCCCCTGTCCCCAGCTGTCCTCCCTTCTAGACTGCTCCGTGGTGCACACTGTCCTCCATGTCCCAGTCCACTCTCCTTGCTCCAGAGCACATACTCCCCACTGCTCCCCTCTACTGCCTGCCCGTACAGGCCCTCAAAGATCTCATTCTGTAATGGACACTTCCCACCCTGTTTGCACAAGGAAGCCATCTGGCTCCTGAATCAGTGACTCTGACCTAAAAACCCATCCCAATATTAGGCAGCTGCTTCCTACCAAGCCGGGCTTTAAGAAGGTCAGAGGTGTTTATACGAGAGCATGATTGGCCATTTGTACTAAAATAAAGAAAAGCCTGCTCACAGTTCCGTGTCTCTGAGCAGGTAGAGTTCTTTCCACGTGACTTAACGAGGAACAGGAAGAAGCGACGGGTCTGCCCAGCCAATGTGCCGGTCGTCACGCGTCTCTGCCCTGAGTGACTCAGGACAAAAGAACAGCGACACCCTAGCATCTGCCAGGCTGACCAGGTCCCAGTTGTCACCAAATGGCCAGGCAGCCCCTAGACCCACCGTCCACCTCCGGCCCACCCCAGCAACCTGTCCTCTGACACCTCTAAGTCCTCCTCACACAGCAAGAAGCAGGATGTGCCATCGGGGCCATGTCACAGCATCTCTGGCTTCCCCAGCCCTCTTCACCCCCACGAACAAGCACCTCTGAACCGGCCATCAGCGTGGCAGGGTTAGACACTGGGGGGATAAGGTATTCTACTCCTTCCCAGTTATCTGCTGCCTCAATTTGGATTCTAGAAAAGAAAGCGATACTTGTCTAGACATTTAAGTGAATAGCGCCCCCACCCTCCCATTGTATGGTCCCCAAACCGCCTCCATTTGCAAATGGAGTACTGTTTATTTTCTCTTTCCATATGAATTTCTCCCATCCTAGGAACCTGTGGTCTCCCTGAGCTTCCCAGCCATTGGAGACCAAATTCGCTGGATTCAGCACCCAGCTCTGCCCCCTCTTTGCTGTGTGACCATGGGCAACCTCTCTGAACCTCAATGTTCTCAACAGTAAAAGGAGGATCACGCACATAAGAACCTCCCTCACTGGCTTGGTAACGTATTTAATCCCTTAAACTAGAGCTGGATGGTAGTAAGTTCCCTGTAAATGATCAGTTCTTCTGCTTTGGTTGTTATCCATAACTGGCATCCAGATGGCCATCCAGAGCAATTGAGATTCCACATCCATACTCCAGCAGCCATCCCACACCTGCCAGGGATTCCTTAGATGTTTGAGAGCTGACAAGGGGCTGTGCTGAAATCCAGGGCTGCCCAGAGACAGATCTGAGGCCTCAGATCCGTGTGTACGGGATGGGGAGTCACTGCAGCAAACCAGGGCACCGTCCGGACTCTGTGGCGCCCCCTCCTGGCTGCCCGGGTACCGTCCCCACTGTGTGGCGCCCCTTCCCAGCGGCCAGGGCTCCTGGCCAGGGTGACGTGGTACTCACGGAGGTGGTGCGCGTAGCGGAGGTGGAAGACGTCACAGCCGTGCACGTGATGGTACAGGGTCTTCTCAATCAGGTCCTGAGGCTCGTACCCGGTCAGCTCCGTCACCCTAGAGGAGGACGGCAGCTCCCGGTGAGTTACACAGCCCTGAGATTGCCTTTCATTTACACTAATGTCGGTTTTGCCAACCAATCATTTGAAACGGCTTGGTGAAGTTGTTGATGTTGGAAACTAAGTATGATCTTTTTTACAAGAAGGAAGTCTATGAACTCCAGCCTGCTGCAGGACGCCACACTCTTCATGAGCAGGAATGTCCTTCTGAAACTACTAGTTAGAAGAAGGTTTGGGGGCTTTGCTGGTGGCTCAGTGGATAGGAATCTGCCTGCCAAGGTAGGAGACATGGGTTCAATCCCTGGTCCCATGTGGGAAGGTCCCACATGTCTCTGAGAAACTAAGCCTGTGCACTAGAGTTTGAGAGCCGCAAGGACTGAAGCCTGCATGCCTGGAGCCCAAGCCTGCGCACCACAATGAAGACCAGCTCCCACTTGCCACAACGAGAGAAAAGCCCATGCAGCAACAAAGACCCAGAGCAAACAAAAATAAAAATAAATAAAATTATAAAAAAGGAGTTATTTTCTGAAATCTGTGGGATATTTAAGAGTTTCAATAACAGTCTTAAGCAAGCAACTGCAGGAGGTGCTAAAAAAAAAAAAGATTTGGAATGACTTAAAACTGTATCAAAACTCAGCAGTGGCCACAGGACTGGGAAAGGTCAGTTTTCATTCTAATCCCAAAGAAAGGCAATGCCAAAGAATGCTCAAACTACTGCACGATTGCACTCATCTCACATGCTAGCAAAGTAACGATCAGAATTCTCCAAGTCAGGCTTCAGCAATACGTGAACTGTGAACTTCCAGATGTTCAAGCTGGTTTTAGAAAAGGCAGAGGAACCAGAGATC
>NW_011494609.1:2393029-2415095 GCF_000754665.1 Bison bison bison
AACGTTCAGAAAACGAAGATCATGGCATCTGGTCCCATCACTTCATGGGAAATAGATGGGGAAACAGTGTCAGACTTTATTTTTTGGGGCTCCAAAATCACTGCAGATGGTGACTGCAGCCATGAAATTAAAAGACGCTTACTCCTTGGAAGAAAAGTTATGACCAACCTAGATAGCATATTGAAAAGCAGAGACATTACTTTGCCAACAAAGGTTCATCTAGTCAAGGCTATGGTTTTTCCTGTGGTCACGTATGGATGTGAGAGTTGGACTGTGAAGAAGGCTGAGCACCGAAGAATTGATGCTTTTGAACTGTGGTGTTGGAGAAGACTCTTGAGAGTCCCTTGGACTGCAAGGAGATCCAACCAGTCCATTCTGAAGGAGATCAGCCCTGGGATTTCTTTGGAAGGAATGATGCTAAAGCTGAAACTCCAGTACTTTGGCCACCTCATGCAAAGTGTTGACTCATTGGAAAAGAGTCTGATGCTGGGAGGGATTGGGGGCAAGAGGAGAAGGGGATGACAGAGGATGAGATGGCTGGATGGCATCACTGACTCGATGGACATGAGTTTGAGTGAACTCTGGGAGTTGGTGACGGACAGGGAGGCCTGGTGTGCTGTGATTCATGGGGTCCCAAAGAGTCGGACACGACTGAGCGACTGAACTGAACTGAAGACTGTATCCGTTTTCAGAGTAAAGCTTATCAGAGGATGTTTAACAGTGAACTTGTTGGTACTTCCCTCATGGTCCAGTGGCTAACCACTGCACTCCCAAATGCAAGGGGCCTGGGTTCCATCCGGGGTCAGGGAACTAGATCCCACGTGCCACAACTAAGACCTGGTGCAGCCAAATGGATAAATACATTAATAAATAAATATATATATACTTTTTTTAAAAAAGAGTGAACTTGTTACTAATATCAGGAGAAGCTGCCAAGGTGAGAAAATGTCCTCTCGCTAGGGCTTTTGGGAAAGAGAATGTTTTAAAAATTACTGTGAATCCTTTAAAAATCCTTGTAGTTAAAATATACACAACATAAAATTTACCATTTTAACCATATTAAAGGGTACAATTCACAATGACCATCACCACTTCCACTTCCAGAACTTTTCACCACCCAGAACAGAAACTGTATCCATTAAACAACGATTCCCTCCTTCCCCTCCCCAAGTCCCTGGCAATTTCTCTTCTACTTTCTATCTCTGTGTATTTGTCTACTCTAGAAATTTCATCTAAGAGGAGGGATATAATATTTGACCTTTTGCTTCTGGCTTCTTTTTTACTTAACATGCTTTCACGGTTCGTTCCTGCCATAGCATCTATCAGAATGTCATTCCTTTTAATGGTTGTGTAACATTCTACTTTATGTAGACACTACATTTTGTTTATCCTTTCACCTAATGATGGACACTTGGGTTAATTTCACATCTCGCCTATTGCATGTGCAAACCTGTAACCCTCCCGTCCACACTGGACAGTTAACTGGCACAGCTGGTCTCAGGGTGATAATGCTATGATGGGGTGATTCCGATGGATGAGATATGGGGAATAATGGAGACACTGAGGCCTCTTTATCAATGGAGGACTGTCTTAGAGCCCCCAGAAATAGTAAAACAATATCCCAAACTGTTGTGACTGAAAGCAAGCCTTAAGCTCACCGTGGACATGAAAACACTCTCCTGGTGCTTATACGCCCCTACTTTGTTCTTATTTTCATTCAGCCTCAGGCATACTGATTTCCCACTTTAGCTCTTTGAAGAAGAGTAGTTCCCAGCTCCCACGATGGCATCATCACTAGCACATGGATCGCTCCACTCGCAGGTAAGAACTGCATGTGGCTGTGATATTGACTCCCAGGCCTTGGGCAACTGTGTTGGGAACCACGTCCCAGGAGGAGGTGGCCCCAACATCTTGGTGACAGATATTCAAGAACAGATGAAAGAAGGCGACGAGAGGAGATTCCAAGGGCGGTGAGGCCACGGTGAGAAGTAAGTGGGGACTGAGGGTGGCACGGACTGGGGGCCCTGCTGGCCCGGATCTGAAACACTAGTTGTAAATTAAATGGGGAAATTTGACCTCACTTTCATTCCCTAACCCGCTCCCCTTTCTGTTGAGCTCTTCATGGGCTTCGGGTCGTAAATCTCTGTGAGCCTCATATTTCCCTGGAATCATTCACTATTTGGTGTACACATTTCCATGGTGTTCCTCCAGGGCAGGAAGGAGATGGGGCTCGAGGTGGGTAGAAAGGGAATTTGCACAGGCCAGAGCCTCTCAGGGCCCAGGGGACCTGTCCGAGGGCCACCTAGAACTTCAGGCCCCACCGGAGTCTGCCTCTGTGTGGCAGGAAAATTGAGACGTCTGGCTCCCCCCCACCCAAGAAGAAAACCAGGCATCTCTACCGTGTGGGGATGAAAGAGGATTCCCAGACCCGTTAGACGTAAAGTTTCAGAACAACGGTCCCGAACGTGTAAATGAATCAGAAACACATGTATTAAGTTTCTCATCAAAGTACACACTGGCTTTAAAAAATTAAAGGGAAGGGAAGGCTTTGGCAGCATGCCTTCTTGGTTTTTTCCAACCCTCTAGTGTCTGAAGACCTGTCAGGGGGATTTGCCAAACCCCAAACATCGTCGGGTTCACCCATCCTTAGCAAAAGCACCAGCTACAGTTTCAACGTGAAATACCACAAAACCCCTATGAACCGAATTTCAGGTTTTGTCGAGTTCAGTTTTCTCTGGGATTATGCTGGGTGGGTGGGTGGGGGGCGGCTGGGCCCCCTCCAAGAGGCCCACCACCCTGGCCCTTGTGACTTTTAGAGCTACTGGGCTTCAGGCCAACCCTTCTCTGTGGCTTCTGGGGTTTGGATGTAGGAACTGACGTCACACCACCAGGCCATTCTGCTGCCCACCCAGCACTGGGCCGGCTCCTCTGTCCCCCGGCCCAGTGGCCTTTCAACTGCTACAACCACCTGAAGGCCAGAGTGTGAAGAATTTCCCGGCAAATTTCAGACCATCTTAAGGACCTCCTGGGTGGCTGGGGTTCAGAAGCACCTCAAGGCTTTGCTAGACGTTTCCTTGTACTTGGCAAGAAGAGCTTCCTATAGAGACAGGAAGTCTTCCTTGGCATGACCCCCTTGCTTTCAACCCACTCAGGGGCCTGGCCCTCACACCCCAAAGCAGAGGAAAACTCGCATCTGAGGTCCCTTCGGGAGGAAGCTGGCCTCTGAGCTAAGGTCGCACACCCTCTTCCATAAAGCCTTCCCCTTGTCCCTCCCGTGTCAGAGCTGTGTGGATGGAACAGCTCGAGAAGGCCCGAACTCTCTCCTCTGGGGAAACACCCCTCTTTCCTCTTCTAGAGAATTCACTGAGCTTCAAAGGCTTTCCCCAGGATGGCTGAAGAAAAAGTGGGAGAAAAACAAAGGAGAAACCTGTCATATTCTCCCAAATTTCTACAATAATAAACACAGCCAGTGGATTTTCTTGCAGTCCACTTTTTTTTGGTCTTTTTGGCTATGTTTCGCAGAATGCGGGGATATTAGTTTTCTAACTAGGAATCGAATCCACACCCCCTGCATTGGGAGCATGGAATCTTAATCACCGGACCACCAGGGAAGGAAGTCCCTTTTAGAAGTGGTTCCTAAGTCTAGAGAGAGCTGCTCTGTCACTGTGGGTGGTGCTGTCTACCCCACGCCTGGCTCCTCCCCTGCAGGTGCTCCCATCTTTACTGCAGGGAAACATCCCCGGGCAGCATCGGGCCGGCATCCTTCCCCCAAGGAGTTATGTTTCCTCTTTGGCTTAGAGTTTCTGGGAGCATGATGACGACTTTGTAAGGCCATGCCTTGCCATGCCTCTACCTCTGAGTGGTTCTGAGATGCATTTACGAGTAATTAAACTAATTAATGTCTTCATCTCCCATCCTTAGCCAAGTAAGTTTACTTTTATTCCATGAATGGGTAAAATGATCAAGTTTATGTTATGTATATTTTACTGCAATGTTTTAAAAGTGGAAAAAAGACTTCCCTGGTGGTCCAGTGGTTAAGAATCTGCCTGCCAATGCAGGGGACATGGGTTTGATCCCTGGTTTGGGAAGATCCCACACGTCTCAGGGCTACTAAGCCCGTGCACTACAACTGCTGTAAATTTTAACAAATCTTTTAAAAAAAGAAGTGGAAAA
The DNA here is from genome assembly GCF_000754665.1 of Bison bison bison. NCBI lineage: Eukaryota > Metazoa > Chordata > Mammalia > Artiodactyla > Bovidae > Bison > Bison bison. The sequence continues at coordinate 2,397,203 of NW_011494609.1, forward strand.
AAATCAATAAATCCTAGCTTCAAGACATACAGGGAAAATGTGCTATACATATGTGTATTTATAACATATATGTGCATGCCTGCTTGCTAAGTCACTTCAGTTGGGTCTGACTCTGCAACCCTATGGACTGTCACCTGCCAGGCTCCTCTGTCCATGGGATTCTCCAGATAAGAATACTACAGTGGGTTGCCATGCCCTCCTCCAGGGGATCTTCCTGATCCAGGGATCGAACCCATATCTCTTATGTCTCCTGCATGGCAGGCAGGATCTTCACCACTATTACCATATGTGCATATATACACTAGTGCCGTAAGTGTATATACATATATATTAATTTTTCTCCAAGAAAGCTCAGCTACACACACCAAAAGTCAGGAGTGGGGTCTCTGACCACTTGTTCCTGTCTGTACAGCCGAGGTATCTAAAAGGCCAGGAAGCAAGATGACTCACCTTGCAGGTATATCAGATTTTTTTCCTTTTACAAACACTTCCCATCTACCATCTAGTTTCATCTTTCCTTAACACCCCCGTGGGCAGCCAAGTGAATGAAGAAAATGGAAGCCCAGGGAGTGTCCCCCTCAGGCCTCCCCCTGCCAGCAGGCTCCCCCAGGCCGAGCAAGACAACAGGTCAGTGCCTCTGCCCCGTCCACCTTCCCTCCTCTCTCTGAGAAGAGATTCTCAAATCGCTGGGCTTTGCCCAGTGGCAAACAGTCTGGGGGCTGCAGTGCCCCCTCCCCATCCACTGGAGATGGCCTCCCAGCCCAGGCCCCGAAAGCTGCCTGTGGAGCTGAGCCCACAGCTCTTCCCCAGGCGAAGGCCACCTCTCTGCCTGCTGCCCCGTCCTGTGGTGACCGTCAGAGCCTGGCTTCCCGCCAGCTGGCGCTGAAAGGCCTCCCACAACACACACCACTCAGAGTGGAAACTTTCTGTTTGTTTTAATGTCCTACCAACTTGACAGAGATATGAGGCAGAATCCTGACATTGCGGGCCTGCAGAAAAGGCTGTTGCCTACAACACGTACTTCCAGTTCAAACTCCAGTGAGATAATGAAAATATAAACAAAAAAACAAGTACCTATAAGCTGGAGAAGCCAGTCACTCCTGAATATTAAGGCTGATACTAATTCTTTCAATTCTTGACTTCTTTTCACTAAATCTCTTTCTAATTCGCATTCTGAGTATGGCTTCCTGCTTGTTACATTTTGGTTTAATAGTGTAGCTTCCAGGGTCCGGTTTCCACCATCAGAATCTTCCGGAACTTTGCTGCAGCAGGTGCCAGACTCACCTGGAATCCAAGAATATCAGCTTCAGGTCGAGGCTGGCCCTGAACATGAACATGTTGCTGTGCAGCTTGATCTCGGTGATGGCGCTGGGCGGCAGCGACTGGCCCACAGCCACCAGCCCCACGATCTGGTAGCACGAGTCGTACAGGGACATGTCCAGCATATACTGCCTGATCTTCAGGTAGCCGCTGCAATGGATGACCTGGGAAAGAGAGGCAGGGTCAGCCTCATACCTTCCTGACTCTGGGCCTGCTTGCCTTCTGGAATGAGCTGGAATATCCCCGAGCCCAGCCTCTACTGAGCCCCGTGGCCAACATGCTGACAGATGCCTGATTCACTGCTTGGAAGAAATGAACTCTGCTTCTTTCTTAGGAGGTAATATCATAATTAAATATAAGGTTTGTCTTATATAATTGACTATGCTTAGGTAACTCCACAAGAGGGGATTCTAATGTACTGCAAAATGGATTTAGGCATAATTAACAGGCTTCCCCTGTGGCTCAGATGGTAAAGAATCCACCTGCAATGCAGAAGACCCAGGTTTGATCCCCGGGTCAGGAAGATCTCCTGGAGAAGGAAATGGCAACTCACTCCAGTATTCTCACCTGGAGAAGTCCATGAACAGAGGAGCCTGGCAGACTACAGTCCATGGAGTTGCAGAGTCAGACACGACTGAGTGTCTAGCACTTTCACTTTAACTCAGGGCCAAGTTGCAATTAGATGGCACACAAAGACATTTTGGGAAGCTATGGTTTCTCCAATAGTTATGTCTGGATGTGAGAGTTGGACTATAAAGAAAGCTAAGCGCCAAAGAATTGATGCTTTTGAACTGTGGTGTTGGAGAAGACTCTTGGGAGTCCCTTGGACTGCAAGGAGATCCAACCAGTCCATACTAAAGGAAATCAGTCCTGAATATTATTGGAAGGACTGATGCTGAAGCTGAAGTTCCAATACTTTGACCACCTGATGAGAACTGACTCATCAGAAAAGATCCTGATTCTGGGAAAGACTGAAGGCGGGAGGAGAAGGGGATGACAGAGAACCAGATGGTTGGATGGCATCACTGACTTGATGGACATGAGTTTGAGCAAGCTCTGGGAGTTGGTGATAGACAGGGAAGCCTGGTATACTGTAGTCCATGGGGTTGCAAAGAGTTGGACATAACTTAGCAACTGAACTGAACTTTTTGTTCCATAATGTTTATTTCAGTAATGATTCTTATGCTTATCACCCCCTGATGAGGATGAACTTGGCAACTGTTAACTTGACATTGATATCATTTGACGAACTATATCACTCCAGTAAATGAAGAATTCTTTCAGTGCAAAAAGTCCTCATTTTAAATTGTACCTTATTTATTTTTTGGAAATATTTATTTATTTGGCTGTGCTGGGTCTTAGTTGTGGAATGTCGGTTTAGTTGCCCCACAGTGTGTGAGATCTTAGTTTCCTGACCAGGAATCAAACCTGCATCTCCTGTCCTGGAAGATGGATTCTTAACTACCGGACCATCAAGGAAGTCCCTATTTACCTTATTTATAATTTAAGATTTTATCTACTGGTAATAAGCAAAAAAAGATGGTTGTTTCTTGGAAGAAAAGCTATGATAAACCTAGGCAGCATATTAAAAACCAGAGACACCACTTTGCTGACAAAGGTCCATATAGTCAAAGCTATAGTTTTTCCAGTAGTCATGTAGGGACTTCCCTGGTGGCTCAGATGGTAAAGCGTCTGTCTACAATGTGGGAGACCCAGGTTCGACCCCTGGGTTGGGAAGATCCCTTGGAGAAGGAAATGGCAATCCACTCCAGTACTATTGCCTGGAAAATCCCATGGACAGAGGAGCCTGGTAGGCTACAGTCCATGGGGTTGCAAAGAGTTGGACACGACTGAGCGACTTCAAGTTCACGTACATGTAGGGATGTGAGAGTTGGATCATAAAGAAGGTTGAGTGCCAAGAATTGATGCTTCAGAACTGTGGTGCTGGAGAAGACTCTTGAGAGTCCCTTGGACAGCAAGGAGATCAAACCAGTCAATCCAAAAGGAAATCAACACCAAGTATTCATTGGAAGGACTGATACTGAAGCTGAAGTTCCAATACTTTGGGCACCTGATGCGAACAGTCAAGTCACTGGAAAAGACTCTGATGCTTGGAAAGATAGAGGGCAGGAGGAGAAGGGTGTGACAGAGGAAGACGGTCGGATGGCATCACCAACTCAATGGACATGAGTTTGAGCAAACTTCGGGAGATAATGAAGGACAGGGAAGCCTGGCGTGCTGCAGTCCATGGGGTCACAGAGAGTCAGACATGACTGAGCAACTGCACAACAACAACAATAAGCAAAAATTCAGAGTGGCTATAGAGAAACCCTTCTATTAACATCTGATCTAGCCAAGAACCGTATACAAGCAAGTGTTTGTAGAGTGGCAGATGTCAAACTGAAACACACGCACAGCTTTAAACCTCAATATTGGAAGCATTTACGTAAGTTACAGTCAGTAAAATCTTGAAAGGCTCAAGATCATCCTAACAGTAGTGATGAGCAGCTAAAATATTCTCTTTTCAAAAACTTTCCTCCAGTATTCCCAAATGCACTCAGTCTTTGGAGCTGGAACAAACCCTACCCATGAAACCTGTTCTCCCATTTTACTGATGAGGAAATTGAGGACAAGGTGGGTGATGGGTTTTACTTAAGATGAGCCAGTCGGATGGGTAAGAAGAGTCAGAAACAACTCAGGACCCAAGTCTCCAGAAGAATAGCTACTATGTGTAGGGCAGTGCTGGAGGCTCCCATCTCTGAGGCTGGGGTGCTGGGACAGCAGATATGAAACTCATTGCCCAGATTATGAAATAAGCTTGAGGTGAAGGTCAAAGGGAGGAGCTAGGAGTGAGGCTCAAAGGAGGGGGCTGAGGAGAGGCTGGGGAAAGGCAGACCCTGGGATGGAGAGGAAGGGAGAAGGGTATTCCAGAAAGAGAGGACAAAGACACAAAACCATCCCCTCTCTTTTCACTTCACCCCTCCCTCCTTTTATACAAATTCTCCTGCAAAAAGTCTCCTTTCTGAAGGGATAGTTAGGGCGTTTGGGATGACATGTACACACTGCTATATTTAAAATGGATAATCAATAAGGTCCTACTGTACAACACAGGGAATTCTGCTCAACGTCATGTGGCAGCCTGGATGGGAGGGGAATCTGGGGGAGAAGGGATACATGTATACGAATGGCTGAATCAATTCACTGGTTCACCTTAAACTATCTTAACATTGTTAACTGGCTACACCCCGATACAAAGTGAAAAACCTGAAAAAATAAAAAGGCTCCTGTCCACCTTTTGCTCCAGAGTGATGGGCTTAGGATCCTTTTCTCTGCGGCAGGACAAAGTCTAGATGTGGCTACTCTAGAGGGACTGCCCTGTGTGCAGAGTAGAACCTGCAGGTGCCAAAGCCAAATATTACCCTTAGCTCCATGTATTCCTGGTCTCAGACAATGCAATCCAGCCTGCCTGGGACGTCCTTGTAAAACGCCAGCTTTCACATTTGCTACGAGTGGTGTCCCTAGAAAGTTCTACATTAGGCGGTATAGAACGCTTAGGTCCCCCCACCTGCCTGTCTGCAGATATTCCTGAATGTGAAGCAAAACACAGAGCACAGTGAAGACCCGCCACCGCCCCCTCTCTACCTGTGAGCCCCGAGGCTGGGTACCTTGTATCCACTGCATGTCAAGCCAGCGTTTCTTTTCGCCAAGACACACTTCATTCGAAGAAAGAATGACCTCTCGATCTCATACTCTGAAAGCAGGCAAGAGGTTAGATTGGCAAACTGTCCCACAATGTTTTCCCTGACTTCATCCCCAGGCTCTCAATAAACCCTCAGGGCCGGATCCAGCATCTAGAGTCCTCCGCTCAGGGCCGCCCAGACCCCCAGCCAGAGCACTTCTGCTGGTGACCAGGAAAAGTCCCTTGGACTGCAAGGAGATCCAACCAGTCCATTCTAATGGAGATCAGTCCTGGGTGTTCTTTGGAAGGAATGATGCTAAAGCTGAAACTCCAGTACTTTGGCCACCTCATGCGAAGAGTTGACTCATTGGAAAAGACTCTGATGCTGGGAGGGATTGGAGGCAGGAGGAAAAGGGGATGACAGAGGATGAGATGGCTGGATGGCATCACCGACTCAATGGACATGAGCCTAAGTGAACTCTGGGAGTTGGTGATAGACAAGGAGGCCTGGCATGCTGTGACTCATGGGGTCGCAAAGAGTCGGACACGACTGAGCGACTGAACTGAACTGAGGCCCTGGTTGGTGGCTCAGAGGGTAAAGAATCCACCCGCAATGCGGGAGAACCAGGTTCAATCCCTGGGTTGGGAGGATCCCTTGGAGAAGGGATCCTGCCTGGAGAATTCCATGGACAGAGGAACCTGGCAGGTTACACAGTCCATGGGGTCGTAAACAGTCGGACACGACTGAGAGACTAACACTTTCACTTTCAGGCCTCCAGTGGGTTGAGGAGACTAGCCTGGCCCTGTGTGGCTTCCATGTGCTCTGGAAACATGGCCATACCAAGAACCTCGGAAACACCAGCCTGGGGCCAAGGTGAGAACCTCTGTGTAGGGACCCTGCCCAGCTCAACCTGCCTGTGGTCCCTGTGGCAGCCATGGAGAGGCCTGGTGCCCAGAGAATTGCCTTGGCCAGCCCCGGGCTGGTGCTGTGCCTGCCTGGTAGCTTAGAAGCATCTGACTTCCCGCATCTGACCAGGACTCAGAAGTGCAGGCTTTTCTTTGGCAGAGGGAGCCAGCCCCAGGGTGCCTCCCACCAGTGTGCCCATGACCATGGGCACCAGGACTGCCCAGCCACATGGGACTGGGCACACGGCCCAGTGAACCCACTGGGCCTGATCAAAGCGTTCTCCCTGAGTTACAGCACTGGGTGGACCCCGCTCCCCACCCACTCCTTCTCTGGCTGCCCAAGCCTTTCCTTCATTCCCTTCCAAGCCCTCACACACAAATCTCCACCTTACTATTACAAATGCAGACATCCCCCAAGAAAACGGGCTTCCCATGTGGCTCAGTGGCAAAGAATCCACCTGCCAACGCAGGAGACTTGGGTTCAATCCCTGCGTTGGGAAGATCTCTTGGAGAAGGAAATGGCTACCCACTCTAGGATTCTTGCCTGGGAAATCCCATGGATGCAGGAGCCTGGCGGGCTACAGTCCATGGGGGTCTCACAGTCGGATACGACTGAGGTGACTAAACAACCTGAGGAAACACCCTCCGCCTTACTGAGCGGACATCAGCTCTCTGGGCACGGACGGTAGAGCGTCCTCGCCCCAGGTGAGAGCGAGGTCAGTCCACTCTAAATAAACAGCCATTTGGTGGTGGTTAATAAATTAATTTTTAAAGAAAGGTCACCACGGGGAATGGAATGCCTTGTGCTCCTCCCAGTCGCCTCAGAGGCCCCGACTCCCCCAGTGGGTGGGGCTTTCACGTTTACCCATAATTCCTCCACCCAGGCTGGGGCCGGGGAGCTTCCCTTTAACATGGCGGCCAGTCTGTCACGTTTCCATGCTCAGGTCTAAAAAACATCACCCCCGGAAATTATACAGTTTGGGGGAGAGCCCCACGTCTCACACCATTACCATAAAACAATGAGGTCAGTTCAGACCCCCAAAAATAACTCTGAAGATGAGAAATCGGGGAGAAAACTAACCGCTTGTGAACCTCAAAGCCTGAACACTCGATTGGCTGTGGAAATGAGTCCCACACAGACCCCACCTCTCCCAGACCCCCTCCTACTGTGTTGTTGGCTCACCTCAGACGTGAACCCCACGGGGAAACTGGATGTGTCTCGCCATAATCCCAACTCTCATTTACTGTCATTGTCCAAACACTTTTTAAAGGCATGGAAGGTAAAATGAAACCAGAGCTAATGGCGGAAAGCCCACTCCCCTGCAATCAACTCACTGTAATTTTTAAAACAATAACACATCCAACATCTTGTAAAAGCCTGTTGTGAAAAAGAATCTGACAAAGAATATATATAAAAGCGTTATCACTTTGCTGTCACCTGAAACTTAACATTGTGAGCCCCTATACTTCAATTAAAACAAACACACACAACATAACGTTCTGAGGGATTCTCTTAAGATTCCAGCGGTCATTGTCCAACTTTAAACAACCGCACAGGGAAAGCACTAGATTCAGCAGCAGCGTGCTCTTCTAGCTCTCATTTTGTTAGAAATTACTTCTTTAGAGTCGTATTCCTGTTCATTTATGCAGCCAGACCATTTCCAAGGACTTAAGCACCAGAGGTCACAGCTACAATTAAGGCCCCATCTCATCTCAGAAACCAGCTTACCAGTGTCCATGCTTGGTGGACTCATGGTGACTATTTCTGGGGCTAAAACAGGAGGGCCGCAGAGCTGGATCTGCAAGCGGTTTTAAAACTGAGAGTGCTGGTCTGTGTTCTCTCCTAGCCTTAGAAGGACCCATCCCAGGAAGAAGCAGTAAGAATGGAATCCATTTTCTTTCCCCCTGTAGCTGGCTACCCCATTCTCATCACATTTGACACTTCTTCTTTGGCATTTTATCTCACTGTGGAATTTTGGCCGAGTTGGAATTCCATAGCCCAAAGCAGACAAGTGACATATTGGTCAGCATACTGGTTGATCTCATTGGACCATGGGAAGGAATTACAAGGCCAGGGCCCTTGTATTAAGTCTTTCTGTGTCTTCCTAGCACGTGTAGCAGTTGTAAATTAAGGAGTCTTTTGTGTGAAGACTGGTTCCACATTGTCCATGGAACAGCCATGCCACATCTAGTCTAAGGGTGCTTATCACAGTGGGCTATAAATGTGCTACTTTATTAACACATAAAATAACAAGATCCTGCAACAGAATCACAACTCCTGCAATTTCAAAGCAGTGGTGAGCATAACCAATATGTTTAAATACCTGCAACAACTATAACATGAAGTGAAAATACCTGTGATTTCTGTTGTAGTCAAAGCCACAGGTATTAGTGATAGTAAGATGGCTTGCTGTCTACAGTCTACAGGCAAAGGAAACGCTAGATCTCAACTAAATAGGGAATAGATGTACTTATCTCATGCAATTTCATGGTCTCCCCTAGTTTTATCCTCAGACCCTGTGGTTAAGAAGCCCAGATCTAGACCTGGGTTGTTGGCTTTCTAAACCAGGAGCACCTTAGGGGGGAAGGTTTGGACCACTGTTCTCTGTCTCCTGCTCTGCACCTCTCACAGTCTCCAGCACATGAAAGGAGATCAGCAGTATTGCTTTAAAGGACAGAGGCATAAGAGCAAACCCCTATTCCGTGGACACTGCATGTTTGCTGGAGGGACCCTGGATGGGCAGTGTGGGAAACAGAGCCCTTAGGTCATAACAAAGAGCATCGTCTGGAGTTCATTCTGGTTTATTTTCGTCCGAAGGAAATACCTTGGAGCAAATGATGGTGAAGAGGCTGGTGGGCTGCCAGGACAGCAGTCATCTCATCATGGTCCGAAGGATGGATATACTCATAAATGCTGTTGCCTGTGAGCTCCACCTGCCATGGATAGGAAAGGGGGAAGGGTCAGGAATCTTCTCTAGGACTTTGGGGAGGTGGGGAGGGAGGAGGTGAAGTTGTATCACAGGTGTGCACCCTCCAGGGGGAAGCAGGACCTTGTTCTCAGCTTACAACCCACGCCCTCCCCACCCCCGACCCCGACAGAAACGTTTGCCTTTTTTCAGTCAGCACTCAACTGTCTCCCAAAAGGGCCAGGAGAGTCCCAAGCAGGAGGAAGTAGAATGAAGGATGGAAAAGGTGCACCATGGATCGAGGGACCCTCCCAGTCTGGGCAGCATCCTTCACACGGGAGGTACCTTAAATCAGACTGAAGGGGCTTCCCTGGTGCTCCAGAGGTTAAGAAACTGTTTGCCAATGCGGGGGACACAGCTTTGATCCCTGGTCTGGGAAGATCCCACATGCCTCAGAGCAACTAAGCCCACGACTACTGAGCGGGTGCTCTGGGGCCTGTTCTCCACAGGAAGAGAAGCTACTGCAGCAAGAAGCCTGCACATAGCAATGAAGACCCAGCACAACCAGAAATAAATAAAATAAGTAAAATAAATAAATAAATCTTGGGAAAAAAAAAAGAAAAATCAGACCGGAGCCACGCGCATCCTTGACCTGCTGCCCTCGGGAATAGGTAGCCAGGAGACGCCCAGAGCAGACAGCTCCTGACCTCAGGGGCTGAGAGGAGAAACCTGGGGGCTCCCTTTGATTAAGGACAACTCTCCCCAACAGGGTCCTTCCCCTGGGACCACCGCCAGGCCTCCTTCACATGGCCAGAAATGCGTCTGGTCCAGGATCACTGTGTTAACCCCATGGTTCCCACTTGTGGGTGCTGCTGGTTGGCTGAGTGACCTCTGGGAGGGGGTGGACCACTCCAGTGAGCCACGTGACCTGAGGGCTGCTCCCCTGATATTCACACACCACCTACTTCCAGACACACCCCAGGGAGGAGCCCACGCAGGCCTGGAGGCCATGTCCCTGCTGGATCAAACTCGGCTTTTTGCATTTAGGCATGGGCCTCCCCAGGAGAGTACCACAGTCACTGTCTTTCCACAGAGGTCCCTGTAGATGACTCACAGATCCTAACCTTGAGAACTTCTGGATTGTTCTCCCGAACACAAGTGTCACGTTAGGGGATGACAGAGATCCTCAGGACCTGGGCCCGCTCTCCCATCGGAAGATGGGCCGTAGTATAGAATGTTCCAAAAGCTACCACCTTTTGGAGCAGTGGTGGTGGATCCTCTTTCAGAGATCGACAGTGCAGGCCAGGTTAGCGAATCAACGCACCTGGTATCTATCGGTCAGGGCCCCTGGGGCGGTGGTGGTACTTCTACAGCCAGTGGGAGCCCCACAGCCCAGTGCGGGAAGATGCAGAGAGGTGAGGAACTAACTGCCTTTGGGTGGCACAGAACCTTAGGTGGGTCTGAGGAACCTTCTCGGCCCTGCCCCCAGGGGAGAGGGCGCCATCTGACAGCAAAGGCAGGCCTGTCCCAACCACCCCTTCATGGCTGAGAGCAGAGACCTTCTGAAAAGGGGAGCCTCGACGGCGCCCCCTTGTGCAGCCCCAGCAAGTGGTTTAAAGGAGAGGTTCTCCCGGGAGCTACCGTTCCAAACCAGGGTCAAGGCCATCATCAAACTAGGGGGGCACCAAAGAGGGGAAGGGGTTCAACCGACTCTTCCCACCCACTTTCTCCAACGTGTTGAGATGTTTAAGAGTTGTCTTTTTATTCAGAACAAATTATGTTTCTGGTCCGCTAAGTAATCTTGGTCCCTAAAAAAATGGTTTTCTCAGTTCTACTTTCTGTATTATTCATGGAATGTTTTCCCCAACATTATAAAGACCAATAGAGAGAATCTGCTAACAGAAAGCCTCCCTCTCTACCTCCCCAACCTGGCACTTTCCTGATGACCCAAATGGATATTTGCCTATGTAGAAAGTTACTCTGTCAGGGCCTTCCCTGGTGGGCCAGTGGCTAAGGACCCCGAGCTCCCAGTGCAGGGGGCCTGGGTTCAATTTCCTGATGCGGAGCTAGATCCCACATGCTTCAACTAAAGATCCTGCATGCCGCAACTAAGACCCAACACAGCCACAGATATTTTAAAAAAAGACAAGAACCTACTCTGTGCCAAGTTTTATTTTTAAAAAGTTAGTACATGACTTCATTAAAAATAAAAGAGTAAAAATGAAATATCCTTCTTTTAAGTCAGTCCTGTTAATCTTTTAAAAGTTTAAACAAACCAGCAACACTCAAGTCAGCTGTTTCCTGAGGGCAGCCCTAGAGATTCTGTCAGGTGGGGAATAATGGAGGCTAATCAATAAGAAAGCTATTTTTTTCTTTAAAGGATTCACAATTCCAGTGGCTTATTTTTAAAAATGAAAAAATAAATAGCGTGTGTGTGTGTGTGTGTGTGTGTGTTAGCCTATCATTTCTCCCTTAACCCGGGTTTTTAGAGAAAAATGACAACTCTGGTTTGCTTGGAGTTTGCTTTTAGAAAAAGTAACTGATGTCTTTGTAGAGAAACATCTTCATACATTTGCAAAAGGACTTGCATCTGGGCTCACAGGGATTTGATTTGTGTTTTAATCCCCAAAGTAGCTTCATCTGTTCCCAAAGAGCCTGTTCTCATCACATGCCTTTGGAGAATGAGAATAGTGCAGTCCATGAATGAAAAAGCTTGGTTTTCTGTACACTCAGGTTTGTGATAAACCTCTAAGGCTGTCTAGGAAGTAAAACAGTCTTCAAATCACGGAAATGTTTTTAAAGAACAAATTTGGGAATGATAAAACAGTGCTGACCTTGACTCAAAATTATGGTTGACATGGTGTTTCCTGTATTGAGATATCTATTCGTGCTTTTGAATGTTGAAAGAAATGTGACTACCTCACCAGAAAAAAAAGAAAATTATGGTTGTCTCTATAAAACTCCCAGCTCTCATACATCAACCTTATTAAAACAGACCCTCAATGTGATATTTTAGTATTTGTAAAACCCAGCTAACTACAAAATGAATTGCTTTCCTTCTAAGAGCTTTTTTATGTTTTGCTGAATAGCTTTTCTTCCTGCCAAGAGAACTGCATATGATAAATACAGCTCTAAATGGATATATTCTGGGTCGGAGGGGAAACTCACCCAGTACTCTGGAAATACACATTGCTCTGCTTTGGGTGTTTTGCTGACTATGGTAAATTAAGCATTTTAAAATAAAATGGTTTGGGTTTCAGAGTTCAAGTTATGTCAACAAACATTAAACGCTGTTCTTTCTCTTTATTTCAAAAGTGAAAGGATTAAGTCTTATGGCTCCAAACAACACCATGGTTATTTTTACAGTTGTGCTTCCGGCCACACTCTCAAATATTACATTTTCCTTTATGTAGCTCGTGAACGGCTATTTCATACATATTGATATTATGTGAGAATGCATGTTAGGTACCTAGATGTTACATACCATATGCAACTTTGGTAAGGAAATTTAAACCTCAAGAATACTTTAAAATGTTTGAAGAAATACACAGCATGTATGCAAGGCTTTTTTCCTGCTTCAAATGTAAGTTAATTAATCAAAAAACCGTGAAACTAAATCATTTAATAAACTTGGCGGATAAGGAGTGCTTCCTCAACTCTACCTCTTCCAAGCAGATGTAAGTTTGTCTTCACGAATTACTTTGGATTATGAGTGTGGCATATACCAAATAGAATTTCAAGTCGAAGCCTGACTTTTTCCCCCCAACACTTGAATTATGGGCTGAGGAGATAATTTGAATTTGGGGGTCCTCTCTGTCATTTTTTTGGTACCAAAGTCTGAAAGCAAGGATGGCCACATTTACTAATTCAAAAGCAAAAATAAATGAATAAACTCTGCCAAATGAAGTAGACTTACTCCAATATGTGCTTTTAAAAAAGTTTAATAAAGGGCTTTGAACTGGGATGGGTTTATTAACACATAAAGAATCATTTTTATACTCTCAGATAATTCAGTTATTTAGATAGTGTAGATTAAAAAAAAAACAAAACACTTTGCTACGAATTATCACACAATTATGGCAAACCTAGGAGTTTATATTTCCTAGGAGCTGCTAACATAGATTTTAACCCCCAAATTAAGGTGAAAGAGTCATTACTTAAAGAAAAATTATTATTGAGAGTAACTGAAACTTCTGGGAACACAGAGGGCATAGTGTAAATATAAGCTATTATCACCCTTATTCATCAGAAAACCTTTTTAAAAGGTTACTCTTGACTAGTGGGTAAAATTTTATCAACACTTTTATCTCTGGTGATTTAAAAAATCTTGAGGCCTATTTTAAGTTTTCATGTTTGATATATTTGTCTGAGTTGTTACCACTAATAAAAATAATCCAAAAGGTGCAAACATTTTTTTAAAGAGAAGTTCGGTGTTTGACATTATTTTCAATACCTTATTTTACTATTTAAGAAGACATAAAAAAATACACTTTGTGATTCGGCCTAGGTTTCCTTCTGCAGAGTTAATCGTGAACAGGAGGTAGATTTGAGGGGAAAGTTTGTTGTTGCTTATTTAAACAGTTCACCATGAAACACTCCCCAGACGTCGCTGGGAAAGTGTTTTTGTAGCTGGAGGCTGACACTGGGATAGTCCCGCCAGGAGATCAGAAAAAAATCAGCCAGGCTCAGAGACGGTCAGTTTGACTTACTTGAAATGGACACTTCTCTGGGCAACATACAGACAAAAGGCATCTCTACAGCTTTCTTGGAAAATGGTAGCGTGTAACTCCCTCCCCTTTCAAAATTATGATATACAAACTTTTATGTCTGCGTTATGACTGAGAGGAAATATAGTTTAAATTGTGATTCTGATTAGATTTCCATTTGTGGCGTTTATCATGAACACGAGCTGTATATGTTACCTAGCCAGTATTTTGGTCATTTTTAATTATCGTGTTCAAAAACAATCATTTTTATTTCTCATATGAAAAGAGAAAAATGACAGAAGGATATAGGATGCCAGACAGAACAGCCTGATGGGATGAACTGGAATGCCCTGGTATGTACACTGGTAGAGCCTTTTGATGTGTCAGGACATTTCCCATGACTAAGTATCCCTAATATGTGCCCACCAAAGGATGCTAATTGAAGTGCAGTTCTAGCTGTGATACTGCTTGGCTTTGTGTAGCTCCCTATAGTTTATAAATCACACAAGATGGGCCTTTGGTATGATTTTCACCGTGATTCTAAAGAAGCGGTACAGTAGGCGTTGCTTTCTTATTTAAATTATGGTTCAGAGAGATTAACTGCCAACCCTTATCAGACAATGAAAACCATACAACTAAATGCATTTCCTTTTTTGCTTTGGCTGCTAGGGAGCTCAGATCTGAATTTAATGTTCAGTTAAAGTGATTCTAACCAGTTTAAAGTATATTTGGCCAATCATTTTAAAAGTATGTGAAATGGGTGGGGGTGGGAAGGAGGTTCAAGGGGGAGGTGACGTGTACACTTATGGCTGATTCACGTTATATGGCAAAAATCAGCACAACACTGTAAAGCAATTATTCTCCAATTAAAAATAAATTTTTAAAAAGTATGTGAAACGTTTTGTCTTGTTTGTGACATTATTATAAGGCTAATCAAAAGTTATTGTAAGTTACATTTAAAAAGTTAAGAAATCTGAAAAAAAAAAAAGAAATCTGATCAAGGGCACTCAGCCACAGATCAAGTCAGGAGTAGAAACCAGGCTGGGTCCAACTAAAGGGTCTTAAATAATTCTAACCATTCAGAGATTAATAAGGTGAAAATTCAGAGAATAACAACCCTAGAAAAGATAAAAAGAGAAAACTTCATATTTCCGATAGTGTTTCCCATTCTACCAGTACACTAATCCCATGAGTCACATAGGTCAAAGAGTCAAAAACCTTATTAAATCTTATCTGGGAGGCCTGGTATCATAAAAGAAGAGAAGAGGAAGAGAACAGAAAATACTGGACAATTTTAATATGTGATTCATTTTAGAAGACTCTGCAGAAGAAATATACAGGCACAGAAACCCCCTTGGACCTGGCTAAGGATGTACATCCACTGGGAAAGAAGGCTGTAAACAAATGGAAAGTTTAAGAAACATCTTGGCAGAAGAAAAAAAAAGAATATACCAGATGCAGGTTTCCAAATTGGTAATTCTGTTTTTCAATGAGAAAACTCAAGCCACTTTAATTGGCATGTTTTACTTTGGCTTAACTACAGGAGGAGAGTGGTGCAACACAGATTATTCATCTGCCTCCTGGGAGCCTATTTCCTGTATCTAATTAATTCTGGTGTGTCTTCAGTTGTAATGAAAAAAAGCACTCCGATCACTCACAATGTAAAGAAATATTTAGCCCCTACATGTATTAAACAGTGTGACTCTTAGATCCATGATCCAGGCTTGTTAAATCAGAAATGTGAATGGGCAACCATCAGTAGACTCCCCCGCAATCCAGACTGGCCACAGCCCAGAAAGCAGCCAAATCCTCCACCAAACCCTTGGCTTGACGGGGATAGATAAAACCGAGTGCCCCTCTCTCCTCTAGGGAATGACCTCCTTTTTAGAAGATGGCTCCAGGAAAATCGGTAATATTCAAATGTTCTAAAGAAACCAGGACCTTGCTGTGCAAAAAAACAGTAGTAAACTGAGTTTTATGAGTTTCTATCACAAGCATATAAAATGCTTTACTGAAACGACCACTGAACTGGAAAAACTCAGGAAAAATTACCCTGAATTCCATGTGAACACTCATAAATCTACCCCCCTTTTCTCTCTCCCCAAAGCACATTCTGCATAAAATCCACGTTCTACATCAGCTTGCCTCTTTCTTTCATAGCAACTCACAATACCACATGTAGACCATCAAGCATGCCCTGAAAAATCTCCCTTTGTGAAGTTCTTGTTAGTGGCAGGGAGCTTTACAGTATAAGCAGAGTCCAGGCGAACAGACAAAGCTGACTGTTGCAAAGATATTACTAGGCATTAGCCCCAAAGGAAAAAGAAAGTGGAAAAGTGAAATGTAACACGGAGAAGAAAAACCTAGCCTGTCGGCGGGAAAAAAAAGAACGATTTTGCAATTTTGGATTAGGTTCATACACAAAAGCAGAATCTTGGACAGACTCATTTTCAAGGCTGTCAAGATCCGCCAACGCTTAATTTATTATTTTAATTGTACATAAAATTAGATGATACCCACCTGGGACAAGCCTAAATGTACAGAAGCTGTTTCCGAAATATACATGATTTTGCCATCAGATGCTACCACAAAAACAAATCCATCCAAAGTCTGTAAAAGAAAAAGCATCAGGGTAAGAGACGATAGGTTAGAGTTAAAGCTGGTCATCATACGGTCACTGGGATGGAGCAATGTATAAAATATTATAATCAACGTATACGGTTAAACGTAAAAGAGGAGCCCTGGAGCCGTGAGACAGACGTTAGGTTTCGTTCCCCAGCCAGGCTCTCAAATACTTTTAAAGGACTTTAAAAACAGTCTTACATCTACATCACAAAAATCATGCAAAACATTTGAGAATTCCTATCAAGCTCAGTTTAAACGTAGTAGCTTTATTGTTGGGGTTATTTTAGCACTTAGCACAAATCCGGAGTTCTATGGTACTTAGGGGAAAATCTACCACTGTATAGACCATTTTATGTCATAATTGGCAGCCGTTTAAACCACTAGAACATATGCTTTATTTGCCACAATTTTCTAGTTATCCCTAAGTACCATTTGAATAATAAATTCTGAACCCTCCCACTCCCCAGAAAATAAAAGAAAATACCCAGTTATTTTTAACAGACTATGTCTACAGAATTAATTATTTAGAATTTGCAAGAGATCAAATGACCTTTGCAAAATTCAGGGAGAAGAAGGATCAATTTCTGAACAATTAAAACCACCCAAAGGATATTCTGATTTTTGCCAAAGCTGGCTAGCCCTCAAAAAAATAAAGTAAAATTATAAGACGTAATTAAGTCAAATGAAAGGTAATGATTGCATTTACGTGTGGCTAGGATAAAGGGACTAAATTATTTTTGAAAAAGGAAACTGCATTTTATTTACCCATTCATATTTTAGATCCAGAACCAAAGAAAAGCAATAAAGTTGGTGAAAGACCCATACAACCCACAACGTCGCCCCCATAAAAAATATTCCAAATTAATTTCTGGCCACAAATTCTATTTTTACAGCATGTAATTGAAACCAGATTACCTTTGGTTTTTCTAAATCCGCCCCCTCTTTGGAGGGGGGGCTGCCTAAAAAAGAATATAGAAGTGAAACTTGAAAGATATCCTTACATTCGGCTGTCTCAAATACAGTTTTGCTGCAAAAACTTCTTTGCCAACTGAACTATCATTAACTTTCCTTGTGCTGAGGTTGAAATCAACACCTTGATCAGGAGCCCGACTTTCATGTTTCTAAATCAGCTACGAAATATTTCACCAACTAAACTCTTTTTCAAAGATATGAACTAGCAATTTCTAAAGTTATCACCATGTTCGCCCATTTTGCATGCTTAACTCCAAAATCACGAAATGAAATAATAGCGGCTGTATGAGGAAAAGAAAAAAAGTTGTATCATAATTAAATTCTGAACGTTGCCAGTAGTAGCTTAAAAAATAATACTCTTAATGGAAAATGTTGGTTCTGCCTTCAGAGCTGCAAATGACCTAATGCGTTTGCATGTATATTAACTGCAAAGCCGCCCATCCACAGACACACTCCGGAATTAAATAAATGTACAGTGGAGAAACTTGGCTTTGACTTTGCCGCCAGGTTTTCAGTGGCGCTCCTTGGCACTTAGTTGTCCCTGATATTAGTGTCCCTTGTAATATGAAGGAGCATCAAGCACGCAAAATATCGCGCGCGGCGCTGGACGTGAGCGTGGAGGCAGCGCGCAGGGGAAAGGGCTCCAACAGCGCCATTCCCGGGCGGGCTCGCGCACCGCTGGCTCTATGTTGGAAACGCCTCGGGTTTCAAACATATCCCGGGAGCTTCTCTTCCCCAGCGCGTGCGTTTAAAAAAAAAAAAAAAAAAAATCACACTAG
>NW_011494609.1:2415195-2421416 GCF_000754665.1 Bison bison bison
ATAGAAGGAGGAAATGCAAAATAGCTCTCGGTAGGCATTTTTCGGTGGCAGAGACAAATGACGGGAGGGGGGAATGAATCGGGTCGTTGATGAGGCTCTGTAAAGGGCATTTGAAAGACTCTGGGACACCAGGACTTGCTGTCCCCACCTAGCGCCAGCCCCGGACTTGGAAGTGGCCGGTCGTGCGCCTGGTCACTCCGCCCCGGCCCCAGACACCGCAGGGGGGAAACCCGAGGTCAGGGCGGTTTAACAGCCCCTGGCTGAATGGCTGCGGGCTGGGGGCGCTAAGCGGCGGACCACAGACCAAGTCAGGGCTTCCTCGGTAAGCCAGGGGCGCCGCACCATGTCCTGAGCTGCCCCCACTTAAGAGCTGGACCACTCGGGTGGAACAAGGCTCCGCCCGGTGTGGTGTGACCTCAGGCCTGCGGCTTAACCTTTCTGTGCCTCGACTGCTTCCTCTGAAAAAAATGCAGTTAAAAATAGAACACACTTCTAAGCGAAGAGATGATATAGTAGATTTAGAATAGAATCTGGGCCCGGCAGTGAACCGGTCCTCTGCCGTCAACTGCTGAGATTCAGTTATGGATGCTGTCTCGACTGCAACTTCTCCAGACACACACCCAAGCATCAAGCACTTCATTGCTCCCTCTCTCTGGCTTGGAGTGTCCTTGCGCCTTCCTTCTCTGGCTCCAGAGCCTGGCACGGTGTCAGGCACAGAGCAAGCGCTCCAAAACAGTGTACTGAGGAAAATCAGGTTGTAGAGGACTTCACCCTTCCCCTAGGTCTCAAGGGCTAGAGAGTCCTGGGGGCAGGAATTGAAAGGAGGCTAGGTGTGGGGTTCATGGGGGGGCCAACCCGAGGTTGCACTGGCTGTGCAGAACCCACATGGGGCCCTGGAGTCCTCCTCCCCAGAAGAGGAGTTATGGGGAGTCTATTGGCCCGAAGTCTGATCATTGTTGTCCTCTTCAGCCTGGGGGTTGGTCAATGGACCCTCCAGAGGCTCCCTGAGAAGGGAGCCCCCTCCAAGACTGGTGTGGCAGGTCGGAAGGCAGGCCCCATGGGGCGCAGGGCCTTGGGGGGCACAGTGCTTCACCTCCCCCTCCCCTTGCGTGGCGACCCCACTACCTGCAGCAAGTGCGATCCCAGCTCCTTGGCGACACCGTCCAGGGGCCCCGCGCGGCTGGGCTGTCCCCACGCGTCTCCTAAACCTGGACGGGAACCAAAGCAAACCGGTAAACGGCAGCACCCAGCCAGCGACCTCCGCCCCCAGTCACCCCTTCCTTGGCCTTCGATCAAAAAGAAAAGAGGGCAGAGGAGAAATTCCCACAGAGGCCTCCAGGTTTTATTTGACATGCCACAAGGTAATCTAATCTCCTTTGAAATCGGCCATCCTCCTATCCAAATGGGGATATGGATTCAACCAGTAAATATTACCTCCAAAGGTACCTCCTTTCTCCCTCCCCTGCGAAGCTGGCAGCTATGTATTTTCCCAAAGACAGAGCAGCCCACACTTAGAGCCCTGGCCATCTTAGAGGCGGCTTTTCTGGTTTTTTTAAAAAAATCTTTCAATCTCCCGGAATCCTCCCAACTCCCTGACTTTTCAGCAACCCCCTCACAGGCCCCAGAAGCACTGACCTTCTTCCAATCCAGGAGCCCCAACCTGGAAAGGGGTTCCCTGGGGGCTTCCCCAAGGTGAACTCCTAACTCCCCAGCAGCTGGGGGCGGGGCAGGGGATGGCCTGAGGGCCGGGAGGGCGGTGTATATACTAGACAGACCTGGGAAGTGTTTGTTGTCACACAATCGGGGTCTTGCAGCCCCTCCGCTTCTTAACTGTCCCCCAAAGCTTCCGGTGGCTCCCCACAACCTCTGGGGAGGCCACTGGAGTTGCAGAAAGTGCACCAGGGGAAAGACAGCCCTGCTCAGCAGAATACCCTTCTCGAGTGCCCTCGGCTCAGCTGCTGTGACCCCAGGGGCTCCCAGGCTTTCTCTGCAGGAAGCAGGAAAGCCCGGTGAGATTGCAGCGCTAAGTGCCAGCTCAGAGGGACCCCCAAGCCGCTCCCTGGAGTCCTTCCTGCCGGCGGCCTGGCCTGAAACCCTCCAGCGATCGCCGAGGCTGGTGCCGGTGTGACGTGGCGAAGGCCGGTCACCGCTGTCCTAGCACCCCACTCCCTCCCACCTAAGCTGCGACCTTACAAGGTGAGCTGGGGTCTTGTCTCTGGGTCAGAGGGCGTCCCCTTCCTCCAGGGCAGACTGGCCCCCTTGCTGCAGCTCCCGGGAGTGTGGGCCCGACCCGGGGCCAGAGCGAATCCGAGGACCACTCCCAGGACAGTCCCCCCGAGTGGTGCGCAGGCACTTGGGTCTCCCCGCTGTCCCTGCGGGGCACCAGGAGCACCGCAGCTTCTGGAACTTTCAATCCCAGCAGGCAGAAAACGCACCCCCCCCCCAGTGCCTGGGTGCTGCAGGGCCCAGAGCACCTCCAGGCCCAGGGCCCCCCAGAGACGCTGGAGACCCCTCTACTGGCCAGTTCTACCAAGCAACTAAGAAAGGTGTGGCCTTTATGTCTCCTTGGAGGTTTATCCTGATCTCCCCATAAGGAATTGGTTCATTTCCACATAGCCCGATCTCCCAAATACCATCACCACTCCCACCCAACTCCCCAGACCCCACCTCAGAGTGGAACGGGGTGTCTCTTTAACCTCAGGAAACCCCCGTCCACCCCATCCCCAAGGATGACCACGGTGACCACAGTACAGGGCCATCGGTAGGGCCTTCCTCCCCAAGACCCGAGAGCCTGCTGGTGCTGGCATTTACTCCCTTTAACCAGAAATGGAAAGAACCAACATTTGAAGTCCTTGGGGGTTTAAATAAAAAAAAAAGTGTAATCAGGGTCCAGGAATTCTGATGTCCGCCAGTCGGCAAACGCAGCTGCTAAACTGTCCTTTAGCCCACTCCTGGTCCTGTTCCCCGGTCTGGGCCAGGCCACCTCTGCCTGGCTCTCTGTGGACAGTGGGCACAGTCCCTGGCCCTCACTCCTCAGAACGCCTGGGTCTGAGAGACGTGGGGAAATCTGCACCTTTGGGAATGAGCCCCCCACACCAGACTCCCTGGGTCTCCCCAAAGCCTTCCAGCCTCACACACCAAAGTGCACTGGCTACACAGGCCAACTTTCTGTGTAATTCAAATAGCTGGATACATCAGCAGAGCCTGTCCTCTTATTATAACGTTTCCTACGATTTCTCGGTTTCTCCACGTCTCTGCTTTGCCAGGGGAGATTTGGACCTGGCATGAGGGGGGTGGGCGGTGGGAGGCTCTCCTCGAACTTCCCTGCCCCCAGGCCACCTCACAGGGTGATGGGGCTGCCAGCTCTTCCATTAGAAACCGCTGTGCGCGAGGCCTTTTCCCTGGGCCCATAAAAATCTACTTTGGGCTGGATGCAGAGACTAAAGAAGGTAAGGTTTGTAACCAAAAAAAAAAATCATCTCGTTACCATAAAGCCATATATACTCCTGAAAAAGTGAGGTGCTGGATATGTGGTCTTTATTTGGATCTGACAAAAAGCTTCGTTTGTTAGAAAAATGAAGGAAGAGTGTAAGAAAAAGCTGGGCTGAGCTCCTCCAGGTTTATGTCGTTGGTGGTCTGTCTTGCCTGATTCTGGGAAATCCCTGCAACCATACCAATGACTGGAGCAAATGGGGTTCCCAACCTGGCCTGTGGTTTCCAACCAGGGTTTGGGGTCCGAGTGCCCTACATGTGTCGGCAGCGGGGGGCACTGTCTGATGCTGGGAATCTAGATGGCTAGGCCATTTGGGGGGGCTGTCAGCCACAAGGTCACAGGGAAAGGGAGACAGGTATCCCCTTTCTCCCTCTGCCTCCAAAGGTCTGTGGGTGACCTTGTACCCGCACTCAGCGGGCTATTTGGTTTCAACCCTGCCAGGCCCAGCCTGCCAGTGTTAGTCATTAGTCGCTCAGTCTTGTGTGACTCTTTGTGACCCCATGGACTGCAGCCCGCCAAGCTCCTCTGTCCATGGGACTTCCCAGGCAAGAATACTAAAGTGGGTTGCTATTTCCTTCTCCAGGGGATCTTCCCAATCCAGGGACTGAACCCTGGTCTCCTGCATTGCAGGCAGATTTTTTTTTTTTTTTACCATCTGAGCCACTTGGCAAGCCCGCCACAGAAGCTACCTAAATATGGTCTCTCCTCTCTGGGTGCTCAGGTAGTCAGTCAACATACAACTTTTGAAAAGGCACCAGCTGTGCCTGGGTGCAGGTCATAGGCCATAAACATCAGATCACATAAGTAAGTGGATTCCTTGCTGAGGCGGGAGACTGGAGGGGTTCCCTCGCAGAGGGATCGGGTCTCACCCTCTCAGATGAAGGGACACACACGTGGAGACCCAAAGGAGGCAGTTGGATCTGCTCCTCTGGATCCAGGAGCAGAACCCACTGTATCCAGTGACAAATAAATGGGTCCAGACTTGGATAAGAACTTGCTGACCGACGGTGATTCTCACAGTTCCCCCAGCGCAACCTTGGGTACCGAAAATGGGGGTAATTCAGTTCTTTCCCAGCCTTGGAATGGTTCATTGTCACTGGGCTCCCTGAAAATCCAGGCCCTAGAACTCTCTTCCAAACCAACAGCTGCACAGCGGAGGAGAGTGGGTATTGAGGGGAGCGCTTGGTAGAGAGGTCCCAGAGCCTGGCTCTGGGTCGGGGTAGGGGAAGGGGGGCTTCCAGCCTGTCCTACTTGGCCAAGAGTCAGCGTTGTACCTCGTTCAGACCACAGACAACTGGAAGCGACCAGCGACCTTGAACCTTGTCTGATGTCTACCCTTGAAGGATGGGGGGGTGGTAAGGCCTCGTGGCCAGCGCATGCCCCGCCAGGCTTCTGAGTGCGCACCCCGGAGCCCCCCAGCCGTTCTAGAGCACTGGTCAACCCCTCAGAGGTGAATCTGAGCGCCCCCAACCACCTGGGCCCTGCATCTCTGGTGTTCCCATCACCCGCCGGAGTCTCCTGCTCTGTGAGCGTCCTCTCCCAGACCTCGCGCACATCCTGGCAAACTTCCAAGTAGAGATCGAGAGAGAGGGTTGTAAAAACCCACTTTCTTCTAAAAAAATATGTCTACTTAAAAAAAAAAAAAAAAAACACCCTACACTATTTCGGGCTGCAGTAGAGAAAGGCCTTGGATCTGTGACCCCAGGTCAGTTTAGGGCGTGTTTCTCCTTACCAAAGCCTCTAAATCAAAGCGTTTCCATCCCCAGCAACTGTTTCTAGGACGTCCCCCACCCCAACCCTCCCCTTGGCACTCAGGTGTGGCCGGGGCTGGGTGGGCGGGAAAGGTTCTGCCTGAACCCAAACCCAGACAAATCCGGCCACTGGAATAACGCAGGCCTCCAACCCCACTTAACTGTGCGTGTGACAAGCTCACTTCTCTGGAGTAAAAGGTTGTCACGTGTGCTGTGGTCCCTGCCTCTCTCATGCGCTCACACCTGTCTGGGGTCTTGGGGGGCGGGTGGTGGGAGGAGGGTCTCTGTTCTCTCCCCATAACCAGCCTGTTTCCAGCTCCGCTCCTCAACTGGGGACGTGAAGCCAGTCTCTTCTGCAAGAGTTACTGGACAAGTGTCCAGAAGGAGGCCACTCCCTGGGAACCCCGGCTCCAGGGAAGGGGGCCTAACCCTGGTGACTGGCCACCCCAAGCTCTCCCAGCTCCGACCCCAGCCTCCCCAGGCCCAGCACGGATCACCAAACAGCGGAATACATCCTGCCTAGCGTGGTCACACGCAGTGATGGCCCACCCGAGGTACTTCTGTGTTTCCAAAGCCACCCCCCTTCCCCTGAAGGGAAGGGCACAGTGATAACAGGCCAGGTAGACCCTGCTCCCTGGGAGCACCTGGCCTTCCCACCCACTAAGCTTTTGATTCTGAGTCCCTGCCAAAGCCGGCCTGGCTCCCTTGCCCTCTTGCCTGCCCATCTACCTCACCACTTCTCAGCTTGCAGTTAAAGGGGAAGAACTGGTGGGGACCCCGAAAACCACTCCTCTTCCAACTCCAGGCGGTGGGTCCCAGAAGTCTGCCCAGTAGGGCCGACAGCATTCAAGCCACATCTGGCTGGGGCGGGGGAAGGCAGCAAGCTCACGGGAAGGATGCAGACTGGAGGAGGAACACCTCCACCTGCTTGGCCTGCCTCCTCACACCCCAGCATCCCAGGAACCTTGCGCAGCCAT
>NW_011494609.1:2421516-2421869 GCF_000754665.1 Bison bison bison
ACAGACAAGAAGACCAAGGCCCAGCAGGGCAGCCCGACAGCGTCGAGCCTTGGACCGGCTGTCTGGGCTGCCAGCACCGTCCAGCTTGCAGACTGGCCTCCCCTGGGAGTGTCTACCTGGTTCCAGTTGCCTCCCCCTGTCCCCATGCTGGGGTGTCTCCTCTTTCTCTCCTTCCACCCTGCGGTCTCAGGATGAACAGAACTGAGGCCTGGCGGCCTCTCCAGTACTGGCCTCCATGCCCGCAGCGGGCACCGCCTGCCTGGTCCTCGCCAGGTCAAAGGGGATCTGGGGAAAGCCCGTTCCGCTCTGGCCTCAATTTCCTCAAATGCAAAGCGTTAGTCTGAGGATCCCCG
>NW_011494609.1:2421969-2425122 GCF_000754665.1 Bison bison bison
CCCCGTGGTTCCTTCAGCCTGTGCTATTCATGTGCTAACTCCCTTAGTCCTAATGTGGTCTCTAGATTTTTCTTCACCTGGGGATCCCGCCTGCTCCCAGGCCACCCAACAGTGAGGGTGTTTCCGTATCTTTCCATTTGCCCTGAGACCTGGAGCAGATCCTGGAGCTCCCACCACGTCGCAGGACTGGGGTGGTCCTGAAACCTCACTGAAGCCTGCCTCGAGACCCCTCGTGGTTCCACCAGCCCCCATCGCAACCCCGTACCACCTCCCAGCGGTCCCTCCGGAACACCTTAGATTGATTTCAGGTGCTACTTCCGAACTCCCCGCCCTTCTGAGCTACCGGAGAGGGGAACCAGTCATTTTGCACAGTTGAGGTCTTTCTAAACTCATCCTTTTCTCTGCCCTAGGCACCCCTCCAGTCCCAGACTCACTTGGGGTTGGGGTGGGGTGTAGTGTCGCCACCAGAGCAGCAGGGCCCAGTCTCTGAGCCCAGGGAGGAGTCCCCCAGGCTGCCGCCCACGAGGCAGGCCAGGACCCCAGCACCATCACTGCTGGACCGCTGGGGTAGACCTCCTCCTGCTCCCCATTTTGGATGAACTGGGACCCCCCATAGGTCCAGTACTATTTACCAAACTCTAGGACCAAACTGCAATCCCCGACCCCTCCTGGAGTTCCAATCTGGATGGTCCCCCCCCACCCCCGCCCCGACACCTCCAGGAGATGCACAGATCACTAGGAACAAAACACCAGGGCCTGTGCTCAGGGGCCAGACCGCAGCCCACCCATCCCTGCAGCCAGCTCTACGCTCCGTCGTCTCAGTCCTGTCCGACTCTTCTGTGACCCCACGGACTGCAGCCTGCCAGGCTCCTCTGTCCATAGGATTTTCCCTGGCAAGAATGCTGGAGTGGGTTGCCATGCCCTCCTCCAGGGGATCTTCCCAACCTGAGGGATCAAACTCCAGTCTCCTGCATTGGCAGGCGGGTTCTTTATCTCGTTCAGCCTCAGGGCCAAGACATTCTGGGCCCCAAGGCCTGGAGACTTGCTTGCCAGAGCTGAAACCTGCAGCCTTAGTTGAAGTACTTGCAGCAGCAGTCCACCCACCAGTTCCCAATTTGTAACCTGCTTTCCTGGAAATCGCCAAACAATGAATGGCCTGCAAGTTAGCCCCTTTCTCCGAACCTCTAACTCAGTTCTGACTTGCTTGAAAATCATTTAACCTTGGGACGGGAGAGGAGGCTTCCGTCCCGTCTGGACTCCGCACCTGCTTTGTAGCATGCGGATTACTGACCGGCTCACTATGGCAAACCAGTTGCCATCCCTCCTCCCTGGGTTGGAAGGAAACTCGGCTTTTACAAACCCTAATTCTCCTCTAACTTTCACTGAAACTTCAGCAGGCGAGGAATCATCTCTACTTCGGTGGAAGATGGACAAGATGAGTGATCACTACCCAGCGGCCACTGAAGCTCCCAAAGGGAGGAGTCGAGTTGAGTTGGGGGCCTCTGGGTGGGGGGGTTGGTGGGAAAGGAAAAGAACTTTCCCTTCTAAGAGCTTGGGGTTCTGGCGGTCAGGTCTCACGGGCTCCTGATCCTGGCAGAAACGCGCCAGTCGGCTGCACGGCGCAGCTGGAAGGCACAGGGCGCCCGCCGGCGGGGACAGGCCACCGCTTCCAGTCCTCTGGGCTCTGCGTCCTGCGTGGTGCTGGGCTCCAAGCCGCCTGCTGCGGAGCCGGAGGACAGGCCCTCCGCACTCCACCCAGGAGGCGGTGTGAAAGGCAGCTTAAGACCCAGAGACGATGCCAAACAGCAGGCTCAGGGGCACCCACCATACAAAGGTGGGGTTTACCGACTTCAGGTCGATCACCTGGCCTGGAACCGCCTTAACAGAGGTGCTCTTTGCTGGAGGGACACCTGTCGCGACGCTGCCTCGATCCTTTCCTGTGCTCTGTGGCCGAAGGCATCTCCCTAGTCCTGGCGGAGCTCTTGGGACACCGAGGCCTGCAGGTCTCTGTGGGGGTTGTGCCCCTCAGACTCCAGAGCAGTCTCAGACAAGGGTCCTAATCCCTTCTGCCAGGCCGCAGCCCCTGTGGCTGGGCACAGAGACGCCAGAAAGGCATCGGTTCAGATTTACAGGGACGCCAAAAGGGCCGCTGCGGTGATAAGGCCTCTTCCAGCCCAGAGGTGCCCTCGACGCACCCACAGGCCGGTTGGGGCAGGGAGTGCCCTGCCCAGTGGACCACTATGTCTGATCACGGAGGGCCTGCCAGGACTGGAGGGTCCTGGTGACCCTTGACCACCAGGGCACCTGCCCCTCCTGGGCTTGTTAATTCCAATCTAGAAAAGAAGACTGCTCAGGCCCGCCTGCCACTTCCAAACGAACCACCTCCCTCTGTCTCTCCTGCCTCATCTGGGTTCACCTCCTTGAGCGGGGTCTCTCCCACCCTGACCTCTGGAATCCCAGCACCGAGAAAGCTCAGCAGAAAACACACAACCGGGGAGGCCCGAGTCTGAGCCCCAGGCTCCCCAGGTGCTCTGCTGGGAGCTCGGCCTGCAGGGCCTCCCGGTATGTACTCCAGTCTCTCCCAGCTGCGACCAGCAAACACCCTTCAGTTCCCGCCGGGGTACACTGCCCTTCCCCCTTCACGCAAAGAGAAGTAAAAAAGAAAAAATAAAAGAGGAGTTAAAGAAACGAAGAAGGGAAAGAGGAAAGGAAAGAAGGCCAGGCTGGACTCGCACACTCATGCAGCGATTCCTGGTTCGTCCCTCTCCAGTCCTGGGCCAGAGGATGGTCTGGTAGTCTGCGCACCAGGCCCCTGGCCCCTCAACTCCAGGAGGAGCCGAAGTTCCCCTCGGCGACCTCCGCCAGATGTTCCGGCAGCGGCCCGGGAAACTAAAGCCGCCCCTCCGGGAGAGCTCCGGCTCCGGTTTGGGCCTCCTAGAGCTCCCGGCCGCCCACCTGCGGGCCTCTCACCTTCGGGAAAGACGGCGCGCATCTTCAGGTAGCTCGTGGTGAGTCGGATGATGGACGCCTTGTCCAACTGCGAGGTGATGGCCGATGGTAGCGGGAGCAGCTTGGCCAGCTCGTAAAACTCGCCATTTTCCTTCTCCCTCCTGGTCTTGGCCGCATTCTTGGACTTCTCCTTCATCGCGCCTC
>NW_011494609.1:2426098-2442022 GCF_000754665.1 Bison bison bison
GGACACCGGGGCGGGGGATGGGGGGGGCGCTGGAGGACGAAGGAGGGGGAAAGGGGTGCCGGGACCTTCTCGGTGGCTCCCGGGTAGCTACAGGGAGGCGCGACCCGAGTGCCCCGCGGTGGAGGATGAGTCCCCGAGGCCGTGCGGGGCCCCCGCTTCTCCCCAGTTCGCAGGGAGAGCCGAAAGTGTGGCGGGGAGGCCAGAGGGGGAAGAAAAGCGCCTCCCCCCAGTGCCCCCCATCTCAGGAAACGGCGCGAATGAGGCTCGGAAGTGACCCTTCTTCCCTTTCTCTCCTCGAAACGCGAGAGCCAAAGATTAGCGCCTGCCCTGGAGGGGTCGGAGGCCGCGGAGATGCGCGGATCGCACGGAAAGAGGGGCCTGGTGGGGGGAGCCGAACCTACCGCTGAGGCCTTGCCCTGGGCGGCGGAGAGAACGGGGTTCACCGGTAGCCGCTCTCGAAGCCCGATCCAGAGCAGCAGGAATTTCAGGGAAGCGCAGCTGGAGCGGGTGCTGCGGGGGGCGACGGGCACCGAGGGAGGCGCATCGGACGAGCGTTGCTGGGGCCGAGGTGATGCGGGCAGGAGGCAGGCCGGAATAGGGAGGCGCCCTTGGAGACGCGGCCGGCCGCGGGGCGTAGGACTCCTGCGCGCTTTCCCTCAGGGCCAGCCTGGACCTCCTCTCGTATCCTCCCATCCCAACCCCCTGCCTGCAACCCCGGGGGTCCTCCTAAGTACCCTGGTCGCGAAGGTCGCACACACCCCCATCCTTTCCAGAAGCCTGAACCTTCTGGACGCGGTGTGGACGCAGGCACTAGGAGGACTCTTCCTGGCGCGCGGGGTCAGAGGGCAGCCGCAGTGGACGCAGGGCAACGGATCCTGGGGTCCCTCGGCCACGTGCTGAGGCTGTGGGCTTGGGGCTGTAAGATGCCCCCCGATCCAGAGGTTAGCTCGGGAGGGGAGACTCCGGAGCCGCGGGGCCAGGCTCTAGGATCTCCATCCTTGGTGGCTTCTCTTCCCTGGCCTGGGAGCAGCCTACTCAGCGCGACCACTGCCGTACAGTGACCTGGAACTTGCCTCCCTCCCCGGGGTCTGGAGGGCAGGCCCTTCGGCCACCTAGTCGGCTGCAGGCGCCCCTGACTTTTTCCAGGGACCCCTTTGAAGGTCAGAAGTTCCATGGCGTTGGAGACGCCGTAGCTCCCTCGGTGGGCGGGACAGGGTGCGCAGACCGCGTCTTGGCCCCCGCCTGCTCCAGCGTCCCGCGGAACCCACAGCCGTGGTCTTACTCGAAACCATCGAGCCAATGGAGTTTCGGAGTTGGTGGCCTGCTACCAAACAAGTGCCCGGCGCACGAAGGAACTAGCCCTTTTCTTTGGGGTCTCGGATCCAGGAGCGCTTTCCTGTTTCCAGCCGTGAGCGCAGAGGGTAGGGCCGTCGCGCGAGCGGCGCGGTTAGGCAGTGCCCAAACTCCCGGCCGCTTCTGGGCCGGGAATCCCGCATCCGGTTGCGCGGACAGCGGTGGTCCCCCGCTTTCTGGGAGAAGGGGCTCCAGGAGGGGACGAACTGACCGCTGGGCCCCGCCGCCCTAGCACAGGCCGCGCCCCGAGTGCGCTCAGGCACCTTACTGGCTTCGGGGGGGATTTAAGGCTTCCCATCACCCCCACGATTTCCGATCCTCAATTATGGACCCGGGAGAATTCCTTCTGAGCTTGAAAGGGATTACCCGGATCGCAGAAACATGGATAAGTGGAAGTGGGAGAAGTTCGACAAGGTAACAGGAACAGAAACGTTCCTGAAACCAAAGTTCCCGGATTTTACGGGAAACGGTCCTGGAGATGTCAATACCCGGTCTGCACAGTGGGCGCTGGTGAGACAGGTTCGCATCGTGTGGTGTGAGATGTAGCATAGCGGGGCGATTGAAGATTTGCACACGGGGGATTGTGGGGTCCTGTCTGGGACCACAGTCTGCCCTAGCAAACGTCCAAGCGGGCACTGTATCACCCCCACCCGCAATATATTCATTCAAAACGCACACGCACACACCGCGCGGTGACGGGCCTGGACTCTCACACAGCAGCCCCGAAATAACTTAAAGTACTTCGGCGCAGACCTCGGGGTTTCCCCAGCGGGGAAGCCTAGAGCTGTCTGCGTGGGATGGCGAAGGAGGGACCCCTGAGCCTAGCCGAGGTGGTCCCAGGGCACTCCCCACCGAAGGGAAAAACCTGGGGCCCAGGAGACACTTGGGACGGCACCCACAGGATAGAAGCTCTCTGTAAATTGGGAAAAGCACTAACCCCGCGCTAACTGCAATGTCAGCCGGCGACCGCCGGCGGGGACACCCAGTACATATTCCTTGCTCCACGGCTCCTGGGGGGCAGGGAGTCCCTCCTCGTCTGTTTTCAGAGCCGAGCGCGTCGCTCAGAGCACAGAGACGGGCTCGCAGGGGCAACGAAAGACCCCACTGTCGCGGGCATCACCCAGAAACAGTCCTCCTGGCCCGGAAGGAGTGGGCAGAGTCTGGAATGCGTGGAGGCTGGGGGCCCGGAAGAGGGCAGGTGGGACACCTCGAGTCCAAGAAACTTCTGCCGCGCTTGCCGGGGGCCTGCTTGTGGGGCGCCACCAGTCCCCGCCTGTCCTGCTTCCAGAGCTTAGGCGCACTCCGAGGCGCACGAGCACGCCTCTGCACGCCGCCCCCCCCCTCCCCCGCCCCCAACACCTCTTAGAAATTTTCCATTAGGAAACTGATCTGGAAGAAATTGAGGCCCGGAGAAGAAGGGGGAGGGGCCCCGCCGACCCACATCTGCTTGGATTGTCCGCTTCAGATGCTCCGCAGCTGTTTCTCCTCCAGGCCGCGCCCGGCCCCTACCTGCGGCCCATCCCCCGCGGAAACCGACTTTCGCGTGAGATCAAGGCGGAAACGCGCAGACGTTCCAACAGGGATGGGCTGCTGCGGGGGCAGAAGGGGATCAAAGACTTTGTCCTTAAGGAGGCGGGGAGGAGAGGACTTCTCGCAGGCCTCGCACTCGATTTGGAGGAGGGAGTTGAAATCTCTGAAGCGGTGTTTAGGGAGAACGCCAACCGCCCGACAAGCTTAGCCAGCAGAAAACCCGGGACGACCGAGGTGTGAACCTCTTCGATTTATAAAGCGTTTGTCTACACAGGCGATTAGCACGATGCTGTTACTCCAGAAAATCCAGCTCGGGTTCGTCCTCACGTATATAACTATTTCATGGCTGCCAGGTGTTTTTGGTCTGAGCTATCCAAAAAACGTACTTCGATTTTTCACTCCTTTCCCTTTGATTTTTCACTTCCTTTCCATTGGAAGACAATGGAGATGTCACCAACTTTTCCTGGGCTCATTGCTCCTCCCAGAAAGGATCGGACAACAATTACAATGTTACCCTGTCGTATAAAAGTAATTCCAGGTATCCAGAGCAATTTCATGATGTTATTCATTCTTCGAGAAGCCCAGACAGTAACTCACTCTGCTCACTCATTCCCAAGTAGTGAAAAGAGAGAAGTTGCCTTTTGTTTTGCTTTTAATACGTTATTTCACTGGTAGCTACCCCGAAGGAGAAAAGTGTTTGCTTTGGAGTTTGTCGGCTTCTTTCTGATTATCTGATTATGTCTCAGTAACTAGGACAGATCCGCCCTCGTGCACGGGGTCCTGGGGTCCCTTGGTGCTTGAGTGTTCGGTCCTCCGCTGGGTGTGTGTCCTAAGTGGCTCTCCTGGGTGGGAGGGGGGAGGGAAGGAGGCACCACCCAGCGGGGGATTAGTCCCATCTCCCAGTCGCCTATCCCCGCCTGCTCAAGGCTGACTCTGCCTCCTGGAAATCCGAAAAGAGCGCTGTCCTTCTTGGACTTGGTTCTTGGATTGCGTGCTAGAGGGGACCACCTATCCAAGGAAAAGAGTAGCTGCTGCCTGCTTCTCTCCCTCCCTCAAGGCGAATGCATTTAGGGATCAAAATCAGTGCCACTAGTAATTACAGTGATTAGCACAGTCCCCAGCGAGGGCCGCGGCGAGCCACTGAAGCCGCGGTCAGGTTTGGAGACACGGCCACACGCTGCTTCTAATTTTACCTGGGGGTGGGGGTGGGATGGTGAGGGGAGCCCTTGCTTCTGCATTCCTTCTCTGCCTCCCAGACCTAGCCTCGATTTCTCCCCTCTCTCTGAGAAGGTGCACGGCGCTTTGGCACCCTCGCGGTGCACACAGACATCCAGTGCCCTGGGGAGAGCGCAAGGGTCCTGTGGGAGCGCCCGGGGCGCTCAGCGACCCGCCAGGAATCCCAGCCGAAGGAGAGGGGCGCTGAATGTCCAGCCCTGGCCTCCTCCCACCCTTCCACGACCCAGCGGCACGAAGCCTGCGAAACACACTCCCAGCGTGCTCTCGCCCCGGCTTAACAGAAACGTCGCCTCAAAATCCTGGTTCGAGGAGAGGCGGCCTATCGACTCCCGGGCAAAACCTCGCTTTTCGCCTCCAGCGAGCCCGCGATCGCGTCTGGAAACCCTTGTGCTGGAGGAGTCTTACCAGTCCAGTGTAAACTGAAATTCCTCAATAGGTATACCAGTTACAGACCGCCTTGAAATCCGAAAACCAATTAGTTCATTAACGACAGCGCTGAAACCTCCTTTCAAAAACATCAGCCAAAACTCTTCCTTAAAACAACCCGAATCTCCCCACCAGAGACAATTTTTGCACATCGAAGAAAGCAGTTTTTTTCCCTAGCGCGTAGTAATAGTAATCGCCAACCTTTAACGTAAGCCTGACTATAATATAAGGCTCTTAAAATACTTTGAGGACACAAAGTCGTTTTATTAATATTTAATTAACAAGGGACTATTTGCACAGCGAAGCGAACATGGAGGGAAACCGGCCTGATCTAAACAAATCTGTAGGAAGAGGTACGCTCGTTCATTCGTGGTTTAGTAAAGTTCCACAAGGACAGCGGGTGGGCGGGCAGGCAGAACCCTCTCTCTCTAGCCTGGCCTGAGCGCGCGCGGCCGCCCCAACCCGGGGCGTGATCGTCTTCCTGCTTCGCGCAAATTTTTATTTTTTTTCTTTCGTTTTAAGGGCTAGCATGGAAGGCGGGTTTCCTGAGTGGTGTGTGTGTCCGGGAATACACTCTTCCATCCCAGGAGGAGAAGGTGGCGACGCCTAAAGCAGAGAGCTATCCCGCGTCTGAGGTTTCGGACGCTAAAGCCGGACTGCAGAAAGGCTGGGGGGTGGGCACCCGGTAGGGGACCGCACCCTGTCTCGCAGGGCACGCAGGAGGAAATCTGGGTTTGGAAGTTGCTGTTCCCCTTCAGAGCCACAGGCCGAACTTCACGCATGCCCGTCACCAGAGGTCATCTGAATTCCGCAGAAGGGACTCGGGACTCCTACTCTAGGTGCGGGCCCGGAAAGAGATCCTTGCGGCTGGACTTTGCGATGGGGTTCCCGCCCTTTGCGGGGTCAGAGCCTTGGGACCGCCCGCGTGGTTAGAAACCCGGCCGTGGGCAGGTTGGCAGAAGGGGGCGCAATGCGCACGGCCGCAGGAGAGGCTGAGTCAACGCGGAGGGTACAGGGCTCTGCGAACAGTGGCAGACC
Source organism: Bison bison bison (assembly GCF_000754665.1). Classification (NCBI taxonomy): domain Eukaryota; kingdom Metazoa; phylum Chordata; class Mammalia; order Artiodactyla; family Bovidae; genus Bison; species Bison bison. The sequence goes on from NW_011494609.1 coordinate 2,431,682, forward strand.
CGCGCGCACGGGGAGGTGGTGTCAGTACACTTGGGCAGGGGGCTGGGGGCGCAAAGCACGAGGAAGCCCTGGAGCAAACCTGCGCGCTGCCCTCACCGCGGGGGCGCAGCCTACAACCGGTCAGGGCCCGCGTTTGCAAGGAGGGAAGCCTGCGCGGAGCTGGAGCGCTTGAGGCTGTGCGCGCTGGGAGGTGTGCGGGACGCTCACAGGCGTGCGTGAGGGATGCGGGCGTTTTCCAGCGCGTGCCCGCCTCTCATCCTCCCCGTACTCGGTCTGACCCTCTCCCCAGAGCCTTTCGTCATGGAAAGGAGGGATCTGGGGTCCGCGTGAGGTCTGGGGAGAGGGTGAGAGCCCGCGCGTGTTGATGGATGGAAGTCTGGTGGAAACAGAGAGGCCAATACTTTCATCTCGGCTTCGCCAAAGATCCCTGAGCCGTCCCCGGTTCGCGCGCTCGTCCGCAGCCCGGATCCGGAGTCGGGTTTTCAGGCTGGCGGTTCCGCCTTCTGGGAGGGAGGTCCGGCGTGGTACCCCGATTGAGGAGGGAGGTGCGACTCCCCTACGCCGTCCCTCGCCCCCTCTTAACTGCCCCAAGACAGAATTCCTTTTAGTTGCCAGAACAAATACCCAGGAGGAGGAGCACGTTTTCGCATAAATGGGGACTTTTTCACATAACACTTTTTCTCAGTTCAAGAGTATTTTCCCTGGCAAAAGTATCGGTTAGCGGATAAACTACAGGGTGAATTCAAACTGCGGTTTGGGACTATTTTTGGCCCCAACTCCAGCACCGTCTTCGTTTTTTTGAGAGCAGAAACAAACAAAAAATCTTGGTTACAGCACCGACGTTCTTTTCGACCAAAGGGTGCAGACAAAGACATTATTTAATCTGACTACGGAATTCTCAGTTTTTATCCCCGAGAAGCTTTTGAACCAGGCGAGCCCTCGGGCACCGGCGGATTTTCAAGTTCAAGGGTACTTTGTTGTCGCTTTCCCTCTGACGGCAGGGGCGATCAGGGTGTGAGTGTGCGCAGTGGCTGCGTGGAGTTGTGCAAATGCTACTCCGCTCCGATCTCGAAGCTAATTACACTTTTCTTCCAGTGGTGTGAGACTTAGTTTCAATCTTGCATTTCATTCTGGAGCGTTCCCATTGATTGCTAAGCCATGAGCTGGCATGGGGGCGGGGGGGGGGGGGGGGCGAGGAGTTTATTGCGAAATCTAACTTTTGAATAAATACAAGCAGGCATGGGGAGAGAAATGCGCGGTGGTGAACGCAGTCGTTGGAGCGTGGTCTGGCGACCTGGCGAGACAACAGGCGTCAGGTTCCACGTCTTTCGGGGGCTCTCACCGCGCGGTCTAGACCAAAAGTGATAACCGAAAACACTTGTTGAACGCCTGAAATATCCGCAGCGAGCACTGCGAAGCTCCTGTGTGAATTTGCTTTACTTCCTGGAGAGTTGAGGACCAGGGAGGGAAAAAGTCCAGCGCCATGACTCCCGGTGCACAAATAATTTTAGTGTTTATTGATGTCTACTTAAAGTAATTGACCAGAAAATACCTCCCTGTCTAACCCACATAAAGAGTGCTCCATTGAAAGCTAATTGACCTATTTACGTTTCAGTTCAGCTTGATGTCTGCATCGTTCTTTTTGCAGAAGCTGTCAACTCTGACAAAGGAAGGAAAGTGGAAGCCAGGGAAGCTGCACCTGCAAAGTGCTGGAATTCCCAGGCCAGCCCCACCCCACTGTCCTTTACCTGTGCTTGGACCTTTCTTACTTAGTCGTTTGAGATCCAGGAGTTACTTGGATTTTCCTAAGTAAAACCCAGAAAGGGAAATTCGTGCTCATTAACATGCACAAACATTTAAATTTCTGAGTGGCCTGGATTGAGTCAAGAGGAAAGGATTCTTCCTGCCATGGCCACAGCACATCCTGTAAAAACTGACGACTTTCAGCAGAGGATAGAAAGGCAATAATTTAGACACACAGAGAAAATCCCTTGCTAGAAAAAAAGAAAAAATGCTCCAAGTAAAAGTTAGGAAATTTATTTTTGTACAAAAATTCTTTGAACCTTGTTTGACAGTAAATATATTTTGTTAGTTATGTGGGTGGATCTGAATTTCTCCGAGACCCTTTGCACTTGTGAATCTGAGATTCATTCTCAGCAAAGATGAGTAATGGATCTTTGAGGAATCTATGCTTTAAAGTTGATGTTCCCTGTTGGTCATGGAAGCAGCTTCACTTTCGATACTTTATGAGGTTGGTTGTCAAGGGAACCTTGGGTAAAATTTCTCAGGAGTGCCTCTGAAAACATTATTCATAATTAAAAAGTGATGCATAGAAATCACCAGAAAAATTATGGCAAGTTATGTTCGAACATGTTTTTTAACCATGTGGAATAAATAAAACCATTAAAGTCTGGTTGGGTAAGACTGCCTCCCTGCCTTCCTTTGACAGTGCCAGGAGGATCTGATAGAGCTTCATGAATGTGAGAGCCACCTGTGGAGTATGAGCCGAAGGGGACCTCCATTTTCTCTAGATATTTCCTGTATTGAAAATACAAAGTATAATTCCGTCCTTTTAAAGACTCCTACAAAGTGTAGTCCACGAGGTGCGTAAAGTAGCACTAAAAGGGGCATCTTTAATACCCATAGGGTTTGGGCTGTTTTTTTTTTTTTCTTAAAGGGGGAATAAAGATGGTGAAAAATCCCATGTGATAGAGTCTGAAAGATTGAATGAACCCATTGGAACATACCCACAGTCAGATGATGTCCCACAGGTTGGTATCTTGGTGGTGAAATTCTCAAGACAGACTCTGTTGCTACCAGACTTGGCTCTGCAGGAAAAAGCAGTTCATTGAGGTCCAAAGGTTTGTAGGGCAGGGCTTGTCGAGGCTGTGTAGTAGCCTACACTGGCTAATGCAGCTTCCGAAGGCATGGGGTTTACAGCCTGACTTACCTTGGGCTCTCGTGGACTGTGACAGTATGTGAGCTGCTAATATTTGATTGGAGAACCAGCATTTACCAGGGCAGTGGACGTATGAAACAATCCAGACAGAAGCCCTCGAGCTCACTAAAGACTGCTCCCACTGAACTACTCACGGAAAGAACAGCTGCAGTCTCTAGGCCATTCGTGCTCACCCACATGCACCAAGGCACACTTTATTAGGTCGTTTTTTACCTCTTCACAGTCAGCTAAACCAGGAGCCTGTGTGATGAGTCACCTGGCGTGTGAAGGTGGCTGCAACAGATAGGTCGGCTGCATATTCCAGGCACTGGCTATTATAAGTAGTCTAGGGCTGGCCTCACTTAGAAGTAGTTTGTACATTACGCTTCAGAAGGACTGTCCTTCTTTGAACTGGGGAGGCCTCCCTCTCTCCTGCTTGCAAACAAGCTGTTACTCATTCAGGAGACATTCCTGGGGGGCCACAGTGTGCCAGGCACCCAGCCACGCATTCACTTGGTAAGAGTCCCTGCTGTGGAGTCAGTCCATTCTGCCTGCCTGTGAGAATCTGGCCTACTAATGTGTATCAAGGACCTTAGAAATGTTCACAGCTTTTAAGCTAGAACTTCTGTTTCTCGTCATTTGTCATATGGAAATGATTTCTAATATTACAATAAGCTTTTTTTGTTGTTAGTTTTTCTTTAAATGAGTTCTTGCACAATGGTTAAGAATGCAAGCTTTCGTGTCACATCTAGTTTGGTTTCTCTCTAAGCCTTGGTTTTGTGATCTGTACAATGGGGATAATAGCTACCTTTAACAGGGTTGTGATTTTTAACTAAAATCAGGTACCATATAATTCAAACCAGTCAACCCTAAAGGAAAAAGAAAGTGAATGCGTAGTCATTCAGTCGTGTCCAGTTCTTTGTGACCCCCTGGACTGTAGCCTGCCAGGCTCCTCTGCCCATGGGATTCTCCAGGCAAGTATACTGGAGTGGGTTGTCATTTCCTTCTCTGGGGGATCTTCCCAGCCCAGGGATTGAACCTACGTCTCCTGCATTACAGGCAGATTCTTTTCCGTCTGAGCCACCGGGGAAGCCCATCTCAACCTTGAATTGGAAGGACTGGAGCTTCAGCTGAAGCTCCAATGCTTTGGCCACCTGATGGGAAAAGCCAACTCATTGGAAAAGACCCTGATGCTGGGAAAGATCGAAGGCAGAAGGAGAAGGGGGTGACAAAATGAGATGGTTGATTAGCATCACCAACTCAATGGACATGAATTTGAGCAACTCTGAGAGATAGTGGAGGACAGAGGAGACCGGTGTGCTGCAGTCCTTGGAGTCACAAAGAACTGGACATGACTTAGTGACTGAACAACAGCAAAACCATATGATTCACCCATGTGAAGTGTACAGTTCAGTGGTTTTTAGTATATATCCTCCTATATGTGCAATCATCCTCACAAATCAGTTTTAGAACACTTTTATCACCTCCAAAAGAAACCCCACTAGCTATTAACTCCCAATCCTCCCACCCCTACCAGTAGCACAAAGCAACCACTAACCTACTTTCTTTCTCTGCATTTCTAGACTCTCACATGAATAGAATCCTATAGCATGTGGTCTTATGTGTCTGGCCTCTTCCAATTAGCATGATCTTTTCACAGTTCATTGACGTTGTAGCATGTATCAGGACTTCATTCTTTTTTATGGTCAAATAATATTCCATTGTATGGATATACCACACTTTCTTTTTTAAAAATATTTTATTTATTTGACTGTACCAGCTCTTATTTTTGGCACTTGGAATCCTCAGTTTGTTGCAGCATGTGGGGTCTGTAGTTGTGGCATACAGAATCTATTAGTTACAGCATTCAAACTCTTAGTTGCAGCACATGGGATCTAGTTCTCTGACTGGGATCAAACTCAGGCCCCCCGCATGGGAGCACGGAGTCTTAGCCACTGGACTGCTCGGGAAGTCCACATTTTCTTTATCTGTTTGTTGATGATCGTGTGTTTTGTTTCCACCTTTTGGCTACGATGAATAATGTCCCTCCAACTTTTATTTTGTTCCTGTAACAATTTTGAAAGTGAAATTCGCTCAGTTGTGTCCAACTGTTTCTGACCCCATGGACTGTAGAGTCCATGGAATTCTCCAGGCCAGAATACTGGAGTGGGTAGTTTTCCCTTCTCTAGGGGATCTTCCCAACCCATGGATCGAACCCAGGCCTCCCGCATTGCAGGTGGATTCTTTACCAACTGAGCCACCAGGAGAGCCCAAGAATACTGGAGTGGGTAGCTTATCCCTTCTCCAGCGGATCTTCTTGACTCAGGAATCGAACCGGGGTCCTCTGCGTTGCAGGTGAATTCTTTACCAACTGAGCTGTGAGGGAAGCGATATTGTGTAAATTTTATAGCAAGGAGAATCTGGCCTGGGTAACTAGTACATTTGAGTCTGGTGTTAAGGATAGGGCAAGATTATAGATTTCATCCTATATTGGTCAGTTAGCTCAGTACACATTCAAACTGTTCCAAGCTGCATTTATAGGTTTCATCTGTACCCTTATGTCCAGCAGACTAGTTTATAATAAGTGGACTTGGTCACTAGAAAGATAAGACTATAAGCTCATCTCTGCTCTTGCCTGGGAAATCCCACGGTCAGGCTACAGTGCGTGGGACTGCAAAAAAATTGGACATGACTGAGTGGCTAAACAACAACAGCTAGTCAGAAAACAGCCCTGTGGTTGGTAGCACTGATTGTGGGGACTTAACAGAGGTCCTGAGATTTGACTTTTGACATATTCCCTTTAGAAATTGTATCTCCTGGGTGTTGGGAATGTTCTGGATCTTGATCTGGGTGATGGTTACATGAGATTCATGTGAAAAATTCATCAAGCTGCATACTTAAAACTTGTATATACTATTTAGTTATATGAAAATTACTCTCCAATTAAAGAAAAAAAGAAATTATAACCAGGCAGAAATTATAATCAGATTACCGTTTTAACTCAGCCATCCCAACTACTTCTGCCTTTCTGGCTGTTTCTAAATGACCACAGAGACGGGCCACACAGCTGGTAAGGGACAGAACTGGAGTTTAATCCAGCTCTTACTCACTCGGTGTGGAGTGTGACTTTCACTGGGAACTCTTCCAGTGCCTAGGATCTGCCTGAACCATGTGGCGGATGAGTACTGGGGCTGGTCTAGGGGCTCAGGCCTCCTGGACCTGGGGTGCATGCTCTGTCCGTCCTGTGCCCCTCTTTACCCCTAGCTCCCAGCATTGTACTGGTCGTGTAGTAGATGGCCAGTAAATATTTGTTGAGTCAGTGTTACCAGAGCAGAGTTATTGCCAAAGGCCAAGCAGACTGCCCACTTGGCAGTTGCTGGAAAAACCAAGGCAGGAAACTCAATTCTTATTTTTTCCCCATGGCAACACCAATGGCTGTTGGTCTGTCACAAGTGCACGGAAAGTTCCCACTGGAGATATCAGAGCTCTCTGGCAGGACCTGTAGGTGTTAATTTTAGCTTTCAATGACTGATGCCCTTGTATAATTTAATGGGTCAGGAGGAGCATGAGCGAAAGCCAAGATTACTCACTCGGAGAGCTTTTCCTTTCCTGTCGAGTACTTGCTGAGTTATTCAGTTTGTAAAGGACTTGCCACTTATTCATTTATTTGGAGAGAGTTTCCGCTCTTCTGAGTCTAGCTTGATAACTATAAATGATTCCTTAAATCTATTAGCAATCTATCCTATCAACCAGATTTTCCCTGAGTTTATGCATTAAACATGAGTTCAACTCACAGCATCAAATGCTAAAAGGCTATAGATATAACTATAAAATAAAATGCTCACATGTCCCTATGTACTCTGAGTTGAAAGATACATAGGTTGAATGTCAATTACTTGAAACAAGGAAGTGAATATCCACAGGGATTTCCATGTCTACCCCATTCTACTACTTGAGTCCTGGTAGGAAATGAGGACTTGCATATTGAGGAGGGAGGCTTGTGCTTCTGGAGAAATAATATCTCAGCTGCCAATCGCAGCTGCCCTGGGGTCACTGGGGATAGGACTCTCTAGCTGAGCACAGATTCATGCATTTGACTTTGTGCATCCTCTACTCCCACACACCAGGCCTCAGGTGCATCAGCTGTTGGAGGAGCTTTCTGAGCTTTTGTCTGGTGGTGGTCCCTGCTGGTCCACAGAACAGCTTCAGCAGACTTTTGGAAAGTCAGTAGAAAATGGTGAAAGAGGATCATAGACTTCGTGAATGCAATGTAATAGAAATAGAAAGGAATCATTAGATGCTGTGAAAGTGTGGGTCTTTAGATTCAACCAGATACCGAAAGAAATCAAACTGCCAATCATGAAGGACAAGAATGATAATAAAGAACGTGGATGAGGTGCTAAAATACAATAGTATAAATAAATCTGAGGTAAGCAAACAGGTTAACAGGGGGAAATCTCTGTGTAAAAGTATTTGACTATACTGTCTATAAAAGAAGGCAGGATAGAATTAGGATATGTCATGTTGTAAACCTCTGATGAAATTATGGATTTCATCAAAGGTCACCTCATCATCAATGGCTAATAGAAGGCATTGTCTTTGGTTTTCATTAGTTTTACTGATTTGCCTAGAAATGCTCTTTTTTTGTTGTAGTTATTTAATCATGCTTGACTGTGTGGTTTGATGTCTCTTGTCATTTTAGAAAATTCTCAGTCTGTCTTCAAATATCACCCCTCTTTATCCCCTCCATCATCTTGCCCCCACTCCAGTTATACCTATGTTAGATCTTACAGTGAGCTCCACATGTTTCGTATGAACGTTTTTGCATTGTTCATGCTTGCGATCTGGTCCAGTGTTCAGACTAAATCTGATTTCCCTTTCTCTCGGGGTATAGACCTGAGGTCTCAGTTGAAAGCTTTTATCAGTCCCGAGCCTCAGAAAGCCTTAAGGCCCCTCCTCTCTTGCAGGCCTGGGATTCTAATTTTTTGCATCTCTAGCAGTATGGCTTGCGTTAGTTTCCTGGCATTGCTGTAACAAATTACCACAAACTTGGTGGCTTAAAAACAATAGAAATTTATTCCCCTGCAGTTCTGGAGATCAGGTATCAAGATGTCATGAGGGCCATGCTCCCTCTGAAAGCTCTCAGGAAGAATCCTTCCATGCCTCTTCCATCTTCTGGTGGCTCCAAGCATTCCTGGATTTGTAGCTGCAACACCCTGATCTCTGGCTCCATTCTCACAGGGTCTCTTCCTGTGTGTCTCTGTGTCCTCCTCTCTTCCTATAAGGAGGCCAGTCATGGAATTTAGGGCCCACTCTGAATCACAATGGCCTTCCCTAGTGGCTCAGGAAGTAAAGAATCTGCCTGCAGTGCCAGAGACTCGGGTTCGATCCCTGGGTCAGGAAGATCCCCTGGAGAAGGGAATGGCAACCTGCTCCAGTATTCTTGCCTGGGGAATCCCATGGACAGATGAGCCTGGTGGTCTATGGTCCATGGGGTCACAAAGAGTCGGACACAACTGAGCGACTAACACTGAATCAGGATAATTTCATCTCAAGATAAACTAACTACTTACGTGTCCAGGTAAGGTTACTCACTGAAGTTCTTGGAATTTGGGAGTACACCGCTTACTGCTCTGATTCTGCTGCTCACATATATCTCTTTTTTCCCCTGTTGATTTGTTTTCCACCTATCATGTTAGAGGCCACGTCATGTTAGAATGCTAGAAAAAAAAACCAAACCTGTAACCTGATGTTAGAGGACAGTGTCAATGATAAGACAAAAATGGAGCATAGAACAAAAACAGAAAGCAAAGCAAACAAACAAAGAAGAGGAAGAGATCTTGGCCAGATCAGAGAATGGGTCTGATTGAAAGTTCTAAGCTGTTTGGAAGCACATGTGGGCAGCTGGGCTTCCATGTGGGGCAGTTGAGAAGCTATTCGGCTTTTTCTCTGGGGGCCCCAGCTATGAGTATCGATAATCATTTCGTGTGTGTATGCATTAGTCGCTCAGTCGTGTTTGACTCTTTGTGACTCCATAGGCTGTAGCCCACCAAGCTCCTCTGTCCATGGGATTCTCCAGGCAAGAACTGGAGTGGGTTGCTATTCCCTCCTCCGGGGGATCTTTCCAACCCAGGGATCGACCCCAGGTCCGCCATATTGTGGGCAGATTCTTTACCAGCTGAGCTACCAGGGAAGCCCAAGAATACTGGAGTGGGTAGCCTAACCCTTCTCCCAGGGATCTTCCTAACTCAGGAATCAAACCGGGGTCTCCTGCATTGCAGCTGGATTCTTTACCAGCTGAGCTACCAGGGAAGGCCCATAATTGTTTTAACTAGGGCCATTTAGTTTCTTATTGGTCAAATCCTCCCATTTCTTGTCTGGGGAAAATGCACCTCATTCCAGTTTTCTGGGAACTTAAGTGGGAGAGACAGCTGTTCAACATATAGATGTTCACTTAATTCTTCTATTTTCCATCCAGGTTTCTGCTCTCACCTTCTGCTCTGCCTGCTTTGCCTGAGTTTGGGGACTCCACAAATGGAAGATTTGGAGACAAAAGTATTTAGAAAAGAAGTCTACTTGAAAAAGATCTGTTAAGAATCTCCACGGGCTAAAAGGATTAGATCATCAAAAAAATATACATGTATCTAAAGGTAAAAAAATTCTCAAAATTACCAAAGTTACTGAGATTACAGTTGGTCTGTGCGTGGCAGAAAAATAGCAAATTTATCACATGATTGTCATATCCACAAAGGTCCTGACAAATCTCCAAGCAGCAGCATTGCAGAAGTCTGGGAGAAAGTTGTTTTTGCTAGGTAGCTAGTCACTTACACGGGGGAGCCTGGTGGGCTGCCATCTATGGGGTCACACAGAGTCAGACACGACTGAAGCGACTTAGCAGCAGCAACAGCAGAAGTAACTTACAGGAAAGGCTCAAGATTTCTTTTATTTCCCCGACCCTGTTTTGTTTGTTTCTCTCAGGTACAATGTGTTTTTTCCTTTCTGACTATGAGATGAGGTGTGTATGATTACCCAAAGTGAGATGCCATTTCACTTCTACAGTTCCACCTGGTGGTCAGGTTTCAAGAATGCAGGTTTCTGGTCCTGAGGCACATATTTAACCATGTGAGTTTGTTTTACTAATTTTTTAAACTCAGTATTTATTCATTTGATGTTTCATTTAGTTCAGTTGCTCAGTTGTGTCCGACTCTTTGTGACCCCATGGACTGCAACACGCCAGGCCTCCCTGTCCATCACCAACTCCCGGAATTTACTCAAACTCATGTCCATTGAGTCAGTGATGCCATCCAACCATCTCATCCTCTGTTGTCCCCTTCTCCTCCCGCCTTCAATCTTTCCCAGCATCAGGGTCTTTTCCAATGAGTCAGTTCTTCGCATCAGGTGGC
>NW_011494609.1:2442122-2443511 GCF_000754665.1 Bison bison bison
CAGCTTCAGCATCAGTCCTTCCAATGAACACCCAGGACTGATCTCCTTTAGGATTGACTGATTTGATCTCCTTGCAGTCCAAGGGACTCTCAAGAGTCTTCTCCAACACCACAGTTCAAAAGCATCAATTCTTTGGTGCTCAGCTTTCTTTATAGTCCAACTCTTACATCCATACGTGACTAGTAGTAGAAAAACCGTAGCTTTGACTAGATGAAACTTTGTAAACAAAGTAATGTCTCTGCTTTTTAATACACTGTCTGGGTTGGTTTAGTTTTATTTGATTAGTAGTTTTATCTACATAGGTACCAAAGAGGTGAATGATGATAATAATAATAATAATAATACACTCCTTGTATATGGTTGACAAAACTAGAGTCATATGATACTAAGACCCAAGAGTTAACTTTGCCTGTAAATTTCCTACTCATACATGTCTTAAGAGTTTATTATTATAAGTTCATCTACTGAGAATAGGAATGAAGAACCAGCCATTCATCTCTGCTTTGTTTGGCCTGCAGTTCCTATATCTGTAGGGACATCTCTTTTTCAAATTTGTCAATGCCTCATCTGCTTGTGATTCTGTGAAGTGACTGGGATCAGCTGGGTGGTTCTTCTGCTGTCTAGGACTGCACTCCTCTTGGGGCTCGACTGGGCTGGGACAACCGAGATGGCTCACTCACCTGTGATAGGACCTTCTGGGCAGGACTTTCTCTGGAGAAGTTCCTTGGGGTTGAGAAGGCATGAGAGGTTCTCATTTTGAGAACCGGGCTTGTGGAAGGGGACAGGAGGGGGGCAAAGCAAGAAGCCAGCTCCAAAGTGTTGGGTGGCTGGGACGTCTAGACAGCTGGGCTGGCTGGAATGGTGGAGAGGGGGCCTTTCTTTCTTTCTCCATTAAGGCCCAGGGCCTCCCTTTCTCTCCTCTGGCTTCTCCATGGGCTCTTTTCAGCAGGTGGCTGCACCTCTATGAGGCAGGTCAAGGCTCCCAGAAGCATAAAAGCAAAATCTGCCAGGGTTTCCGAAGTCTCCTGCCATATTCTATTGGTTAAGACAGTCACAGGCCAACACACAGATTCAAGAAGAGGGGAGATAATATCATCTCTTGGTATGGAGAATGCCAAACAACTTGGAGTCATCTTTATTCTTCCACACTAAACAAAATCCGTGTTAGTTGCCAGGGACTGCAATAACAAAAGACCAGAAACTTGGTGGCTTGAAACAACAAAAATTTATTTTCTCATAGTTTTGAAGGACAGAATCCAAAATCAAGGTGTGGGCAGAGCTGCATTCCCTCCAAAGGCTCTAGAGAGGGCTCTTTCCTTGCTCTGTCCAGCTTCAGATGGCTCCAAGCATCCCTTGGCTTGTGGCTACATCCTTCCAATCTCTGCCTCT
>NW_011494609.1:2443611-2447824 GCF_000754665.1 Bison bison bison
CCTTCCTGGCATCTGTATCACTGCTTGTGTGTGTGTGTGTGTGTGTGTGTGTGTGTGTGTGTGTATGTGTGTGTGCATGTGCTCAGTTGGGTCTGACTCGTTGTGATTCCACAGACTGTAGCCCATCAGGCTCCTCTGTCCATGGGATTTTCCAGGCATGAATACTGGAGTGGGTTGCCATTTCCTCCCCCAGGGGATCTCCTCTACCCAGGGATCAAACTCGCATCTCCTGCATCTCCTGTATTTCAGATGGACTCTTTACCACTGAGCCCCCTGGTACCCTTCCCTTCTCTCTCTTTCTCCTTTTTCCTTGTAAGGACACTTAGCAATTGAATTTAGCACCCATCTCAAATTCAGGATGATATCATTCAAGACCTTAATTTGGCTGCATTTGCAGAGACCCCGTTTCCAAATAAGGTCACGTTCACAGGTATTGAGGTTGAGGACTTGGATGAATCTTTTTTTTTTTTTTTTTTGGATGAATCTTTGAGGGACACAGTTCAATCCATCCTGCAAACATGAGTCTTTTTAATTATCCTACTTGGAATATATTGTACTTTCTGGCAATGTGGCTACATGTTTTAAACAGTTCTAGAAAATGTAGTCATTATATTTTAAAATATTATATTTTCCTCCTGGGTTCCCAGTCATGTATATACTAGTCCAGGGGCATTTTTTTTCTATAAAAGGCCACTGAGTAAATATTTTAGGCTTTGGAGGCCATATGATCTTTGTCTCCAATATACAGCTCTATTGTATTGTGAAAAAAGCCATAGGCAACACACAATCAAATTTGTGTGGTGGTGCCATTAAAACTTTATTTATTAAAAGCAGGTGGCCAGCTGGATTTGACACACAGGCTGAGGTGTGCCAAGCTCTGTGCTAGATCTTGTTCTTTTTCTATCTCTTTTACACTTTTTCATATCTTTATCCCTCTGACTCTGCTGAATTCTAGAAAGGTTATTCAGATATATTTTCCAATTCATGAACGCTCTCTTTAACAGTGTGATCTACTGTTTAACACACCCACTGAGTTTAGTTTTTTATCCAACAGTTATGTTATTAATTTGAAAAGTTCTGTGTGTTTTTCTCCGATTCTACCAACTGATATTTAATATTTTCCTGTTGTTTATTCATAAATTATAAGTGTATCCTTTTTTTTAGATGTTTTATTTTTCACAATTCTGCATGCTGTTGCTACAATAGAAAGATCTGTTGTCCTTGGGGACCTACAGCTGTTGCTTCTTGTTTCTGTTAGCTTTTGTTCATAGTGACTTGCAAATATTTGTTGATTTTGTTTGTGCTGAATTTTAATTTGTAGGATTCCTGCAGACTAACCTGAGAAGCCTTCCCGCCAAAGAGGATCTACGCCTGCTTTTGCCAAACAGATGGGGAAGCTCCCTCTTGTCCATACAGTTCACCTTGGAATTATTCAGAGTTTTTTTTGGGTGAGAATCTCAGATTTGGGTCCCTCTCTGGGGCTTCCCAGGTGGTTCAGTGGTAAAGAATCTGCCTGCCAATGCAGGAGATGCTGGTTTGATCCTTGGGTTGGGAAGATCCCCTGGAGAAGGAGATGGCAACCTCCTTCAGTATTCTTGCCTGGAAGATCCCATGGACAGAGGAGCCTGGCGGGCTACCGTTCATGGGGTCACAAAGAGCAAGACCTGACTGAGTACACACACACACCCCCTACCTCAGGACAGCCCCACCCACTCCCTGTTGCCATGATTCAGGCCAGTTTCCACCACTCAGATTCCTGGTTACACCAGCCCTCTCTCTCTCCTGGCCTTCCAGCCAGCTCCTGCCCATTCCTGTCCTCATTCTTGGTGATTCCTGCTCAGCTTCTGGTCAGAAAACTGGAGACCCCCAGTTCCCTCTCTTCTTCCCAGCCCCCTCTTAGATTCAGCGTTCCTTTGGGTGTCCATCTGTCTATTCTGTGAATAGATCTTGTGAAGCAGGTCAGCCCCAACGCACCTACTTGCTCAGAGTGTGGAGACTGTTCTTTTGTGGAACTTACCTCAACAAGGAATATACACCTTGGTAACTTGTTGGGTGTCACTTTAGGTGGGAAAACATGGACTTACACCCAACGCTGCTCATAAATGGAAGAGCCTTGGTCCCTACCCCACAGGTGGTCCTGAGGATGGAACAGCTCCCTGGACACAGGGTAGGCACTTCATACATTCAAGTGTGAAATTAGAATCACAGGGACCTCCTCCGGGATTCAGCCTTGCGTTTGATTCTTCACCTTCCCCTCAGTCGTGGCTCCCTGTCCACCCAGTGGATTATCCTGCACGGCCACCGTAACCCTTGCTCTGAGAAAATGCTAGGATATATGTGTACGTGAGCCCTGCTTAATAGTCCCCAGCAGGGGACTCCCCTGGTGGTCCGGTGGCTAAGACTCTGAGCTCCCAGTGCAGGGAGCCTAGGTTCAATCCCTGGTCAGGGAACTAGATCCCACATGCTGCAACTAAGACCTGGCATAGCCAAATAAAAAAACCGCATGGCCCCTTGTTAGTGACACCAGTGTGGCCTTTTGTTTTTTTAATTTGTTCAGGCCACGTGGCATGTGGGGTCTTAGTTTCCCAACCAGGGATCAGACCTGCAGCCCCTACGTTGGAAGGGCAGAATCTTAACCACTGGACCGCCAGGGAAGTCCCGTGGTATCAGTTTTGACCAGGGGCAGTCCAAAGAAAAGTGAAAGTGAAAGGCGCTCAGTTGTGTCTGATTCTTTGCGACCCCATGGACTATATAGTCCATGGAATTCTCCAGGCCGGAATACTGGAGTGGGTAGCCTTTCCCTTCTCCAGGGGATCTTCCCAACCCAGGGATCGAACCCAGGTCTTCCGCATCACAGGCAGATTCTTTATCAGTTGAGCCACAATGGAAGCCCAAAGGAAGGAAGCTCTAATTGTAGAATTTGGGACATTGACAGAGTTGTTTTGCAGGGTCAGAAGGGAGAGAGTTATTGGGGGACCTTTTTGGCTCCCCTGAAATCACATTAAGTATTCAGTGGCCACTTGCTTAATCGACAGTAGGGATGGCTGCATGTGGAGACAGGCCTGTCATTATTCCTGGCTCTATTAACATGAACAGCTGAAAGAATATGATGCAAAAATCCCCTTACATAGAACCCCCCACTGAAAAAACAACCAACTTAACTATGTGCTCATATTTATTTAAATCTCTGAACAGAGCTGTTCTCTGCTGAGTTATAATGAGGAGTGAGTTTTCCAAGGGTGTGATTTATGAGCCTCTCGCAGATGGGTTTTAAATGAGGGGACTGACAGTTCCACTCCAGCTATGGTAGGGCTGGGGTCTTTCAGGCCCAGAGGAGCCGAAATGAGCTGGTGGGAGGCAAGGGGGGTGGTGCGTGGGCGGACCCCGCTGCCAAGGGCCAGGTGCGGGCAGCCAGCCCTGGCTCTTGCGCTTGTGAGCTCCTCTACCCGGCGATGCTGGATTATTCCGTTTTGTTTCTCTCGAGAAAGAAATAACGCATGTTGACATGAAGATTGAAAGTGGGGTCTCTCCTGTGCCCTAGATGGCCCCAGAAATGGAAACATTCACAGTTCTTTCCTGCTCATGCTTCTCCCTAGAACTGTTTGGTGATAAGGTTAGCATTTCACTGGATTTTTAAAATTTCTTTCTCTTTATTGTGTATTCCAACCAGAAGCGGGAGGATGCTGATTCCCTTTAGGATGGACTGCTTGGATCTCCTTGCAGTCCAAGGGACTCTCAAGAGTCTTCTCCAACACCACAGTTCAAAAGCTTCAATTCTTCGGGCGACTGGAAAATGCCACCCACCTCAAGATATGTTGACATTTTAGTCCCTTGAACCTGTGAGTGAGACCATGTTTGGTAAAAGGATTTTGAAGGTGTAAGTTGAGCATCTTGAGAGGAGACCGTCATCCTGGATCATCCAGTTCAGTTCAGTTCAGTTGCTCAGTTGTGTCCAACTCTTTGCAACCTTATGGACTGCAGCACACCAGGCCTCCCTGTCCATCACCAACTCCCAGAGTTTACCCAAACTCATGTCCATCAAGTTGGTGATGCCATCCAACCATCTCATCCTCTGTCGTCCCCTTCTCCTCCTGCCTTCAATCTTTCCCCGCATCAGGGTCTTTTCAAATGAGTCGGCTCTTCGCATCAGGTGGCTAAAGTATTGGAGTTTCAGCTTCAACATCAGTCCTACCAATGAACACTCAGGACTGAA
>NW_011494609.1:2447924-2472251 GCF_000754665.1 Bison bison bison
ATTCCAACCAGAAGCGGGAGGATGCTGATTCCCTTTAGGATGGACTGCTTGGATCTCCTTGCAGTCCAAGGGACTCTCAAGAGTCTTCTCCAACACCACAGTTCAAAAGCATCAATTCTTCAGTGCTCAGCTTTCTTTACAGTCCTACTTTCACATCCATACATGACTACTAGAAAAACCATAGCCTTGACTAGACGGACCTTTGTTGGCAAAGTAATCTCTGCTTTTTAATATGCTGTCTAAGTCATAACTTTCCTTCCAAGGAGTAAGTGTCTTTTAATTTCATGGCTGCAGTCACCATCTGCAGTGATTATCCAGGTGGGCCCTAAATGCCATCACAAGGGTCCTTAAGGGACAGAGGCAGAGGGGGCAGGCAGATGCACAGAGGGAACAACGACGGGAAGATGGGGGCAGAGACGGAGGGATGCGTCCACAAGCCAAGGAGGCCGAGGAGGGCCTGTCCACCCCAGAGGCTCGAAGAGGAGAGGAGAGCTTCTCCCCCGGGATCCTGGGAGGGAGCACAGCCCTGCCAGGGCCTTGACCTCTGACCTCTGTCCTCCAGAACTATGAGCGAATAAATTTTGGTTGTTTGAAGCCATTCAGTGTGTGGTCCTTTGTTACAATTCGTCACATCCTGGGAAATGGATATAGATGACTATGCCTCAAACACCCGGTTCCAGGAAATGGATGAGATCGGGATATAAACAAACACCTACCCAGTTTGTTCCCAGTTGTTTTCATTGTTGTTTAGTTGCTAAGTCGTGTCCCACTCTTTGCAACCCCATGGACTGTAGCCCGCCAGGCTCTTCTGCCCATGGGGACTCTCCAGGCAGGAGAACTGGAGTGGGTTGCCATTCCCTTTCCAGGGGATCTTCCCCAGCCAGGGATCGAACCCAGGTCAAACTGGGTAGGCGTAGTTTATATGCCAGGGTACAGCTCCTCACTGTGGTGCTAAGGGGTGCCGGTTTGCTGGGGCAAAGCTTGTCCAGGTGCCCCAGAAAACAGCCTGCAGCAAAACTTGTGTGCAAATACTTTTCTGGGGGGTGGGGATGATAGTACAATCCCAGGGAAGCCAGAGTGAGGGCGAAGGGGAGTGGGACCAAAAGGGAGAGGAGAAAACACAGGTGGGTCATTACCCAGCCGGCCACAGCTTGAGGTTGTGTTTAACCACTGCTCCAGGGAACAAGGGCTTCCCTGGGGGCTCAGATGGTAAAGAATCCGCCTGCCAATGCAGGAGACCCAGGTTCGATCTAGGCAGATCAGGGGGCCACATAAACTGAGTCAGGCCTCATGGAGGTTCTGGGCTGGTGGCCAGTGTCAGAGTCCTCTTGCTTTATGGACTTCCAGAAATGGTGGGGGGTGGGTGGTAAATATGCTGAATATTCATTGGAAGGACTGATGTTGAAGCTGAAATTCCAATACTTTGGCCACCTGATGCGAAGAACTGACTAATTTGAAAAGACCCTGATGCTGGGAAAGATTGAGGGCAGGAGGAGAAGGGGACGACAGAAGATGAGATGGTTGGATGGCATCACCGACTCAATGGACGTGAGTTTGAGTAAACTCCGGGAGTTGACAGTGGACAGGGAGGCCTGGCGTGCTGCAGTCCATGGGGTCGCAGAGTCAGACATGACTGAGGGACTGAACTGAAAGGCTTATATACATCCCGCCCAGGTCCCGCTGCTACAACTCGGGCGCCGGGGATGCTGCTTAGATGGTTACCATCAGTGTCCCACCCACGTCATTCTCACTTCGGCTCCTCGGCTGTCACCCTGAGTGCTCATCCTTTTCTGTTTTCCCCTTGTCCCTGTGTCTGCATAGATGGTCTCTCCCATCCTGTTTCATTGTGTATCCAACCCTGCTCTCCGGCGGGTTCAAGATTTTTCTCTTATTTCTGCATTTGATTAGACATCATAAAGAGAAATTCCCTTTGGGTTCACAGTGCACGAATAGAGAGTTGGGAAGGAGAAAAAGATTCTTTAACAGACAAAACAGGCACAGGGGGATGCTGCTCTCTTTGGACGTGACCAGCGGAAGAAAAGACTCATTAGCGAGAAGAGACCTTGGGCTGTTGTCAAATCGAATTTTGCTGGAAGAGGAATGGATCGAGGTCATGTGTGCATGGAACCCACATGTACAGTCAAGCAGTGGGGCCCCTCCTGGGGTCTCGCATTTGGTCCACAACCCAGACGGGAGAATGGCTTCTTTGTGTAGACAAAACACCGAAGCCTGCAGCATGTGGGGATGGGAAGAGAGAAGGTGACCAGGCACCGAGCCCTGGATGGAGCCCTAGACGTCCCCTCTTGCAGCCCAACGGGGAATGGGTGAGGGGTGAATATTTCTGTGTCTGTTGGAGGGGGGTTGTTGTTCAGTGCTAGGCACTGGGTCCCTGAGGGGAGGGGGCTGTGTAGATATAGGTCACGGGACTGGGAACCAGACTGGATGGAACAGGGGTGGAATCATTGCTAGGGCATCACTAACACCAGGAAAAGGAGCAACCAGAGTGGGAAGACAGGGAGCAGAAGCCCCCGGGATCATCTAAGACTTAAGTGTGGAACTGTCCTGAGAACCAACCCGACTTATCTGAAGAGATTCTTCAAAGTGACTGTATTTTTTTTTAATTTATTTATTTTTGACTGCACTGGATCTTCACTGCAGCGAATGGGCTTTCTCTAGTTGTGGCGAGCAGGGGCTACTCGCTAGTTGAGCTGTGCCGGCTTCTCATTGTGGGGGCTTCTCTTGTTGCAGAGCCCAGGCTCTAGGGCACACGATCTCAGCAGCTGAGGTGCACAGGCTTAGATGCTCCACAGCATGTGAGATCTTCCTGGACCAGAAATCGAACCCATGTCCCCTGCCTTGGCAGGAGGATTTTTAACAACTGAACCACCAGGAAAATCCACGACTGTGTTTTAAATGGTGACTACCTCAGTGGTGTCCAACCCTTTGCAACCCCGTGGACTGTAGCCCATCAGGCTCCTCTGTCCACGGGATTCTCCAGACAAGAATACTAGAGGGGGTAGCCATTTACTTATCCAGGGGATCTTCCCAACCCAGGGATTGAACCTGCTCCTGCATTGCAGGCAGATTCTTTACCGTCTGAGTCACCATGGAAGCCCCAATAATCATTTGGGGTACCCATTTAATTCAGACTTTGATAATACCAAAATGTGTCTTTATCATCTAGTGATCAAGCCATCAAGATGCCTCCCTCCCCAGCTCCCTGGCCCTAACAGCTCTGGCTTGGAGGGGGCAGCTGGCTCACTTCATAATAGAAAGAGCACCAGTAGCTGATACATGGACTACTGGGGGCCTGAGACCCTCCAGGAGGCCCTGAGATTTCATGAATGATGTTTCTCGCAAGCACATTTGTACCTCTGCCTTTCCAATGTCGTAGATGTGATGGACTTAAGTACACATTTATTTCAAGATCCTCTGGGAATTCAGTTTATTTTTTGTCACGGTAAATTCTCTTCCCAGGTGGCACAGTAGTAAAGAATCCGCTTGTCAATGCAGGAGACGCAGGTTCGATCCCTGGGTTGGGAACATCCTCTGGAGGGGGAAATGGCGACCCACTCCAGTAGTTTTGCCTGGAAAATTCCATGGATGGAGAAGACTTGGAGACTGCAGTCCAGGGGGTCACAAAGAGTCAAACACAGCTGAGCACACACACTCACACACACACAAATTCTCTTTGGGCACTATCAGTGTGACTTGTATGATATGAGAGTGTGACAGGTGTTGTCAGGGCCTCGTCTTTGTCCCTCTGTGTGCTCTGTCTGACTTCCTTCCACCTGAGGGGCCACCCGCCCCACCAGCCTTCAGGCCAGAAGTGCCAGGACACTGCACCTGGCCCTGGTTGCCCTTAAGTTCTGACTCCATGGAGTAGGTGTATAAATACCCCAGCTCCCTCCCTGCTTAGATGGGATAATTCTGTGTGTGTTCTGCAAGTTTCCCCAAGTTTCCTTGAGGAGTTAAGCCCAATGACCAACCATGAGAGCTGGTTCCACAGTTCACCTTGTATCATTCCTGTAACTCCTTTCCTTGCTACCTGTGAGGAAATGATTCTAAGAGCCAATCATAGAGTGTCAGGGAGGTAGTTTCCTCACCACCAAGCAATTCTCTGCTACCCCAGCTGGGTGTCCTACAACCTACTACCTCCCTGGGCTGTGTGCTCAGTCGTGTCCAACTCTTTTCGACCCCATGGACTGCAGCCCTCCAGGCTCCTCTGTCCATGGGATTCTCCAGCCAAGAGTGCTGGAGTGGGTTGCCATTGCCTTCTCCAAACTATCTGCCTAGATAATATCAGATTCCACAGGCTAAGAGCTCAGTCCCACGAGACTGCTCCTATGCTACATCAGAGGCCAGTTGTAAGAGGTAGGACCCCAGGTTACCTACAACTGCTGTCTGATTTGGCTACAGATCAGAGGTACCCATGACACCCCCTGCCTGTCTGATTAATCTGCTAGAGAGGCTCACAGAACTCAGGGAAACACTAAGTTACATTTACCAGCGTGTTAAAGGACATGATGAAGGATACAGATGAACAGCCAAGAGATACGCAGGCTTGAGGCAAGTGGGAAGGGGCAGAGTTTTCACGTCATATGTTCATCAACCCGGAAGCTCTCCAAACCCTGTACTTTTGGGATTTGGGGATTTTTATGGAGGCTTCATCATATGAGTATGATCCATCTTTAATTCCATTTATAGCCCTTCTCCCTTCTCAAGAGACTGGGGGTGCAGGGCTGAAAATCCCCAGCTTCTAACCACAATTTGTTCTTTCTGTAACCAGCCCTCATCCAGAAGCCCACCCACTTAGAACAAAAGACACTCCCATCACCCAGGAAATTACAAGGGTTTCAGGAGCTCTGGGCCAGGAATGGAGGGGAGAGACCAATATACGTATTTTCTATTATCTCACAATTGTTTTTTTACCTCTGAAATAATAAACCACATGCCTCCAGTCTCAGTCTCAGGATCTGCCTCCAGAAGAACCCAAACCAGACAGGAGATGTCTGAGCAATCTCCCCTTCATTTTTCATTGAGGTTTAAATTACATAAAGTACACCAATGTTAAGCAAACAACTTGACAATGATCTCTATTTGTATATCTCTCTGTAAACACCACTGAGATCAAGCTATAGAACATATCTAACTCCCCAGCAGGCTCACTCACCCACGCCACTCTCAAACCATCCTGAAAAGTAACTACTCTTCTCACTGTAGATCTGCTTTGCCTGTTCTTGAATTTCACATAGATGGAGTCTCACACTGTGTACTCTTTAGGGTATGACTTCTTTTGTTCAACATTATGCTTGTGAGATGTTTTTGCCTTTAGAAATAGTTTGCTAGTTTTTGTTGTTCGGTTGCTAAGTCGGGTCTGACTCTTTATGGCCCCATGGACTGCAGCACTCCAGGCTTCCCTGTCCTTCACTGTCTTCTGGAGTTTGCTCAAATTCATGTCCAATGAGTCAGTTATGATATCTAACCATCTCATCCCCTGCAGCCCTTTTCTCCTTTTGCCTTCAATTTTCCCCAGCATTCTGTTGTATATATATCAGATCATTTACAAATTCATTTCAACTCTTAGTGGACATCTGGGTTGTTTGCTACCTTGGGCTATTGTGAATACAGCTGCCATGAACCGTTTTGTGTGTGTTTTGTGCACCCAAGTACCTGCATCCTTGGGTGTATGTGCAAGAGTGGATCCGCTGGGACAGAGAGCCTGTGGGTTTAGTTTAGTAAACACTGCCACACGTTTTCCAACGTGGTTGTAACATCTTACGTCTCCCACTAGCAATGTGAGACTTCTAGTTGCTCCAATCTTTGGCAACACTCGGTACTGTCAGTCCTTTAAATTTTAGCCAATCTGGTAATTCTGTGCAAAAAAAATTTGGCCATGGGCTTCCCTGGTGGCTCAGTGGTAAAGAGTCTGCCTGCAAATGCAGGAGACATGGGTTCCATCCACGGTCCAAGAGGATCCTACACGGCACAGGGCAACTCAGCTCGTGTGCCACAACTACTGGGCCTTGATCTAGAGCCTGGAACCACAACTACTGAAGCCCGAGTACCCTGGAGCCTGTGCTCGGCAACAGGAGAAGCCACCACAGTGAGAAGCCTGTGCTTAGCTGCCTTGAACTACATGGTGTCTTCCTAGATCAGGGACTGAACCTATGTTCCCTGCCTTGGCAGGTGTATTCTTAACAACGAGAACACTAGGGAAGCCCCACAATGGGGCTCTGAAGGCACATTGCCCGGGCTGGGTCTCAACACAACTCTCCACTGACACGCACATCAGCTCACCAGACAGGGAGAGGTAGTTTTCAGCTGGTTCCTCCACTTTTCTCACCCTTCTCATGTTCTTTTCTCCTGCAAGCCCCTACACAAAACTCCTCCGCTTTCAGAGGCTAGAAAGTTCCCTTGCATGTTAACATGTGGGGATCCAGGTGAGAGAGCAGTCAGCTCAGCAGGGTTTTTTTTTTTTTTTGGCTGCACCCCATGACATGTGGGATCTTAGTTCCTGACCAGGGATGGAACACTGCACACTCTTCAGTGGAAGCTCAGAGTGTTAATACCTGGATTTCCAGGGAAGTCCCAGCTCACCAGATTTGAAAGGGGCAAACTATGAATTCCACCCTACCAATTCAGGAAGGCCATCCCCTCCAAGGCTACCCCACACTTTGCAATGCCATTAGATGGGGTGAGTGTGCTAGCCCTCCACTGAGTCTGGTGCTCTGAGTCTCTGGTTCAACCAGTCACTGAGGAAACTTCTAGTATCCTAAAGGGGTGGGCAGAGAAAAGACATTCCAAGACAAGGTGGGTAGCAGGCCATTCAGGTGCAGAACCACAAACATGCACCGGAGGAGCGGGCCTGCGGGCCCCACCACTCCTGCACCTGTCTTCGGTTTCCAACGTGGCATGGCACCCTCGCCTTCAGAAGTAACTGCCTGCCCCAAGTCCTGAGCCTTTCCACAGGTCTGAAGGGATCATTTTGTCTCTTACGACGACCCTCCCACCACCTCCCTCCAGCGGGCAGGGGCCATCTTTCTCCCTCCTGCTAAGTCAGGTACCATTTTTCCAGTCAGTATTCACCTCACAAATTCTTCTCTTCTGATGCTTCTTCTCCTGACCTTTTTGTCCTTGGGAGACACTCCTTGGTTCTCCTGCCTTTTCTGCCACTTTGGAGGGATGTGAGGAGGGTGTAGCGATAAACACGTCTGCACTCCAGCCCAGAGGTTCACCCATAAGCACACCTACACGACCTCCATGTCTAGGGACACCCAGGCTGGCTCCTAGATGGAGGAGGCCTTCCTCCTCAGGCGACTTAAGGGCCAGGAGTGGATGAGAGAGCGAGCGGGGGTTCCTGGAGGCCTGTTCTCCTTGGAGGTCAACCAGCACGCTAACGTGCACACTTATCTGGGTTACACCCCTGTTGTGTCACAGGGCAGCCCAAGGCCAGGAACCAAGCAGTCCTTGCCAGTCAGCAAAATGACAGGGCTGTGTATTTGTTGGGAAAGAAGAAAGCATGGGCGTGGCCAGGGCCCTTGAGGACTGGGCGTGGTCAGAGTGACAGCTGCCTTGGGCGTGGTCACAGCCAATGAGGACAGGGCGTGGTCAGAGTGACAGCTGCCTGGGCGTGGTCACAGCCAATGAGGACAGGGCGTGGTCAGAGTGACAGCTGCCTGGGCGTGGCCACAGCCAAGGAGGAGTAGAGAGTGGTCAGGGAAACTCAGTTGGCGCCTTCTGTAGAACAGGGCTGCTGTCCAGCTTTGGTGTTATTTTCACTGTTTCAGAAATCGCTGCAATTAACTAAATTAATTAATTTAGATTAAATGAAATTTAGCGAATACAATGCAATATACTTTTCTTTCAAGGATATATCAAAATTGTAGTCTTGCCCTCTTTTTGAGTTCTAATGTTAGTGCTCCCCCCACTGTGTGTGTGTGTGTGTATTTAAGAAAGAGAAAGGCTATTTGGCTGTGGAAAAAGTGTAACTAGACTCTGACACTGAAGCCCAAACTCTCGTCTTCCAGAAGACTAGGAGGTGGCAGCTCTCGCCTGGGTCCTCCCCTTCACGTTCTTCCAGTAAAGACCCCCACCCCCCACCTCAGCTTGGCCCCTTCTTTGTCGCCTGTGCGTGTGTGCGTGCTGGATAAGTTGCTCAGTCTTGTCCAACTCTTTGTGACCCTGTGGACTGTAGCCCGCCAGGCTCCTCTGTGCACAGGGATTCTCCAGGCAAGAAAACTGGAGTGGGTAGCCATGCCCTCCTCCAGGGGATCTTCATGTCTCCTGCATGGCAGGTGGGTTCTTTACCACTAGCACCACTTGGGAAGCCCACCAGGTTATTTCAATTTCTCTCTGGCCTCCCGTGTCTCCACATGTGAGGTTTTGCCCGGAAAAACTCTTCTCTCCCTTCCCGCTTCCCTGGTGAACTCCAACTCCTCCTTGAGCTCAGGTGTTGCTTCCTCCTGGAGCACCCCCAGACCTGCAGGCAGGTGGCCACTCGCTCCAACTGCCTCTCCTCTGCCTCCCGGCCCTGGGGCCCCATAACTGCTCTGACTCACCCCAAGGCCCTGGGTTCTGGGGAGGCAGAGACCCCTCCGCACTAATCCCTGCAGGGTCCCTGGACCGTCATAAGCACTCTGCGAATACTCAGGGAAGGAGCCAAAGAAAGAAGGGGTGGAATTCGTCATGCTAATTCTGCATTTCCTCAGCTCGAGTCCCGCCTTTCAAATCATATTCAATCTCTCATCTGTTTCTTTATTAAAAAGTGTTATCACGGAAATTTACTCGAGCCATTGTCATTTCCTTTCCATTGACTTGGTACGTTGGCCCCAAAATAACTCTTTGAGTGAGTGATGAGCAAAGCCATTAGGTAAAATTAATTGGAGTAATTAAAAGCAAATCGTTTTCCTGGGAAAACCAGGTTTTAAGAGCTGGTGCAGGGCAGCTCAGCTGGGGAGTGGCGCTCCTGGGGTTTACGCCGCCCTGCTCTCGGCTTTGTGCCCCGGCTGCTGGTGGTTCTCACTGGTAGCCGCTATTAGTGGCGGTGACACATTAATTGAACCTCACTACTTCCAGGTGTGTGGCACACTCCGGGGTCACCAGTGCAGTGGGGGCGGGGGGTGGTTCATGTGTATTCAATTACAGCTGCAAGATGAAGGAACGCAACATGTCATACGTTACAGTGTCGATTACCACCCCTTACGGGGCTGCCCACAAACTAAACCAATCAGCCCCCTTCCCTGTGGAGCATGTTCTGTTTGGGCTGGAAGCCCTATAAACCTTGTGCAGCGTCAGGGAGAAACAGGGGGGACCCAGAAAGCTGAGGGGGGAGAACCTAAAGGGTTGGAAAATTCATCTTGAAAATTCAGGTGTTGTTCCCATTGTTTTGAGATTGCGCTATGGGATGTTTGAGTACGTATGATTGGAAGCCACGGTTGCATGAAGAAATCCATTCAAGATAATGTATGGCTGGTTTACTCGGCTGTACAGCAGAAAATAACAGCATTGTAAAGCAACTATAGTCCAATAAAAATTGAAAGAAAAAAAGAAAAAGAATACAACCATCCACAAGAGGCCCAGGGGGTGCTGATGAAATACACACCACAATGTATAGCTGAGGGGCTTCTTGGGTGGTGCAGTGCCTAAGAATCTGCCTGCAATGCAGGAGATGCAGGTTCAATCCCGGAGTCAGGAAGGTCCCCTGGAGTAGGACGTGGCAACCCACTCCAGTATTTTGCCTGGAAAATTCCATGGACAAGAGGAGCCTGGCAGGCTACAGGGCATGGGGTCACAAAGAGCCAGACGCAACTGAGCAACTGAACACACACACATACTCATGTATAGCTGAGCTATCGTAGGAGGCGAATTTATGAAATCTACGTTTTGAATGCTTTTTATTTAGCATTTATGAAGATGTGTGCTTATGAACAATTAATTAATTGCAATTAATATAATCTGATATATTAATCTAAAATTGTGCAAGTTTGATCACCAAAATGTGAAATGCATTTATGGAAGGAGAATTTTTTAAAAGAATATTTTCCACCTTCTCTGACTGTTGTGAACTGTAACCAAGCCTTTTACCCTTTAGATTTATCCTGAAGAGCATAAGGCCATGACACCCTATGACTTCCCCATGAGACCCTCTTTGTGTGGAATTTTTCTTTCCTTCCTTCCTTTTTTAAAAGGAGGCATTTTTCTTACAAGCCAGGAACGGTTATTATAATTAGTATTTATTACACCGTCTTCCTTCCCCGAACTCGCAGTGATCAATCATGTTTACCCCTTCAGCACTGCCCTGTATGGAATAAGTATTATCCCCCTTTCTCATAGCAACAAGAAGAGGGTTAACAGTCTCATTCAAGGTCACCTGACAAATTATTCTGCATTAGAAACCACGATTGCTTAAGCCCCACCATCACTTAGACAAACAAGCCATGTTTTTACTCTCAACCCTTTCATTTTGGGGTGCTGGTAGCCCTCTTCCTGATGTTGACCTTCGTGTCCATTCATCAGTCACCAAGTACTTGTTAAATACCCACTTTAAAATGTGTTAATTGCAGGAATAAGATTATTTGGTTGAAGGAATACAGATTAAATTTCAAACCTCAAAACCACACTGAACTCTTATTACTAAGAAAAGAGGTAATTGTTGGTACCGTTTAATTTAATGCCCATTTCTCTTCCTTTTCTGCATCTCTTTTTCTAGCCCTGACCTTCTCAAGGCCTCTTGCTTACTAATGTTGCTTTCTCTTACAGAATTTTGACATTGGCTGTCAAATACACAGAATTTTGACATTGGCTGTCAGACAGAATTTTGACATTGGTTGTCAATACACTGTTCAGTGTATTTGAAACACATTCAACCATTTTTGAATTACAAAACTGGTCATATGGTTCAACTCAATACAAAACTGCTACGTAGGTTTGTGGCTTCTGTAGTTACAGTCAAACTGAACAATACCTGAAAAAGAATTTTGAAAAGGTGTGGTGCTATATCTAAGGTATGTGCTACTGTTTTTATTGTTAAAGGAATTATCTACTGGCTTCTGGATTTAATTGCTAGTTTACTTATTGTGTTCAGATGCCCAGTCGTGTCTGACTCTGTACCCCATGGACTGTAGCCCGCCAGGCTCCTCTGTTCATGGGATTTCCCAGGCAAGAATACTGGAATGGGTTTTGCCATTTCCTTCTCTAGGAGATGTTCCTGACCCAGAGATCAACGCTCCCCCCACCTCCACCTGCACTGCAGGCAAATTCTTTACCACTAGGGCCACCTGGGAAGCCCAAGTTTACTTACGAGAGGCCTCAATTGGCTTCTTTTAAAAGGAGCCCTGCTCTTCCCTCTTTTTGTGGGATGGTGAATGGGGCCTGGCCAAGAAGGAGCACAGCTGGGCTTGTGATCTTGCGAATTCTTCCAGGAACAAAATTAAGATGAAATCCCTGTTGTGGATCAGCCTACTTCAGAGGAAAAAGAGAGTGAGAGAGAGAGAGTAGGTGTGTCCAAAGGGCAGGCCGTCTGCCTGTCCCCCTGACTCATCGACCTTGATCTGACCATATTTTCATCACAGCATGAGAGTAAAACTCTTTTGCTCATGACCACATCTGTATTAATTATTTAACAATAGTACAAGGTGTAGCACAGGGAGCTCAGTTTGGTGCTCTGTGATGACCTAGATGGGTGGGAGGGAAGCAGGGAGGCTTTAGAGGGAGGGGATATATGTATGCAAATAGCTGATTCACTTCATTGTACAGCAGAAACTAACATAGTTTACATAACATTGTAAAGCAATTATACTCCAATAAAAAAGTAAATAAAAATAACGCCAGGCTAAGAAGAGAAAAGGTCTGATGCTTTGCCCTTGATTGGGTTTTCTGGCTGAGCTTGAGCAGCTAAAGAAGATTCAGCCTCAGGCAAAGGGCCTGGGAGCAGGGTTTCCAAGA
The DNA here is from genome assembly GCF_000754665.1 of Bison bison bison. Taxonomy (NCBI): domain Eukaryota; kingdom Metazoa; phylum Chordata; class Mammalia; order Artiodactyla; family Bovidae; genus Bison; species Bison bison. Next base: position 2,459,871 of record NW_011494609.1, read on the forward strand.
CCATCCCTCTGGGGCCATCCAGAGCCAGCAAGGTGAGCTGGCAGGTGGGGCCCACGGCCTGATGTCCCTGCTTTTCTGAGGACATGGACTTCAAGGGGTAACTGGTGTGACTGCATGTCTTAGTCAGCTTGGGCTCCCAGGCTTCAACAACAGAAATTTACTTCTCATAGTTCTGGAGGCCAAAAGGGCTGGGCAGCTGGATTCCTGGTGAGAGCCTATTTCCCAGACTGGAGAAGGCTCCCTTCTTGCTGTGTCCTCTTGAGGCAGAAAGAGAGCGAGAGCAAGCTCTTTTGTGAATATATTTGGTTGTTTGCTGCACTGGCTCTTAGTTGCATCGCGCGAGATCTTTATTTGCGGTGCACAGACACTAGTGGGCTCTCTGGCTCAGTAATTACGATGCAAGGGCTTAGTTGCTCCAAGCCATGTGGGATATTAGTTTTCTGACCAGGGATCGAACCCACACCCCCTGCATTCCAAGGCAGATTCTTAACCACTGGACCACCAGGGAACTCCCTGTGACTCTTCTTGCTGCTGCTGCTGCTGCTAAGTTGCTTCAGTCATGTCCCACTCTGTGCGACCCCATAGACCGCAGCCCATCAGGCTCCTCCATCCCTGAGATTCTCAAGGCAAGAACACTGGAGTGGGTTGCCATTTCCTTCTCCAATGCATGAAAGTGGAAAGTGAAAGGGAAGTCACTCAGTCGTGTCCGACTCTTAGTGACCCCATGGGCTGCAGCCTACCAGGCTCCTCCATCCATGGGAGTTTCCAGGCAAGAGTACTGGAGTGGGGTGCCGTGCCTTCTCTGGTGACTCTTCTTAAAAGGGCACTAATCCTATTCATGACGGCTCCACCCTCATGACCTAATTACCTCCTTGAAGTCCTCCTTCCCAATACCTCCACACTGGAGACAGCTTTCAGCAGATGAGTTTGGGGGCGGCAGGGGGACGAATACAGACATTCAGTCCATTGAGCCATGTGAACCAGGCGGTTTAATGAAATCAACTGAATGGACTCACGAACAGTCTCAACCTCTGTCTCCTTCACAGTCTCAATTCAGGAGCCCTTCCCCCTGCTCTTCAGCATGTGCCTCTTTAAAACGACCTGTCTTGGTTCAGTTTCCCTAAGAAATTGAGCCTAAAGCCAAGATTCAGTATTAATGCTTTTTTATGGAGGGGAGGTGTAGTCTCAGGGCAGTGAGTGAGGGAAGGGGGAGTGGAGGCGAGGAGGGTGGGAAGCAAGGTGTCGATGTGAAGACAGAACCACAGTAGTCCCCTGCATACAAACAAGTTCTGTTCCAAGAGCACGTTTGTTTAAGTCCAACAAAGTTAGCCTAGGTACCCAACTAATACGGTCGCTATATAGTACTTCACTCTACAAATAATATGTAAAAACAGTTCAGTTCAGTTCAGTCGCTAAGTCACGTCTGACTCTTTGCGACCCCATGGACTGCAGCATGCCAGGCCTCCCTGTCCATCGCCCACTCCTGGAGCTTACTCAAACTCATGTCCATTGAGTCGGTGATGCCATCCAACTATCTCATCCTCTGTTGCCCCCTTTTCCTCTCACCTTCAATCTTTCCCAGCATCAGGGTCTTTTCCAATAAGTCAGCTCCTTGCATCAGGTGGCCAAAGTATTGGAGTTTCAGCTTCAACATCAGTCCTTCCAATGAACATTCCAAAAAACACATGAAGAAAGCATTTAAATCTTACAGTACAGTACCTTGGAAAGTACAGTGGCACAGTACAACAGCTGGCACACAGGGGCTGGCGTTGAATGAAGGGGCAAGAAGACTGACTGACTGACTGGAGGAGGGGGCGGAGGTGGGAGATGGCAGAGCTGAAGGATGGTCAGCTCTCGGAGACGGAGGGCGAGCGGCAATGTCACTCATGCCTGACGCTGATAGAATGCGCATTCTCGTCTGTGAAAGTTCACAACTTGAAAGGCTCGTAGGGAACTTACTGTAGTGGGTCAGCCCATGTGCTTTTCAGCTCTGTGGGATGTCACTGTTTCTCAGTCCAGTCCCCTGGATGGAGAGAAAGAAGCCGCTCATCATCCCTCTGCCTCTCATCTCCTCCTTCCCCTTGGTCTATGACTACCCCTTGGGGAGCTAACTCCCCTCTACAACCAGTTGCCACATGCAACTCCTTCCCTGTCAGAGAGGAGTTCAGCCCCTGGGCCCTGCAGTGAGCATTTCATCTCTCTCTCTCTTTTTTTTTTTTCACTGAGTCCATAAAGCTGAAGCTCCAATACTTTGGCCACCTGACACGAAGAGCTGATTCTTTGGAAGAGACCCTGATGCTGGGAAAGATTGAGGGCAGGAAGAGAAGGGGGTCACAGAGGATGAGACGGTTGGATGGCATAACCGACTCAATGGACATGAGTTTGAGCCAGCTCTGAAAGATGCTGAAAGACAGGGAAGCTGGCGTGCTGCAGTCCATGGGGCCGCAAAGAGTTGGACACGACTGATTGAACAACACCAGCTTTATGAGTTAAGTCTTAGCTGCTGGCACTCTCGAAGTGTTATTGAATCTGATTTTAAGTAACAAAAATAAAGGCATTTCTAGATTTGACTTCCTCCTTCAGTGATCTCTTCAACGTTTTATTGAGAACTGAGAACTTACTATGGCCTGGCTCCATGCTGGGTGCTTTCTTTTCTTTTTTAAACGGGCCACCCTACTTGTGGGATCTTAGTTCCTGGACCAGGGATCAAACCTGCGCTCCCTGCATTGGAAAGGCAGAATCTTAACCACTGGACCACCAGGGAAGTCCCTCTGGGTGCTTCCTTAAGTTGTCTTATTCAGAACTCACCATGATCCTGTGGAATAAGTTTATAACCTCTGTTTCATACAGGTTAGGTAATGTGCCCAGTCAGTTCACGCAGCTTTTAGGCAGCAAAGTTGGGATTTTTTCCCCCAGGTTTCTGACTTCAAGTCCATTGCTGTTTTCCTGGCCATAGAGCATAAGGAAGAGAACACGGGTGGGGTGAATACCCTCTGGGCAGTCACGCCATTTGTGAGGGTGTGTTAAGACATCTGTTACTTAAGCCTCATGAAGAATGAGCCTCCGTCGCACAGAGGTGATCCAAAGAACAGATGACTTAAAATCTAATCTGGTGCCTGCGTTTGACTTTTTTTTAAAGTATTGATAGATCACTGCTCTTCTTAGGTTTTGGTCAGTCAGGGTTAAGTGGGACTGTTGTGTTGGGATTTGGCAGCCCAGGTTTGCCTGATGGAGGTGAGTGAGGGTGGAGGGTAGTGTGGGGATAGGGAAGCTTCCTGAACCCATAGAGCTGGATAGGGGAAACCTGGAGGTGACCAGGCAGAATGAGCTTGGAGCTATCATCTGTGAGGTCTGTTCTGAGAGCTGGGAGGCCACCTGGGGATGCAGAGCAGGGGTGGGCAAAGAGGATTCCTGAGACCCCAGTGGGACATCACAGGGAAGAGAGAGGCACCTGCAGTACCCAGGCAAAACCGAGACCCCAATTGGAGATGAGTAGAGATGAGCAAGCATTCAAGGGATTTAGACACACTTTGAAGACCTCCTTGCAAGACTGTGTCCATTCCTAGATGCTGCTCAGCTTCAAGAATTAGGAGATGAATCTGAACAGGGATCAAAATGCACACAGCAGGAAGCCCTTCTGGGGGAAATGGAGAGATTTGCAGAAGGGTCTTCAGTGCACAGTGATTTGTGAACCAACCCAGCGCAGGAGGTCAAAGCATTTACACCACGCACTCTACCTCCCTCCTCCCCCAGTTTTTTTTGTTTTTTTCTCTAAAAACAGGTATTTCTGTCAGCCAGTCCTTATCAGAGCCAATACATGTTTTGTCCTAGCCAGGGGTGCAAGTGTTCTCATATCAACCACGTTACAAAGAGCAAGGAGTTTCATCCCAGTCCATCTGAGTGCATTTGGAATGTCATGTCTGAGTCATCGGAATCTCCCAGGGGCTCGGGGACAGAATCTGGGGACAGAATCGGGAGAGAAACTCATTAGGTCACTTTATCCCTTCCCCGGGGAATAACCCATGTCCAGGGTCCTGGATTTTATATGCGACTGGCTTCTTCTCTTTCTTGCTTCCCCAGAAGGTGCCGGGGGCACGTTTCCATCGCCCCAGGCTGGCTGGAGATCAAGCCTGGAGTTGGGAAACCCCTCCTTCCTTGGGGCCCCTCCCCCTTGACAAATAAAACCAGGGCATGGAGATCATTACCCGCACATTATTAGGCAAAATTGGATTAATTAACCTCGTCTGGCCCCTTGGCTCAGGAGACAGAAAAAAAACCAAGGTCCTAGTTCAAATGCAGCCTTTTGAAAATGTCAGCCGTGACTCGGTGATAAATATTTATAAATATATATGCCGCATATCAACAGGGTGGCCAGTGTATTTTTACATGTAAGTACACAAAGACACTCTGTTGTTAACACGCATTCAAAGCAGCAGCCTTGAAAGGGCCATTATGGCTTGTACTATGAATGTTTATTAAGAATAATATGCAAAACGGAGCTCCATCTGAATGGGCCCATTGATGGGTATCAGAGCGGCCAGGGCTGGGATGGCGGGATCGTCAGAAATGATAATAATGTCCCAGAACTTGCCCCAGCCCGAGAGAGCAGGGTGATGTGTCAGTGGTCCTGGCCACTTTGGGTTGTGGGTGTTTGTTCTGGAAACATTGACTTAAGGTTCAAGCAGGTCTTTAAACCATGGCACTCAGGTCCCAGGTCACGGAGCCACGTGAAGGATTTTTCCCTCTTGACTTGAGCTCCAAGTAGTCATTGGAGTTGTTCTTTTTTTTTTTTTTTTCCATTGGAGTTTTTGGTGTGCATTCCAAACAAATCCCTTCCTCCTCCCCATCCTCTGAGTAGGAAACATCGCCTGTGGATTTTTCCACACTGGTCCCTTCCCAGCCTCTCTCCCGCTTTGCTTAGTGGAGCCCCTTTCAGTTTAATTGCCTTCTGGGCATCCCAGGATAGCTTCCTTGTTTTAGAGAACTCCTCATTTATTCAACCAGTATTGACTGAGGGCTTACTATGTCCCTGGCCCAGATGAGAGCCTGGGGTTACAGTGACGGATAAGATAGACACAGAGTCCCTGTTCACTCTCCTGGGAGGAAACGTGCAAAATCAAGTGGACCAAGAGCAAGGATGACTTCAGAGAAGGGTGTGGCATTTAAAATTGGGCAGGTTCTCATTAGGGAAGGTTTAGATTGCGGATGAAGGGCGTGTTGGAGGATGGGAAATCCAGGAAGCATCTCCAGGAAGGACAGGTGGGTTGAGAGCTGACTGGCAGGAAGGATCCAGGCTTCCACAGCCTTGGGAACACCTGAGACCCAAAGAACCTTTCCAGGCAGAAGGCAGAGGGAGGTTAGGAGTGTGATATGAATATGGTGTGTTCAAAGATCAAAAAGGTAGAAAGAGAGGGGTGGGAGAGCCAGAGAGTAATGAGTCGGTGGTCGGAGCACCAGGGCACGCCCTCCCTGGACTTTGCTCTCGGGAAACAGGATGGCTCGTGGACCGCTGGCCCCTCTCAGTCTGAAGTTGCCCAGATCTCCATCACTGAGAACACTTGGGAAAGCCAGGAGGTATTTGTCAGGTTGTTGATCCAAAATCATCCACGTGTTTTTTTTTTTTTTTTCTCTCAGTTTTATTTATTTAGGGCTTCTCTGGTGGCTCAGATGGTAAAGAGTTCGCCTGCAGTGCAGGAAACCCAGGTTCAATCCCAGGGTCAGGAAGATCTCCTAGAGAAGGGAATGGCTACTGACTCCAGTATTCTTGCCTGGAAAATCCATGGACAGAGGAGCCTGGCGCAGGTAGTTGGTATAAAATCATTCTTGGGTTTTTAAAAAATATTTATTTATTTATTTGGCTGAATTGGGTCTTAATTGGCACACAAAGAATCTTCTTTATCATGCAGGATCTCTAGTAGCAGCTCACAGGTCAGTTTGTCCTGCAGCATGTGGGAGATTAGTTCCTGGATCAGGGATTGAGCCTGTATCCCCTGCATTGCAAGGTGGATTCTTAACCACTGGACCACCAGGGAAGTCCCCCCAAATCATCCTTGTTGATTGGTTTACTTAGAAACATCTTGGGGAAAAAAACATGGTCCGTGGTGGATTTTGGGTATTTTCCCTTACTCTGGGTTGGAGCTTGACTCGGCCTGCCGTGAGATTTTTCATCACAGCACTTAAAGATCCCTCTTTATTTGATCCTAGTCCACCTGGAGGCCTCCAAGTAACATATTTCCCCTCAGACACTCCTTTGCTCACTTATCACTCAGCACGGTTGAAAGATAAAATTTAAAGACTCAACTTTATTTATTATTCCAAGAAGAGTTGACATCAAGATCAATATATCTGGACAGAAGCTATTAACATTTTAATGAGTTACTCAGTAATATTCCAAAGATGTGTCAATGAGTCATGGCCCCTTTGATTAAGGATGTACTTCAGAAACTACTGTAAACATATATAAGAAAGGCTCAGAAGGAGGAACTGTCACCCATCCATCCTGAGGATTCATGAATAAAGAAGCCCACAAGGTGACTGTCCCTGGGCTACACAGTTTACTGTAAGAGCAATAACCTTTGCAAATGCCACTGGTCTCCAGTGGCAAAGATGCCTACCTTTGTCAATCGTCAGGTGTATGTGCGTTGGCAGGGGGCCAGCAGGGGACATGGTGTACAATGGCGAAGCTGAGGTTGAGGTAGAGAAGAAATGTCTGCACATCTTTCTTCTAGATCCAGCTCTGGGACATCAAATAGGGAGGGATAAAGCTTTGGAGAGGAAAACTGATCTCAGTTCAGTTCAGTCACTCAGTCGTGTCTGATTCTTTGCCACTTTGTGAACCGCAGCACACCAGGCCTCCCTGTCCATCACCAACTCCCAGAGTTTACCCAAACTCATGTCCATAGAGTTGGTGATGCCATCCAGCCATCTCATCCTCTGTCATCCCCTTCTCCTCCTGCCCTCAATCTTTCCCAGCATCAGGGTCTTTTCAAATGAGTCAACTCTTCACGTGAGGTGGCCAAAGTATTGGAGTTTCAGCTTTAGCATCAGTCCCTCCAGTGAACACCCAGGACTGATCTCCTTTAGGATGGACTGGTTGGATCTCCTTGCAGTCCAAGGGAATCTCAAGAGTCTTCTCCAACACCGTAGTTCAAAAGCATCAATTCTTTGGCACTCAGCTTTCTTCACAGTCCAACTCTCACATCCATACATGACCACAGGAAAAACCATAGCCTTGACTAGATGGACCTTTGTTGACAAGGTAATGTCTCTGCTTTTTAATATGCTGTCTAGGTTGGACATAACTTTCCTTCCAAGGAGTAAGCGTCTCTTAATTTCATGGCTACAGTCACCATCTGCAGTGATTTTGGAGCCCAGGAAAATAAAGTCAGTCACTGTTTCCACTGTTTCCCCATCTAGTTGCCATGAAGTGATGGGACTGGATGCCATGATCTTAGTTTTCTGAATGTTGAGCTTTGAGCCAACTTTCCCCCTCTCCTCTTTCACTTTCATCAAACTAATCTAGGAAAGAGGAAAGTTATCGGAAAAGAGAAGACTGAGCAGGTCTCAGGAAGGGGCAGAGATGCAGGGGCCAGCAGAAAGGTGTGTGCACAGATGGTTTCAGTCCGGTGTGTTGAAAGTTTTGGTGTGAAGACTTTTTTGGGTGTCCTCTCCCCTCCTTCATCCAGTTCTCTAATTCATGGAAGGGTGCTCTCGAGATCACCCTAGAGATCCAGAGCCTCGAGCTGATAGGGCTCTAGACGGCTGACTTGCTACTCCTGCTGGTGGAATCTGATTCTGACCCTGATCTCTCTCTGGGACTGTGGTCTCCAGAAGGCAAACTCGGGTCTGTGTTTGTGCCAAGAGGCAGAGGCAAGCTCACGTGTGGACTAGGGGAGAGGGCATACCCCAAGGCCCAACTTACCTTCCGGTGCAGACCCGGAATCCAGAGTTAGCCCTTGTGCTAGACTTGGACTTGGGGGAAGGGTGGGAGACTGGGAGAAAGGAGAGGGCATTACTGATATTCATCACCTTGTGAACATTCTAGGGATGAGCCATTTAACTCCTGAACCAGAGCATGGGCGTTTCAGGCTTCAACAACTTTACTCTAGGGCAGGGAAAAGAAGCTGGTAAATGGAGGTGAGGGAGGGATGAGCGTGAGTCAAGGAAAGCCTCCAAAAATGTTAACATAGTTCTGTGCTAGGAAGAGGAGCTGGTGCATGGTGAATCAGTGCTGTCTAGAGTGGCAATCTGTATTGTTGCTAATGACAGCGACCTTGGGCTGTTTTTTTCTCTTAGTTGATGAGGGCCAACTCATAAGACACAGTGGGTGAGATGGCTGGATGGCATTCCCAACTCAATGGACATGAAATTGAGGAAACTCCGGTAGATAGTGAAGGTCAAGCCAGCCTGGTGTGCTGCAATCCACGAGGTTGCAAGGAGTCGGACACGACTAAGCGACTGAATGAACAAACTCATAAGCCAAACGGAAAAGGAAAATATGGATGGCACCTGTAATGTTCTCCATATTATCTTTCAAATAGTTGCAGAATAATAGGGCTGGCGGGCAGCCTAAGCACAATCATTCCCCTTTTCTGAGATGACAGCTCATTTCTCTGTTTTTCAGAATTTTGACAACTGTCTTGCTGAGTGTCTGCCTGCACATCTGGTTTTGGCAACATGGTGGACAAAGCTGGTATGGAACACATCTGGATGCCAATGCCTATAAAAGCTGGATAAGTAAGTGAGTATACCTGTGGTGGATTCATTTTGATATTTGGCAAAACTAATACAATTATGTAAAGTTTAAAAATAAAATAAAATTAATATTAAAAAATTAAAAAAAAATAAAAATAAATAAAAATAAAAGGTCATAAGTGAAAGAAAGGGTTGGGAAGACCCCTCGAGGAGGGCATGGCAACCCACTCCAGTATTCTTGCCTGGAGAATCCTATGGACAGAGGAGCCTGATGGGCTACAGTCCACGGACTGAGCAACTTTCACTTTTTCAGATGCTGTTCTCAGTACTTTACAAGAATAATTCCATTAATCCCCACATCAGTCTTATGAGATAGTTTATTATACCCATTTTGCAGATGGAGAAACTGAGGTTCAGAGGGTTTAAGTAAATTGCCCTAAGGCCACACACCTATAAGTTATGGAATCTGGACTTGAACCTCAGTAGTTTGGCTTCAGAGCCTTGTGCCTTAATAATACATAGATAGAAGCAGGACCGTGAGAAAGACAGATGGACAGGTGGGTGGATGGATGGATGGATGAATAGTTAACCAGATAGGTAGGAGTTCTGGTGTTACATGTGAGTTCCTGGGCTCTCTGAGGCTAACCCTACTCAGGATTCCCAATTTTTCATGCAATTAAATTTCATTTTTGTATAATTTAGCTTGAGTTGTTGTGGTTGGCTTTATTTGTTTTTTTTTTTTTTTGGATTGAACACACCTTTCCATTGCCCTTCTGGTTGCAGCATACACTTTGCCTTTGGAAACCAGCCCTTATTCCCTGTGATTTCTGTTGGAGCTGCCAATCGAGGTGCCCTACCCTCTCCAGACTGCATGGGTGGAGCATGTGACCCAGACTTGACCATTCAGAGTCCCTGGTCCCCTGGCCATAGTAGCTGGTTCAGGGATGGACCCTTGCCTGAAGCTGGGTCCATCAGTGTCTCTTGGGACTTTTGTTTGGCAGAAAATGGGAGAGGTTGTCTCTGCTGGACTTGCTGTGCCAGGAGGCTGGGCAGTGGGGCTGTTGGGCAACTCAAGGTCAGGGGCAGTTCTGTTACCCACAGCTGACTTCTCCGCTGGGATGTCCCATCTTGGTTTATTCCAATCTACCCTGTCTTGGGTACTGTTCCTGGAACTTGGGTCCCCTTAACTCAGGACGTGGCTTGAATAACTAGAGTTTCTTGTGTTTCAACCTTCCTTCCTCTTGCACTGCCTCACCAGCAACAGGGGCCTAGACCTGTGCTTGGCCCCAAGGGCCCTGTGCTTAGCAGGACCTGCCCTTGCTCTGAAGCTCTTATAGCACCATCTTGAAATTCTCAACAAGTTTTGAATAAGCATCCCTGCATTCTTATTTTTCACTGGACCCTGCAAATTATGTCACCTCCCTCCCTGTTCACAACTCTCCTGTTTCTGGATGGAAAGCAGTAGAGTGGGCTTCTCTGGATTTTTCTCTCCCTTTGGCTGACTTGCCTGATCCCATGGCAGAAGGGGTAGAGGAGTAGGAGGGGAAGGAAGCAAGAACCCAGAAGGAGTCCCAAACTGGGGAAGTCGGCTTTGGGATAGTCGAGGGTGGACAGTCGGTGGTGGCCCTCCATCTAAAACAGAGGGATGAGCCCCAAGCTTCCTTGACAACAAGGAAGGGCGGAAGCCTGGGGCAGCAGTGAGACAAAGCAGGGTCCGTTGGCAGGACCTGTGATGAGCTGCTCACCAAATGCCATCAGACCTGCAGCCCGAGTGAGAAATGACTCCAGCCTCGGAGGAACAGCCTTGGTACTTGAGGCTCAACTACCTGGAAATGGCAGAAACAAAGAACCTGTTTGATAAACATAACTCTCAGCCAATAGTTTGTTGCTACAAAATTGCAATTAAGCAGTTGTTGGCACTTCCAAATAAACACGGTACCAATATCTTTCTCTTTTGGGTTTTACTTAATGCCTTGTGACATCTGACGTCCCGTGTCGATTGTCAAGCACTGAAACGAGACCCTAGCCCTAACACAGATGTGCAAGGCAATCAGCAAAGTCTGTTGTCACGACCACGTGCTGCTAAAGGGACATCCATGCACTGGGGGCGCAGGCGTGGTGGAGACACTCCCCAAATAAACGTTCTTCCCTCAGCACCCCTATTGCTGAGTTGATGATGTTTGTCTTAGAGAGGAGAGCTCCATACGTTCTGGAATTGTGCTCTTTTTCCCCCTTGAGCAAATTATTCTTATCAAGACTCGTCAGTGTATGACCCCACTGCAGACAGAGAATTAGAAACTGAGCCCCTGCATCAATTGTTACTCCTCTTAAAAAAAAAAAAAGTATCCGGAGTTCCCTGGAGGTCCACTGGTTAGGACTTGATGCTTTCCCTTCAGTGGGGCTGGGTTCAATCCCTGGTGGGGAAGTAAGATTACACAAGCCACATGGTGAGGCCAATATAAATTAAATATACATATACATATATTCAAAATCCAGGGATGTGTCTTATGTATATAATGGAAGGAATTTCGTTATTAAGCCATACATACAACTTACAGAAAACACCCAGGTGACACCAAAAGGTTAAAACTACAGCCTCTTTTCAGGTTGCCAGTAACAAGTATGTGTATGTTTATTGAGGCAAAATTCACATAACTTAATAGTAACCATTTTAAAATGGAAAACTCAGTGGCACTTAGCACATTCACAATCCTGTGCGACCACTCCTGTGTTTACTTGCACAACACTTTCCTCATCCCAAAAGGAAACCAGTTAAGCTGTTGCACCACGTTCTCTCTCCCCAGCCCCCCCACCACTTTCCATCTCTCTCTATATATTTGCCTGTTCTGGGTATTTCATATAAATGCCATCATACCATATGAGGTCTTTTGCATCTGGCTTCTTGACTTCAAGATTCATCAGCATGGCAGCAGGTACCACTGTGTGCCTTTCATTTTCGTGGCTGCATAATATTCCACCTATGTTTATGGAGCATGTGTGGTTTCTTTTTTATGAAGCTACTTTGAGTCTGTTCCCTTAGTCATTTGTGACTGGGTAGTCTTGTCGGCACTGGCTTCTGGCTGATTTTGTGCACAAGGCAAAAGGTCGCTCTCTGGCCAGGATGTGACGGAATGGCGTGTTGAAATTCCCTTCCACCTCTACCTTGGAAGCACAATGGGGCAGAATTAGATAGCCAAGAAGCATCTGCAGCGGCACACGAAGGCTGTGTCAGGAGCAGACGTAAGACGGTGCTTCAGAGAGGCTTGTGCTGCAGGCGTTCAAAACCTGTGTCCACTGCTGGAAATGGCGTTTCGGTCCCTCAGAATTAGGCAGTGAACAGAGACCTAAGTCCGAGCTGGAATTCTGGCAGGTTAAGGAAAATGTAATTCAATTAGCGACCTTGGGGTGGGCTCCTAAAGGAGATGATTTGGGAAACTCTCAAAGAGACAGTTGTTGTGGAATTACGTAAATGGAGTCTCTCACATGTACTAACACAATGGAATATTACTCAGCCACAAAAAAGAATGAAATAACGCCATTTGCAGCAAAATGCATGGACCTGAAGACTATCACACTAAGTGAAGAAAGTTAGAGAAAGACAAACATCATATGATATTGCTTATGTGCGGAATCTTTTAAAAAGTGATGTAAACAAACTTAATTACAAAACAGAAATAGATTCACAGA
>NW_011494609.1:2472351-2474829 GCF_000754665.1 Bison bison bison
TGGGCTGTATATATGCACAGCTATTTACAATAGACCGCCAACAAGGACCTCCTATATGGCAGAAGGAATGCTACTCAATGTTCTGTACCTGAATGGGAAAAGAATTTGAAAAAGAACAGATGCATGCATACTGTATAACTGGATCACTGTGCCGGCCGCCTGAAACTAACACAGCATCCTTAATCAACTATACTTCAAATGGCAAATAAATATTTTTTAAAAGTGGATTTTCCTGGTGGGGTGCAGTGGAGAGGAATCCACCTGCCAATGCAGGGGACACCAGTCCATGTGCCACAGCTATTGAGCCTGCACTCTAGAGCCGGCGTGCTGCGACTTCTGAAACCCATGCGCCTAGAGCCTGTGTTCCCCAGTAGGAGAACCCCCTGCACGTCGCAACCAGAGAGTAGCCCCAGCTCGCTGCAACTAGAGAAAAGCCTGCGAGCAGCAACAAAGACCCAGCACAGACAAAAATAAATAAATAAAATGAAAAAAAAAATTTTAATGGAGTCTCTCTCATTGGGAGGAAGGGTTTCTCACTTGGGGATGCTTGTAAGTGAAGCGTTAGTCACTCAGTCATGTCCGACTCTTTGCGACCTCATAGACTGCAGCCCAACAGGCTCCTCTGAATGTAGGACTCTCCAGGCAAGAAAACTGGGGTGGGTTGCCAGTCCCTTCTGCAGTGGATCTTTCCTACTTGTGAGGCTGTTATTAAACCTATCTTGCTATGACAACTCAGGATTTTCCTGAACTTTTCAATGTCCTGCTCAGAGTTTCCATCAGGACACTCCTCTTCCCAGCCACTTTTTCTCCTGTGCTTGGTGACACCCACACCCACGTCGGAGCCCCTTCCAACAAGGTAAGTTGAAAGCTGAAAGCCGAGGCCTCCTCTGTCCTCTCAGGTTTGAAGGAATGGTCACAAAATCCTCTTTAGTGTTTTGGTTTTTTGGGTTTATTTTGACCAAGAAGCATAAATGGGCATTTGAGATGAAGATGGATCATTTATATAAATGGGGCTGTTTGTTTATGGGTTTAAAACATTAAAAAACAATACTGTACTCACTCTAAAGAGGGAAACGAGTTGTTTTCTCTCCCTGATGAAATGTTGGGGATGATTGTTGGATAAACTAGGGATGGAGGTTTGCTTCTTAATGGTCCTACTGGGCACGGCGGGGCTTCCCTGGTGGCTCAGATGGTAAAAAAAATCTGCCTGCAGTGCTGGAGACCTGGGTTCGATCCTATGTCAGGAAGATACCCTGGAGAAGGGCATGGTAACCCACTCCAGTATTGTTTGGAGAATCCCATGGACAGAGGAGCCTGGCGGGCTAAAGTCCATGGAGTCACAAAGAGTTGGACACAACTGAGTGACTGACACTTTCACTTTCTTTCACTGGGCACGGCAGGAGCTAATTCTCTCACTCATGTTCCCTCTTTTTTCCTCTCGTTCTCACTCGCAAACATGCAATTTAATTTAAGATCTTTATTGAGTTTTCCTCTGTGACCAGGACTCTGAAGCTATCAAAACTCCAAAAATAAATCAAATTTCTGCAAGTCTCCTGTTGGGTAGGCAGGGCTGTGTTTGTTTAGCACCTCTAGCAGGGGCTGGCACACAGAAGGTGTTTAATAAGTGCCGACAAAAGAGGAATGTGACTTCCTGATTGGCCATTTCAGTGTATCAGGGCTGGCACACAGAAGGTGCTCAATAAGTGCCAACAGAAGGAGGCATGTGACTTCCTGACTGGCGGTATCAGTGTCTTCCTGGATCTGTCAGGCTGGGGATTAACTCTGTGAGCTGTTCCAGTCGGCTCTCGCAGGGGGATGGTGAGGGGCGGGCATTCTCACCCTGACCAGCAGGGTGGGGAAGGGACGGGCTCATGGGGTGAGCTCACAGCCCCACGCTGCCCTCTGAGACCCTTGATAGACCCTCTGCTGTAAGGACATCAGTGACCCAAGCAGGGGTGTCCTGTGACAAGCTCCACCCTCTGCAGTGCTGAAGCCGAAGTGGAAAAAAACTGTGGCTCATCCCAGAGTGACAAATGGCACTCCTGATGGGGATGCTGTGGGCGCATCGCAGACTGAGTCCTCATGGGGCACCCATATGTCTACTGAGAAGGAAGACCCCTGGGTCTGTGGCCCCACTGGCTCAACAAACCCCGGAGCTGCTTCACCCAACACGTTGGTGATGCTGGTTATGTGGGGAACACATCTCGTCATTGTTTACACCATATGGAATGGCCTTCATCCATTCATTTATTGAACCATTGATTTTAAGCACCTACTGTGTGCCCAGAATTGCATGTATTCTAGCAGGCAAGAAAGAATATCAAACTAAATATGATAAGTAAGTAACAGAAATAGTTGCAGCTGTCGGCTGCAACGGACTGTGCAGAAGCGTGGCTGAGAGGAGCTACACCTCGCCCAAGGTCAGGGGCAGCGGCCGAGAGGAGCTACCCCATGTCTGAGGTCAGGGGCGGCAGCCGA
>NW_011494609.1:2475080-2476133 GCF_000754665.1 Bison bison bison
AATGATAGGATACTGAAAGAGGAACTCCCCGGGTCGGTAGGTGCCCAATATGCTACTGGAGATCAGTGGGGAAATAACTCCAGAAAGAATGAAGGGAGGCAGCCAAAGCAAAATCAACACCCAGTTGTGGATGTGACTGGTGATAGAAGCAAGGTCTGATGCTGTAAAGAGCAATATTGCATAGGAACCTGGAATGTCAGGTCCATGAATCAAGGCAAATAGAAGTAGTCAAACAAGAAATGGCAAGAGTGAATGTCGACATTCTAGGAATCAGTGAACTGAAATGGACTGAATGGGTGAATTTAACTCAGATGACCATTATATCTACTACTGCGGGCAGGAATCCCTTAGAAGAAATGGAGTAGCCATCATGGTCAACAAAAGAGTCCAAAATGCAGTACTTGGATGATATCTCAAAAATGACAGAATGATCTCTGTTCGTTTCCAAGGCAAACCATTCAATATCATGGTGATCCAAGCCTATGCCCCAACCAGTAATGCTGAAGAAGCTGAAGTTGAATGGTTCTATGAAGACCTACAAGACCTTTTAGAACTAACACCCAAAAAAGATGTCCTTTTCATGATAGGGAACTGGAAGGCAAAAGTAGGAAGTCAAGAAACTCCTGGAGTAAGAGGCAAATTTGGCCTTGGAATACGGAATGAAGCAGGGCAAAGGCTAATAGAGTTTTGCCAAGAGAACACACTGGTCATAGCAAACACCCTCTTCCAACAACACAAGAGAAGACTCTATACGTGGACATCACCAGATGGTCAACACTGAAATCAGATTGATTATATTCTTTGCAGCCAAATATGGATAAGCTCTATACAGTCAGTAAAAACAAGACCGGGAGCTGACTGTGGCGCAGATCATGAACTCCTTATTGCCCAATTCAGACTTAAATTGAAGAAAGTGGGGAAAACCACTAGACAATTCACGTATGACCTAAATCAAATCCCTTATGATTATACAGTGGAAGTGAGAAATAGATTTAAGGGACTAGATCTGATACAGTGCCTGATGAACTATGGATGGAGGTTCGTGACATTGTA
>NW_011494609.1:2476233-2476522 GCF_000754665.1 Bison bison bison
TGCGAGAGGCATCAGAGGGCAGACACACTGAAACCATAATCACAGAAAACTAGCCAATCTGATCACACAGACCACAGCCTTGTCTAACTCAATGAAACTAAGCCATGCCCTGTGGGGACACCCAAGAAGGGCGGGACATGGTGGAGAGGTCTGACAGAATGTGGTCCACTGGAGAAGGGAATGGCAAACCACTTCAGTATTCTTGCCTTGAGAACCTCACGAACAGTATGAAAAGGCAAAATGATAGGATACTGAAAGAGGAACTCCCCGGGTCGGTAGGTGCCCAATA
>NW_011494609.1:2477231-2488820 GCF_000754665.1 Bison bison bison
TTCCAGTTGTTCAAGCTGGTTTTAGAAAAGGCAGAGGAACCAGATCAAATTGCCAACATCTGCTGGATCATGGAAAAAGCAAGAGAGTTCCAGAAAAACATCTATTTCTGCTGTATGGAGGAGTTGGACTGTGAAGAAAGCTGAACACTGAAGAATTGATGCTTTTGAACTGTGGTGTTGGAGAAGACTCTTGAGAGTCCCTTCGACTGCAAGGAGGTCCAACCAGTCCATTCTGAAGGAGATCAGCCCTGAGATTTCTTTGGAAGGACTGATGCTAAAGCTGAAACTCCAGTATTTTGGCCACCTCATGCGAAGAGTTGACTCATTGGAAAAGACTCTGATGCTGGGAGGGATTGGGGGCAGGAGGAGAAGGGGATGACAGAGGATGAGATGGCTGGATGGCATCACCGACTCGATGGACATGAGTTTAGGTGAACTCCGGAAGTTGGTGATGGACAGGGAGGCCTGGCGTGCTGCAATTCATGGGGTCGCAAAGAGCGACACAACTGAGCGACTGAACTGACTGAACTGTCATTTAGTCGTTACGTTGTGTCTGACTCTTTTGCACCCCCCTGGACTGTAGCCCCGCCAGGCTCCTCGGTCCATGGGATTTTCCAGGCAAGAATACTGGAGTGGATGGCCATTTCCTTCTCCAGGGGATCTTCCCGACTCAGGGATCAAACAGAAATAGTACGTGAGAGTAAATAGGGCAGTCAGAGGAGGTCTTATGCAGAAGGTGACATTCAAGTTCAAAGCATCATATAGCTAATTCCCTCTGTGAAGTCTTACGAAGTAACACTTCCTGAAATGCATGATTTGAGCTCTTTCCAGCAAACGTTCCTTTAAATAAGTGGTTCTCTGTTGCCCATGTCCGCCCCCCGCCCCAGCTCCCCAGGGACCTGTCTGGCCATGGCTGGAAATATTTTTGATTATCACGACTGAAGGAATTGCTACTGGCATCTAGTGGGTAGAGGCTGGGGGTGTGACTAAAGATTCAACAACGCTCAGGATGGCCCGCCCACGACAGACAAATCCTGGCCAAAGTGTGACAAGAGCCGTGGCTGATAAGCCTGGTCTAGATAGGCAGACTGGCTTTCGCAGACACTGGGAAACCAAGGTGGATCCATCTGCCTTTTCCCTGGGCTTCGGCTGAAGGGTGGACCACACAGCGTTTAGCTGAGCAGATGGCCACGCCTGGTGCCCCCAACACATTCTGCCGATGTGGGGGTAAGAAAGCAAAAGATGATGATTTTCACTAACTGGTGTAACCCACCGCCAAATCTCAAGGGAAGGAAAATGAAACACACCCCGAGAAACTCTGTTTATGGTGCAGGAAGGGTTTAGTGACTTCACTGCTCAGATTACCACTCGGATATCAGTTTCAGCATCATCAACCTCCAATTTCCTGTTTTGCTTATCTTAGAATTACTTTTTTTTTTATGTTTGCACAGCCCATATGGCTTTGGCTTCAAGTTGATTAGATATGGAACTGGTTTATAATGGATTAGAATGCAGGATTTGTTTGCTTTGTAATATTTTAAGAAAGAAATGAAAGAAGCCACAATGATGGAGAGAGATATTTTATATTTACAGTCTTATTCTTTTTTCATTACCGGAAAAGACAACTTATTTAGGAATGTGGATTATGGCTCTCGGTCACTTTTTGATTTGTGTTTCACTTTAGGGTTTTCCTGAGTTACAAATCCCTGCAGATTTGTGAGACTTAAAGAGTTTCACTTGTACATTTATTTTCCTTTTAGCCTTTTTCTCCCCTCGCACTCCGTTTTTTTTTTTTTTTCTTTACCTCTCCATTAAATGTTTTCCTATAAGCCAATCCATGTGCCAGTTTTTCCTGCGTTGCCTGTACGGTTGGAAACATTCAAATCAGTTCTGTGAAACCAATGGCCCCGGCTGTTAAACACTGATCCACGGTGCATTGACACCCAGCATCCGGATGGCCTAGTTCAGCTCATATTTTGGTAAATATGTATTTTTTTGATCATTTCAAACTACCATGCAAAGCCACATCCTGCCGTTTGTTAGGTGCTCAGAGCAGCACGACGTATGGCACATGGCTCTGTAGGCTGCGGAGGAAGTCTGCAGGGCTGGTTCCATGGACAGGAGACCATCAGGGCCGTCTCCATACAGCCTCATGGCCCAGAAAATGAGCTGCTTTCAGGAGCAGGACTGAGAGCTTGGATTCCTGGGTTTTCTGAGTCCTAGAGTTAGAGGTCTTTCGCAGATTTCAACATAACCCATCTTTAGGGTTCTTGTTGTTCAGTCGCTCAGTCGTGTCCAACTCTTGGGACCCCATGGACTGCAGCACGCTAGGCTTCCCTGTCCATCACCAACTCCCGGAGTTTACCCAAACTCATGTCCATTGAGTCGGTGATGCCATCCAACCATCTCATCCTCTGCCATCCCCTTCTCCTCCTGCCTTCAATCTTTTCCAGCATCAGGGTCTTTTCCAATGAGTCAGCTCTTTGCATCAAGTGGCCAAAGTATTGGAGCTTCAGCCTCAGCATCAGTCCTTCCAGTGAATATTCAGGATTGAGTTCCTTCAGGATCTTACATCATTGTTAGAAACAGTATGCATAGTCACAGACTGAGGACCTGGGATCAAGACTGAAGATGCTTTTGTCTGATAGCCCTGGATGCCCACCTCCTGCAGGGTAACCAGACCGAAGTTCGTGGGACTTTGTAGGCGGTTGTTGTGGGTTGGGTCCTCCCAGAAGATCAAGTCCTAAACCCTGACACCTGGGAATGTGACCTTATTTGGAAATAGGGTCTTTGCAGATGTAATTAAAAGATGCAAGTTATAGGAAGAAGAGAATGGACAGACACATACAGCAGAAGCCACCATGTAAAGGCACAGACACGTGGAGGGAAGACGGTCACATGACAATAGAGGCAGTGATGGGAGCTATGTTGCTACAAGCCAGGGGATTCCAAGGATTGCCAGCAGCCACCAGAAATGAGGAGAGAGGCATGAGTGGGCATTCTCTTTGAGCCCCCAAGAAAAAGTCAGTCCCGCCCACAACTTAATTCTGGATTTCTGGCCCTTATTGATGTACGGCAAAACCAATACAATATTGTAAAGTAATTAGCCTCCAATTAAAATAGATAAATTTAAATTAAAAAAACATGAGAGAATAAATTTCTGCTGTTTTAAGTCACTCAGCTTGTTGTACTTTGTTATGGAAGCTCTCAGTTCAGTTCAGTTCAGTCGCTCAGTCATGTCCGACTCTATGGAAGCTCTAGGAAAGTAATATTCCTACATAGCATATTAAAAAGCTGAGACATTACTTTGCCAACAAAGATCCATCTAGTCAAAACTGTGCTTTTTCAAGTAGTCATGTATGGATGTGAGAGTTATATACGGACTGTAAAGAAAGCTGAGTGCTTTATAAAGAATTTCAAAGACTTGATGCTTTTGACCTGTGGTTTTGGAGAAGACTCTTGAGAGTCCCTTGGACTGCAAAGAGAGCCAACCAGTCAGTCCTAAAGGAAATCAGTCCTGAATATTTACATTAAGGACTGATGCTGAAGCTGAAACTCCAATACTTTAGCCACCTGATGTGAAGAACTGACTCCTTGGAAAAGACCCTGATGCTGGGCAAGATTGAAGGCAGGAGGAGAAGGGAACGACAGAAGATGAGATGGTTGGATGGCATCACTGACTCCATGGACTTGAGTTGGAGCAAGCTCCAGGAGTTGTTGATGGACAGGGAAGCCTGGAGTGCTGCAGTCCATGGGGTCGCAAAGAGTCGGACATGATCAAGCAACTGAACTGACTGAGGAAAGTAATCCAGTAGTGCTAATTTATTATTATTGTTATTACAGTAACTCATTCGGAGAAACAAAGGGATTCTTCAACTTCCAGTTTCTAGGAGAAGCTGGGAGCTGAATATTTTTAGCCTGGAACAACTAAATTGAACTTGTGTTTTAAAAAATGAGTGGGAAAACTTATCGGTAGTGGTTAAACGGATACTATGAATTAATAATAAGGGGGTTGGGGGTTGAGTTTAGATATTTGTTTTTAATCAGAACAAAGAACTAGGCAAGGCAGATACGGCTCTCACGCTTGGTTCAGTCTCTGGTGTTAACTAGTTTAGTTGGAGAACTAGTCAAGTGGGACAAGACTTGCAGATCATTGAATTCTTTGGTTGCACAGAGTTCAAAATGTCCTTGATTTACCATGGCCATTGAAACCAATGGATTAAAAAAAAAAAACTCACTCGCTGGGAAATTGTTTTGGAGCTGCATCCTTTCTCTTGCTTTCTGAGTTCAGCTTGAAATGTAATTCTACAGTAAAGTTGATAGTAAATTAGTTTGTTGATTGTCACTAACCTGTACTCAGTCCCCCCTGAAGCCTCCTCAGAGTGGAAAATGTATCCAAGTATCTTACATGTTAGTCACAGGAATGTGTTGGCCATTCGGAATAGTTTTCTGGCTCCTAGGAATAGGTCTATCTCCAGCCCTCAGTTTGTTGAGATCCCACTACAAAGAAAAGGAAGAAAGAAATGAAAATACCATTTCAGCTTCAGGCATGAATCTAGGATGATGAGTCTTATTAAATTCCATGTCAGTGCCTTAAATCTCAAAACGCAGGATCCACTGTGATGCCTGTGGGTGACCCTGCAGTGGCCCGTGCTGTGTGCTTGCTCAGTCACTCAGTCGTGTCTGACTCTTTTGCACCCCCTGCACTGTAGGAGCCACCAGGCTCCTCTGTCCACGGAATTTCCCAGGCAAGAATACTGGAGGGGGTTGCCGTTTCCTCCTCCAGGGAATCTTCCTGACCCAGGGATCGAACCCGCGTCTCCTGTGCATGCGTTGGCAGGCAGACTCTTTACCACTGCACCACAGTCTGGCAGTGCCATAGTGGTTCTCCAGGGGCCGCTGTCCCAAATGGACTCCTTGTACTGGAAAGGAAGACCGTGGCACCTCTAGATAGGGGATGCGTAGACACCAGCAGACTGTACAGGCTGATTTGAGCTGCTTGGGTGCATTAACTTCAGGGCTTCTAGTACCCCCTCCACAAAATGCTGATATTCAACTGGGCGGGCAACATGTATCTACTGGGCGGGCAACATGTATCTACTGGGCATCTGGGAAAGGAGATAACCTGGCACCAAGGGGGTATCCGTGGGAGCTGGTCCAGCGACACCAAAGCCCTTGTGGAGCTATTTTAGGCTGGCTCACACTGTAGGTGTGGACTTGCTGCGGTTGATAGACGGGCTAGTTGCTGGGGGGTTGGGGAGGAGAAGAATTCAGTAGAGGGAAAGAGGGAGTGGTCTCTGTGGGGAGAAGGGGAGAGGTGACAGATACGACAGAAGAGAGAACCCGTGCTTCCCAATTCCCACCTAGGCTATCCAGGCAGCAGATCAGAGGGATGGGTGGGGAGGGAGGTGGGAGCGGGGTTCAGGACAGGGGACACAGATGCACCCAAGGCTGATTCATGTCAGTGTTCAGCAAAAACCACTGCAATCAGTTCAGTTCAGTTCAGTCCCTCAGTCATGTCCGACTCTTTGCGACCCCATGGAGTGCAGCCCTCCAGGCCTCCCTGTCCATCACCAACTCCTGGAGTTTACCCAAACTCATGTCCATTGAGTTGGTGATGCCATTCAACCATCTCATCCTCTGTCGTCCCCTTCTCCTCCAGCCTTCAATCTTTCCCAGCATCAAGGTCTTTTCCAATGAGTCAGTTCTTCGCATCACGTGGCCAAAGTATTGGAGTTTCAGTTTCAGCATCAGTCCTTTTAATGAATATTCAGGACTGATTTCCTTTAGGATGGACTGATTGGATCTCCTTGCAGTCCAAGGGACTCTTTACAATATTGTTAAGTAATTAGCCGCCAATTAAAATAAAAAATATCTCTAACAAACATTTACAACTATTTTTTTGATGTTAAAAAAAAAAAAAAAGAACAGAGAAAATAGCTACCTGCACTAACCAACTCTTCTGGTGTCTAAATATGAAGGGCAACTGAGGAGCACCATACTTTACAAGGAGAAATGGGCCAAGCAGGAGGACCTAGATGATTAAAAAAAAAAAAAAAACTAATGCAAGAGAAAGAATAGATAAACTAGGAAACAGAGAAGAACTCAAAATAAAATTTGTATCCAACCTTCCAATAGGTATATTAGAGGAATTTTTGAAGGTATCACAATTTTTGAAAGTTGTAAAATGAGAACAGTTGCTCTGAAAAAGGAGCACTTAGAGAATAAGGAAGAGTTCTTGACATTGAAAACTATTATTATCAAAATAAAACCTGTAATAAGAGACTTGGAAGGAACAACAAAGGCAGTCTTCCAGAATAAAAAGATGGAAATTAAGAAAGAAAATGTAGATGATATAGAGGATCAATTAAGTAAGTCCAGTATTTTAAAAAATTAATTAATTTATTTTAATTGGAGGATAATTACTTTACAATATTGTGGTGGTTCTTGCCACACATTGACATGAATCACCCACAGGTGCACATGTGTCCCCCCATCCTGAACCCCCCTCCCACCACCCTCCCCCATCCCTCTGGGTCATCCCAGTGCACTGGCTTTGAGTGCCCTGCTTCATGCATCAAACTTGCACTGGTCATCTATTTCATATATGGTAATATACATGCTTCAATGCTGTTCTCTCAAATCATCCCACCCTCCCCTTCTCCCACAGAGTCCAAAAGTCTATTCTTTACATCTGTGTCTCTTTTGCTCCCTTGCATATAGGATCATCATTACCATCCTTCTAAATTCCATATATATGTGTTAATATACTGTATTGGTGTTTCTGTTTCTGACTTACTTCACTCTGTATGATAGGATCCAGTTTTGTCCACCTCATTAGAAAAGATTCAAATGCATTCTTTTTTATCTTCCTGACCCAGAAATCTAACTGCAGTCTCCTGCATTGCAGGCGAATTCTTTACCAACTGAACTATCAGGGAAGCCCCTATTCTTTTTCGTAGCTGAGTAATATTCCGTTGTGTATATGTACCACAACTTCCTTATCCATTCGCCTGCCAGTGGACATCTAGGTGGCTTCCATGTCCTAGCTATTTTTAACAGTGCTGCAACGAACATTGGGGTACATGTGTCTCAGTTCTGGTTTCCTTGTTTTGTATGCTCAGGCTGGGTCATATGGCAGTTCTATTTCCAGTTTTCTAAGGCATCTCCAAACTGTACTCCATAGTGGCTGTACCAGTTTGCAGTAAGTCCAGTATTTTATCAGATGACAGTTCCAAAAGTGCAAAAGAAGAAAATTGAAAGGAAGAAATATTCAGAAAAAATGATAGAAGGAAATTATCAGAACTTAAGTCTTTCAGGCGTGCTGCGATTCATGGGGTCGAAAAGAGTCAGACACGACTGACCGACTGATCTGATCTGATCTGATCTGATCTAAAGTCTTTCAGAGCTGAAGAGAAACACAGGCTCAGCTAAAGTGTTCGACAAATATTGGGCAAGTTGAAGAGGTCAAATTTCACCCTTAGACACATCCTTGTGAATTTTCCAAATACCAAACATAAAGAGGAGACCTTAAAAAGTCACAAATGCAAGAAACAGTTATATACAAAGGTACAAGAATCACATTTGCATGAAATTTCTCATTAGCAACACTGGATGTTAGCAAACAGGAAGACAGTCCATGGCCAGATCACCCTGAATGTGCCTGATCTCATCTGATCTCATCAGCTAAACAGGGTCGGGCCTGGTTAGTACTTGGGTGGGAGAAAACAGTGAGACGATGCCTTCAAGGGAAAGGATTTTGAATCACCAAAGGAAAGTGATTTCAAACATAGAACTTTGTATCTCGCAACCTGTCAATCAAATGAGAAGGCAAAATAACGACATCTCATACATGAAAAAAGACTCAAAGTTTTCCCTTCCATGGAGTCTATCTTGAAAAATTACTTCAGGGTATGCTCCAGTAAAACAATGGCAATCATAACCAGCAGTTATTGAGAGCTTACAAAATGCCAGGTGCCGTTGTAAGCTTGCACCAACGCAGTGGTGCCCAGCTGTGAGGTCTGGGGGGCAGGTGGAGAGGGTCCATCCTGACGTCTTGATCCTCCACAGAGAAGTGCTGATGAAAAACCTCACAACATGTCTGTCCGAATGAAACCCCAGATTCTCCCGGAAAACGTTTCCACTTGCTTTTGGAAAACATTTTGCTCTTATTATGCTAGTTTAATAGCAACTGCCAGCACCTGAAACCATCCACTAAAGCTCACCTGTGGTGTCCATCCACAGATGGACATCTGCAGCTGCCGCAGACCTCAGACCTGGGTGGTCTGAGCAGTCTGCCTCTCACCTTTGCTGACTGCTCAACGCATGCTCCAAGTCCTTTCTAGTAGCTCTGAAAAGGGGAACCTTGGACTCCTCCTGCTATCTCCTGGACATGGACCTGTGAAGGGCCAAGGGGATGGTTGCCATCAGAGATCTGAAGGGAGGGAGCCTTGCTGCCCCAGCCCATGCCCTCTGGAATCCACCCACAAGCTGCATCAAATGGAGAGCTGGTGGCTGTTCAGGGTGTACAATACGTGCCAAAAATTCGGGGGGAAAAATACCAGGTACTCTTCTGAACACTTTTCCTGAACAAATGTCCTCCTCACAATTACCCTGAGTTGGCTTACTACCAATACATCATTATAATCCCAATTTATACACAAGGAAACTGAGGCATGGAAGTTACGAAATGGGTCCAAAGTCTTACAGCTACTCCACAGTGCCAGAAATTGCGCTCTGTACGTCTGTGTCTCTATTTCTTCTTTCCAGGTAAGTTCATCTGCACCATTTTTCTAGATTCCACATATATGTGCTGCTGCTGCTGCTGCTGCTGCTGCTAAGTCGCTTCAGTCATGTCCGACTCTGTGTGACCCCATGGATGGCAGCCCACCAGGCTCTCCCATCCCTGGGATTGTCCAGGCAAGAACACTGGAGTGGGTTGCCATTTCCTTCTCCAATGCATGAAAGTGAAAAGTGAAAGTGAAGTCGCTCAGTCTTGTCCAACTCTTAGTGACCCCATGGACTGCAGCCCATGGCTCCTCTGTCCATGGGATTTTCCAGGCAAGAGTACTGGAGTGGGGTGCCATTGTCTTCTCCGATACATGCACTAATATATGCATAATTATAAAATAAAATACATGTAATGCATTCATATACACCCTAATTCCTTAATCGCTGCCCGGTTTTGTGTTCCGAGGGCAAACCTGGAGCACCCAGGCTTGAGAAGCAGTGAAGCCAAGAGCCCTCTTCTGCCTTTGAGGAGGGAAGCCTTTTCTGTGTTCCCTGCCCTGAGAACTGTCGTGTGCTCCAGCTGTCTGATTTTTACCGTGACGGAGGTGGCTCTGGTGTTCTTTATTAGGCAGGAGATGGGGAACTTGGAGAGCATCAGCGACCTGCCCCAGGGCTCTTTCCCAGGGAGTAGCCTGCGGGCCTTTATGTGTCCAAGGAGGGTTCCTCCCCTCCCCTGGGGCCGGCCTGGGTCAGGGAGCTCAGGTGGGATGTGAGGTGTGGGGTAAGGGAGCAGATGGACCCCCCTGAGGCTCCACAGAGGCCCGAGGTGGGGTGGATGAGCTGAGGGCCAGAGGGAATGGCGTTCTCCTTCCAGGGTGCTCCTGGCGGGCCCTGCAACCCCAGCACCCAAAGGTGTCACTAAGTGGTCACCCAGGCCCAGCAGCCTGGCTGGCTTCCCTGCCTCCAGGATCCCACCTGGAACTTTCTGTGGAGGCTTTGGGTCCCGAAAGTGGGTCAGGAAGCCAAGCCCTTCCCTGGCAGCTTTGGGACAAAAGCTTCTTCTCACAGCCCCATGGATCTGCCTTGGGACACGCTGTGCAAAGCAGTGCTGTGTGCAGGCCCTGAGCAGAGTGGGTTGGGGAACGAGCAAGTTCTGTCTTTTTTTTTTTTAAAGATTCTTGGACTTTTTTTTAAATTTATTCATTTTAATTGGAGGCTAATTACTTTACAATATTGTAGTGGTTTTTGCCATACGTTGACAGGAATCAGCCATGGGTGTACATGTGTTCCCCATTCTGAATCTTGGACAGTTTTTAAAGTCTTTATGGAATTTGTTGCACTCTTGCTTCTGTTTCAAGTTTTGTTTTTTTGACTGTGAGGCACATGGGATCTTCGCTCCCCCACCAGGGGTGGAAGCTGCACCCCTTGCACTGGAAGAAGGCCAAGTCTTAACCACTGGACCACCAAGGAGGGCCCCCAAGTTCTCATTCTTCCAAAACATTCCATCCACACAGGTGGGGTTCAGGGACCCCAGGGGTGAAGAGTCAAGGACAGCCTGAAATAACAATGGGGAGCTTCTCCCACAGGTGTTGGTCAGGGCCAGCTTCTGGGACTAAGATCTCAGGTCCCTGGGTCTTCTGCCCTGCTGTTTAGCTTCTGGCCTTCTTGGGGGAAAAAAAAATTTAAAACAACCACAGGCACCGATGACTGGGGAGATTTCCACCAGCGCATCCTCATTGCCCATGTCTGTGTCTCATGCAAAGCCTGGTGAGCAGGATCCCGGTGACTGAACCAATGAGGGTCCCCCTCGCTTGTGGAACCTGCTGGAGGAGGGGGCGCATCCGGGTGTCGTGGATTCTCTGCGTGTCTGTCACCGTGGAGGATCAGCCTTCACGTCCAGGGGAACATCTGTCTGGCTGCTCGATCCCTCAGACAGCCGGCTCCAGAGGCAGAAGAGGCCATTTCTCTTGTCGGTTTCTGGTTCTCAGACTTACTAAGAGGCAGTCATTCTTACTCACTGTGCTCACTCTGGCTGTTGAGTCTGTGGGGTCATGAAATTTCTAATCCACAAATGACCCCTGCCGGCGCTTCTCCAAAATAGACTAGTGGACGGTGGGGAGGGGAAAGAGAAGGCAGACACTGCAAAAATGCAGGTGACTCCTGCCAATTCCTTATCCTTTTAAATGTCACAACTGGCTTCTCTTCATCTTTTTTCTGGTTTTAGAATTACAGGGAAAGATGAACAATTATGTAGGTTGATTAGACTCACTGAAGGAGGAAACCCCAAATTTGTCTGTTTAGTGATGGAACAAAGATCCTCTTTTTATTCCAGCTCAGGAAATGGTAGAAGGTGCAACTTTCAAGCACCCTGCTCTTATCAACAGCAGCAGCAGGCTAAACATTAGTCTTCTGGTTAATGGGTTTTCACAATTCAAACATCAACTCAGGTCACCTTTCCAGGTCACCTGCTCAACCACCCACTCCTTTCCACCTCTCCCAAGACCTCAGACGGGAGACCAAGTAAAACCCTTCCTGATCGGGGCCGCCTACGCTCCAGGCTGGCCTTGTGTTGGCTGGGGGTTGACTGCTGACCAGTCCTGCAACCTGAGAGTCTTAGGCAGTAAGAGTGCTTTCCAAACCCCTGTGAGCCTCGGAAGGTTGTTGCCTGGGTGGAAGAGGCAGTCTGAGAGCTGGTGCTAAGTCGTCGAAGTGTCTGGGGAAAGTCAGTGGATTTGGGGACAGTGCAAAGACCATCAGAATGCTTGGCTTCCAAAAGCACGGCCCTTGGGCTGGTGTGGTCGCCCAGCCCTGCTCCCTCCGAGCTCGGTGCACCTGCCCTTCCCCCCCCCGTCCCCCCCA
>NW_011494609.1:2488920-2490882 GCF_000754665.1 Bison bison bison
CCCCCCCAATCCCTCCCGTGGTCCCCTCGTGTCCTAGTTGGGTCCTGACCTCAGGCGGAAAGCACTTGCCCTCCATTCAGGAGGCTGGCCTCTCAAATCGCGGCTTCTGCCGGTCTGCTTCTGAAAATGTGGGCTTTCCTCTTATTTTCAGAGACACGGTTCCTTTCTCTCATCCTGGCCAGGAGCCAAGGCTGAGGTCCTGCTCTCGGGACCACTGCCCCCATGCTGGGGGGCTTCCCAGTCTATCCTTGGGAGACCTGGCCTTGCTCACCCTCAAACACCCCCTCTCCACCTAGGTCTGACGTTCCCTTCCTGAACTGCGGGCCTGTGACCTGCTGTGGCCGTCTCCCAGCCCAGCTGCCTGCTTCTAGATCCTGGACCCTCCTCTCCTCCTGGGTCCTGGCCAGGACTCCCCAGGCCTGCACGGTGGTGGGCTGGGCTCTCTCTGCTCATCTGGACCCCCTCCCTCCCTGGCCCTGCTTCCTGCTGGCCTTCTGTCCAGCCCTAACCCCCTGCCCTGCCGGGGGTCCAGGGCTCAGTCATCCCAGCCCGCATTCCCTGGCCTGGTCTCTGGTGTGAAGACCCACAGCCAGAGCCTCCCACCACTGCTGGGCCCAGGAGCCTCCCAGGAAGAACCACCAGTCCACCCTTTGGGGAAAATGCTGTCCATTCTTTGCCTCTGTGAGATGCAACCTCCCAAGAGAAGGGGGAGTGGATCTCCTCTTTTCCTTTGAAGAACAGCATAAAGTTGGGATATTTGTACATAATGCTCTGCACCCAAGAAGACCTGTGTTCTCATGGGCAACTGCTACGCCAGGGCTGGACTCAGGGTCCAGAGGAAACGCGCCGACTGGCTAGCCAGGCATATGGGATCACGATGAGGTTCCCAAGGTGCACTGGTCTTTTCACGTCAGGGTGTAACACGTGGCCAGCGGTATGTTTGCATACTGCAGGCCTTGTTGTATATGGCAGGCCTTCCCTTGGTGTTGGCTGGATGGAGAAATGCCCAAGGGACCCCAGAAGAAAAGGGGACGACAAAGGAAGAGGGGAGACAGGGCTCTTCCACGCCTGCCTTCCCCAACCCACCATGAAAAGACGGGTAATTAGCCCCTACTGGAGCTGGGTGACTGCCCTTTAGGAATTAAGCACGTCCCTTGTTGAGGGTCCTGGGAGCAAATGCAGCCCTTTAGGACAGAGGGTTGGAAGGACATTTGGTAAATGTCCCTCCATAACTGGGTGACTTCAGTAACAGAAATGCCTTGCAGTGGTGGAGGATAAAAGTCTGAAATCAGGATGCCAGCAGGGTGGGTGTCTTCTGAGGCCCCTCTCTTTGGCTGGTAGATGTTGGTCTGCTTCCTACGTCCTCATGGGGTCTGCCCTCTCTGTGTGTCTGTGTCCTATTTCCCCTTTTTATAGACATCAGTCATTTTGGATTAAGGGCCCCCATACTTCAGGATGATCTCATCTTAATTAATGACATCTGTGTAATTGCAATGACTTCGTGTCCAAAGACAGTCATAGTCCGAGGTCGGGGGGTTAGGACTTCAACATGTGAATTTCAGCTCATAGCAGGAGGCCTTGGGGTGGGGGGCGCAGTCTTTGACAGTCTGGGTGATGAGGGTGGGAAATCGTCTGCTGGGGACAGTTCTCATCCTCACACGGAGCTTGTCACCTTCTTTCCACCTTGGCCGCAGGGTGCGGTGTGCCGGAGCGTAGTTCTCAGACCAGGGATTGAACCTGTGCCCCCTGCACTGGAAGCAAGGAGTCTTCACCAGTGGACCCGCATTTCTTCAAGAGAATCATGCTTCACTTGCAGGAGGATAAAATGTGCCCCAAGAGCTGAACTCGCCCGTTCTGATTCCACAGCTCTTGGTGGGACTCGTCCACCGTGAGGCTGGTTGCTGGGTCCGCTCCTGTAGGGGCGGCTGGGAGGGGTGGGCGGCGGTGTGGCCGTGGCTCCCG
>NW_011494609.1:2490982-2510212 GCF_000754665.1 Bison bison bison
CCAGGTTCAGGTCGGAGAACGTGGAGGTGGAAGACGGGACGTGGCCCAGACAACAGGTCAGAGCCTGCTCCAGGGCCTCAGCAGCATCCCGGGGAAGGAGAGAACACCGTCCCCCGTAGAGGCCAGCTTGAGGCTGGGCTGGTGGTTGGAAGGGCTGGATTGAGGGAAGTTAGAGGGCTCTGGGCAGGGAGGCAAGGGGAGGACAGGCCTGGGAGTATTAAAGGATGTGAAGGGTCCAGGTTGGTGGAAGCCCTCAGGGGCACGTGTGCTGGGCTCCCTTTAAGGAGGGCCGTGGCTGCCCCCACCAAGGAGCCAGACAGTATTCTGGAGTCCGGCCAGGGCCATCAGGGGTCTTTGATGGGAAGCCTGCCTGTGACAGTGAGGCGTTCAGACTCCTGGTCTGTGTGAGGGACACACAGAGGACAGAGGGTGATAAGGGATGAGCCGGGGGCCGGCGGGAGGGGGAGGGAAGGAGGCGGGGCAGGCCTGGGCCGGGCCTGGGTATGGGGACATCAGGAGGAGTGTCAAGGCACCTGCCTGTAGGCCGAGGGGCACTCTGCAGGAGAGCCGGGTTATATAGATGGGGATAGAGCTGCTTAGAGGGAAGGGGGCCTTTGCCATCTCCAGAGGCCCCAGGAGGAGTCACGGAGCAGCCAAAGGAGGCAGGTCTGGTCTGGAAGCTAGGAGACACAGGCAGAAGATACAGTTGTAGATTCAGGGGTTGTTCCTGTGACAGAAGCTTTGCGGGGCAGAGGGAGCAGGGAATATGCCCCGGTTAGTGGGAGGAGGACCCAAGGAGGAGAGGCGCACTGGCAGAAGAGCCTAAGCTCCCTGGGGCAGGGACCACCCGTCACTGCAGCCGCAGCCCTGGACCCTGCAGTGTGCCTGGCACAGAGTAGGCGCTTGGCCAGTGCGTGTTTAGTGCTGGAAGGAAAAGAGCGGGGATAGTCTCTGCAGCCAAGGTTGAGAAGTGTTTCAGGAAGGGAAGTGGTCTACATTGGAGCAGCAACTGTACACCTTCTTGGATCATATCAGGTTCCTGGGACGGCTGCACAGATGGCCACAAGCCACTGTGCCTTAATACAACAGAAATTTATCCTCTCACGGTTACGGAGACCAGAAGTCTGAAACTCAGGTGTCAAGAAGCAACAGTCCTTTCTACAAAAATTATTTATGTATTTGGCAGCACCAGGTCTTAGTTGCAGCATCCGGACATTTCACGGTGACGCAGGGACTCTCTAGGTGTGGCGCAGGCTCAGTAGCTGTGACACTCAGGCTTAGCTGCTCCACAGCATGTTGGGATCTTTGTTGCCTGACTGGGGATCGAACATGCATCCCCTGCATGGCAAGGCAGATTCTTAACCACTGGACCACCAAGGAAGTCCCCACGCTCCTCCTAAAGGCTTTAGGGAGGCGTCCTTCCTTGCCTCTTCCAGCTCTCTGTGGGCCCTGGCACGCCTTGGCTTGTGGATGCATCACTTCAGCCTTCACCTCTGTCTATACATGGCTTCTCCCCCATGTCTCTTCTTGTGCTCTTTCCCTTTCTGACTCTTCCAGGGACACCTGTCATTGGACTTCAGGCTCACCACCATCCACAATGAGGATGATGTCATCTTGAGACGCTTACCTTAATAATGTCTGTGTGCACGTGTGCTCAGTCGCTTCAGTCGTGTCTGACTCTTTGCAACCCCATGGACTGTAGCCCGCCAGGCTCCTCTGTCCACAGGATTCTCCAGGCAAGAATACTGGGGTGGGTTGCCATGCCCTCCTCCAGGGGATCTTCCTGACCCAAGGGTCGAACCCGAGTCTCCTGTGTCTCCAGCATTGCAGGCAGATTCTTTATTGCTGAGCCACCTGGGAAGCCCAATTACGTCGGCAAAAACTGTTATTCAAAGCTAAGGTCACATTCTTAGGTTCCAGGTGATGTGAATTTTGGTAGGGCCACCAGTCAACCCAGTATGACCATAGACTGACATTTTTGACAGTGAAAGAAGAGAAAATATGTATAAAGGTTAATGATTTGTTTCAATCTTTGTTTAGAAGCAATGGAAGAAACAGAGGAGAAGAAAAGGTTGGTGATGTTGGAAGGGCAGGGGTTGACTGGAAAACAGTCCATGGAGGAAGTTTGGAGATAATAGGCGGGGCTACCTTTTGTTCAGTTTAGTAAGAGCCAAGAGCTTCCCTGGTAGCTCAGATGGTGAAGAATCTGCCTGCCGTGCAGGAGACCCAGGTTCAATTCCTGGGTCGGGAAGATCCCCTGGAGAAGGAAATGGCTACTCACTCCAGTGGAAGGAGTGGCTGTTCACTCCATGAACAGAGGAACCTGGCAGGCTACAGTCCATGGGGTCACAAAGACTCAGACAAGACTCAGCGGGCACGTTGGATTGAAAACCCACCTGAATGACCTCACCTTAACATAACCAGTTCCATCTGCAATGACTCGGTTTCCAAATAACATCACATTCACAGGTACCAATGGCTGAAATTTCAACATATATTTTTAAGGGAATAACAATCTGTAAGAAACATCTTCTACAGAGCTGGCGAAGTTCTTCAAGAGCCTTAGAAACAGCAGTCCCAAGAATCCAAGAAACTTCATTGGGAGCACAGGGAATGTTGTGTCTGATTGTATTTATACTTGGAGAATTCCCATGTGGCTTGAGTTCCAGCTACAGATAGAGGGGCCAAAGCCCCATATTTTATCCAGGGTTGACTGTAGCCTTCGTGAGTGGAGAGACATTCAGGCCATCTTGAGAGAACAGCACCAACACACCCCCATCCTCAGCCCCCTGCCCCCTTCCCATTGCCCAGGACTCTCTTTGACCACCCCTCTAAATCACCACCCCCTCTAAATGCTGGTCGTGAGCCCAGATCTCAGCACCCAGGGATTGAGGGTAAGAGGCAGATTTTTTTTTTTCCAGCTTCAACCAGCTCCTAGATTCTTGGCTTCTGATGGATCAGAAGTGAATGAACTGAAAAGCTTCTCACATAGGCAGCTGGTCCCAAATTACCAAATACCAGAAATTTCAGAAATACAGATGTCCAGACCAGCTGTTCAGAGGTGGAGATAAATGGCCAAACAGGTTAGTAGAGGAGATGATGCCATTCTAGCCTAACCCCCTAGGAGGACCTTCCATCCTTAGATGCCTGGAATCCTTCCAGGGCTGGATGGGAAAGCTGGGGTCACCCCACCTGCCCACAGGGTGTCAGGAACCCCAGGGCCACAGCTTGCAGTGAACCAGGCGCCCCCTGGTGGACATTGTTGACCACTCCCCTTAGGAAAGCAAGAGGCGCTTGCTGGCAATTCTAGAAAAGGTTGGCTCCACCAGGATGCAACAGGCTCAGAATAAAAGAGGATGTTAAGATCATCCAAGACGTGTCTCTGTTTTCAAAGATAAGGAAATGGAGGCCAAGAAGGGACATTTCCATGGTCATAGAGCTAATTAAGGGCAGAGCAGCTTAGAACTATTGGTTGTCTAACAGAACACTGAGGATCATTTAACACCATGAAGAATTGGGTCCTTGGAGCCTCCTCCTGTCTTTAACTGAAAATATCTTCAGCTGGGGGTGGGATAATTTTAGGCCTCTCCCCAGATCCTTATGTGATTGATGATGGGTGAGATATTGGGTGTGTGCTAAGTTGCTTCAGTTCAGTTGCTCAGTCGTGCCTGACTCTGCGACCCCATGAATCACAGCATGTCAGGCCTCCCTGTCCATCACCAACTCCCGGAGTCCACCCAAACCCATGTCCATCTAGTTGGTGATGCCATCCAACCATCTCATCCTCTGTCGTCCCCTTCTCCTCCGGCCCTCAATCTTTCCCAGTGTCAGGGTCTTTTCAAATGAGTCAGCTCTTCTCATCAGGTGGCCAAAGTATTGGAGTTTCAGCTTCAACATCAGTCCCTCCAATGAACACCCAGGACTGATCTCCTTTAGGATGGACTGGTGGGATCTCCTTACAGTCCAAGGGACTCTCAAGAGTCTTCTCCAACACCACAGTTCAAAAGCATCAATTCTTCGGCGCTCAGCCTTCTTTATAGTCCAATTCTCACATCCATACATTACCACTGGAAAATCCATAAATCGCTTCAGTTGTGTCCAACTCTGCAACCCTATGGACTGTAGCCACCAGGCTCCTCTTTCCATGGGATTCTCCAGGCAAGAATACTGGAGAGGGTTGCCATGCCCTCCTCCAGGGGAGCTTCCCCACCCAGGGATCAAACTCACATCTCTTATGTCTCCTGTATTGGCAGGTGGGTTCTTTACCATTAGCACCCCCTGGGAAGCCCACTTACTAGGTGAGGTGAAGTGAAGTGAAAGTCACTCAGTTGTGTCTGACTCTTTGCGACCCCATGGATTGTAGCTGGCCGGGCTCCTCTGTCCATGGGATTCTCCAGGCTAGAATCCTGGAGTGAGTTGCTCTTCCCTTCTCCAGAGGACCTTCCCCACCCAGGGATTGAACCCCGGTCTCCCACATTGCAGGCAGATTCTTTACCATCTGACCCACCAGGGAAGCCCCTGGTTATCAGGCGGTGTCACGGAAAACAGGGGAAACCACCAAGCTCTAATCACCTAAGAGACTTCTGCTTTAGCGTGCTAGTTGCCTTCTGGAAATATTTTTTATTTAGTCATTTTTTATAGTTTTCAATTGAAGGAAAGATTCTTTAAATTCTATAGTGGTTTACAGTTTTCAAAAGTTTCCCACACCTCATTTCATATAATCCTGTAATAACCCTTTTTCCTCCTTACCCTGTGTGGGTCCTCCTGCTTACCCCCTTGCCACTGGTAACGACTAGCTTGTTCCCTGTATCTGTCAGTCTTTTCTTTGAGAAACTTTTATTTTCAGTCAGTGATGATGTAGCGTTTCTAACTAGGAATTTTCAAAAAATGAGTATTTTGGGGAGGGATGAAGTAGGCATATTCTCTTATAGAAAATGTTTCTTGGGATTTCCCTGGGGGTCCATGGTTAAGACTCTGCTTCCACTGCAGAAAGTTTGATCCCTGGTCAGGGAACTAGGATACCACGTGCTGCACTGCGTGGTCAGTGAAAAACAAATAAATTAATTTAAAAAACGGAAATATTTCTTAGAGAAGGTACTGCAGCCTGTTCCATCATTTCCCAGAACTAGGTGGGGAGATTGCCATTTTCAAGAGACTTGTTGCTCTTTGGCCTCCAGCCACAAAATCAGAGTTCCTATGTTCAGGTGATAGGGCTTCCTTCTCCCCACTTTTCTATGATTTGCAAATGTCTTGGCGACTTTTACTAATGAGGACCACCCGTTTTGCTGTGATGGTGTCTCCAGACCTGAAACTTCAGGGGATTCTTACAGACGTACAGGGAGGGCTAAGCTTATTTATGGAGCTAGTAATATCTAGCTCTATTTACTTATACTCCATCTCCTTCCAAAAAACCTTGGAATCTGCTGTTCACAAACCAAATAACATTATTTGGTTTAGGTTTATTATGGTGATGTTAATGCAACAACAACAAAAACCTCCAAGACCTTGCAAAGGAGAAGGAAGCAGATATAGTAAGCAGACCATTCCGAGGCTTATCCTTGACCGCGGCTCTAAACGTCCTAGGAGGCACTGGGTTGC
Source organism: Bison bison bison (assembly GCF_000754665.1). Lineage (NCBI taxonomy): Eukaryota > Metazoa > Chordata > Mammalia > Artiodactyla > Bovidae > Bison > Bison bison. Next base: position 2,496,581 of record NW_011494609.1, read on the forward strand.
ATAATATTCATTATCAGAAGGAGGGGAGCCTGCAATCTTCACAAAGGCCTTTCCCCTGTGGCATTACATTCATTAAAAAATTTAAATCTTTCCTGGGACCTCTATTGGGCTCACTGGGTGACAAATAGAGCCCTGCCCTTGACAGTGATATCCGCCCAAATGCAGAAGCCGTTCTCATTGAGCTGCTTCTTGTAATGACCTCAATAAAGTCTGAAGATGTAACTATATACACAAACATGCTGAAGCAACTCATCCATGGGGTACAGGTAGTGGTGTTTCTTGCATGTGGGCCTCATGATGGGATGGGACGTCAGTCCACTTAGGACTGGAGACCACCCTCAGGCAAGGCCGGGTAGATGCCAGGGGTCCTGAGTGGCACAAGGATTCTGGGAGGCACAGCTTCAGAACCTGCCTGCACACACATGTGTTGATGCTTCGAAAGCTTCCTGATGGCTGGTCCCAGGGGACAATGGTGGGGAACCCTCTTCCCTGTATTTGTTTTTGGGGCAACCTTCCTATTTCAGGACATAGGAACATAGCAAGTAGCCTGTCCTTACACGCTCGACATGCTGAATCCTCATTGCTTATAAGCACCAGTGAGAGATGTAATTGTGATCAAATTCACACTGAGCCCAGGGTGCTGGTTTCTGCAGCCTTTGTGTTACTGAGACTGAGAGTGTGCTGGTCGCCACAAGATGGGCCATTAATTCAGAGATGAATTGTTGGGTCAAGGAATAACGACTTTACTCGGAAAGCCAGCAACCTGAGAAGACAGCAAGCTCATGGCCCCCAAAGAACCATCTTGCCTGAGTTAAGACTTCAGCCTTCTTCTATACTAAAAGGGAAGCGTAAAGTCAAACACATCCTGGTTCCCATCAGCCTCCGGAGGGGATATGTTAGTTTCTTACTTCCTGCAGGCATTTGTAGGTGGGGCCTAGTCAGGTTTCCTGTGAGCTAAACAAAGGTATTTTTTTTTTAATTAATTAATTTTTTTAATTGAAGCTTCATGTTCATTACCTGGGAGGCAGGTTCCCAGAGATGAGTCGTTATGGGTAATTTAAGCTTATAGGCAACAGCCCTTTATTGATTAACTTGTAATAGGATACAAAAGGTTTTTCCCCATCACACTTGCTGTTATGGAAACAGAATGGATGTGTGGAGTGGGGCAGGGAGGCTGGCATCTTGGGTGTCCCCTTGGCAAGTTCAGGGTTCTCCTGACAAAGCTGATGCTGAGACCTTGATAATCATCGAGACATTTCAGCATGTTGCGATTTCCAGCACGTCGGTTAGATGGCTAATTGGCTGCTTCCAGAAGAAGGGAGGAAAAGCAAGTGACTTATGTTTTGTTGCTACCAATACTCCCTGCGGTCATGTCCCATGAAGTCCAGTTTCAGGGGGACAGGGTACCCGGGGACCCGAGGTGACCCCTGCAGGAGTGGGGGTTGTGGGGGAGCTGTGACCTCAGGTGAGTGGGCTCCTGGGGGCCCAGGACAACTGCATTTCACTGCCCTGACTGTGTCCTTCAAGATGAGACCCTGGCAGAGAAGGCTGAGGGTGTGTGTGGTCTCATTAAACATCATTTTCTCCTTCACAAAAAGAAAGGCTCACTGTCCCCCAAGGAGGCCGGAAGGTGGCAGACCCCAGCGGTTAGCAGAGGGCTCCAGCTCACCCGGGTATGGATGTGGGGACAGAGACGTGGTAGCCTTTGGGATCATGGAATGAAATTCGGTAGGTTCGCTGAGCAGGCCCTGACAGAGATGGAAGGCTGACCAAACTCTCTTCTCCAAACGATTTTTCTTCCTTCTCTCAACTGCTGTAGAAGCACGATTGTCTGGGATGCGAAGGGAGCCCTGGAGAGAAAAGAAACCCGTATATTATTTGTAGAAGTCTATACTTTGACAGGACAACAATTTGGCTGGACTTTTATTTTGATACCACGTGGAAAAGATTTAATTATTTTAAACACATTTTTAATACTATCAGAAAACAACCTGAAATTCTAGATTTGGTTCAGTCCCCCAGTAAAAATGACAAACTACTTCATCCTGGAATGGTAATAGAAATATTTTGCAAATCTATGAATGTGATCTACTGGTGAGCTAAGTTGTACATATATTATATGCTGATGGTATATGAGTCAGCGTTGCTGCAGAAAGAAACATCCCCACATAGCCAGTGTTTGGTCCCCATCATAGCAGTGTGGGTCCCAGTCATGGAGACACAGAGAGATGAAGAAGACAAAGGCCCTCCAGCCCCATGTGGCTCTGATGCCACATGTCCCCACTTCCTGGTGTACAGCAGCCCTCGGTTGTCTCTGCCCTGTCTGGAGTCCTGGACGCATGAGGCTCCTTTAGGCTAACGTCTGTCTCCAGCAGCTGAAGGGCCTTAGAGACATTCATGCCAGGAGCAGCCTGGGACCAGCCGGTATTTGACATGGAGAAGAGAAGATTGGGAGGAAGATGGCGGTCCTGACGTATTTGAAGGGATGGTCATGGAACAGAGGAACTAGACTCACTTTCTCCTTCCCCAAGGGTTGGAACCTAAGGGAAGCTGTGTCTTGATTGCACATAACAAACAGCTCTGGGGACTCCCTTGGTGATCTAGTGGTTAAGAACCTGCTTGCCAATGCAGGGGATATGGGTCTGATCCCTGATCAGGGGACTAGGAAAAACCCATGCACAGTAATGAAGACCCAGCACAGCCAAATAAGTAGTTGGATAGTTTGGTACCACCTGATCTATCCCAAGGAAGGTGCCTGTCCTGGGACCCATGCTGTGACCTAGAGGGACTTATCAGGGAGGACCCAGGTCCCAAGTGAGCAGGTTGGTGGCTTTCAGGCTTCTTCTGTTTCAAAAGTTTGTGATCTTTGGGGCTACCTGCCTGAGAGCCTTGGAAAAAGGAGCCAACCCTCCCGGCCTGCATGTGTGTATGCTTAGTCGCTCAGTCGGGTCTGAGTCTTTGCAACCCCATGGACTCTACCCCCGCCAGGCTCTTCTGTCCACAGGATTCTCCAGGCAAGAATACTGGAGTGGGTTGCCATTTCCTTCTTTTGGAAAACTCTGAGTAGGATTAAGAATGCTGGGTTGATTGCCAGAGATTGAGTGCTAGCCCTGGTTCTGCTGTTACCTAGCATGTGGACTTCCAAACCCAGGGATCAAACCTGGGTCTCCTGCATCGCAAGCAGGTTTTTTGCTGGCTGAGCCACCAGGGAAGTCCCTCCTGGCCTGAGTTACTATCTATTCGAGTGTGTCAGAAAATTATTTTAAAGGGTGACTGCAGTGTATTTCATAGTTTTATTTTGGAGCCATTTGAATAGGCTTTTACTTTCTGAAGGCTTTGGGGAAATCTAAAACTGTGTGACATTGATTTTAATTTCACATATGTTACAGATCAAAAGATTCATCATGGAAAGAAATACTCTCATGATTTGAGATGATCTAATTCTCATGCTTTTTTCAGAATAGTTCCATGGCCTCAACTGGAGATCATTTATGACTCCTCGAGATGTCTCGAGAATGACATGTGTCGTCATTATCACACCAAAGCACACGTTTTCATTTTGTTGAAACATATTTTTATTGTTGAGAAGTGATGTGTAACATTTGTTGTTTTTATCAAAGAAAAAAAAAGAAGACATTGTAGACAGGCAAACACATTTTCAGGGACCTATGATTCATCCACCAAAGACTTTATGAAGATCAGTTTCATTACATTTATTACATTTTCTGCTACAACTGAAAAAAGAAAGTGGAAAAAATAATCAAAATTAATGATGGCCTCACAAAGCTATGTGAACCTTCTAAAAATGGAGAGCTGTGTCTATTTCTAAGCTTTGAAGAATTTATAGGAAGGTTATATTAACACATTCCTTTTAGCAACATAAAACCTCAAGTTCTTGATGGCTAATTAGAGTCCCTTTGATTAGCTGGTGTGGGGTTGCTGTGTGTCCCAAAGTGTGTTCCTGGTAGGGCCACTGTACAAACTGCTCTTCAGCTGGTTCTGTCGGTTTTGTGGTTAAAAAAAAATAAAATCAGAAAAAGTTAGAACCCACTTCCTTGATTGGCAGAGTCATAATTCTCAGTGGCATATTAAAAGCCTCTGAGATGTTTCATAGTAAAGACCCTTATTGATATTCCTTGGAACACAAGGGATAAGTTTTGGGAAACTCTGAGGGTAGTATCAAGAACACTGGGTTGATCACCAGAGATTCGGTGCTAGCCCTGGTTCTGCTCTTACCTGGCATGTGGACTTGGGCAAGCCACTTTCTTTTACTGTGCCTCAGTTTCCCCAGGTGTGTAACAGAATTGGGGATGTGGTGTCTGTGGTACTTAGACTTGGTGTTCATAGTTAATCACTCTCCCTCTGCTGTTAAAGGTTTAGACCCCCTGCCCCACTGACTTTGGGCTTATCCACAGGGTATCTTTCAGCCAATGGAACATGAATCCATGGACTTAAGTCACATGTGGGCACAAACTCTTTCTAGGAGGCACTGCAGAAGCAGCTGCCCTCTTTCCTGCTCTCTTCCTCTGCCTTGAGAGACAGAAGAAGCTGCTGCTTGAGCCTGTATCCTGGGATGAGAAGATGGGCAGAGCGGTGCCACAGCAGTGGGCCCAGTAATGTAGCTAGAAAGACGTCTTTCCTGTCGTAGCCATGGAAAATTTGGGGCTGTTTGTTACTGCAGCAACACTGACTGATACACCAGCTCAAGTCTCCCTCCTGCTCTAACATTCCCACATTCTTAAGTGCATCTGACCCCAGCTCTGAGTTGTCCCCTTGAGTCTCTCCATCCTCATCAGCCTTGGACACACAGAGATGCCCATGATACTCCTTCCCACAAAATCTCCAGGTAGCCCTTTGTCACTGCCAATAGATAGAGGGTCAATGGTCTGTGGTGGGGGATGCAACAAGAACCTGAACTGGCTCACTCTAGGACGTAGATGGGTTTTGGGCATTTCTGAAGCTCGTGGGTGGTTGAGTCAGGAGGCTGGGAGTCTGGAGGCCTGAGAGAGTTCCCTTGGAAAGAACCCATTCACACTTAGTTCAGTTCAGTCGCTCAGTCATGTCCGACTCTTTGCAACCCCATGGACTGCAGCACACCAGGCCTCCCTGTACATCACCAACACCCAGAGTTTACTCAAACTCATGTCCGTTGAGTTGGTTATGCCATTCAACCATCTCATTCTCTGTCATCCCCTTCTCCTCCCGCCTTCAATCTTTCCCAGCTTTTCAAATGAGTCAGTTTTTCACATCAGGTGGCCAAAGTATTGGAGTTTCAGCTTCAGCATCAGTCCATCCAATGAATACTCAGGATTGATCTCCCTTAGGATGGACTGGTTAGATCTCCTTGCAGTCCAAGGGACTCTCAAGAGTCTTCTCCAACACCACAGTTTAAAAGTATCAATTCTTTGGCACTCAGCTTTCTTTATAGTCCAACTCTCACATCCATACATGACCACTGGAAAAACCATAGTCTTGATTAGATGGACCTTTGATGGCAAAGTAATGTCTCTGCTTTTTAATATGCTGTCTATGTCGATCATAACTTTTCTTCCGAGGAGTAAGCATCTTTTAATTTCATCCACAGTTAAGGGCTGGCAGATATTCCAGTCTGCCTGAGCGTAATAAAGCTGTCCTAGTGGGTGGGTTCTGGAATGTTCTAGGCCTGCCCAGCTCTGGTGTCTGTGGACAGAGACACGGGAGTCAAGGCAGTGCTGAGCTTGGCCTGCATGTGGCAGAGCTGGGAATGACTTTGCCGTTTCTCCATCAGCCCAGAGGTGCGAGTTGGGCCCTTAGCGTGGGGAACTGGCCCACAGATACCTCATCAGATGGGCGCAGGGAAAGTGAGCAGAAAAAAACAGATGAAGCCACAGGGAGGCCTAAAGGCCCACATCCTTCTCCCTAGGTGGAGAGTTTAGGGGGCACGCTTTGAGGAGGTTTGAGGGTCCTTTCTGGCAGGTCTGGACAAGCCAAGAATACAGGTTGTACACTTATCGTGATATGGGTGTTTTAACCCTCAGAGAGTGAGGCCCAGTGTCACCTGCGTCATGACACAGTCTTTTAAAACCTGCCCTGTAATCTGTCCTGAGGAAATGCTTCAGACAAATGAAGATATGTGAACATCTTCAAAACTTGGGATTGTTTACATATCACAACATTGAAAAAGACCTGCAGACTAGCTGAAGGAGGTGTTGAACCAGGGCCCATACATCAGTGGAGAAAACTGTGAGGCCAAATGGCCTGGTACTTGTCGTTCTGTATCCAGGGTGAAAGCCACCAGCCACATGAGATGTGATATCAGCGTGTGAAATGTGGCTGGTGTGAACTGAGAGATGCTGTGAGTGTAAAACACACACCGGTTTAAAGACTTCATAAGAAAAGAGTAATGTCAAATATCTCGTTAATAATTTTTGTTAAATGCATCTTAAATATTGACATGATTACGAGTTGAAATGATAATGCTTCAGATACATCAGGTTTAAATAGAACAGATTTCTAAATATTTCTTCATCTGTTTATTTTTATCTTTTTTATATAGCTACTGGAGAATTTTAAATACATCTGAGGTGTGAATGGGCTTCTCTTGTGGCTCAGCTGGTAAAGAATTCGCCTGCAATGCAGGAGACCTGGGTTCAATCCCTGGGTTGGGAAGATCCCCTGGAGAAGGGAATGGCTACCCGCTCCAGTGTTCTGGCCTGGAGAACCCCATGACACGTCTTGTCAGGTGGGGCTGACCTAGACCTCTCTCCCTCATTTGTTTCTCCCGATACGCTTCTCATTTGTTTTGTTTGCTCCGCAGACACCCGTGCATGTGTGTGTCGGTCGTGGGGACAGTGGGCCTGCACGTGGACAGTGGCATAGAGGACAGCCAGGGCGGTGGTTCTCCAGCAAGTGGGAGAACCCTCCAGAAACTCAAGCTCCGACAGCCACTTCTGCCTTAGAAATTTTCCAGGTACACACGTAAATATTGGTTAAACAGACGTGTTCTTAGTAAATCTGACTCCCCGGCCCAAAGATGCAAGACCAAGGTGGATCTAAAGAAGAAAGGAAACCAAGGAAACTGTTGATAATTTTTAGGGGAAAAAATGAATCATGAGCCTCCGTAAAAACAGAAATGTCCCTGAAGCATTTAAAATACCATTTGCTCTGCTGCAGTGACTTTTCCAGGGGAGATTATCTCATCTTATATTCATGTTTTCCTTCTGACTTTTACTCTCTAACCAAAACAAGCTCCTAAGAGCAGGACCTGAGGATTAGTTGGCTCCTGTTAGCTGGCTGGGGCTTCCCTGGTGGCTCAGCTGGTAAAGAATCTGTCTGCAATGCAGGAGACCTAGGTTTGATCTTCCTGGGTCAGGAAGATCCCCCAGAGGAGGGAATGGCTACCCACTCCAGGATTCTTGCCTGGAGAATCCCATAGACAGAGAAGCCTGGCGGACTACAGTGCATGGGGTCGCAAAGTGTCGGACATGACTGAAGTGATTAAGCAGCAGTAGCAGCAGCTGGCTGGGGTGGGAGATGAGAAACTTCTCACAGGTTGAATCCGATGAAGGGCCTGGACTCAGGCAGCCTGGGTCCGAACCCTGGCTCTGTCGCTTATTAGCTGCATATTGACCGTATTTTCTTATTTTCTGTATTCTTGACGCTCTGGCATCTGGGGACTTGAACCTGGAGAGACTGCTCCTCCCAGAGCTAGCTAATTCTTTTTTGTTGTTGTTTAGTTGCTAAACCATGTCCAACTCTTATGTGACCCCATGGACTATAGCTGGCCAGGCTCCTCTGTCCGTGGGACTTCCCGGGCAAGAATACTAGAGTGGATTGCCATGCCCTCCTCCAGGGGATCTTCCTGACCCATGGATCAAACCTTTGTCTCCTGCATTGGCAGGTGGATTCTTCACCACAGAGCCAACAGGGAAGCCCAGCTAATACTTACAGACAGTAAACAGCTCCCCTGCAAGCCTGTCTTTGACAGAGAAACCATCCAATCCAGAGCTCACATCTTAACCATCTCTTACATCTACCTGGCACAGACTGTGTCAATATTCCCCTACTCTAAATTACCCTAGAGTCAGGATCCAGACAATCAGGGACAGCCCTGTGGCCTAGAGCCTGCTGTAGTTACTCAAACTCACCATCCTAAACTGTTTGCTGTGCCCTGCCCTGCCTCGCGGCAAAACCCTAGTAAAGGCTGTGAACCAAGCTTCTCTTCCCTTGCCCTTTGCCCATGACTGATCCACCGCATCCCTGGGTCACCCTACACAGTGTCCCATGCCCCCTGCTTCTCAGAAGCTGTGAGTATAAACTCCTTCCTCTGTCATAGTCATTTCTGGGTCTTTGTGCTTTGTTGTTCAGTTGGCAGGTTCTGTTTGACTTTTTGGGACCCCATGGACTGCAGCACGCCGGGCCTCCCTGTCCATCACCAACTCCCAGAGTTTGCTCAAATTCATGTCCATCGAGTTGGTGATGCCATCCAACTATCTCTGCCTCTGCAGCCCTCTTTTCCTTTTGCCTTTAATTTTCCCTGGGCTTCCCTTGTGGCTCATTTGGTAAAGCATCTGCCTGCAATGCAGGAGACCTGGGTTCAATCCCTGGGTTGGGAAGATCCTCTGGAGAAGGCAAAGGCTACCCACTTCAGTATTCTGGCCTGGAGAATTCCATGGACTGTGTAGTCCATGGGGTCACAAAGAGTCGGACACGACTGAGCACCTTTCACTCAATCTTTCCCAGCTTCAGAGTCTTTTCCAATGAGTCAGCTCTTTGCATCAGGTGGCCAAAGTATTGGAGCTTCAGCTTCAGCATCAGTCCTTCCAGTGAAAATTCAGTGTTAATTTCCTTTAGGATGGACTTGTTTGTTATCCTTGCAGTCCAAGGGACTGTCAAGAGTCTTCTCCAGCACCACCACTCAAAAGCATCAATTCTTCAACGTTCAACCTTCTTTATGGTCCACTGATTAAAACAAACAGATCTTCAGAACATCCTGGCTTCTCTGGGTCTTGCTTCCTCATCTGTAAAACATGGATGATGGTGTCTCCTCCACAGAGCAATTCTGTGTGTGAGTCCCTCAGCACTTGCCCTGGCCCACTGAGCTCAAGATATCAGGAAAGATCTCTAAAAAGAAGTTGGCCCCTGTGAGTCCTTCCCTCTTTCTGTTTTGTTCCTTGATGTACTCTTATGACTTTTTTTTTTTAATAAGTTTTGGCCGTGCCCTGCAGCATGTGGGATCTTAGTTCATTGACCAGAGGTGAACTTGCATCCCTTGCTTTGGAAGTGCAGAGTCTTAACTGCTGGACTGCCAAGGAGGTCCCTGTTCTGTCTTTTATTAAACAAGCAAAAATAATAATAAAAACCCCTCAACCTCAGATGATACAGTCTCCAGAGTCCGGGCTCCAGCAGCCTCCGGGTGGCCTGAATATGGTTGGATGTAGGCCTGGTTGGAACCACTTTCTAAGACCCCCTGCCATCCTCAGCACCAATGGGCCCAACACCCACCCAGGAAAGCGCTTCCTCTCCCCCTGACCGCCCCTGTCACCTCTTCCTTAAGCCTGGCTTACCTGGTGTTGTCTGTTCAGGAATAAGGCAGGAATAATGGAGGGCTGGCGGGCAGTGTGTCCCCTCAAACACCAGGCACTCAGAGGGGACCACGGAGTCCAGATGTTGCCCCACCCACACCTGAGCCAAGGTGTCCATCTCCACCCAACGCCATAGCATCTCTCCTCTCCTTCTTTCTCCAGAACCTGTCCATCAATTCAGGAAATGACAGAAATGACCAATAGAGTGGAACTGACTGCCATGGGGCCCCACTGAAGCCAGCCAGAGACTGTGCAGACTCTGCTCTGTGCTGTGAATACGGGCAAGAGTTCATTTATTAAATTGATGTAAAAGAATGACATTGGAATACTTTAATAAATCACAGAAACATGGTATTTTAAGTAACTCGTGGAAGGAAAAAATTAGAAACCCGTGCCCCTCAATGTTGAATAAAATAAAATGAAATAACCCTGAGAGGGGTCAGAGCCCTTGAAGACCCTTCATCCCACAGGCAAAGCACTAACCTCAGGTGATTCAAATTTGGTGACTGTCCAGCCTCGCCTGTGCTAAACATTTCTTCTGCATGGTCTATACAATGACATCAGATTTCCTGGTGGTTCAGAAGGAATGAAAACACTATATATTAGCAGTATTAGCCATAATTTACAAGGTACAAAGGAAATTTTTGGACAGATACTTAACTGTGTTCAATTACTGGAAATGTCTGTTTGTTGTAAAATAAGGTAATCACCTCAAATAACTCACTTTATAATGAAAAAGGATTTCAAATTTTCTCCCCCCATTTACAGCAGGACGTCTTTTGCCAAATAAGAAGTTGAATCAGCTTTTCATGATTATATATTTCAGCTAGCTGCCTTAAACGCCTTCTGGAACAAGGCAGGGTACAATAAAGAATATATATTTTAAAGTTAAATCTGGACTATATCACAGGGAGCCTGCTAGTTAGGGCCTGGGCGGTTCTTCAACCAAGAACCTAGCAACGGCTGTGTCTGTGCAGCAGGCAGAGTGGTTTGCAATTTCGTTAAAAAAAAGAAAAGAAAAGAAAAAGCTGATTTAAGACCTCACCCAATCCATTTGCTTTCGGTCTTTCAAGAGCTCAGTTTCTACCTCTCTGATTTCCACTTAGATCAGATGACATCCAGAAAACCCCAAAGGGAATGCCAGAGGTATGTGGACATCAGAGCTTCTGAGGCCAAATTCATCAAACTCTTCCTTTCTCTTGTACGCAAACCATCCTCCTCTTTTAGGACCACCCTCCCCCAGAGACACACTGTGACCCTCTCTGTAAGGTTCTCCCCAGGAAAGTAAGGAAAATCTCAACCCTGCCATTGCTTTAGGGGCGCAATTCTGTTGGAGAGACGCCAAGGCTAACCTCACTACTAATAGTTCTGTGTCACTTGAATGATAGGGTTTAAGTATAACAGGGAGGGGTATCCTTGGCAGATGCGAGAGCTACAGACACTGGATTAGGCACAAGTCAGAGGCAGGAGGAGATAATCTGTGTTTTTCAGCCAAGGACTAAGGCTCAAAACCCCGTCTTTGATAGTTGCTGTTAAGTTGCTAAGTCATGTCCAGCTGTTTATTGTGACCCTACGGAGTGCAGCACGCCAGGCTCCTCTGTCTTCCACTGTCTCCCAGAGTTGACTCAAATTCATGTCCATTGAGTCGCTGATGCTGTCTTTGATAATGGATTGTAAGCCATGATCAGAGGCAGAAAGGGGACAGATTCATTCTGATCAATTTATGGCAATATAACGAAAAGATGGACAGGGAGGCCTGGTGTGCTGTGATTCATGGGGTCACAGAGAGTCGGACACAACTGAGCGACTGAACTGAACTGAACTGAACTGAACGAAACAACGGTAGTAAGGGCATGGAGCTGTGCACAGAGAGACTCTGATGAATTCTCATCTGCTTCACCCACGCTTTCCTGCCAAAGAGATCTAACCTATGCCGATCCAACGAAAACACATTTGAGCACACGCTGGGCGCCTCTTAAACTGACAAAAGAGACAAGAAAGTTGGAACATTAAGGTTTAAAGTAAATGTTGATTTGGAACATTAAGGTTTAAAGTAAATTATTATTATTAATAATAATAATAAAAAAACTCACTGCATTTGGCATGGATTTGTCCCATTGTCTTCTCCTGAGTTGAAAACACCAATAAAAAAATAGTGTAGCTCTGAATGTGAAAACAATATTGCCTCCGTCTTAAAGATTTCTCCTGTCAGGAAACCCCAGGGAGTTGTCAAAAATAAATAAAATCTAAGCTAAAGAGAAGGTTATTGAGAAGGTGGGAAATGGTAAGGACTTTATATGTGGCAGCCAGGAATGCCGGGTTGACAGATGTAGCTAATTCTGAAAGAATAACTTCCTATCCGAATAACAAGTAAAAGGTGTTTAAAGAGAGAGAGGTTATATTTTACTTCAGCAAGTACAGCTTTTGGTGAGTGTTACATAAATATTGATTAAAAGCTCTGTGTCATTTCCTTCACTTTGACAGATAGAATATCAGGTCATCAGAGTTTTTCCTCCTTGGCTGGAGTATTACAGAGATCAGATTTACCAAGTCTCCTCTGCTATATTCAGGGGAAATAGGAATTTAGATTTTATACTATTTTAATTCAAAAAGTGCATGTGTGGGGGGTGCTTGTTAGTTTGGCTTGTTCTGAAGCATTTTAAAGGATGACCCTCGGTGTGTGGTGTGTACTATATACAGAGTTAGATCCATTTTGGGGTTAGAGCTCACAGGCTGAGTCATTTTCCTGGGGGCTCAGTCCTGAAGAAGCAGTTGACAGGAGTGTTTCTGTAGCTTCCTACAAGGTAGTTGATGAGTGAAAGTTGCTCAATCGTGTCTGACTCTTTGTGACCCCATGGACTGTAGCCCACCAGGCTCCTCTGTCCATGGAGGATTTCCCAGGTAAGAATACTGGAGTGGGTAGCCATTCCCTTCTCCAGGGGATCTTCCTGACCCAGGGATTGACCCTGGGTCTCCTGCATTGCAGGCGGATTCTTTACCATCTGAGCCACCAGGGAAGCCCACAGGGCAGTTTGCCAGCCAGAAATGGTTAATGAAAGATGCAGCAGAGAGTCTCATGCTGGACAATGGGAGGGATGACCAACACAGGAGACTAATTACGGTCATAAGTCACTTGGTCAAATCCTGTTAATTCCTTGTCCTTCTGCTTCCTCAGTTCAGTTGCTCAGTCGTGTCCGACTCTTGTGACCCCATGGACTGCAGCACGCCAGGCCTCCCTGTCCATCACCAACTCCAGGAGTTTATTCAAACTCATGTCCATTGAGTCGGTGGTGCCATCCAACCATCTCATTCTCTGTCATCCCCTTATCCTCCTGCCCTCAATCTTTCTCAGTATCACGGTCTTTTCAAATGAGTCGGTTCTTCCCATCAGGTGGCCAAAGTATTGGAGTTTCAGCTTCAGCATCAGTCTTTCCAATGAATATTCATGGCTGATTTTCTTTAGGATGGACTGGTTGGATCTTCTTGCAGTCCAAGGGACTCTCAAGAGTCTTCTCCAACACCACAGTTCAAAAGCATCAATTCTTCGGCACTCAGTCTTCTTCACAGTCCAACTCTCACATCCATACATGACCACAGGAAAAACCATAGCTTTGACTAGACAGACCTTTGTAGGCAAAGTAATGTCTCTGCTTTTTAATATGCTGTCTGGGTTGGTCATAAAACCTATACTTTTTCAACGAACGAATCAATGAATGAACGAGTAGTCCATCAGACTTCACTCAGTTGGTAAGATATGGTTAATTGGGATATTCCAGTTTTTCAGGAGCACTCTGGCAGATGTTTGGGTCCTTGCTTTCTTTCTGGCCAATAGAACACCAACTCTATCTGAGTGGTGGGCAAGGCGAGGGGAAGGGGTGAACCATGACGGGGTCCTGGGCCTCTTTCCAGGCACTGGCCTAGTGGTGAGGGTGTGATCCAAGACACAAGGGCAGTGTGCTGGGACTCCGGGAGGAGATGCCCCCCTATGAATGAGGGCCAATGTGTCCCAGTCTGCCAGAGAAACCTCCATTCAGTCCTGGGCAATGAGGGATGTCGACCAACTTTTTTT
>NW_011494609.1:2510312-2521905 GCF_000754665.1 Bison bison bison
TTATGTATTTTTGGTTGTACTTGGTCTTCATTGTGACGTGTGGGCTTTCTCTAGTTATGGCAAGTGGGGGCTACTCTCCAATTTCAGAGCTTGGGCTTCTCATTGTAGTGGCTTCTCTTATTGCAGAACACAGCCTCTAGGGCATGCAGGCTTCAGTAGCTGCAGCTCGCCAGCTCTAGAGCACAGGCGCCATAGTCGTGGAGCCCAGGTTTAGCTGCTCTGTGGCATCTGGAATCTTCCCCCGCCCAGGGCTCTATTAACCTGTGTCTCCTGCACGCACGGATGGGTTCTTAACCGCTCTACCAGCCGGGAAGCCCTTGACCACCTTTTCTTTCCTGTTTGAGACGTTGTGTTTACAGCGGCAGCAACATCTTAGGACCACAAGATGATGTGTTTAAGGATGAAAATCTGAATCATTGAGAACAAAGAAGGCTGAGCACCGAAGAACTGATGCTTTTGAACTGTGATGTTGGAGAAGACTCTTGAGAGTCCCTTGGACTGCAAGGAGGTCCAACCAGTCCATCCTAAAGGAAATCAATCTTGAATATTAATTGAAAGGGCAGATGCTGAAGCTGAAGCTCCAATACTTTGGCCACCTGATGTGAAGACCTGACTCATTGGAAAAGACCCTGAAGCTGGGAAAGATTGAAGGCGGGAGGAGAAGGGGACAACAGAGGATGAGATGGTTGGATGGCATTGCTGACTCAATGGATACGAGTTTGTGCAAACTCTGGGAGACAGTGAAGGACAGGGGAGCCTGGCGTGCTGCAGTCCATGGGGTTGCAAAGAGTCGGACAGGACTGAGCGACTGCACAGTAACAATAAGCAAAAGTCCAGCAACAGCAACAAAGTAGGAAAAGAATCCTCAGTGACATGCCTGAGCCACAACAGCCCTGCTGTTTTCTACTTCTCACTTGTGACAAGATGGAATCGAGGGTCTTTATTGCTCAAGTTCCTCTTAGATAGGGTCACTGTAACTTTCAGCTGAAGGCAGTCCTAAGAGATACGGTCGGTAAAGGACAAGAGAAAGTGTCAGCAAAAATAAGACCTTTGGAATCTTAGTGACACAGAAGGCAGGAAAGATCTCTGAGCTTGCCGAGCTCTATAAGCACATCGGCCAACAGTGAGAGTCCGGGTCCAGGTCTCAGGCTGGAAACCGCTCGGGCCTCTCGCTGTCATGGGTGCTGGCCTACACACCATCTGTTCAAATATTGTCAGACAGAGAAATCCTGTGTTGAAAAACTCCAGCACAATTACACTACACATTCTACTTGTTGCAACAGGCAGAGCCATTCTTTGAGAATTTCCACTAAACAAATAAGCCTTCACATTTCGTTGGGTAAGCCATGTGTGCTGTGCGCCTGAAAAGCTGAATCACGTGCATTATTTTGTCCTGTTGATGTGCGCATTTTTCACGGCCCAATAGAGGTGTGTGTGGTTTGGCTCCGTTCAGAACATTCCCCGCCCTTCCCTGTAAGCTTCGAAACAAAAGTACTCTCTTTACACGTCTCTCATCGACCTTTCATCCGGAGGCTTCCTGTGAGCTGGATTGAAGGAGTGCTCTGAATTTCAAAAGAAGGCTCCCGGGAACGCACCCGGACTGCCTGCATCCCGAGTCACTTGCCCTTATGGTGTCTGCACCTTTGGGCTTCTCTCCAAGTTAGAAGTTTCCTCCTGCTCTCTGTTCCTCCAGGATGACGTTGGCAGCTCCCTGGACAAGGAAGACCAGCAGAAGATGTCAACCCAGAGTTCAAATCAAACAGATGGGGCGTCTAGAAAACGCACGCTGTGATCTTTTCCTACATGTGTTACAGAACTCTCGCAAGGCGCCCACCCTCTGCACAATGGACATTTATGGCTGAGTCCTTCTTAAAGGGGGGGCTGTTCTGTGCACTGTGGTGTGTATAGCAGCACCCCCAACTCCACCCAGCATGTCTCCTCCCCTCCCCCTGGGTGGTAATAACCGCAAATGTTTCCAGACATTGTCCCCTGGGGGCAGAGATCACCCTGGCCGGGTTGAGAACCACAGATTTAGGGGAGCGTAGACGTCATAAACGGAGAAGGCAATGGCACCCCACTCCAGTACTTTTGCCTAGAAAATCCCATGGACGGAGGAGCCTAGTAGGCTGCAGTCCATGGGGTAGCTAGAGTCGGACACGACTGAGCAACTTCACTTTCATGCATTGGAGAAGGAAATGGCAACCCACTCCAGTGTTCTTGCCTGGAGAATCCCAGGAACGGGGGAGCCTGGTGGGCTGCCATCTATGGGTCGCACAGAGTCGGACACGACTGAAGCGACGCAGCAGCAGCAGCAGCAGCAGCAGACGTCATAAACACACAAGTTATAAGGTTCCTCGAGCCAAGCTGATCGACTCCCACACTGAGGCTGGGAACCCACATGGGCCAGGAGGTCCAATCAGCTCAGTTTGGAGGGACTATGGGAAGAGGTAAGGAGGGGAGAGGTCAGTTTGCGAGTCCTCTGTCGGGTTCCATGAAAAGGTCTCCATTAAGTCCCAACCCATTCTGTTTGCGTTTGATTTTTAAGATGTTCTTCTCAGTCAGCCATCCATGGGATTCTTGGCACAGAGGAATCAGACTCGGTCAGGGTGAGGCTCCAGTTCGCTGCTGAAGCCTCTTGCTAGGCTAGCTTTGGGAGCCCCAGACAGCTCAGAGGTGTCTCAAGGGGTTTAGAGGGAGGAGCGTGGAAGGCCTGGGCCTGCTCTGTAAAGGAAGTGCCTCAGTGGGGTAAATGTCACGGGAACGCACCTGTCGCCTGGTTATTTCATCAGCCACCAGATGCAGATGCATGTGCTCTGCACACGTGCGGTGTGCTCGTGATGCGGGGATCTCGAAGGCCCGGGGTTCCCGGGCTGGCTGAGGCCAGGAGAAACAGAAAAGGGGGCACTCCAGTGCAGCACTGTGGGATGGAGGGGGTACTTGGCAGGTCCAGAGGGGCTGGGCAAGCGCCCACCCCCAGAGAGGGCAACACAGAGCTGGAGAGCATGTGTGTGGGTGTTAGGGCAGAGGAGGCAAGGCAGAGTGGGGACACGCAAGGCAGAGTGGGGACACGCCAGCCAAGCGAAGGGGCCGAGGCGGCAATTCACTGTCCTGCCGGCAAATAGTGGACTGAGCTGGAACAGGGCCGCCTGGCCACTGGAGGGACCGGTGGGAGATGAAGCAGAGAGCTAAGGGGCGGCGTGTGGAGGAGCCTTGAGTGCCAGGCCAGGAGGGGGAAGTCCTCATACGCCAGGGTCAGGGAGGGAAGGATACGGTGTGCAAACACCAGTGAGTGAGCAAGTGAGTGGGGTCTGAGCCAGGCGGCAGGGGTCTCCCGGGGTCCAGGCCCTGCTCAGCTTCTACCAGCAGCTCACCCCCTCAGGAGCCTCCTGTTCCCCAGCACCCCCTGGTTGTGTTTCTTCCGTTTTAACGGCGGTAAACAAAACCCTCTTCCACAAAGGCCCAGTGTGTGCAAAGTGAGGACTGCTGGTTCTCAGCGTCACACCCCATTTATCCCACGAGAGATGTGGGGCGGCGGGCAATTATCGGGAGAAGGTGATCGATGGAGGCCAGTGATGGGGAATAATTAGGTCAAAAGCCCCTCTGTTCCCTAAGCACCGGTTGGCTGTGGTTGTTTTCTGCCGGAGTCATCTGGAGACCAGCCTGGGCTCTGCAGGCCTCTGGGTGTGCGAGTGTGGGGTGTGGGGTGTGGGGGGGCCCGGGAGCCCACTCCGACCCCCTCAGCCCTTCCCGCCTCCAGGGAGGCCACGGTGGGGCTCTGGGAAGGCAGGCGTTCTGGGGAGGGGCGTGGAGGGTTGGCTATGGGGGGACCGGAAGGGGCGGGGCCTGGGACGGCTGGGGAGCTGGCGGACCCAGCAAGCCTGTGGGCCACACGAGCAGGAGAGGCCGGGTACCAGGATGTGATGGGCAGGCGGGCAGGGTGTGGCGGGCTCTTTCCCCGGGGGTCTTCCCTCCGAGGGCCCTGCTGGTGTTAGCTTCTTTTACTGAGAGCCTGCTCATTGCCTGGGGTTTCCCCGGTGACCCAGTGGTAAACAACGTGCCTGCCAAGGCCGGAGACACGGGTTCGATCCCTGGGTTGGGAAGATTCTCTGAAAGAAGGAAGTGGCAACCCACTCCAGGATTCTTACCTGGGAAATCCCATGCACAGGGGAGCCTGGCAGGCTACAGTCCATGGGGTGGCGAAGAGTCAGACAGAATTGGGCGAGTAAACAGCGGCAGCAGCTGATCTACTAACGGACTTCTGGGCATCCCCTGGCGTCTCTTCACAAGTCCGCAAGACTGGAGATTTGTCCTCATTTTGTGATAGATGGAATCTAGGCCTGGAGACTCCCAAGTTCCTTGCCTCTGTCCTCACGGCTCTGAGATCTCCTTGATGGCCACACAGCCCTGCTGAAACTATTGGCCGTTCTTAGAAGAACTCATTTAGCAATAAATCAGGAAATTTAAATGTTTCTGAAAATTGCTGGATTACCTTTGACTGGAACTGGGGTAAGGCCCAGGCAGCGTCTTAAAACCAGAGCTAGGACACAGCTCACCTCCAGGGGGCGCTGCTCTTCAGCCCCACGCCCAGCAAGGCTTGGACCAGCAGTCCCCTGCCCAGGGCAAAGGAGGTGGTCGAGGGGCCCAACTGGACTGCAGAGGCAGTGAACAGTTTCATTCTTATACTGTTTTAAAATTAGCTTTTTTTGTGGGGGAGCGTGGTATGGGGTTCTGGATACTAGAGTTGCGTGGTTCAGAAAACAAAAGAATATGGGAAGTTAGGAAGTGAAAAATTGCCTCCTTCCCCGCCCGCTCCTCTCTTTCTTCCTTGTCTTTTCAGAGGTCCTTTGGAAATCATCATTTCCAGACTTTTCTTATTCGCCTGCTAGGCTGTACATCACTACTCAGGAAATCCAGCATGTTCAGTACATGTCAAATACGTTCTTCAACTCAGGGAAAAAAATCTCTCTCTAAGCCACTTGAAGGGGTTTTAAAGTCCCGTTCCAAAGACTCTTTGCTTTGAGGGAAAAGCATTGGCTTCAAACCTTTGTTCGTCAGATTAAATTAAAGCAAGACCCAAACTCTCCTTGGAAACATAATCTATCATATAGGAAGAGACCCTATGTTTCTTCGGCTTCGAAACACTGCTGTTTTGTCTAACAGTCAGAAAATACATTCACAAAGCCCCAGGGATCCTCTGTATTTGGAACTGCTTCTATCATAACAAGATCTCCAGATGGCCCAGCTCTGTCCCAGGGATAGGTCCTTTGGTCACTGGTGTTAGCCACTGGAGCTGGTCTGCTCAGGCTACTGAAGAAGGAACCAGAAAGCCTGTGGGCCCAGGAGATTGTTCTTTTCTATAAAACAAAAGGAACTGAATCTCGTCTCCCTGTATCTTGACAGGCTTGGCATTCACTTAGCAAGAGGTAGTAATAAAACTCTTTCAAAATGGGGCCAGTTCCCGAGTGTTCATAAAACACACGGAGAGGAGCCCACTCGCTAAGGGAGGTTCTGGATTTTTAACAAGCAGCAGGGTGAGCTTCAAAGAACTTGAAGGGAAAGAGGAACAAGTCTTTTTAGTCTTTTGGAGGCTGCTCTGACCAGCTGAGCAGTATGAGGCCTACCTGCTTTCCTTGGGGTTCAAAGATGAAGAACAGCCCAAGCAACTCAGCTAGGAAAATGGAAAGGGAGCCTGTGCTGTCCTTCAGGGATTCCAACAGAAAAGCTTCTGCCCTTTTACATTCCTTAACCTCAAAGGCCAGCAACTGGTAAAGTATGACCTCCAGGTCAAATCTGGCCCCTTGCACGTTTTTATCAATAAAGTTTTATTGGAACATAGTCACACCCATTCACAGTTGTGACAGAGATCCCGCTTATAGCCTACGAAGTCCCAAATAGTCACCGTCTGGCTCTTTAGAGAAAGTTTGCTCCCCATTGTAGGCAGTGAAGAGGGGGCATTGCCTGAAAAGGGAAGACATGAGGCGTTTTCCTGGGATGTGAGGTGACCTGAGGAGCATGGGTAAAAAGAAACATGGCGTCCTTATTTCCCGGGGAAATAGAGAAGGAAGAAGCCCAGAGCAGAGAGCCTGATAGACTCCCTCACTGGGCTGTTTAGAGGATGCCCCGGCTCTGAGAGGCCAGCCTGTGGCTGTGGACCTGCCTGGACAAGCAGGATGGAGCTGAGAGTTACCAGAGGGCTGCCTCGGGGGACACCTGGCTCCAGAGGCCCCTCAGAGCTGCTGTGTCTCCAGGGCAGATGGTAGAGACATGCTGCCCTTTAACCCTAGCCACCCAGGAGTCCTCAGAAGACACCCCAGGCACAGTCAGCCATAGACTATTTCCCAACATGCTCCTCCTCGTCTGTCCAGGAGCCTCAGTGGCCCAAGGGGACAGTTACCACCCACGGCTGACTGGGGGTCTCTAAGGGCTTTACCCTCTGCCTGGGTAAGGAGGAGGCAACCCCTTAGGCAAAGAGAGGGTTGCAGGGGAGCCCAGCTCTCCTTGGGAGGGGTACATGCTGCTGACCTGGTGACCCTCCAGAGCTGGGGCCCTCTGCTTGAAGGGCATCCTGTACTGGTCTCACACCCC
The DNA here is from genome assembly GCF_000754665.1 of Bison bison bison. Lineage (NCBI taxonomy): Eukaryota > Metazoa > Chordata > Mammalia > Artiodactyla > Bovidae > Bison > Bison bison. Next base: position 2,516,898 of record NW_011494609.1, read on the forward strand.
CGTCTCATGTTTCTCCCATCTGGGTAGTTGCAGACCCTCTTTTATTCCTCTGTGCTCTAAAAAATTAAGAGTATATTTAATTGCATCTATACATAGCATTACTATGTGCCATGGTCTAGTGTTTTATCAAAAAGTAACTAAATTAATCCTCCTACCCATTGGGTAGGTTCAGACACTCAGAAGCAGGAATGGTGTGTAGGGCCAGGGACAACTTTTTGCTGAGGGTTGTTCTGTGCCTGACGGGTCCCTGGCTCCTGTCCCTTAGATGTTTGGGGGGAGCCCTTTCCCCTGTCGCCTCCTGCACCCTGATGTGTGTGTGCTAAGTTGCTCTGGTCATGTCTGACTCTTTGCGACCCCACGGACTGTAGCCCGCCAGGCTCCTCTGTCCATGGGGATTCTCCAGGAAAAGAATACTGGAGTGGGTTGCCATGCCCTCCTCCAGGGGATCTTCCCGACCCCAGGGACTGAACCCGAGTTCGAGTCTCTTATGTCTCTTGCATTGGCAGGCTGGCTCTTTACCACTAGCACCTCCTGGGAAGCAATTAAGTGGTGGCTCCCTGATGGTGCCAATCAAAAATGCCTCCTCCATTCTCCAAAACAGCCTCTAGGGGGCAGGACTGCCCCTTTTGGGGTCTCATATCTGTCGGCCAGTGTGTGAAAGTGTGCCTGGTGTTGTGCCAGGCTGGGGAGGGAGAGAGAGGGTTGGGAAGGCGTGAGTCAGGCTTGGTGTCCTGCTCCAGGAAGCACGTTTTCTCCTTGAATTAAGGGTGCCAGATTTAGCAAATAAAAATGTTGCACTGGGTATACTTATGCTGAAAGTTAATTGTTATTTGAAATTCAAGTTGAACCGGATGTCCTGTTTTTTTATCTGGCAACCCTACCGATATCAGGGAAACATGACGGATGACGCCTGTGCGGGGACAGAGGGGACCCCAGAGGAGGGGTCCACAGGGAAGGAGACGTGCCTTTCGGGCATTGGTGGAGCCTCTGACATTGGCACCATTAGCCATATGCAGTAACTTCTCAAATCTGATCACACTGATCTGTGGGTGAACATCACTGTCACCAGCTGGCTGGTGAGGCCACTGAGGTCCTGAGAGGTCATGGAATTTCCTCCAAACACACATCCCATAGGGACAGGAGAGGGGTCTCTTTTTTTTTACTTTTTGCTTTTCTTTTTTTAAAAAAAATTACTTTATATACTTTAACTGGAGGCTAATTATTTTACAATATTGTTGTGGTTTTTGCCATACATTGACATGAATCAGCCATGGGTGTACATGTGTCCCCCATTCTGAACCCACCTCTCTCCCCATCCCATCCCTCTGGGTCATCCCAGTGCACCAGCCCTGAGCACCCTATCTCATGCATCAAACCTAGACTGGTGATCTATGTGAAATAGATCACATATGGCAATATACATGTTTCAGTGCTATTTTCTGAAATCATCCCACCCTCACCTTCTCCCACAGAGTCCAAAAGTCTGTTCTTTACGTCTGTATCTCTTTTGCTGTCTCACATCATTACCGTCTTTATAAATTCCATATATATTCATTAATATACTGTATTGGTGTTTTTCTTTCTGACTTACTTTCACTCTGTATAATAGGCTCCAGTTTCATCCACCTCATTAGAACTGATTCAAATGCATTCTTTTTAATAGCTGAGTAATATTCCATTGTGTGTATGTACACAACTTTCTTACCCACTTGTCTGCCGATGGACATCTAGGTTGCTTCCATGTCCTAGCTATTGTAAGCAGTGCTGCGATGAACATTGGGGTACACGTGTCTCTTTCAATTCTGGTTTCCCCAGTGTGCCTGCCCAGCAGTGGGATTGCTGGGTCGTATGGCAGTTCTATTTCCAGTTTTTTAAGGACTCTCCACTCTGTTTTCCATAGTGGCTGTACTAGTTTGCATTCCCACCAACAGTGTAAGAGGGTTCCCTTTTTGCACACATGAGAGGGGTCTCTGATGTGACTCTTCCACAGCCGTCTGCAGGAGCCCCCTTCCCCTTGCCCCCCTGGCCCCTGCCCAGGGTGGGGTGAGGGGTGTCAGGAGGGTGGGTGTGGAAGTGTTCTGGTGAGAAACCTGCCACTGGACGTGGCGTCCACAGGGAGATCCAGCGTCGGGGAGTCGGGCTTAGAATCGGGCTTCAGGCCGGCGAGCCACAGCTCCTGGGCCCGTGGGCTGCGTCTACTGAAGCCCCGGAGCCCCGTAGGATGCACTCTGCCACAAGAGAAGCCACCTCAGTGAGAAGCCCACGCGTCACAACCAGAATGCAACTAAAGAAAGCCCACACACGAGCAAGGAAGGCTCAGTGCGGCCAAAAGTAAAAAGGCTTTGGGACAAAAAGAACTGGGCTTTAATCAGTGTGGCTTAGAAGGGGGCTAGGATCTGTGTGGCTTTGGAGACCAGAGCTGCTAAGGGTGTAGAAAGAAAAGGCTTTCAAGCAGTCTGGCCTGCCTGGAAGACAAAGTGACACAAGGTGTGTGCTCGTTCTAAGGAAAAACGCAGGAGCCTCGAGCCCAGCCCAGCATCCACTGCCCTGACCACTCGGCTCCCCAGCCCTGTCAACCACCACCGCCCCCCCACCACCCTTACCAACCCTTCCTCTGCAGGAACAGGACGAGGCAAGGATGTCCTCTCAGGATGGACCAGGGGAGATGCTGGAATCGGCAGATCTCATTCTTAGCAGCTTAATTGGACCCACTGCCACTGAAACTCAGGTTTCGTCTCTTTGGAGAAGGGGTTCACAGTGCGACATTCTCTCAACCAGCAGCAGGAGAGGGAGAAACTGGCCTGGGACCTGTTGCCAGGAACCATGTCCTATCCCGTGGGGACCCCACAGGAATTCAGAGGAAGTTATCGTCAACTCCCCAGGAAGAGTCAGGAAAAGCCCTGAAAGTTTGAAGGAGCTGCAGGCTCAGTTAAAACCTCTCACTCTTCTCTTTAGGATATTTGGGAGAGAAATCAGACTGCATTGGTGAACAGCCTGCATGCAGAAAGAAACAGAGTAGATTTTGTTTTTTTTTTTAAATAATGTCAACTTCCCCCGATCATAAAAACATTTTAAAAGTATCAATATATACTGGCATTATGACATTCTGCTTGCTGAAGAGAATTCAGGAAAAATGCAGAAGAGTAAATCATTGTGAATAAAAATCACCCATAATCTTGCTAGCCAGAGTAAATTTCATTTTTTCAGTAAAAAGAATAACTTAAACTAACCACTAACTGAACATTACAAGCTCAGCCAGCCCTTTGTGGGTGAGTAGATGAGAATTATTTGCTATTAACAAATGGTTTGTATAAAGATAGATACAGAGCTGGTTTTAAAATACGCTTGAAGTCACTGATGTCTCCTTTTAGTCTCCTTACCTATGCATTGCTTTGTTAAGCTCCCTTTTTTTTATAGATCAGTTCAGTTCAGTCACTTGGTTGTGTCCAACTCTTTGCTATCCCATGGACTGCAGCATGCCAGGCTTCCCTGTCCATCACCAGCTCCCAGAGCTTGCTCAAACACATGTCCATCGAGTCAGAGATGCTATCCAACATCTCATCCTCTGCCGTCTATAGGTAGTCTAAAGGTAAACTTTAGTTCTGCTCTTGTTAAATAATTAAAAAGTGAGATTTTCTGCATGACTCCTAACATAAGGGTCAATACCTCAAAAAACTGCACTACTCAAATATTGCACTATGCTAAGTCACTTCAGTCGCGTCCAACTCTGTGCGACCCCATAGACGGCAGCCCACCAGGCTCCCCCGTCCCTGGGATTCTCCAGGCTAGAACACTGGAGTGGGTTGCCATTTCCTTCTCCAATGCATGAAAGTGAAAAGTGAAAGTGAAGTCGCTCAGTCGTGTCCGACACGACTCAGCCATAAAAAGGAATGAAATAATACCCTCTGCAGCAATATAGATGGAGCTAGAGATTCCTACTAAGCAGAGTCAGACAAAGACAAATACGACATTAATTATACGTGGGACTAAAAAATGACACAAATGAACTTATCTACAAAACAGTGACAGAGTCACTCTGTTGGGAAAGAAGGATGTCATATATATATAAATATACAGCTGTATAAATATATACAGCTTATTTACCTTATATGCAGAGGAGATCATGCGAAATGCCAGGCTGGGTGAAGCACAAGCTGGAATCCAGATTGCCGGGAGAAATATCAATAACCTCAGATATGCAGATGACACCACCCTTATGGCAGAAAGCAAAGAGGAACTAAAAAGTATGGACCCAACAGAAGAAGAAGATGTTAAGAAGAGGTGGCAAGAATGAACAGAAGAACTGTACAAAAAAGATCTTCACGACCCAGATAATCACGATGGGGTGATCGCTCATCTAGAGCCAGACAGCCTGGAATGTGAAGTCAAGTGGGCCTTAGAAAGCGTCACTACGAACAAAGCTAGTGGAGGTGATGGAATTCCAGTTGAGCTATTTCAAATCCTGAAAGATGATGCTGTGAAAGTGCTGCACTCAATATGCCAGCAAATTTGGAAAACTCAGCAGTGGCCACAGGACTGGAAAAGGTCAGTTTTCATTCCAATCCCAAAGAAAGGCAATGCCAAAGAATGCTCAAACTACCGCACAATTGCACTCATCTTCTCCAAGCCAGGCTTCAGCAATATGTGAACCGTGAACTTCCTGATGTTCAAGCTGGTTTTAGAAAAGGCAGAGGAACCAGAGATCAAATTGCCAACATCTGCTGGATCATGGAAAAAGCAAGAGAGTTCCAGAAAAACATCTATTTCTGCTTTATTGACTATGCCAAAGCCTTTGACTGTGTGGATAACAATAAACTGTGGGAAATTCTTCAAGAGATGGGAATACCAGACCACCTGACCTGCTTCTTGAGAAATCTGTATGCAGGTCAGGAAGCAAGAGTTAGAACTGGACATGAAACAACAGACTGGTTCCAAACAGGAAAAGGAGTACATCAAGGCTGTATATTGTCACCCTGCTTATTTAACTTCTATGCAGAGTACATCATGA
>NW_011494609.1:2522005-2522090 GCF_000754665.1 Bison bison bison
AGGAGTACATCATGAGAAATGCTGGACTGGAAGAAACACAAGCTGGAATCAAGATTGCCGGGAGAAATGTCAATAACCTCAAATA
>NW_011494609.1:2522604-2536489 GCF_000754665.1 Bison bison bison
CCAGTACTTTGGCCACCTCACGTGAAGAGTTGACTCATTGGAAAAGACTGATGCTGGGAGGGATTGGGGGCAGGAGGAGAAGGGGACGACAGAGGATGAGATGGCTGGATGGCATCACTGATTCGATGGATGTGAGTCTGAGTGAACTCTGGGAGTTGGTGATGGACAGGGAGGCCTGGCGTGCTTCGATTCATGGGGTCGCAAAGAGTCAGACACGACTGAGTGACTGAACAGAACTGAACTACTGTATATAAAGCAGATAACCAATGAGGACTACCCCTACCCCCGTATAGCACAGGGAACTATATTCAATAATACACACACACACACACACACATATGTATGCATGCATGCTCATGCTCAGTCACTTCAGTTGTGTCCGACTCTTTGTGACCCCGTGAACAGTAGCCGCCAGGCTCCTCTCTCCATGGGATTTCCCAGGCAAGAATACTGAAGTTGGTTGCCATTTCCTCCTCCAGGGGATCTTCCCGACCTAAGGACTGAAATTGCAAATCCTGCATTACAGGCAGATTCTTTACCACCTGAGCCACCAGGGAAGCCCACATATATATGTATACACATGTTGTTGCTGTTCAGTTGCTCAGTCATGTCTGACTCTTTGTGACCCCGTGGACTTCAGCACGCCAGGCTTCCCGGTCCTTCAGTGTCTCCTGCAGTTTGCACAACGTCCACTGAATCGATGATGACATCCAACCATCTCATCCTCTGTCGCCACCTCTCCTCCTTGCACATAACCATCGTGGGAAGGCCTGGGGGAAGAAATGACACCTAACTCATGGTCATGGTCATTCTCCACCTTGGTGAAGCATCAACTGGGACATTTAAACCTCTGAACCTCAGTTTCCTTTCTGTAGAGATGCATCAGAATGTCTCAGTGGAGGATGCCCATTGGAACCACACTGGTGAGCTTTTAAAAATCTGTGTGGTCCCCACCAATGTCTTGGGCATTTATAAGGTGGGGGTGGGGTCTTGGTATTTCCAAAAAGGTCCCTAGGCAGTGGTGTGCTGAACGTCTTATTTCAACTAGGGTTGATTTTTGTGAGTTGATCATTGGACAGTCACTATTAAAAATTAAAATGTATATGCTTACAATTAAATAAATGATATTTAAAACACAGGTCATAAATCCTCACAAAGTATCACTTCCTAACCATTTTAGTACTTTTTCCGGTTCCCTGTGCTGAGATGTGGTTTGTGTTTGTTGCGTCAACATGGATCGGCAACAACTCCAAATCTCCCTTCCATGAGTCACACGGGGAGCTGGAAATCAGCTACGGTGGGGTATTTACACCACAGATACTGGCAGATGTTATAGATCAGGGTCCTTTCCCCCAGAGGTCCAGTTGCTGAAGGCTCCCCGGCACCACACCGTCCCCAGTATGATGTAGAACTAACTTAGAAGCCTTTGGTGATCAGGGTTTTACAGTGATCACGGGCTCATGTTTAGCGCGTCATGACCCGAAGGTTAGGTTTCTTGCTCTCACTTGCTAAGATGGGAGTGCCTAACCCGGGGGACCGGCTCTGGAGCTGTAGTGTCTCTCTTTCTCTGCCCTTTCTTTTAAAGGAGAGATGTTTGCTCTGTTCCTGCCGGGCGCTGAAGAAGCAGGTGTGTTTGTGCAGGTCTTTAGGGCATCTTTAAAGCAAATAGGTTTGATAAAATCTTTTTTTCCTCTTCCCTTCATTCTCCTGTTACTCCTATTGATCCAGGTCTTTCCACGGGCACAGAGTACGCTGGCCGTGTTTGTACAGCTCTGCAGAGAGATAGTCGTGGAAGCCTGCTGTATAGAAACTGACCCTGTGACGGTGAACCGGAGCCCAGGGGGTGGCCAGCTACTTCCTCTCCTTTGAGAGTTTCTGGCATTTGGCAGATTTTCTCTTAAACTCCTTTCCCCAGCGTGGCCTGGTTCCTTTGTTGCCTTATTTGGAGTGCATACCAGCTATTGTGGAGTAATAATACAGGAGGAGAAATCAATTCCCTCCTGGGCCCTTTATGGAGACTTCAAGCTCACTGGGGTCGGGCCCTGCACTTTTCAGACTCAGGTATGTTTTTTGGCACATTAAGGACTGATGTGAGTGGACTGTGTGTGAAGTGCTAAGTTGACTGATGTTAAAAGTGGGCTTCCTTGGTGTCTCAGACAGTAAAGAACCCACATTCCAGTGCAGGACACCCACGTTCGATCCCTGGTTCGGGAAAGTCCCCTGGAGAAGGGAGTGGCAACCCACTCTAGTATTCTTGCCTGGAGAATCCCATGGACTGAGGAGCCTGGCAGGCTACAGTCCATGGGGTCACACAGAGTTGAACACGACTTAGTGACTAACACACACACACAAGTGAGCAGTGTGTGTCTCTGTCTGGGGTTTCCCCCCCGAACAGCGTGTTCCTTCCTGCCCACATTCTGAACCAGTTGAGAGATGAGATGAAGGGTAAGGGACCCCAAAGACCACCTTCATAACTGAACCACAGATAAAGATGAGCTGTGAGTAAGTAAGTTCTCTAATACCGAAGTCCAACTTCAGAGGGGTGTGTGGTGGATCTGGGCAGTCCCTACCCCACCCCACGGAGGTATATGAGTGTGTGCTCAGTCGCTATAGTTCTGTCCAACTCTTTCTCATCCCGTGGACTGTAGCCCACCAGTCTCCTCTGTCCCTGGGATTCTCCAGGCAGGAATACTGGAGTGGGTTGCCATGCCCTCCTCCAGGGAATCTTCCCGACCCAGGGATGGAACCCACGTCTCCTGCAGCTCCTGCACTGGGCAGGCAGGTTCTTTCCCATTGAGCCACCTGGGGTGTGCTGGAGAGGTACAGCACACTCCAAAGAGGGGATCTCTCCCTGTCCAGGCCCATTCCAAGCACACCATCCAGGAAGGAAAGTGAGGGATGGGCAGAGAGCCAGAAGTTACGCCGATGCACCCTTTCACCCGGAAGAAGTCCTGAGGGGCTTCCCACAGTCACCCTCTACCGGCCTTGCCAGTAGCCACTGCTGACACAGGTCCTTGCCTGCAGTCACCTGGAAAACTCCTTTATGTGAAAGCTGAGCCCTGTCTGTGCTGGACCAGATTTACGGAATGGAAAGGGGAGACTCCTGGTCACTTCAGAGTGCTCTGGGGAGGATGATGGGATATATAATAAAAGTGGGCTATACCTGCTAAGTTAGATGTTCTGGCTTCTTTCACTGGATTGAGTAGTATGCTCATAAAATTCTTGTCTCAAAAGGAGCTTCAGGTTGTGGCCTGCTTTGGAAATAGGGTCTTTGCAGATGTGATCAAGTGAAGGTAAGAACATCCTGGATTAAGGTGGGCCCTGCCTCCAAGATTCCCAGTGCGTCCTTATAAGAAGACAGAAACGCAGACGCAGAGACACAGGCCCAGGCAGAGCGCCACGAGATGAGGAAGCAGAGCCTGGGGTTACACAGCCACAAGCCAAACAAAACACCAGGGAGTGTCCACAAACAGCTGAGCCAGAGGGGCCAGCAAGGATTCTCTCCTGAAGGCTTTAGGACGGCAAGGTCAGCATGTGGGCCTCAAAGCAGGAAGTAGAATTTCTTTGGTGGAGGGAAGCTGAAGGAATGGCAAGAATCAGGTGTCACTGGACCCACCCAGGATGACGGCCAGCGGTGGGATGCCCTGTGGCTTAACTTCTAGTGAGACTCTACCATCTCCTAGAGGCTTGCAGCCCCCACCCCCAGCTTGTCAATCACATCCACGAAGGGAGTGATTTGTCTATGGAAACACCTGGATTCCACCTGGGCTGCTGTGGACAGTGGCCAGACAGGCCCCCAAAGGCTGTTCAGGACCCTTGAGGCCGCTCTCCCTGCATCTTACATGTAACAGAAGGGTTTTCCTTCCATCCTCCTTCCAGCCCAGCATCTCTGACTCTCTTCCCTGGGCTTAGGCTTGACTGGAGGGGGAACCTGGCTGAGACTCTTAACTCAGCTCCAACCACGGGAGGGCCGGAAGGGGCTGTAAAGGACCTGCGCCGTGTGGACCGAGTTGGTTTGGGAATTCCCGAAGAGTCATTAAAGGATGCCCTTGTAACCTTCCAGCTGCTACTGAGGAGCTGACAGCTCATTCAAGGCCTTGGCAAGGCGCTGTGTTATCACTTTTGACTTCACGGGGGCTGAGGACAGGGGACCGGAGATGCAGGTCCTGTATGCCTTTGTTGCTGTTCAGTTGGTAAGTCATGTCCAGCTGTTTGCAGCCCAGTGGACCGTGGCACACCAAGCTTCCCTGTCCATCGCCATCTCCCGGAGTTTGCTCAAATTCATGTCCGTTGTGTGGGTGATGCTATCTAACCATCTCATCCTCTGCCACCCTCTTCTCCTTTTGCCTTCAGCTCTTTTCCATCATCAGGGTCATTCCTAATGAATCAGCTCTTCGAGTCAGGTGGCCAAAGTGTTGGAGTTTCAGCCTCAGCATCAGTTGTTGCCAAGTTTAATGTTCAAGATCATGGAAGTTACTGCAGAGAAGCTTCCATTGCTAGAGCTCTAACCTCTCCTTACAGCTGCTTTGCTGTGGAGGTGCTGTGCTGTGCTGTGTGTGTGCTGTGGTGAGTCACTTCAGTCGTGTCCAGCTCTTTATGACCCCGTGAACTGTAGCCCACCAGACTCTCCTCTCCTTGGAATTTTCCAGACAAGAATACTGGAGTGGGTCACCATTTCCTTCCCCAGGGGATCTTCCCCACCCAAGGATCAAACCAGAATCTCCTGCATTGGCAGGCAGATTCTTTACCGCTGAGCCACCTGGGAAGAAATGTGTGTCAAATTCCTGGTCTGAGGCCAAGCGGATTGTGTTGGTCAACAACAGATGGAGACTCAGTGGTCCACGCTGGCGGGCTGCTGGCTGCCTCTTGGAACCCGTCCTTGAGTGGAGGAGAGGCAGGAATTAGCAGACTGAAGTTGACCTTGGACATTCAAATGCTTAGCCCTCAGTGCTGGCCTGATTTTCATCTCAGCTTTATCCTTTCTCCTCTGGGGAATCAATGCCTGCCTTTGGATTCTGTTTTCCATCCTCCAAAAGACCTCCTCTGACCACTGAGAGCGAGGCCATTTATTAGGTTTCCCCCCTCAAAAATGTCTGATTCCATTGCTGAAAAATTACCCTGGCCATTCTCAAGTGGAATACATTTCTTTGGAACGTCCTTCCCTCCTTTGGTTAAAGCGGGGGAACGTTGCATTTTTCTAGCTAATCCTGTTGTGGAATTTTTTTCTCCATTCAATGTATTCATTCAGATAACACCTCTCAGCCTTCGCATTTCTCACTCCTAATCTTTTATTTATCTTCTCTGAGATTTATAACTTACATATGCATCTGTCTCTCTCTGTAAATTTATTGCATTGCCTCGCTCTCCTCCCCACCCCGCCTCCGCATCCCCCGCTGGCCGGTTAGAATCCCTGGTAAGCATTCAGCACACTGGGCTGCCCTTTCCCTTCCTCTGCCCAGTGCATTCCATTTTCCTGGTTGAAATGTCACTTTCTATATGAGGTTGCTTCCCACTCCCCCCTTTGGCTACACCATGTGGCTTGTGGAGATCTTAGTTCCCTAACCAGGGATCGAACCCTCACCCTCATTGGTGAAAGTGCAGAGTCCTAACCACTGGACCACCAGGGAATTCCCCAAATGTCACCTTCTAAAACGTCTTCACTCTGCTCAAAAATGATCATTTTTAACAAATTCACAGCTTCTGGTATGTTTTGAAGGCAGATTCTAACCTTCATGAAATAAAAACCACTTGTTTTTCCTTCATCTCTGTGTGCTCAGTTGCTCAGTCATGACTGACTCTTTGCGACACGATGGACTATAACTTGCCAGACTCCTCTGTCTGTAGGGATTTTCCAGGCAAGGACACTGGAGTGGGTTGCCACGCCATTCTCCAGGGGATCTTCCTAACCCAGGGATCAAACCCGCATCTCCTATGTCTCCTGCATTGGCAAGTGGGTTCTTTACCACTAGCGCTACCTGGGAAGCCGTGAGACCCATTAGTCGTAGACAAAGTAGAGCTTGTGCACTGAATGGAGTTGGAAGGGATGGAAGAAAATATCCACGAGGAATTCAGGATTCACGGGGTCTTAACTCAGCCACCCACTGGTGTCACTCTCTCTGCATCTGCGTGTGCTCAGCCGCTCAAAATGCAGGTAAATCCCCCAGCTGCTTCACAGGCTCCTGGATGAGCTGCAGCTACTGGCTCAGTGGACGCGCTCCTTTGATTCTTCAGAGAGCAAGGTCACTTGCCGTCCGCTCAGCCTCCTGGTTCGACTGTCGGCTGGTCCCGGTAACCGCACCATCAGGAGGAGGGCTGGCGTGGCAGATGGAGGGGTCGAGTGAACACCGCGAGGCCCAGGATTCAGGCGTATGGTCCTCCCACCCCACCAGCACCTGACCCAGAGGGAATCAACCACCCCCAGACCTCTCCCCTTGCTTCTTGCTGCGTGTTCTGAGTTGATCTAATGAACTACGTGTTTGAAGCCTCTTGACTTGGTCTGTGTGTCTCTCTGGCCCTGGACAGCCTGCCTGGCGGGGCTCTTGGAGAGCCCCACTGCATCAGTGACAGGACCCTTCCTCAGACTTTGCACTGATGTTCCCCAGCTGTTCTATGGAGGCTGGTCAGAGCGTATCAGTCAGGGTTCTCCAGAAAACCAGAACGAGTAGGATGTGTATTCATATATTGTGATGCTAAATTGTATGTGTCACCTTGACTGGACTAACGGATGCCCAGAAGAGCTGGTGAAACATTTTTCTGGGTGCGTCTGTGAGGGGGTTTCTGAAAGAGGTTGGCAGTTTTGAATTGGTAGACCGAGTAAAGCTGATTGCCTTCACCAGAGCAGGCGGGCCTCACCCGATCCACTGAGGGTCCAAACAGAACAAAAAGGCAGAAGAAGGGCGAATCTGCGCTCCTGGCCTTCCACATCAGCACTCCTGGTTCTCAGGCTTTTGGGCTTGGACTGGAATTACACCCCTGGCTTTTCTGGGCCTCTAGCCTGCAGATGGCAGGCCATGGGACTTGACTTAGCCTTCATAATCTCACGAGCAAATTCCTCTAATAAATCTTCTATATGTTTATATACAGGAGTATATTGGACATAGAGCATGCTTGGTTCCAGGCCAACAAAATAAAGCAAATATTGCAATAAAGCGTCACATGAATTGTTTGTTTTCCCAGTGTGTAGAAAAGATATGTTTATACTATTCTGTAATCTATTAAGTGTGCAATAGCATTATGTCAAAAAACAATGCACATACCTAATTGAAAAATACTTTATGGCTTAAAAAAAACACAAATCACTAGCTATCATCTGAGTCTTCAGCAAATCATAATACTTTTGCTGATGGAAGGCCTTGCCTGGATGTTGATAGCTGCTGACTGATCACGGTGGTGGTTGCTGAAGGTTGGGGCGGGCATGGCATTTTCTTAAAATAAGACAACCATGAAATTAGCTGCGTTAATTGACTCTTCCTTTTAAGAACGCTTTCTCTGGAGCAAGTCATGCTGCCGATAGCATTTTACAAACAGTAGAACTTCTTTCAAAACTGGAATCAATCCTCCCCTGATGCTTCTTTATCAACTAAGTTCATGTAATATTCTAAGCTATTTGTTGTCATTTTAACAATCTTCACAGCATCTTCATAGGAGCAGATTCCATCGCAGTAAACTACTGTTTTTGTTCATCCATAAGAAGTAACTCTTCATTTGTTAAAGTTTTATTATCAGACTGCAGCACTTCACATCTTTAGACTCCATTTCTTTTTTTTAATTTATTTTTAATTGAAGGATAATTGCTTTACAGTGTTGGTTTGATTTCTGCCATGCATCAACATGAATTGGCCATAGGTGTACATGGATCCTTCCCTCTGGGACCTCCCTCCCACCTCACTCCCTTCCCCCCCGCTCTAGGTTATTACAGAGCCCCGGTGTGAGTTCCCTGAGTCACACAGCAAACTCCCATTGACTATTTTACATATGGTAGTGTATATGCGTCCATGCTAGTCTCTCCATTCGTCTCACCCTCTCCTTCCTCATGCCCTCCCCCTTCCCTGGACTCCGTTTCTAATTCCAGTTCTCTTGTTATTTCCACCGCACCTGCAGTTACTTTCTTAGCTGAAGTCTTAATCCCCTCAAAGTCACCCATGAGGGCTGGAATCACTTCTTCCACGCTCCTGTCAATGTTGATATTTTGACCTCTTCCCATGAATCGCAAATGTTCTTAATGGCACCTAGAATGGTGAATCCCTTCCAGAGGTTTCCATTTACTTGGCCCAGATCCATCTGAGGAATCACTTATCTATGGCAGTTGTTGCCTTACAAAGTGTGCTTCTTGAATAGTAAGGCTCGAAAGTCAAAATGGCTCCTTGATCCACGGGCTGCAGAATGGATTCTGTATTGCTGGGTTGGCAGACAGGAAAACAACATTAACCTTATTGTGTGTCCCCATCAGAGCTCCTGGGCGACCAGGTGCATTGTCAATGAGCAGTAATATTTTTTTTCTGAGCAGTAGGTCTCGGCAGTGGGCTTAAAGCACTCAGTAAGCCAGGTTGTAAATAGACGTGCTGTCATCCAGGCTTTGTTATTCCATCTAGACAGCATGGGGAGAGTAGATTGAGCATAATTCTTCAGGACCTTAGGATTTTGGGAATGCTAAATGAGTATTGGCTTCAACTTAAAGCCACTAGCTGTATCAGCTCCCAACATGAGGATTGGGCTGTTCTTTGAAGCTTTGAAGCCAGGCATTGCCTTATCTCTAGCTATGGAAGTCCTAGGTGGCATCTCCTTCCAATATAAGGTTCTTTCATCTTCATTGAAGATCTCTTGCTTAGTGTAGCCACCTTCATTAATGATCTTAGCTAGATCTTTCTGGATAATTTGCTGCAACTGCTAAATACATCAGCATTTGCTGCCTTACCTTGTACTTTTAAGTCATGGAAAAACAGTTTCTTTCCTTAGAGTTCATGAGCCAACCTCTGCTGGTTTCAAACTTTCCTTCTTGAGCTTCTTCACCTCTCTCAGCCCTCACAAAACTGGAGAGAGTTACGGTCTTGTTCTGGATGAGGCTTTGGCTTAAAACAATGAGTTTGAGTAAACTCTGGGAGTTGGTGATGGACAGGGAGGCCTGGAGTGCTGCAGTCCATGGGGTCGCAAAGAGTCAGACACAACTGAGCGACTGAACTGAACTGAACTGAACTGAATTCTATGGCTGCGGGCTCCCCAGGTGGCTCAGTGGTAAAGAATCTGCCCGCCAGTGCAGGAGATACAAGAGATGTGGGTTTGATCGCTGGGTCGGGAAGATCCCCTGGAGAAGGGCATGGCAACCCACTCCAGAATTCTAGCCTGGAGAATGCCCTGGATAGAGGAGACTGGCAGGCTACAGTCCATGGGCTTGCAAAGAGTCAGGCGTGACTGAGCGATTGAGTATGCACACAATGCTATGGCTGGTTCGATCTTCTGTCCAGACCACTAAAACTTTCTCTGGATCAACAATAAGGCTGAGGTGCTTTCTTATCATTTGTGTATTCACTGGAGCAGCGCTTTCAGTTTCCTTCAAGAACTTTTTCTTTGCCGTCACAACTTGGCTGTTGGGTGCAAGAGGTCTAACTTTTGGCCCATGTCACCTTTTGACATGTCTTCCTAACTGAGCTTAATCATCTCTAATTTTTTATTTAAAGTAAGAGACATGTGACTGTTCCTTTCTCTGGATCACTTTAGAGGCCATTGTAGGATTATTCATTAGCCTAATTTCAATATTGTTTTGTCTCTGGGACTAGGAGACCTGAGGGGAGAGAGAGAGATGTGGAAAAGCCAACTGGTGGAGCATTCAGAACACACACACATACACACCATCATCAATTAAGTTTTTTATCTTATAGGGGCACAGTTTGTGGTGCCCCCAAACAATGACAATAATAACACCGGAGATCACTGATCACCATAACACATATAATAATAATAAACAAGTTTGAAACATTGTGAGAAGCACCAAAATGTGACCCAGAGACAGGAAGTGAGCCAGTGCTGTTGGAAAAATGGTACCAAGAGAATTGCTTTCTGTGTAAGACTGCCACAAACCTTCAGTTTGTAAAAACAAACAAACAACTCCCCCTACTAACACACACAATATCTTTGATGGGCAATAAAGCAAAGCACAATAAAAGAGCCTGTCTGTGTGTCGCATTGATCTGTTTCTCTGGAGAACACTGACTAAGAGATAGATAGATAGACAGACAGATATTTTAAGGAATTGGCTCACATGCTTATGAGCTTAGTCGCTCAGTCGTGTCCGACTCTTTGCAACCCCATGGACTGTAGCCCACCAGGTTCCTCTGTCCATGAGGATTCTGAAGGCAAGAATACTGGAGTGGGTTGCCACGTCCTCCTCCAGGGGATCTGCCCAACCCAGGGATTGAACCCAGGTCTCCCACATTGCAGGCGGGTTCTTTACTATCTGAGCCACTGGAGGCTGGCAAGGCCAAAAATCTGCAGGGTGAGCTGGTGGGCTGGAGACTCAGGAAGCCCACGTGTTACAGCTGAAGTCTGAGTCTCCTGCTGGCAGAGTGCCTTCTTGCTTGAGGGAGGTCAGCCTTTTTGTATTTGTTTTTAAAATTCATTTATTTGACTGTGCCAGGTCTTAGTCACGGCATGTGAGATCTAGTTCCCAGACCAGGGACAAGAAACCCTGCATTGAGAGCCTGGAGCCTTAGCCACTGGCCCACCAGGGAAGTCCCGAGGTCAGCCTTTTATATCTACCAGGCCTTCAACAGATTGGACAAGGCCAATTATGGAGGATCCGTCGGCATTTCTCTCAAAGTCTATCAATTTAGATGTAAATCTCATCCAATCCCACCCTCACAGAAACATCCAGAATAATGTTTGATGAAATATCTGAGCCCCGTGATCCTGCTAAGTCGACACATAAAAATCAACCATTATAGGGGGATTTCCGTGGTGGCCCAGTGGATAAGAATCCGCCTGCCAACGCAGGAGCCCCAGGTTCAATCCCTGGGTCAGGAAGATCCCATTGCCTCGGGAGCAACTAAATCTCACGTGCCACGGCTATCGAGTCCCAACACTGCACCTGCCCAGGACATGGGCTTCCACCACTGAAGCCGCATGCCTTGAGCCTGCGCGCCACAGAAGTCACTGCGATGAGACGCCTACGCCCCTCCACAAAGAGTAGCCCCTCGCTCGCCACCAAGAGAAAGCCCACGAAAATCAGTGAAGACCCTGCAGAGCCAAAAATGGATAAATAAAAGGAGAAAAGATAATACTTTAAAAAAGACAAACCATTGTAGGAGGAATGTTTGCAAATATGCTGCACCAGCCAGTAAAAGGGTTCTGCAGTCAAATGAGTTTAGGAAGGCTGGATTAAGCAAAATGATACCATGTTTATTTTATGGTAAGATTTCTTGGAATCTTTCATGGGCAGGATAAAATAGGCAGTGTTGCACAAACTCTGCTCCTGGAACCCCTTTTTTGTTTTTTCAACAGAATTTTCTTTGGTACAGGTGTTCCTCAGAGCACACTGAGAAATGTAGGTCTAAGGCTCTCAGGAAACCAGACGACAATGTCAGGCGGGCTGGGTGAGAAAGGCCAGGCGGGCTTCCTCACGCTGCTGTCCCAGCAGTGTTCCTCACTGGAATGCACTTCCTCATGCTAGGATAGCATATGCACCCAGAAGGAACGGACCTCAGCACTCCTCATGGCTGGGTCATCACAACTTGTGTCATATCCAAGAAGCTGTGTCTTTCCCCACAGTCTCTCACAGGGGGACCAGGGAAGACTGTAACATGCGCTATTTGGAACTCCTCGTGGCTCAGATGGTAAAGAATCTGCCTGCAATGCAGGAGACCCAGGTTCGATCCCTGGGTCAGGAAGATCCCCTGGAGAAGGGAATGGCTACCCACTCCAGTATTCTTGCCTGGAGAATCCCATGGACAGAGGAGCCTGGCGGGCTACAGTCCATGGGGTTGCATAAAGTCGAACATGACTAAACAACTTACACACACAAACAGAGATGTGGGTGCACACACACACACACATGTTTGTGCACACACACACATATTAAAAAGGGGTTCCGAGGTGGCACTAGTGGTAACGAGCTCACCTAGTAATGCAGGAGACATAAGATACCTGGGTTCTGTCCCTGGGTTGGGAAGATCCCCTGGAGAAGGGGGTGGCTACCCACTCCAGTATTCTTGACTGGGAAATAAATCCTATGGACAGAGGCGCCTGGTGGGCTACAGTCCATGGGGTTGCAAAAAGTCGAACACGACTGAGCAACTAACACACACACACATACACACACAGAGATGTGCGTGTGTGCACATAAACACACACACACACATTAAAAAGGGTTTCCCAGGGGGCACTGGTGGTAAAGAACTCACCTACTAATGCAGGAGACATAAGAGACCTGGGTTTGATTCCTGGGTTGGGAGGATCCCCTGAAGGAGGGCATGGCAACCCACTCCAGTATTCTTGCCTGGAGAATTCCACAAAAAGAGGAGCCTGGCAAGCTACATCCAGGAGGGTCACAAAGAGGAGGACATGACTGAAGCGACTTAGCATGCGTGCATAGTAAAAAACTACTCATTCTGTATCTGCAATTCAAGTGGAACTGAGTGTCCCGTGTCTTACCCGGCAATCGTGTTCCTTGCTGACACTCAGCTGCACCAAACCACTCACCTCAGGGTCTTTGCACATGCTGTCCCCTAAGGCTGAACAGCCCCTCCCCCAATAACCACTCCTCCCCCAACCAGTTTAGGTCTTTATCCAAACACCACTTTCTCTGTGAGTCCTTCCATCTCTCGCCCTTCTAAGTAGGTAACCATATCAGATTTTCTATTCTGTTCCCTGTGTTATTTTTCTCCTCGGTACTTATCATGGTAAAGCCACCCTGTAGTTTGAGGATTCATTTTGTAATTGTCTGTCTCCCCCACTAGAGCAGGGATTCCTTTTCTGCTTGGTTCCCTGCTGTATCCCTGGGGCCTAGAAATGTGCCTGGCACCCACTGAAGCTCTGTCAGAACCTGCAGCCCAAACCAAATGACAGGGATGAGCAGAGGGTCCATATTGATACTTTTGCTTGGCAGAGACCAAAGTGATTTGTTACCAAAGCTCCCATGACCTCTGTGATCTCCTTCCATGTTATCTAAGTATCACGGGCTTTCATTGTCTGCTCACGGTAGGCAACTCTCCTGCACTGCAAGCAGATTCTTTATGGAGACACAGGTTAAATCCCTAGGTTGAGAAGATCCGCTAGAGAAGGGAATGGCAACCAGTATTCTCCAGTATTCTGGCCTGGAGAATTCCATGGACAGAAGCTACAGTCTGAGCGACTAACACATTCAAAACACTGTCAGTGGACCTTGGGCTGCTCTCACCTCTTGCCTATTGCAAAGGATGCTCTGAATATCAGCATTCAAGTGTCCGTTTGAGCCCCTGCTTTCAATTCTTTGGGGTAGTGTGTACTTGGGAGAAGGCAATGGCACCCCACTCCAGTACTCTTGCCTGGAAAATCCCATGGACGGAGGAGCCTGGTAGGCTGCAGTCCATGGGGTTGCTGAGGGTCGGACACGACTGAGTGACTTGACTTTCACTTTTCACTTTCATGCATTTGAGAAGGAAATGGCAACCCACTCCAGTGTTCTTGCCTGGGGAATCCCAGGGACGGGGGAGCCTGGTGGGCTGCCGTCTATGGGGTCGTACAGAGTCGGACACGACTGAAGCAACTTAGCAGCAGCAGCAGTGTGTACTTAGAAGTGGAATTGCTGAATCACATGATATTTCTGTTTGATTTTCATTAGGAATTACTATACTGTTTTCCACAGTGGCTGCACCATTTGACATTTCCTCCTACAATGCACAAGCATTCTAATTTT
>NW_011494609.1:2536652-2539551 GCF_000754665.1 Bison bison bison
CCTCACCAACACGGCTTTTCTGTTCTCTGGATAATATTTTCTGTTCCTAATGGATGAGAAGCACACTCTGTTATTGTTAATGCTTTATGGCTTCTACTTCCTTTTCATTTCTGCTTCCCCATAATTTTAGTCTGTGTTTGAACCCTTGAGGACTCTGGTCCAAGTTTTACAACGTGACTCACACTCCCATCTGCCCATTTCCTGTAAGAGAGAGAGAACCTGATTGGCTCAACATATATTATGCCAAGCCATATGTCATAGGTTGCTGGCCAATAAATAGGTTGCCAGTCCCTGGGTCAGTGGACCATCAGCTAAGACCAGGAAGAGGAGGGTCACTGTTGCCGTGTACATGGCTGTCTATGGAGGACCTCACCAGGTATCTTCCCTTAGGAGGGGCCGTGGGCACAAGTCACAATCGGCACGTTCAGTCTACAGGGAGAAAGATGCTGGGAGTTAAGCTAGATACTGAAAGTGTTTAGTTGCTCAGCTGTGTCCAGCTCTTAGGGATCCCATGGACTGTAGCCCAGCAAGGCCCTCTGTCCATGGGATTCTCCAGGCAAGAATACTGGAGTGGGTTGCCATTTTCTTCTCCAGGGATCTTCCCAACCCAGTGATCGAACCTGGGTCTCCCACATTGCAGGCAGATTCTTTACTGTCTGAGCCACCAAATTTTACTGAGATGTTGAGAAATGCCCTTCTGGTATATGTCACCTAAGATGTGAAATGGAGAAAGCTGTTCCTTGACATACATTTTCTCTGATGTAGAAACTTCTCTCTCTCCCTTTACACTCTGGGGTCTTTAATAAACACACCCAGGTCATTCTCACCTTCACTGGTTCTCAACCATGGTGCTGCATTTTAATGGAAAATTCTTGAGAATAAAAATCCCTTTAACTTCCAAAGAAATGGAATCATTCTAGTGGAAAGACCAGTCCAGAAGTTGACAACCATCCTGTCTAGTGGCTACTCCTTCATGTAATGAGGCTAAGAAGACAAAGTATTCAAATCATCATTCTCTCCAGTCTTAGACCACTGGCCAGTGCTGAAAATGGATTTGTAATTTGCTGTTTTAGTTGTAAGATGCTCTTTTGTTTTGTTTTGTTTTGTTTTTGCATTTTATGGGAAAGATTATGGAAACCCTGTCTGTGAGGAGAGCTATCCACAGGGTAGTCCTGTTTTTCCTGAGTTTATGTATATAAACTTGTGTAATAGTGTAGGCTTTCCTGTAAGTGTTCAGTTCAGTTCAGTTGCTCAGTCATGTCCGACTCTTTGCGACCCCATGGACTGCAGCACGCCAGGCTTCCCTGTCCATCACCAGCTCCTGGAGCTTGCTCAAACTCAAGTCCATTGAGTCGGTGATGCCATCCGACCACCATCCTCTACTGTCCCCTTTCAGTGTTGGGAAGCTTAAAACAAAGTGGTCTTCAACCACTGTGGGTGGATTGTGGTGCCCCCTCCCCACACTGTCTTGTCAGATTCATGTGTTGAATCCCCAACTCCCAGGACCTTAGAATATGACTGTATTTGGGGACAGAGCCTTTGGGCTAAAATGAGGTCACTAGGGGATTCCCTGGCGGCTCAGTGGTAAAGAGCCACAGGAGATGCGGGTTTGAGCCCAGCATCAGAAAGATCCCCTGGAGTAAGGCATGGCAACTCACACCAGTATTTTTGCCTGGAGAATCCCATGGACAGAGGAGCTTAGCAGGCTACAGAGTTCATAGGGTAACAAAGAGTCGGACATGACTGAAGCAACTTGGCATGCATGCATGAGGTCACTAGGTTGGGCGGTAATCCAACATGACTGGTGTCCTTATAAGAAGAGGAAATTTGGTTAGGGGAAATATGGATCCAGACATGTACAAACTAAAGATACAAGGAGAAGATGACCATCAGGAAGCTAAGGAAAGAGGCTTCGGATGGAACCAACACTGCCAGAATGTTGATCTTGGATGACTAGGACTGTCAGAAAATAAATTTCTGTTGTTAAACCACCCAGTCAATGCACTTTGTCATGACAACCCTTGCAGACTAGTATACCTACTCCAAACCATCATTTAGATTTTATTTATATTTGCTTTTTTTTCCTTTTTGGCTCTATGCTTAATTTCATTTTTTGACTCCTTAGTTCCAAAGAATAGCAAGAAGAGATAAGAAAGCCTTCCTCAGTGATCAATGCAAAACGGAATGGGAAAGATTAGAAATCTCTTCAAGAAAATGAGAGATACCAAGGGAACATTTCATGCAAAGATGGGTTCACTAAAGGACAGAAATGGTATGGACCTAATAGAAGCAGAAGATACTAAGAAGAGGTGGCAAGAATACACAGAAGAACTGTACAAAAAAGATCTTCACGACACAGATAATCACGATGGTGTGATCGCTCACCAAGAGCCAGACATCCTGGAATGTGAAGTCAAGTGGGCCTTAGAAAGCATCACTATGAACAAAGCTAGTGGAGGTGATGAAATTCCAGTTGAGCTATTTCAAATCCTGAAAGATGATGCTGTGAAAGTGCTGCACTCAATAGGCCAGCAAATTTGGAAAACTCAGCAGTGGCCACAGGACTAGAAAAGGTCAGTTTTCATTCCAATCCCAAAGAAAGGCAATGCCAAAGAATGTTCAAATTACCACACATTGCACTCATCTCACACGCTAGTAAAGTAATGCTCAAAATTCTCCAAGCCAGGCTTCAGCAATATGTGAACCGTAAACTTCCTGATGTTCAAGCTGGTTTTAGAAAAGGCAGAGGAACCGGACATCAAATTGCCAACATCCGCTGGATCATGGAAAAAGCAAGAGAGTTCCAGAAAAACATCTATTTCTGCTTTATTGACTATGCCAAAGCCTTTGACTGTGTGGATCACAATAAACTGTGGAAAATTCTGAAAGGGATGGGAAT
>NW_011494609.1:2539651-2555734 GCF_000754665.1 Bison bison bison
TTTCTGCTTTATTGACTATGCCAAAGCCTTTGACTGTGTGGATCACAATAAACTGTGGAAAATTCTGAAAGGGATGGCAATACCAGACCACCTGACCTGCCTCTTGAGAAACCTGTATGCAGGTCAGGAAGCAACAGTTAGAACTGGACATGAAACAACAGACTGGTTCCAAATAGGACAAGGACTATGTCAAGGCTGTATATTGTCACCCTGTTTATTTAACTTCTATGCAGAGTACATCATGAGAAACACTGAACTGGAAGAAACACAAGCTGGAATCAAGATTGCCGGGAGAAATCTCAATAACCTCAGATATGCAGATGACACCACCCTTATGGCAGAAAGTGAAGAGGAACTAAAAAGCCTCTTGATGAAAGTGAAAGTAGAGAGTGTAAAAGTTGGCTTAAAGTTCAACATTCAGAAAACGAAGATCATGGTATCTGGTCCCATCACTTCATGGGAAATAGATGGGGAAACAGTGGAAACAGTGTCAGACTTTATTTTTGGGGGCTCCCAAATCACTGCAGATGGTGACTGCAGCCATGAAATTAAAAGACGCTTACTCCTTGGAAGGAAAGTTATGACCAACTTAGATAGCATATTCAAAAGCAGAGACATTACTTTGCCAACAAAGGTCTGTCTAGTCAAGGCTATGGTTTTTCCTGTGGTCATGTATGGATGTAAGAGTTGAACTGTGAAGAAAGCTGAGTGCTGAAGAATTGATGCTTTTGAACTGTGGTGTTGGAGAAGACTCTTGAGAGTCCCTTGGACTGCAAGGAGACCCAACCAGTCCATTCTGAAGGAGATCAGCCCTGGGATTTCTTTGGAGGGAATGATGCTGAAGCTGAAACTCTAGTACTTTGGCCACCTCATGCGAAGAGTTGACTCATTGGAAAAGAGTCTGATGCTGGGAGGGATTGGGGGCAGGATGAGAAGGGGACGACAGAGGATGAGATGGCTGGATGGCATCACTGACTCGATGGACGTGAGTCTGAGTGAACTCCGGGAGTTGGTGATGGACAGGGAGTCCTGGCGTAAGTTCATGGGGTTGCAAAGAGTCGGACACGACTGAGCGACTGAACTGAACTGATGACTCCTTGTATTTATGACACTTGCATTTTCTTCTTTTACCTCATTTTAACTTATGCTGCTTGATTGTGTTTTAGTGTTCATTTAATCTTTCTGGATTTAGGTACAGTAGAAATACATTTTAAAAATTATTAAAATGATATCTACTGACCATCTACAGTGTTTAAAATTCTGTCCAGGGTACCAGGGAGATCCCATGGCAGACCAGGATGCGTCTAGCAGTGTGTGTGTTGTTAATAAGGTCTTAATAGATACTGGCTATTGTTGCCAGGTATGGGATTCCCCAATAACTCAGTTGGTAAAGAATCCACCTACAAAGCAGGAGACCCTGGTTCGATTCCTGGGTTGGAAAGATCTGCTGGAGAAGGGACGGCTACCCACTCCAGTATTCTTGGTCTTCCCTGGTGGTTCAGCTGGTAAAGAATCCGCCTGCATTGTGGGAGACCTGGGTTTGATCCCTGAGCTGGGAAGATCCCCTGGAGAAGGGAAAGGCTACCCACTCCAGGATTCTGGCCTGGAGAATTCCATGGACTGTATAGTCTACGGGGTCACAAAAAGCCCAACACGACTGAGCAGCTTTCACTTTCATTTTCATCGCCAGGTACAGTTGCTGTACCAGTTAGATTTTGCTGTGTGACAAACCACTCCCACATGTAGTGGCTTAAAATGGCAAATACTTGCTACATTTCATGATTCTGTGAGTTGAAGAGCACGTTTCTTCTGGTCTGAGTCACCCAGCTGGGGCTGAACAGTCTGGGATGGCCTTTCTTCTGCAGCTGGTACCGTATGTCAGGTGGAAGGCAGGGGAGGCTGGGCTCTCTCTCCACGTGATCTCTCATTCCCCAGGAGGCTGGCTTGCCCTTGTTACATGGTGGCTAGTGGATTCCCAGCAGCAGCAGCAAACCCCAGTACACCCACCTTCAGACCTCTGTTGGAGGTTTTTCTCCCATCCCATTGGTCAAAGCAAGGCACCTGGCAAAGCCCAGACCCAAGGATGGAGAAATCAACTCTGACTTCAGATGGGAAGATCTGCTATGTTGCAGGGCACGGACACTGTAGTTATAAGGAATATATTTGCTCTGGTCCCAGACCTGGCACAGAGTTCCTCATACCCCGGGAACTCCTGAGTCATAGAAGTCTGCTTTGTCATCCCTGAGAAATCCCTGTTGAGCTTGTGCTAGTGATGGCTTGGGTTGGGACCACAGGATGGGCTGGTGACCAGAAAGACCTAGTGATTAGAGGTGGATTAGAGGGTTGAAACTTTCTAGCCACAACCTCTGGGAAGCTGGGCTGTCTGCCTGACTTTGGTCATTGGGATGAAGTCCTTATGGAAAAATGGAAGTGAACCTGCTTTGAAAAGTTAGTTGTCCTTCAGCCTTGAAGTTGTGTCCAACTCTTTGCGACCCCATGGACTGCAGCTCCCCAGGCTTCCCTGTCCTTCACTATCTCCTGGAGTTCGCTCAAACTCATGTCCTTTGAGTTGGTGATGCCATCCAACCATCTCATTCTCTCCTCCCCCCTTCTCCTTTTGCCTACAATCTTTCCCAACATCAGAGCCCTTTTCCAATGAGTCGGCTCTTTGCATCAGGTGGCCAAAGTATTGGAGCTTCAGCTTCAGCATCAGTCCTTCCAATGAGTATTCAGGGTTGATTTCCTTTAGGATGGACTGGTTGGATCTCCACACACAGCGGGAAGAAGTTCCTTTTCCTTTATCTTTCCCAGACAACAAAACAGCTTTAATCCTCATCGTGAAGTTTCTTCCTTTCTCTCTCCCTCCATTCCTTTCTTTCTTAATGGTTTTCTTGTCCTTTCTTGGCTTCACCTTTCCTTAAGAAATCATTTCCCATGTGCATTTTTCCTCCCCTTCTGGATGGACTTCACCCACGGGCCACCTCTTCCCTCCTCTCTGGGACTCAGTTCTGCCTTTCTGCAGTATTTTTCTTCCATGGCCCTGCTCACCCACTCTCTTTTCCTCTCGATCTCTTCCTGTTTCCTAATACCACTCTTAGCCTGGGCTTTCTTCTGAATTTAAGCAACAAGAGGCACCAGCCTTGACTGGCAACAATGAAGCCTAAGAAAACAGGTCATCTGAGCCGGGACAGATGTCAGTGAAACCGTCTTAACGCTTGATTGGCCTTTTGTTGAGAGAAGAGTGACTCTAAATTTAAGCTGAGCCGGAGAGACACTGGCCCCTTTTTAGAGTGGACAGAGTTGGAATGGCAAGTACCCAAAGGGCAGCTTTGAGAGCTGAAACTGTGTGTGCCACAGGCCTGGGTGCCTGGGAGGTCTGAGAGATGTCCTTCCAGGAGCGAGCCGACACCTGCTGAGAGTCAGCATCTCCAGGAAGGACGAGCAAAGTGCAGCCTGACACGAGGCCAGGAGGCTCTGGTGGGGGGTGGGGTCAGGCTGGGGGAAGCCACTGAGGATGCCTGGGGATCCAGCCAAGTGAAAGTGCGGAGCTGGAGCACCTGGGAAAGAGGCCAACTAAGATGCTCAAGAGGTGCCTGGAGGAGCCTTCAGATGTAGACGTCGCCCAGGCTGGGGACACACCAACGCGGTAAGTTGCACTCTAGCTTGTCAATTACATTTCTGCCTAATTTTGTCTTGAGGTTGGAGTCTCTGCCACGGAAGGTGAAAATAATCAGAGCAGGCAGGCGAGCTGGGAGCAGGATGGACAAGGAGGTTTATAAAGGAAAGATGGTAACTTAATCACACTTGTCAAATCTCTTGCTATGGAAGGCAACACATTCACAGCTTCCTGGAATTAGGATTTGGGCATCTTTGGAGGGGCATTACTCCACCCACCACAGTTGACAGTCTTTTTTTTTCCTTTTTTAATTTTGTTATCTGATTCCCAGAGTCTGTAAGCATCATGGTTGCCAGGATTTTGTGCATTTGTGTCATTTGCTACTGTATAGGCAGCACCTAGAACAGTGCCCCATACATGGGCACTTTGTATATATTTATCAAATGAATGAATGAATGTATGTCTCCCTGTGTATGGGGGAAAAAAGAAAAGATGGAAGGAAGACAGAGAAAATTCTGTGTGAATAGATTAGATGATTGTTGAGTTATTCATCAACTTGTTTTATTAAGTGGTTCTAATTGCCTGGAATCTAAACAGATATATATATAGATAGATATAGATATATAGATAAATACACACATATGGCACTAGTGGTAAAGAACACATCTGCCAATGCAGGAGACATAAGAGACATGGGTTCAATCCCTGCATTGGGAAGATCACCCGCAGGATGAAACGGCAACCCACTCCAGTATTCTTGAATGGAGAATCCCCATGGAGAGAGGAGCTTGGCAGGCTACAGTCCACGGGGTCACAAAGAGTCAGACACGACAGAAGCAACTTAGCATGGACTCTAAGGATGTCAGCAAAACATATTCTTGTTTTTAACCTTCCTCTGGTGAGAAGGGATGGTTTGTCTCCCTTTTAATCACTGAGCACATGGGATAGGAATTTGGGGGTACATAGACTTTGTGTTCATGTTGATTAATAGCAAGATCAGTTTCCAAAGGAAAGAAACTCCAGCGCATTTCTGGACTGCCCTGGCATCTCCAGGAGGGCAACTGCTGAAGAGTCATTGCATCTCCATTACAGAATCCCGGAGAGAATTGTTCTCAGGGTCGACGAGCTCATTTCACCAGAAAGGTGGTGACGCTTTTTATGTTCTGAAAGCAAGATGGCTCCTTCTAGGGAGTAAGTGAAACCAGGTATAAATCCAGAGGCACTTCATCAACAGCTGCAAGGTTATACAACTCAAGACCATTAACATCTATGAAATCACGAGAGTCGTGTTTAGGAATGTCCGTCTATGCCAATAAATCTTGTTTGTGCTTCCTGTGAACAAGGTACCCGCTCCGGAGACTGTCTCCATTATCAACCAGCGTGCACAGCAGCATCTCCTGCTTCTGCTTTATTTGTTCCCTTTTGCTAAAGCGTGAGGTTGTGTGAGATGGTGGCTAAGAACATGGACTCTGGGGACAAGTCATCTGGAGTCAGGCTCCAGCTCGGTTCCTTATTAGATGTAAGTTATGCAACATTTCTGTGCTTCATGGGATAGGGTTCATGATAGTCCTACCTCAGGGCAGTACGTGGAGATTATTAATATAAGTCATGCCTGGCATCTATGTCCTAAGTAACATGTGTGCGTGCTCAATCCTGTCTGACCCTTTGTGACCCCATGGACTGGAGACTGCCAGGCTTGTCTGTTCATGGGATTCTCCAGGCAAGAATACTGGAATGGGTTGCCATTTCCTCCTCCAGGGGATCTTCCCAACCCAGGAACCAAACTCGCGTCTCCTGCATCTCCTGCACTGGCAGGCAGATTCTTTACCACTGAGCCACCTGGGAAGCCCCATTTGCCTGGCTTCACTCATGGATGAGTTATTCTTGGCTGATGATCACAGTTTGATGTCACTGAGCATCAGGGTCAGTGAAAGCTTATCAACCCAAGAGAGGAGTCAGGGGTAAACACAAGGGGGCCCCTGCACATTGCCTGATGGCAAGAGAGACAACAGCCAAGCAGCATAACCAGCATTAGTAATCTTGATTCCTTTGCAAAAGCAGTAACTTCAATTCTATAGTAAGAGAATTTGGTATAGAAATTCCATAAGAAGGTAATATGATGACATGCTCTACCCATTTTTATTCTTTAGGAAAGACAAGAATGTCTGTTTTTCAGTTTGATTTTTTTTCTTTTTTTCTTTTTTTTGCTAAATATGACTTTATTTCTTAAAACTGTCGTCACCAGTAAATAAAGATGACGGCATGGGGGAGAGGGATAGAAGGGAAGGAAGAAAGCACTGGGAACTGGCTTTAAAGGCTTTCATTTCCTGTGTCTTCAGGAAATTTAACAAGAATATAAAAACTTGAATCAAATCCTTGTCATCTAAGTTAAGTGGAAAAATGAATGCCTTTCTGTTAGAAATGATTGCACCACAAACAGTATAAAGTATTCAAGTGTGTTTTCATTACTTGAAACAACTTTGTGTGATAAGAATTCTAAAAATTCAAATAGGGCTATTATTTAAGAAATCATACCACATGATCCGTACCATCATAATATGAGTGGTCTTTGCAATAACAAGCAGAGAAATGTAGGACAGATATAATAAAAGAGTAGTTCACTACTTAAATAATTTCTGCCCTAATACTTTTTCATTCTTGTTTTAAAATTTTTTATTTGGGTATAATTCATGTAAATTAAATGTACAGATACTGGGTATTTGGTTCAACAAGCTTTGAGAATGAGTAGACTTTAGTAATCACCACTCAAG
The DNA here is from genome assembly GCF_000754665.1 of Bison bison bison. Taxonomy (NCBI): domain Eukaryota; kingdom Metazoa; phylum Chordata; class Mammalia; order Artiodactyla; family Bovidae; genus Bison; species Bison bison. The sequence continues at coordinate 2,546,039 of NW_011494609.1, forward strand.
ACAAGGTGTAGAACTTTTTATTTTTTAATTATATCAGCAATTTCCCTCAAGCTTCCTCCGGTTGATCCCCTCTCCTCCTCCTCACTTTCAGACCTTTTAACAGATTACATAAAGAGATTAATTTTGTCTTTATTTAGATTTCCTATGAACAGGATCAATGTGTATGTACTCTTTTGGGTTTGATTTCTTTTGCTCGATATACTGTATTTGAGAATCATCCATGTTGTTGGGTATATCAATAGTTCATTCTACTTTATTGCCCAATAATATTTCATGGTATAATTATGGCACATTCAGTTGTAACAATATTTACTAAAAGACTTGTTTTCTTCATAGAATTACTTTGGCATCTTTGTGGACAACTGCCTAAGTGTCAATCCATTGACTCTCAGTTTCGTTCAACTGATTTGTGTGTATATCTTTATGCTGATACCCTACTGCCTTGACTACTGAGCTGTATTATGTATCTTGAAATTACATAGTGTAAGTCCTCCAAGTTTGTATTTCTTTTTCAAAGTCATCTTGGATATTCTAGATCCTTTTTGAATCAGCTCATTTATGTCTTTAAAAAAAAAAAACTTCCTGGAATTTTTTTGTAGTGATTGTGTTGAACAAATACCTAATTTTAAGGAAAAACAGACATCTTAACAGTATTGAGTCTTCCAGTCAATTAACATGAATATGTTCCGTTTATTTGGGTTTCTTTCATTTTTCTTAGGAATGCTTTACATTTTTTACACATAAGTCTTAAATGTCTTTCAGTAGATTTATTTCTAGGTAGTTGAAGTTTGGAATGCCATTATAAATGGAGTTGATTTTTTTGGATCTCATTTTCAAGTGTAGGCATATAGAAATATAACTGATTTTTCTTGTATTGACTTTGTATTTTATGACCTTACTCAGTTCATGTAATTCTAGCAATTATTTTAGTTCCTTGGGTGTGTCCTTAATATAAAATAAATAATTTAAGACTCATTAGAGAGTAAATCCCAGGGACGGGGGAGCCTGGTGGGCTGCCATCTCTGGGGTTGCACAGGGTTGGACACGACTGAAGGGACTTAGCAGCAGCAGCAGAGAGTAAACAAATTAAGACATTTACGTGTTAATATTTTGACCATCAATTCATGTCTTTTCTCCTAAAGGTTGTATTGCTCTGGTGGTTTTGCTGGGGATAGTGTGTACAGAGGAAAGTTCATAAAACAAAGCTTTCATATCAGGTGGTCAGCTTTCAAAACAGTGTGGTCAAGCTTCTAAATAACAGCCAGACTTAGATGTAACTATCATTCACATCTTTATCTATGTATCTTTTGCATTGCAGGGACTTCAGCATTAATACCTAGTGCTGTTATTCATTTCTCCAATTTTCACAGTGTATGACTTATAGACCCCTAGGGGTCACTGTTTTTAAATACCCTCCATTGTCATTTGGTAAGGCACATCCTTAGTTTTGGCATGGGGCAGGAAGGAGCAAGATTGGAAATGAAAATTGTTGTCATTTAGGCAGCGTTGACTGTATACCAGGAGCTGAGCGAGGCCGTTTGCAGACATCACTTCCTTCATTCCTCTCACAGGCCTTGTGAAATCTGGACCACCCTTAGACCTGCTTTACAGGTGAGGCACCGAGGCTTATATTCGGTTGTATGCTAGGTCACACAGTTAAAAGTGGCAGAATCAAGTTTGAATTAAAGTTCTTGACTTCAGAGCCCACAGTTTTGACCCATTTCTTCCCAAACATCTGTTTAAAAGCAGCCCTAATTCCTACACTCACTGGGGATAGAAAAAAAGAATTTAGCTAGGCTTCAAAATTCTTAGGCTGATATGAAATGATACCAGTTCTCACTTATTGCCATGTAAGGGCTGAGGGATGGTAATTAATCTCCTGTGTCAGCTAAGAATCTCCTCTTTTTTATTTTTAATTTTTAAACTTTTTTTCGTTTTCAAAATATTTTATTGAAGTATAGTTGATTAACAATGTAGTGTTAATTTTTGCTGTACAGCAAAGAGATTCAGTTATATAGATATATATTCTTTGTTATAATATCTCCTCTTCCACCCCTGGTCACCATGGGGAGCTGTGGCTGGAGAGAAAGCACAAACCCAGGGACTTCTCCGGCTATTCAGCGGTTAGGACTCTGAGCTTCCACCATGGGGGTTGCAGGTTCGATCCCTGGTCAGGGTTATAAGATCCCACATGCCCTGTGGCTTGGCCAAAAAAATTGTTTTTAATGCCCAGGAAGCAGAAGCCCAGCCTCTGCAGAGGGCAGGTGGCCCACGGTGCCATATACATGGGCCACATCAACCTGAGGTAGAAGGCTGCCTGGGGCACCCCTGGGGTGCTCCCTGCTGTTTGGGGAGCACATCCAGTTCGCAAGCACACAACCTACACAAGCCCCCTGCACAGATGCAGATGACGCCAGGGCTGGAATTACATAGTGACCCCCAAACAAAACAAAACAAGCCCAACCACGGGCAGTAAAAGCCTGGGATAACAATCCCAGAGTGCATCGTCTCCTGACTGCACAGGGTTCCCCTGGACTCGGCCGATTACAGAATCATAAAGAAACGCTTGTAAAACAAAGCCTGTTGTGCTTCAGTGCAGTCTCAACTTGGCAATCCCCCTGCTGTATCTGATTTCACTGAGGGAGGAGGGAGCCTTTGAGAAACAGGCTTGAGATGATTCAGTCAGACTCCATCCACCCTCTGTACATTCTTCCCAGGTCAATTCAATGTGATGTTGTTAAGATAATTTAAATGTCTATGTGATGATCTTCACCCTTCATTCCTTTGGTATGTAAAGGTGGGCAGAGTAGTTTATGACTCCTGGGGACAGTCCAAGAAAATGTCACTCACTGGTACCAGCACTACCCTGGAATTTCCAGTCTGGAGAAGGGAATTTGGCAGGGTCTTCCACATCAATCAGGGCACCTAGACGTAATGATACGTCCTTCAGCTCCAAAGGCATTCCCGTCCAAAAATCTCCATCTTTTCAGTCTGCAGTTGGGTTTGGAGTTCACTCCTTCACCACTGGAATCCTTCCAACCTGACGGCCTGCTCTGAATCCTGGGGTCCATAGTCTTCAAAGTGGAGTGAGAATGATACAGGTTGTCTTTTACTCTGAAGGCTCTTGGGATGTCTTATGCCACTCTGAACACCACTGACTATATCATGGGCAAAGAACAGCAAAACTGATGTTATTGAGGCAGGGAAAGATTAAAGGCAAAAGGAGAAGCGAGCAGCAGAGGATGAGAGGGTTACATAGCACCACTGACTCAATGGACATGAGTTTGAACAAAGCACGGGAGATAGTGAAGGACAGAGGAGCCTGGTGTGCTGCAGTCCATGGGGTTGCAAAGAGTCGGACACGACTGAGTGACTGAACAGCAACGACACTGAATAAGCTCTCCATGATAGGAAGCACAGGGAGAGATTTTAAAAGCACTTTAATTACAGGACTTTGCATAGTATTAACCACAGGACATAATTACTTTCTTTACTATCCTGTAGTAAGGGTGTTGGAGAAGCAAATGGCAACCCATTCCAGTGTTCTTGCCTGGAGAATCCCAGGGATGGGGGAGCCTGGTGGGCAGCCGTCTATGGGGTCGCACAGTGTCAGACACGACTGAAGTGACTTAGCAGCAGCAGCAGCAGCAGTAAGGGTGTTACAGGGGGCATACTGTACATTTCTGTTTCTGAATGGCTTATTTTTCCAACTTGAATTGTTTCTGAACTAGCATCATTTTCACAAAACCCCAGAGAATATGCAACTTTCTACACAGAGCCATTAAAATACGTGGTGAAAACTAGTAGGTGCATTCTCTAAAAGCTTTCATCTTAAAATCTTTTGTCTTCCAGCATCTCCCTTTTCTACTTTATATTGTTAAACATTTCAAACATACAGAAAAAGAAGAGAATGTAGGATAATGAATGACCATATACTCACCTTCCAGATTTAACAGTTGTTAATACTGTGCCATATATGTGGCAATTTGTTGTGTTTTTGTTGCAATTCAAAATAAATGACAGACACTACCAAGATAGCATAGTAATAACACTACATTACAATGTAAGTTAGTAAACATCTAAAGAATAAGAATACATTTCTGCATAGCCTGTATTGTCGGAGAAGGCAATGGCAACCCACTCCAGTACTTTGCACTGGAAAATCCCATGGACAGAGGAGCCTAGTAGGCTGCAGTCCATGGGGTCGCTAAGAGTTGGACACGACTGAGTGACTTCACTTTCAGTTTTCACTTTCATGCATTGGAGAAGGAAATGGCAACCCATTCCACTGTTCTTGCCTGGAGAATCCCAGGGATGGGGGGGCCTGGTGGGCTGCCGTCTATGAGGTCGCACAGAGTCAGACACGATGGAAGCAGCTTAGCAGCAGCAATAGCCTATATTGTATTTATGTCTTCCCTGGCCATCCGTTAGCCCCTGTTACTTCCTGGCACACTGGCAATGAGATCTTAAGAATTGGTTAATTTCATGTTAAACATTTTTTTGCCAAGAAACCTTCTCTGTTGTAGCTGTGTACTTCCTACTGTGTCACGGCAGTTCCAGGTCATCCCACTCTTAGGGACATAAAGATCATGTTTGGGGTAAGAGGGTGCCTACGGATCTCTGTCTCCACTATAAAGTTATCTTTCACTCTTAAGATGAGTAAGTCATCTCAGATCATCAGAGGACTTCTCAACCACTCTTCCCTGAATCCTTCTAGCATCCATCAAGGATCCTTGACTAAATAATTATTTCATTCAAGGTTACAAAATCGTGATTTTCTAATTTGATCACTTATTTGGTATTTATTAGCTAGCATCCTTTCATAATGAAGGGTTTTCCTCAAAATCAAGTCTAGCTTATAACCCTGATGTACTTTTCCTTTTGTAATCAATTTTTAGAGTAAGTCGGCTTAATATCTGGAACCTCCCAGGTGGCACAAAGGTAAAGAATCTGCCTGCCAATGTAGGAGACGCAAGAGATGTGGGCTTAATCCCTGGGTCAGGAAGATCCCCCGGAGAAGGAAATGGCAATCCACTCCAGTATTCTTGCCTGGAGAATTCCATGGACAGAGGAGCCTGGGGGCCTACCATCCATGGGGTCACAAGGAGTCAGACGTGACTGAGCAACTGAGTACACGCTTAAAATGTCACTGGCCTTATATTATAAATGCCATGTTATTTGTAGATTTTAGATATAAATGGATTTAGAATATTGATATAATTTCAGCCTTTATTGATATCAGATAGAAAATCACTGGTAAATTCAAAACCACTCAATTCAGCAATAAAAAAGTGTCAAATTGATTACCCGGTTAAGTTAATCACTTTCTTAGATACAAGTGGCGCTCAGTTCCATCACATGGCTTGTCCAGTAGCATCACAGTGTCACAGTCCCAGTGTCCATAAAGGAGTAATAGGGGGATGTGTTTGTGAGAGGAAGAAAGGGGATATAGAGAGATGGATTCATCCCCCATTGTCTCATGTATTGGGATTTTGAAGTTCTGTGTTATCATCACTCAAAAGCATCTAGGTGGCCACTGTGTTCAAATCCCCCCCACCCATGCCAGGGACCCTAGGGGAGTCCAGATATTAGACTCCCCATTGGAGGAGTCATATGGCAGGTGGCAAGGGACTTTCTTGCTCAGCCTCACAGCTCTGTTCCATGGAAGACCCTTCACCTACCTCACAGCACTGTTTCATGGAAGACCCTTCACCTACCTCACAGCCCTGTTCCATGGAAGACCCTTTATCTATCTCACAGCCTGTTCCATGGAAGACCCTTCATCTACCTCACAGCCCTGTTCCATGGAAGACCCTTCACCTACCTCACAGCCATCTTCCATGGAAGACCCTTTATCTGTCTCACAGCCCTGTTCCATGGAAAACCCTTCATCTACCTCACAGCTCTGCTCCATGGAAGACCCTTCACCTACCTCACAGCCCTGTTCCATGGAAGACCCTTCATTACCTCATAGCCTTGCCCCCACCACTCCATGCTCCATCCAGCGCAGGCTGCCTGCACTTCCTTGAAGAGGACGAACTCCCTCTCGGGTTCAAGTGGGCTCATCTCTAGACCTGGCCAACTCCCACTTGCCCCTCAGTCTTCAGCTCCACCGTCCTGTAGTCCTAGAAGCCCTCCCCCAAAGTGTCTCACTTTACTGTAATTACAGGTTTTCTCATCTGTCTCCCCTACTAGACTGGGAGCTCATGTGCAAAATGGGAAGTCTTTTTTCTTTCCAAATCTTTCCTGCCTGGTGTGGAACCCCTATATAGTAGATGCTAAGTGAATGTCCTCCAAGTAAAACAAACAAAAAAAATGATTGACTCAGGCTTATCCTAGGAAGCACACAGATTTCCCTCTATCCCTCTTCCACAAATGAAATGGCTGAGCTGATTTTGCTCAAACCACCCTAAGTATGAGCCACCTGGTATTGGGGTGAATGGAGTCTGGACAATTTCCGGTTCAGAGGAAGAAAATAATTACTGTATTAAGAATAGCCAAGGAGGGACTTCCCTGGCAGTCCAGTAGTTAAGAGTCCAGGCTTCCTGGAGGCGGTGCTGGTTCAATCCTTGGTCAGGGAGCTAAGATCATGCCTCATGGCATGGCCAAGGAAAAAAGAAACAGCTAAGGAACATGTGGGACTAGAGAAGGGAGACCCAGAGGGGACTGGATGGACACTGTTCTCAGTTTACAAAAATGCTTTCTGTAAGAGCATTGTAAGAAAGAGCTAAGTTATTAAAGCTCAGCCAAATAAACAAGACCCTGTCATCCCCATCCCCCCAAATGAAAGTGGTCGCGGGATCGTGCTATGATTAAGGAATGCCCATGAGTTAAACACTTCGGAATACACGAATACGCATAAATCAGCTGCGAATGCAGCATTCTTCGACATCCATTAATCTGCGGTTGGCTCCTCCTGAAACCCCTGGGCTCCTCTGGGCTTCTCTCTTAATTGAAGTGGTGTGCCTTGGAGAATTATTGTCTTCCTACGCAACTTTCCCTTCCAAGGGTGGATTGCAAAACAAATACAGGAAAAAGGAACTGGATTCAATTTCTAGGCAAAGACTTTTTCTGCGTGCGTCCGTGTGACGCACACACCCTCAACAGTTCCAACTTGAGGCACGGCAGGCCTCTCGGACCGGCCTCCTAATTGTTGGTGAGGACGAAATGGCAGGCTGTCCCTCCAGGCTGACTTTGAGGTTTTATGCCGTTGATGAAATCCAGGGCTGCAGATCAATTCACAATGGGATGAAGATGTGCTCTGGAAAATGTAGGTCCAGCATCCTTAATGTCCGCCTTTCCTTTCATCCCAGCCTTCCCACTCCCGGGAGCCTAAGAGTTTGTAGTCAGCCCAGTGGCTGCAAGCACCTCCTTCTCCCTGCTGGCAGACAGATGTTTTCCGGCCTCCATGCCCATCAGCCGGAGCACCCTGATTTATAACCCTGAACCCAGCGAACAGGGCCCGCAGAGGCCAGACTATCACCTGGCCTTTGGAATCAATCAGGAGGGGGAACACAGAGCCTGTAGGGAAAGGGCCACCTCATTTAAGTTGGGGCTGTGTGGTTGGGTGAATAAGAAAGTGCTCTTGTGATGCAGAGAACGGCTGCATGGAGCTCTCACCCACGGTAATGGTCAAAGCTTATTCTGATGGGCTGCTGAGACTGTGCGGTCTCAGGAGCTCAACTGGGAGGGCAGAGTCACTGCAAGTGTCTGGTTTCAATGAAATGGGGGGAGGGGGGATAAAACTTCTGTAAAAGACTGCAAGAGAAAAACTGTTTGGTTATGCTGTGATTTGTGTTTGTAGCATTGAGTGGTAAGTCCCAAGTCAAAGACTTCTTAAGTTCTCAATTCTTTAAAGTCATATTGATTTCTTTGACAAAGAGCAAGCACTTAATTTTTTCAATTTTTAAAAATTGGAGTATAATTGCTTTACAATGTTGTGTTCATTTCTGCTGTACCAGGAAGTGAATTAGCTGTATGTACACATGTAACCCCTCCCTCCTGAGCCTCCCTCCCACTCCACTCCCTTCCCATCCCTCTAGGTTATCAAGAGCACCCAGCTGAGCTCATTGTGCTACGCAGAAGCTATTTTACACAGGATAGTATATATATACGTCAATGCTATTCTCTTGGGCTTCCCTGGTGGTAAAAAATACATGCTTGGGCTTCCCTCAGTGGTAAAAAATACGCCTGTAATGCAGGAGACACGGGTTTGATCCCTGGGTTGGGAAGATCCCCTGGAGGAGGGCATGGCAACCCACTCCAGTGTTCTTGCCTGGAGAATCCCGTGGACAGAAAAAACCTGGCAGGCTACAGTCCACGGGGTCACAGAGAGTCAGACACGACTGGAGTGACTGAGCACACACACGCTACTCCCTCAGTTTGTCCCACTCTCTCCTTCACTCCGCCCGTGTTCACAAGTCCTTTCTCTATGGGGCAAACACTTCTAAAGCACCTCGGATGAGTCTAAGTGCTTGACAAATATTAACTCTCATCCCCTTTCTAACAATCTGTGCTTGGTGTCATTATTCCCTTTCTCGTATTCCTGACTGAAAGTCAATGGTCATATCATGAAGCACATGTGATATCTCCTATGTGTGCATTAAACTTCCTCCAACAAACTGGTTTAAGTATCTCATACCAGGTTACTAACTAGTACACCTGGCAACCCACTCCAGTATTCTTGCCTGGAGAATCCCAGGGACAGGGGAGCCTGGTGGGCTGCCGTCTATGGGGTCGCACAGAGTCGGACACGACGGAAGCGACTTAGCAGCAGCAGCAGCAGCAGCAGCACACCTGGTCCAGTCAGGGATAGAAATGAGACTGACTGGTACATTCGGGCATGATGGCTATAAAATGAGACATACTAATTTGATGAAAACTCTCCTAATAATTTCCCTGAGACCTATGGTTTCATGTTTCAGTGGTTTTCAAATAACCTTATAAAGTCAGGCTAGACTGACTTTACAGTTATTTAACTGTAAAAAGGTAAGAATAATTCTAGAAAGCACACTCCAGGGTTCAAACTGGGCTTGCCCATGATGTCCGGGGTTTTTAATCAACTCGTGTCAGCTTGCGACTCAGCTCTTTGGGTCTCCAGAATTCTCTTTGGTCCCAAGCAGCTGCAGCCTGGGGGTGAGGGCCTTTAGTTCCAGAATCAGCTGTAAAATGAGGCACAACTGCTTTGAAAGTCTCTGCAGTGCTCTTTATAGGAAGAGTCAAACTACTGTTAAAATGTGCTGTGCTTTCTGAAAACCCAGGGCCCCTGCACTTCAGCAGCCCTCTGGGGGTGCTTCAGACACTCCTTGGGGTACGCTGGAGCCTGCCCAAACCAGACTGCGAACATCTCTTCCCACCTCTGCATTTTAAGTTGGTAGCTTGACGTCAGCCCTGGTGGAAACATTTACACTGTGGAAACTGGCAAATGCAACAAGCAGACCTGCTGGCTGCCCCTAGAACCAGCTGACCAGCAAGCACACCACCAGGGAAGGAAGTCTGAAACCTACATCTTTCCAACAAAGCAGGGTAACCTATGAAAAGAATATTTTGTTTTAGAGGAGGAGGCATTGGGAAAAATGGAAACCATGATACTCTAAGGAGATGGCAGGGTGGCTTCTGAAGAACCGGCAGCCCTGGTGTTCCAGATGACCACCTTCCTTCCAAAAGAATCAGGGAGAGTCTGGCGACCCCATGCCT
>NW_011494609.1:2555834-2557922 GCF_000754665.1 Bison bison bison
GACCCCATGCCTGTCCTCACAAGAGGCGGGCAGAGAGACCAAACGCCATCCGCCTGTTCTCTCAAATCCATCCTTACCTGCTTTTATGCACGTGCTGGGCATCGCCGCCGCTGCTCTAAACCTCTGTTCCCACTTGACTTGACACAGTTTCGAGAAGAACAAAATTAGTTCTTTTGTAATTTTTGTCAACTAGAGGAAGACATCGAGGTAACTTTGTTCGTTTGCTATTGCTACTGTAGCAATTTACCAGAAAGTGGCCTAAAATGAGACACAATTTGTTATGGTTCTGGAGATCAGAGATGAGTCTGGTTGGGCTAAAATCCAGGTATCAGCAGGCCAGTTTTCCTTTCCAAAGGCTCTAAGGGAGAATCCATTTCCTTGCCTTTTCCAGCCTCTAGCTTTCTTTCTGTCTGCATTCTTAGCTCATAGTCCCTTCTTTCATCATCAAATCGGGCAATGGCTAGTAGAGTCTCTGACACGTCACATCCTTCTGACACTGACCCTCTGCCTCTGTCTTCTACATTTAAGGACTCTTGTGATTACATTGTGTCCACCCAGATAATCCACACTAATCATGTTATAAGTGCAGCTTGTTAGCAGCCTTAACTGACCTTTGCCATGTGACATAACATATTCACAGATCCTGGAAACTAGAACAAGGACATGTTTGGTGGGAAATAATTTTGCCTGTCATAGCAACACGTGCCACCCAAGTCTTCAGTGAAACAGTGACTGGAAGTGACTTAGATTTACATCTTTGGGGGTAGGACCTAAACCAAAGTCACTCCACCCCAGCGTGTCTCCTCAGTGATGGCCAAGGAAATTCAGGGTGAAACTGCATCAGCCCTAGAGACTGGGGATGGATTTTTCTGGAAGCCCTGTAGTCTTAGGGACCAAAATCAGAGGTGCTAGCATTCTCCTTCTCCAAATAATTACTCTGTCCAAACTCCTTTAAACCACGTCTCTAGTTTCTAGCTGTGCTTGGCGGGGGTACGCGGAAGGTCTCTGATTCCTCCACCCTTGCTCATGTATTAAAGCCCCACACAGACCAAGTACTGCTAACCTGGAGAATCAAGCATCCTTCTTGACATACAGCATGAACTGCATCATGGACAATTCATATATGAATACAGGAATTAATCGTGCTGACCTCAAGGGACTCGAACATGGACCTGGACTCTCACGGAGGCAGTTTCCAGCCTGCATAGTCTTCAGCATTTCCAACCAAGGATCCCAAAGAACAGGGTGGAGCTGGCTGGGGAGGAGGGAAGCCAAACTTAAAAAACATACCTCAACATAATAAAAGCTATATACGACAAACCCACAGCAAACATTATCCTCAATGGTGAAAAATTGAAAGCATTTCCTCTAAAGTCAGGAACAAGACAAGGGTGCCCACTTTCACCATTACTATTCAACATAGTTTTGGAAGTTTTGGCCACAGCAATCAGAGCAGAAAAAGAACTAAAAGGAATCCAAATTGGAAAAGAAGAAGTAAAACTCTCACTATTTGCAGATGACATGATCCTCTACATAGAAAACCCTAAAGATTCCACCAGAAAATTACTAGAAATAATCAATGACTATAGTAAAATTGCAGGATATAAAATCAACACACAGAAATCCCTTGCATTCCTATACACTAATAATGAGAAAACAGAAAGAGAAATTAAGGAAACAATTCCATTCACCATTGCAATGGAAAGAATAAAATACTTAGGAATATATCTACCTAAAGAAACTAAAGACCTATATATAGAAAACTATAAAACACTGGTGAAAGAAATCAAAGAGGACACTAATAGATGGAGAAATATACCATGTTCATGGATTGGAAGAATCAATATAGTGAAAATGAGTATACTACCCAAAGCAATTTATAGATTCAACGCAATCCCTATCAAGCTACCAACAGTATTCTTCACAGAGCTAGAACAAATAATTTCACAATTTGTATGGAAATACAAAAAACCTCGAATAGCCAAAGCAATCTTGAGAAAGAAGAATGGAACTGGAGGAATCAACCTACCTGACTTCAGGCTCTACTACAAAGCCACAGTTATCAAGACAGTATGGTACTGGCACAAA
>NW_011494609.1:2558339-2571660 GCF_000754665.1 Bison bison bison
TAAATAGACATTTCTCCAAAGAAGACATACAGATGGCTAACAAACACATGAAAAGATGCTCAACATCACTCATTATCAGAGAAATGCAAATCAAAACCACTATGAGGTACCATTTCACACCAGTCAGAATGGCTGCGATCCAAAAGTCTACAAATAATAAATGCTGGAGAGAGTGTGGAGAAAAGGGAACCCTCTTACACTGTTGGTGGGAATGCAAACTAGTACAGCCACTATGGAGAACAGTGTAGAGATTCCTTAAAAAACTGGAAATAGAATTGCCTTATGATCCAGCAATCCCACTGCTGGGCATACACACTGAGGAAACCAGAAGGGAAAGAGACACGTGTACCCCAGTGTTCATCGCAGCACTGTTTATAATAGCCAGGACATGGAAGCAACCTAGTTGTCCATCAGCAGATGAATGGATAAGAAAGCTGTGGTACATATACACAATGGAGTATTACTCAGCCATTAAAAAGAAAACATTTGAATCAGTTCTAATGAGGTGGATGAAACTGGAGCCTATTATACAGAGTGAAGTAAGACAGAAGGAAAAACATAAATACAGTATACTAACGCATATATATGGAATTTAGAAAGATGGTAACAATAACCTTGTGTACGAGACAGCAAAAGAGACACTGATGTATAGAACAGTCTTATGGACTCTGTGGGAGAGGGAGAGGGTGGGAAGATTTGGGAGAATGACATTGAAACATGTAAAATATCATGTAAGAAACGAGTTGCCAGTCCAGGTTCGATGCACGATACTGGATGCTTGGGACTAGTGCACTGGGACGACCCAGAGGGAGGGTATGGGGAGGGAGGAAGGAGGAGGGTTTAGGATGGGGAACACATGTATACCTGTAGCGGATTCATTTTGATATTTGGCAAAACTAATACAATTATGTAAAGTTTAAAAATAAAATAAAATTTAAAAAAAAAACAAAAAAAACACAACTTTCAGTTCATCAAGCATGATTTCCCACTGGGAAGAGGGACATGTCTTTGGAGTTTAGGGAATCCTAGCCGAGCCAATGTCTATCTCTGGATAAAACAACTCAAGTGGTATATTAACGCAGGGGAGGGGGTGTGGATTTGAGGGTGATTAGTGTCACTGCTGGGCTTCCCAAGTGGCACTAGAGGTAAAGAGACTAAGAGATGCACGTTCGATCCCTGGGTCAAGAAGATCCTTGGGAAGGTTGGAGGAGGGCATGGCACCCCACCCCAGTATTCTTGCCTGGAGAATCCCATGGACAGAGGAGCCTGGGGGGCTACAGTTCATGGGAGATCACATGGGAGATCGCAAAGAGTCAGACACGACTGAAGTCACTTAGCACACAGTATCACTGCTCTGAAAGAGGTCCCCAAGGAGACTCGGCCCAACAAATTGCTGACCCTCTTTGGGTTCACAGAGCCCCGCCAACAGGGCGTGTGTGTCACCCAGGTCTCCTCCCTCCCCAATATGAGGCCTCCTCCCCTAGCCCCCAAGCCACCCTGTGAGCCAACATTTTTTTAATAATCATTTCCTACGTAAAATCAACAAGGGGAAAAATTCCTCTTCAAGCACACGTCTAGATGATTCCATTTCTCTTTGACAGAGAATTATCAGTGACGGCCCCATGGCTCCTGAGCCTGCAGAGATTGTAAACCTCTGATTAATGGGGTAAGACAGATTGTTGATATTCATGGAATTCAATATTCTAACCTCAGACCCATGTTTACAGCACATTGACTAGCAACTTTGAAAAAAGCCCTGCTTTTTTTTTTCTCCTGTTTGGTTATTAGGAGAGAGCTCTAGAGCAAGGAAACCAGGCCAAGATGTCTGGTTGCGTAGTCTAAACCAGACCATATATTTCATGTCGCGATTTAGAATTTAAAATCCACATAGACACAGAAAACAAACTTATGGTTACCAAAGGGGCAGGGAAAAAATTAGGAATTTGGGATTAACAGATACACATTACTATATATAAGTAGAAAAATAACAAGGTCCTACTGCGTAGCACAGGGAACTATATTCAAGATTCAATATCTCAAAATAACCCATAATGGAAAAGAACATGAAAAAATAAATGTAAACAGAATCACTTTGCTGTACACCTGTAACATTATAAATCAGCTATACTTCAATTGAAAAATAAATTTACAAAAAACTAAAATGCAAATAATGCCTAAAGACACACAATATTTTTCCTATTGTAAACCCTTCAAACGTGCCCTGTGATTAACTTTGCAAATCAGTGTGGCCCCTTTTACTGGCTCTGACAAGCAACAGAGAATGTAACCCATGTATCCCAGGCTGCAATCATTTATTTTTTTTTTCTTTACTTCTTTTATTAAAAAAAAAAGTGAGTTAAATACAGAGCTCTTCATGAAATCCAGCTCCCCTGAAGAATGATAACATTTCATTCTGCATTTGTACAGCCCTCAAGTTCATGGCTAGATGGAGGTGACCACTTTGGTTCCCATCATCTTGTTATGGCTTCCAGATCACGCAGTGTTATTATTTGTCCCATTTTGCAGAGGAGCTAAATGAAGAACAGAATGAATACCTCACCCCAAATTACCCGTGAAGCCAGGGTTATTAGCATTCCCAGGCCAGTGGGCTCACCACAAAACTACACCGCTTGACAGATAGACACGGCGGGGAGGACAAGCCCACGCTCCACCCTACACGATTCCTGTTCACTTCCCAGGTGGAAAGAAGCCAGGTGGAATTTGTTCATGCGAGAAGAAGGGGCAGTCCGTCATTTGAATATTTTGAGATAAGAGAGAAAGCATTTTTTTAGAGGTTACTGAAAATTACTTTTTTAAAAACAAAACTGATGAATAAATTTAAAACACAAGGTGATGCGTGGGTTGGAAGCTCTCCACTATGGAGAACTGGTGAGGTTTCTGATAGGGAGGAAAATGGGTCCTTTTCCACAGGAATGCTCCCAGAAGGAGTTTTGTTATGTGTTTAGACCAGAGAGTGGGAATACGCTTAGAATTTAGCTGAAGGATGCGTGTGTGCATGCCACATTGCTTCAGTCGTGTCCGACGCTTCGTGACCCCATGGGCTGTAGCCCTCCAGGCTCCTCTGTCCACGGGATTCTCCAGGCGAGAATACTGGAGTGGGCTGCCATTTCCTCCTCCAGGGGATCCTCAATCCCCCCAGGGATTGAACTGTGTCTTCTGCATTGCAGGAGCATTCTTTACCATTGAGCCACCTGGGAGGGGGCAGCAGGTGAGGATGAAATCAAACAAGTCAAATTACATCTTCGGACATGGTTTTAATTAGTGCCACTCAGAGTGGGCCTTCGGACTGGGGTGGATTCTCAAAACTGTTGACTGCCAGCATAGGATGATAAAAGCGTTGAAACGGAGGGTAGATGTTCAGAAGTTTCTGGTAGCCACTTGAGAGGATAATTTCATGTTTACAGAAATCAATCACAAAAAAAATTTGGCTTATACTTTGTATGTCTTCTTAAATTTTATTTTCCAGTCATCCATTTCTATTAGATGTTATGAAAGGATCTGCAACTTGTTAGAAGTTAAAAACAAACCATAAAAGGGTCCCCTTACCACAGACAGTTAGAGAAGCACTGAATGATGGATGGGACTATGTTCGAAATCAGACAAACAGTATTTTTTCCCTTCAATCCAGTGAATAGAGATGCATAGAGGAAGATTGGATTCATTCCAGAAAAAAAGTAAAGAAGCAACGCGCGAAGTTTCCTGCTCATCTGAATTGTAACAAGAATGAATATCTTCCCATTTTTACCCCCATGTATCTCTCGGGGCTTCCTTTTGGCCCCAGGACATGTGGCGCCTTCATGGAACACAGCTGCAGAGTGGCTCAGGGGAACATCCTGGCGTCTTTGTCCTCCTGGAGAGCACTCCCTACCCTCAGGGTTCATCAACCACCCAAGGGGTACATCCTGAGAGGTAAGGAGTGTGAGGCTCTGAGATAGACAGGCTGCCAAGTTTGGCTTTGACGACGTGAGAGCCGGCCCAGTTGGAGGAGAATGTGCAAGTACAATCTGGTGTCCCAGCAAAGTACAGTTTCACAGATCAAACCAAATTCTGGGATCAGGAAGCTTACGTCCCAGGGTGCCATGATCACGGTCTTGGACTTATCAGTGGGGATCACCTTAAAGACAAATGTCTGAAGATAGAGCCCTTACAGAGAACTCTACCTTTTACCAGAGCTGTCCGCTCCAGAGCAATATTCTTGAATGTCAAGAATGCTACACTTTCAGGTAGATCTACCCACCTTAAAATTCCCTTAAAGTGTGACCTCCCCAAACACTTACAAGTGGTACCGTTGCTGTGGTTTAGTCACTAAAGTCGTGTTTGACTCTCTGCGACCCCGTGAACTGTAGCCCACCAGGTGTCCCTCTCTGTGGGATTTCCCAGGCAAGAATACTGGAGTGGGTTGCCATTTCCTT
Source organism: Bison bison bison (assembly GCF_000754665.1). NCBI lineage: Eukaryota > Metazoa > Chordata > Mammalia > Artiodactyla > Bovidae > Bison > Bison bison. Next base: position 2,562,773 of record NW_011494609.1, read on the forward strand.
TTCCAGGGGATCTTCCTGACACAGGGATCGAACCTGTGTCTCTTATGTCTCCTGCATGGGCAGGGCGATTCTTTACCCCTGAGCCACCAGGAAGGCCCATACAAATAGTACATGGGGCATAATTAACTTAATTATCCCAGAGGTGAGGGAAAGATTGCACATAAGCACAGAGGAAGAGCCTCTTCAACTGAAAATCAACTGGAAACAAAGATGATGTTTGGCAAAAATCTGTGTAAGCCAAAGGGCCTATATTTACTGAGCCTTTTTTTCAGGAGGATGCTGGGTAAAGAGGATTCTTAGGAACTGGTATCTCTCATCACATGATGTGGTTTTAAGGGCTCTTCTTTGGTCATTTACATGCTAAGTCACTTCAATCATGTCCAACTCTTTGCCACCCCATGGACTGTAGCCCACCAGGCTCCTCTGTCCATGGGATTCTCCAGGCAAGAATACTGGAGTGGACTGCCATGCCCTCCTCCAGGGGATCTTCCTGACCCAGGGATCGAACCTGTGTCTCTTATGTCTCCTGCATGGGCAGGGCGATTCTTTACCACTAATGCCACCTGGGGATTGGTCATTTGGTTTCACGCAAACAGCCACCTTCTGAGTGCAACATCTCTCCACATGGAAGGAAGAGCCCACAGAGACTTAAGTTGGAATTTGCCAAACGTCTCACTCCCGGAAAGGACAGAGCTAGACTTCCAACCCAGACAGCTGGACTCAGAAGCTGATCACCCTGTCGTCTGATGACCATGAGACCTCAAGCAAAGGGATTGGATGGAGCAGACTGCAGGGCCCGTGGTTTGCCCAGGACTGCAAGCACCCTCACTGCTCCTCTGCAGCTGTGTAGACCTCGCCTCTGATGCCCTGGGAGGTGAGTCTGACTCAAGGGAAGATTTTCTGACCTGGAATGTAGGCTGTTTTAATTAGAATATCCTGGAGAACACACCTTGCCAGTTGAGGACTCCAGAGAAGAAATCACTGAGCCCCTTTGCTCTGAGAGCTGCAAAGTAGAGGATGAGAGGGTTCCCCGAGGTAAGCCGCCCACACCTGCCAGCTGAAAAACCAGGCGGCCGCACAGCATCAGGAAGTGAAGTAATGAAATTACTGTCCATTGATCAGGCAGCTCAGAGCCCTGCAACGTGCCCCTGGAGGAGCTCGGTGACGTGAGGCTGATGTTTGCGGAATAACTTCTCTGGGGAATGAATCTAGAGATGAAGGATAAGTGAGTGAAGTTGCTCAGTCGTGTCCAACTCTTTGCGACTCCATGAACTGTAGGTCTACCAGGCTCCCCCGCCCATGGGATTTTCCAGGGGAGGATACTGGAGTGGGTTGCCATTTCCTTCTCCAGGGGATCTTCCCAACCCAGGGATGGAACCCAGGTCTACCCGCATTGTGGGCAGATGCTTTACCGTCTGAGCCATTAGGGAAACCTAATGATCAAAGAGAAATTTCTTTGAATTCCTTATTCTAGGGCAGGGCCGCCATCCTCAGATCTGCTGTGCAAAGTGGCCTGTGAGTGACACACACCTGGGTGACATACACCCCAACCTGCAGAAAAGCAAGGAAAACCTGGCTGCGTGTGTCCACACTGGCAGTCTCAGAAGCTTCTGTTAAAGCTGAAAATGCCAGGAGGGCCCTCGAGGTCTTTGGAGATCGTCACACACACCCGCTGAGCAGCCTTCGCTTGGGGACTAAGAGAAACTGCCTGGAGCCCGTGGAACGGTAATGAGCTGGCTTTGAAGGCGGCTGGAAAAGTTCCTCACAAACTGCACATACATCTATCACCCCAAGCCAGCCCCAGCGGGCCCCCGCCCTGCTCTGGTTTTACAAAACATTGGAAACGTTTGAACGCTGGAGAAAACTTACGACCTTGGAACACGTTGCCTGTTTTCTTACAACTTAATGAGACTAAATCGTTGATAAGTTCTGTTTGGAAGCCCATGAGTGCAACCCCCCGCCCCCATCCCAGGCTGGGCTGGGGGAGGCCCGAGCCCACTCTCCTCGATAGAATCCTGCAAGCGGTGCTCTCGAGGGTCGTCGGCCCCACCCCCCTCCTCTGGCTTGAATTCCCCAGTGATTTCTGGCAAAGCCACAGTGGTTTGAGCCTGTTGTGTCTTGGAAATTTATTTGAACCCCCTCCTAATATATTCCAAACGCTAGGAAAGCAGCCTTCTCTCCGTTAGGCGGAATTGGGGTGGGTGTTCTAGAAAAGTGATCCTGTTAGAATCGCAGAGTCGGGCAAAGTTGGAGAGGTTCCTTCATTCACTTGACCAATGTCCGCTGATGGTTCACGGCCTGCCAGGCCCCTGGCTGGCTCGGAGAACCCCAGGGGAGGTAAGAGAGGCTGACCTTTGCTCTCAAGCACCCACAGTGAGCTGCGATGCCCAACAAACATGGAAACAATCCTATACACACTGAGGAGCTTGGGAAAGGCATTTGTGTCTGTGATTCGGGAGAGGTTCCCAACCAGAGAAGGTTATGGGGGGCCGGGAGGTGGTGGAGGACAGGGAGGCCTGGCGTGCTGCAGTCCATGGGGTCCCAAAGAGTAGGACACGACTGAGCGACTGAACAACAACATTGGGGGAGGCAAGCCCCTCAGTCCTGTGCAGGCTGGGGCAGAATATAATCAGGATTTATTAAGTGCTTCCTCGATGAAAAGAGGTCCTGTGAGGGAAAGTGGCTCCGCTGCCCTCAAGGAACTTAATAGAGAGTTGAGGCGGCCGGACGTCATCTGCCTGTCCTGCTGGAAATACCACAGCTCGGCCAGTGAAAGCCCAGAAGGACGGTTCTCACCTCAGGGCTCAGCTGTGTGACCTCGGGCAAGTTTCTTGACCTCTCTGTGCTTCAGTTGCCCCACGTGTGGAACAGTAAGAATGCCCAAATCTCTCCCCTGTGAATGTTGTGAGAAATAAGTGAGTGGAACACTCAGAACCGGGCAGGCCCAGGTCACACCAAGCACTTACTCTACACGGCCGTTTCTCCTAATATTATTTCTGTGACCCTTTATCCACACCCCTCTTTGCCCCAGTGTTAGTTCCTTAGTCAGGTCCGACTCTGCGATCCCATGGACTGTAGCCAGCCAGGCTCCTCTGTCCATGGGAATCTCCAGGCAAGAACACTGGAGTGGGTAGCCATGCCCTCCTCCAGGGGAATCTTCCCAACCCAGGGATCGAACCCAGGGCTTTGGCACTGCAGGCAGAGTCTTTACCGTCTGAGCCACCAGGGGAGCCCAAGGCACCTCTGACCCTGCTTTGCCGTTCTACATGCCCACGTTGGCCTTGGGAGGCAAGGTCTATGTGGCAGGAGTTCAGGGACCAGGCCTGCCCCGGAAGCAATCAGTCTTTGCCGAAGGGAGGTTGGTCTTTGCTGAAGGAGGAGGAGGGACAGGTGGTTTCAGGTTTGGAGCCAGGAGGGCTTTGGCAGGAAAGGTGTGTCTGGCCACGTTTCCTCGCTGCTTTCAGGCACAATAGCCTTAACAGGACGGGGTAAGAATACATTCCTCCAAGTGCTATTGGCTGTAGCTGGTCCTGCAGGGGTTGGCCAGTGAGACCAGTGTGTCCCCCTACCCCATGGTGGGGGGAGGTTGACTGACCACAAGGGAAGGGGTGTCATGACTCACAGTTGTCCCAAGCCTGGCTTCCCCTAAGGCGTCACCAGGATTCTGGGGAAGACGGTACAGGAATAAGGAGAAGAGGCTCTGGGATGCTGGGCTAGGCTCTCGGGGTTCCCCCAGTGTTGGCCCTGGGGGTGCTTCCAAGCAGAAAGTGCTGGAAGATGCCCCCTGCATGCGCCCAGGAGCAGGGGCTGAGCCGCAGACCCTCGGGCGTCTGTCCCACTGGAGGGCACCCTGCCTCACAGGAGCTGCCAGCCAGCATCACGTTGGAACACAGCCCCTTGGCGTTTTCACCCTCAGCTTCCTGACACCCCTGAGCATCTTCAGGAAAGCAGGAGGCTGGGGACGGAAGATGTGAGACCGCAGCGGGTGCTGCCGGTCCCCGTCCCTTCACCCTCAGTTTCCTGTCACCCTGAGCGTCTTCAGGAAAGCAGGAGGCTGGGGAAGGAAGATGTGAGACCACAGTGGGTGCTGCCGGTCCCTGTCCCCCACAGGTCAGCTGGAATGGGGCTCTCCCCGCGGCACGAACTTGAGACGATTCAACGCCTCCCTCCCAACACAGCAGAGTACGTGCCCATCTGGCCGTCGCGGGAAGCGCTCCTGCTGATCCACAGGCCCTGGCCCAGGCTTGGCGTGTCTTGTGTCAACCGGCCCCGGGGCAGCGAGGCAACCAAGTGATTCTACTTAGAGATGAGACCAGACAGGTGGGCCTCCGCTCCCCCAAAGCCCAGGAGGTAAAAAGGACATGCCTCGGGAACAGCATCAGTCCCAGAACCAGTCAGAAGCCCCCACAGCAGGAGGCGGTCCAGCTCAGAGTGGAGAGGGGGAGCAAGAAGACTGCCTTCCAGGGCGAAGACCACGGCTTCAGGGTGCTGCTCCCAGGATGGCGGGCACCCCAGGACAGGCACTCCAGGAGATGCAGGGGGCCTTTCTGGGTCAGAAAGGAGCTTTGTTTCTGTCTCCTTCTGTGATTCGAATTTACTCTCTAAGTCAATAAAGACTAGTTCGGCCAAAAGTAGGATTGATTTTTTTTTGGCTTAGGTGTGAGTCTTCATCCAATTCAATCATGGCCATTTCTAGAAGCACAGAGCCAGGGCCGCTGGGGCATTGACTTCCAGCAGATGTCATTTGTGACCCTTTTAGGAGGCTGGGTTCTGCAGCAGGTCAACTGGGTGTGGCCACGGATGCGACCAACCCAGAGCCCCGGGTGCCCACATACCGGGTCGACATACCATCAGTTCCCTTTTCCCAGTGGGACCTCTCTCAATGATAACAGGAATTCAGAAAGTCCGTCTGAGGCTGCTAGCATGCCCGCATCTTTACACTTGCCAGTTCAGTTCAGTCAGTCATTCATGTCCGACTTTTGTGACCCCACGGACTGCAGCATGCCAGGCCTCCCTGTCCACCACCAGCTCCCGGAGTTTACTCAAATTCATGTCCATCGAGTCAGTGATGCCATCCAGCCATCTCACCCTCTGTCATCCGCTTCTTCTCCTGCCTTCAATCTTTCCCAGCATCAGGGTCTTTTCAAATGAGACCCTTGCCAAAGTCATTCCAATTTTTATTATTTTTAAGGTAACACTGGATGCTTTGGTGCTCAGAAAGGCAACTACCGGTCTCTGTATCTTTTTTATGACTTGGAATGATTTTCCTTCTGAGCGTGTTTCAGAGGTACCTTCTCGTTTTCCCGCATTTTGGCTCATGCCAGCAGGCTGCTTCCCAGAATCTCTCATGACTCAGTGCCAACTCCCAGGAACGTAATCAGTTGCAAATGTTTCTGGGTGGATGACTGGTGCGTGCGGTAACTTTATCACTTCTCCCATTTTTCACTGTGAGCAAACTGTAGAAATCTCACACGAGACCACCTTCTTCCCTTCTCCCCCACCTCCTCACCCTGCCCCGCCACCCCGAACAGTCCTCTAAAAATGCTGAAAGTAGCAGCCAAGAAGGACCGCTTGTCTGAGGCCAGGAAGGCGGGACTGATGGGGTCAGGCTCAACGTTCATATAGGTCAACAGCACAGGCCTGGTGGTTGGCGGGAGCCGCTGTCTGTTTCAGCAATCTCCAACAGCACGGGGGAGTCTGCTCTTTTCATGAGACTGAGTGTCCCCCCAGTGTGTGGCCCCACCTGACTCATCCCGGGTCTCCAGGAGAGCTGGTTACGACAAAGTTGGCTCAGGGGTACCCCCAACCCCGCAACCTAGGTTGTGTCGAAGACCCAGATCAGAAGAGTAGTTTTCTTGATGGCTCTGACCATCTCCTCCCTGTAACGCGTAGCTATAGTCCAAGAGCTTATTTGTGGTGTCCTACCCCATGCCAGGCACCCTGCTCAAAGCCCGGAGCCAGCTTGGGGGCCACAGAGAGAAACCAGATGAGAAAAGTGGACCCTTAGAAGGAGCGCTAAGGGCAAAAGTGGGCCGGGGACAGAGTTTCGGGGGTCAGCTCTCACGAGGATGAGCCTCGGGGGACAAAGCCTGTCTGAGGGTAAACAGCATGTCTGCCTGGACATCTGTCTCCCTGAGGTCCACACCCTCCTCCCGGCAGGAAAGTCCACAGTGGGTGGGGGGGAGTCCGGCCAGGCCATCGGCCCTCTGTGTCAGTTTCTGGGGGCTGTTGCAAACAAGTACGACAGAACAGGCAGCTTAAACCGCGCAGAGTTGCTGTCTGAAAGATCTGGAGGCTGGAGATCTGAGAGCACAGTGTCGGCAGGGTTGGTGGCTTCTGGAGGCTGTGATGGGGAATCCAGCCTCTCCAGGTGCTCCTGGGGGCTGCCGTGACCCTCGGCTCCAGCCTGCAGATGCATTCCTCCTACCTCTGCCCCCGTCTTCCTGTGGCCTTCTCCCCTCCGTGTGCCTGTGTCTCCCTGCATCTCTACACAGCCCTTTCCTAAAGACATCAGTCCCATGGGATTAGGGGCCCATCCGAACCTGGTATGACCTCGTCGTAATGAAGTGTATCTGCAAAGATACCAATTTTCAAAGAAGGTCACATTCGGGGGCCCCGGGTGGACGTGAACATTGGGGGCTGGAGTTGGGAGGCCAGAGTTGGTGTATTAAGTTGAGAACATGCAGATGACGACCTGCTGACTGAGGACACCCAAGCCACCCACCCAGTGTCCGCAGGCCACTCCGCCAGCATCTGAGCTCCAGCCCTGGGGAGGTGAAGGTAGCGGGTCATTTAGATTCAAGGTGCAGTTGCAATGCATTCACATAGAGAAAGTAAAGTTACAAGATTTGTCACTTACAGATCCCAGCAAAGGAGGCACGCAGAGAGCTTCAGGAAGGGCCATCGTCCCTCCTAGGTCACGGCGGGCAGGGGATGGACAGCAGGACAGCAGGCACCGATGACCTCTCAGGTGCTTGGGACAAAGGTCGTCCAGTTTTCTCAGGCTGAGCCCTGAGCTGTTACTTTATTTGCTTATTTTTGTTGTTTTTGTTCAGTGGCTAAGTTGTGTCTAACTCTTTGCAACCCCATGGACTGCAGCATGCCAGGCCTTCCTGTCCATCACCAACTCCCGCAGTTTAACCAAACTCATGTCCACTGAGTTGGTGATGCCATCCAACCATCTCATCCTCTGTTGTCCCCTTCTCCTCTCGCCTTCAATCTTTCCCAGCATCAGGGTCTTTTCAAATGAGTCAGTTCTTTGCATCAGGTGGCCAAAGTATTGGAGCTTTAGCTTTAGCATCAGTCCTTCCAATGAATATGCAGGGATTATTTCCTTTAGAATGAACTGGTTGGATCTCCTTGCTGTCCAAGGGACTCTTGAGAGTCTTCTCCAGCACCGAAATTCAAAAAGTATAAATTCTTTGGCACTCAGCCTTCTATGTGGTCCAACTCTTACATCCATGCAAGACTACTGGAAAAACCATAGCTTTGGCTACGTGGACCTTTGTCGGCAAAGTGATGTCTTTGCTTTTTAATACATTGTCTAGGTTCATCACAGCTTTCCTTCCAAGAAGCAAGCATCTTACAATTTTATGGCTACAGTCACTGCCCAGAGTGATTTTGGAGCCCAAGAAAAGAAAATCTGTCACTGCTTCTACTTTTCCCCCTTCTGTTTGCCATGAAGTGATGGGACCACAAGGCATGATCTTAATTTTTTAATGTTGATTATTTATTTTTTGTTGATTATGCATTTTTATGGAAGTATAATTGCTTTACAATGCTGTGTTAGTCTCTGCTGCAGAATTAAGTGAATCAGCTATAAGTACACATATGTCCTCTCCCTCTGAGCCTCCCTCCCACCTCCCCTCTTCCATCCCACCCCATAAGTCATCACAGAGCATCAGGCTGAGCTCTGTGCTCTATAGAGCAGCCTCCCTAAGTGGTTATTTTAAAAGGTGTCCTGGGAAAAGCAATGTGAGAGGGAACGGGGGGTGAGACTCCTAACCTCAGGTCCTGATCTAAATGTCCAGTCTCGGAGTGAGAGTGGCATGCTGTGAAACGTGCAGGGAGCAACTCAGAGAAGCTGTTTTCTCATCACAGGGGTCCCTGCCCTGCCCTGCCCTGCCCTCCATGGTCTCCACAGGGAGTGATGCTGGGGGTACACCCATCTCACTTAGCATAGGAGCCATTGATGGCGTAAGGAAGACGCAGAGAGAGAGCAAACAGGTCACTAGGACCAGAGAAGGCCAGTGGTGAGGACCAAGGCCAGTAGGATGGAGTCAGGAAGGACCAGGGAAGTGGTGGCCGATGGTCCGGGGCCCTAAGTGGGGACGAGATGGGGAAATGGGGCCAGCTGTGTGTAAAAGGTGGAAATGGATGAGGAATGGGCACCAAATGCCAAGAACCCAACTCCTCAGATACCATGTGAGAAACCCCAGCCAAGAGAAAGTCTGGCCACCCACCTAGATCTCTCTTGACAGGATGACTCTCAGCAAACCACTCACTTTCAGTTCAGTTCAGTTGCTCAGTCATGTCCAACTCTGCAACCCTGTGAATTGCAGCATGCCAGGCCTCCCTGCCCATCACCACCTCGAGGAGTTCACCTAAACTCATGTCCATCGAGTCGGTGATGCCATCCAGCCATCTCATCCTCTGTTATCCTTTTCTCCTCCTGCCCCCAATCCCTCCCAGCATCAGAGTCTTTTCCAATGAGTCAACTGTTCGAATGAGGTGGCCAAAGTACTGGAGTTTCGGCTTTAGCATCAGTCCTTCCAAAGAAATCCCAGGGCTGATCTCCTTCAGAATGGACTGGTTGGATCTCCTTGCAGTCCAAGGGACTCTCAAGAGTCTTCTCCAACACCACAGTTCAAAAGCATCAATTCTTCGGC
>NW_011494609.1:2571996-2587755 GCF_000754665.1 Bison bison bison
ATCTGCATATCTGAGGTTATTGATATTTCTCCCGGAAATCTTGATTCCAGCTTGTGCTTCTTCCAGCCCAGAGTTTCTCATGATGTACTCTGCATAGAAGTTAAATAAGCAGGGTGACAATATACAGCCTTGATGTACTCCTTTTCCTATTTGGAACCAGTTTGTTGTTCCATGTCCAGTTCTAACTGTTGCTTCCTGACCTACATATAGGTTTCTCAAGAGGCAGGTCAGGTGGTCTGGTATTCCTGTTTAAGAATTTTCCACAGTTTATTGTGATCCACACAGTCAAAGGCTTTGGTATAGTCAATAAAGCAGAAATAGATGTTTTTCTGGAACTCTCTTGCTTTTTCGATGATCCAGCAGATGTTGGCAATTTGATCTCTGGTTCCTCTGCCTTTTCTAAAACCAGCTTGAACATCTGGAAGTTCACGGTTCACGTAATGCTGAAGCCTGGCTTGGAGAATTTTGAGCATTAATTTACTAGCATGTGAGATGAGTGCAGTTGTGTGATAGTTTGAGCATTCTTTGGCATTGCCTTTCTTTGGGATTGGAATGAAAACTGACCTTTTCCAGTCCTGTGGCCACTGCTGAGTTTTCCAAATTTGCTGGCCTATTGAGTGCAGCACTTTCACAGCATCGTCTTTCAGGATTTGAAATAGCTCAACTGGAATTTCATCACCTCCACTAGCTTTGTTCGTAGTGATGCTTTCTAAGGCCCACTTGACTTCACATTCCAGGATGTCTGGCTCTAGGTGAGTGATCACACCATCGTGATTATCTTTAGGGCACCTCAAATTTTCCCTCAGCTTATAATTGCTAAAAGTCCTCCCTGAAGTGATTGGACACAGACTGGCTAGAAAATGAATTTTACGAGGATCTACACCAGTGAAGAGGTTATTTAACATCTGGGTCTCAGTAACAGGTATTAAACTGTTGTTGTTGCCATGACGATGGCCAAGCCCCCCAGCTGTCTTGGGATCACTTGTAAAAACACTCAATATATTCTCAAAAGAAAAGTTCTTTTAAGTCGCTAAAATTTAAATATAGGTTGGGACCGCCTAGTGCTTTGGGGGCGTCTAGGAAGGCAATATTTTTAAGTGAATCGAATACAGGATCGTCGTTATTAAGGTAAACTTCATTCATTCTCTTGGCCATTCCATAGACAACGCGTTCACACCTGCCCAGCAATGCTCTGGATGCTGGAGACAGAGCCACGAGCAGTGCAGGTTGGGGTCTCATAGTACAGTTCTGGAGGGAGGGAGTTGTGAGAAAATTAGCAACTTGGGCTTTTGGGGGAGGGCATCAGTGTTCAGGGGAACAATTAAACATGGCAGGGAGGGGTTGTGTGTGCGGCGAGGCTGTGGGAAGCTGGCCAACATAGGGGTCCCCCAAAAGGTGACACTTGAGTGATGACCTGAAGGAGGAGAGGAAGTTCTCTGATTCGAGTTCATCCTTGGCTTCTGCATCCTTACCTGGCACAGGTGACTTCCTCCAACTGCCACAGGAGCCTAGGGTCCACACTTAAAAGCAGCTGTGCGGTTGACCAGAATCTCTGAGGACAGTCTCTCTGACCTCTGTCCAGCCTGTGTCTCGTACAACCCCCAGACGCGATTCCTGTCCACCTGCCCATCTCCTCTGGGAGACAGCCAGAGGAGGTGCTGTCTCTGTCAGAAGCAGGTGATGGCAGAATGTCCTCCAGGGCCTCTGTGGGGGTCTCCTAGGGAGGCCTGCACACCTGTCAGGGGGTCTCTGCATCCCCCGGGCGGCTCGTATTACCCCGGGAACCCACACGTTACTTCTCATCAATTCACTTTTCAACACCAAATACATCTTTCTCACTTTACAGCATTTTCTTACACGTCTACCACTCCTGGCTTCGACAAGAATTCTTGGTAGCTGAGAGCGTGTGCATGTGTGTGTGTGTGTGTGTGTTTAATGAACACCTGAAGGAATAGAATAGTCTTGCTTGAAGCAAACCCCCTTTCTTTCAGTCTTCACTTCTGCCGATAGAAATGGTGGCAGGATGGACAAGTTTCCTTCTAAAGAGTCATCAAAAATTGACCCTCTAGGCATGATGACATGTGATCATGTGAGAAGCCCATCCTGTAGACATTTACGGAGCACCTGGATCACCAAGACATTGTGCATGATTTGAGGACTGAAAGGAAGGAGGGGAAAAAACCCACAGTCTGATTCTCAAGGGCTCACAACCTACCTGGGCACCAGACATAAAGGTCACCATCACCGTTGCTAAGCAACTAGAATATGCCCAGGGCATCATGGGAACCCAGAGAAGTGGCATTCAACACAATCTGGGGTCACCGTAGCCAGGAAGGGCAGAACCGCTTTGCCCTTCTCCAAGGGTCAGCTAGAAAGGGGGTCCTTCATTTCCCCCAGGTCATCCTGAAGAACCTCTTAGCTCTTCCTGCCCTGGGCTCCCCTATCTATGGGCCAACTTGAGAAGGTCACTAACTCACCCCTTGAGCATCACAAGGCCTCACTCTAGCAGCACCAGGTGGGAAAGAAGACAAACAGAAGACACTGGCTTGTGGTCAGGGCAACAATCCAGCTGTGCTCTCTGGCGGAGACCGGGCCTGGCCATGCCCAGGCCCCCACCCCTAGTGAAGTCACAGGAGACTCCAGGACACAAGAACCTCCTTCTCCCACAGCTTGGAGGCACCTCCCTTCCTCCTAGCTTACCTGCTCTTCCAGGAGTGGCTTGACGAGTTCTTGGTGGTCACACCCCTGGGGCAATGCCATTTCTGTTACCCACTGGGTCACTTGGTGAACAGGTACTTGAGTCCCAAGCATGTGCCAAGTGCTGAGCTGGGATCCAGACCCAGACTGCCTCCACGGAGCTTAGAGACCAGCTAGAAGACAGACATCTACCACATAATTGCACAAACCATCTGAAGACGCATCTCTCCAAGTTCTGGGAGAGAGAGACTGGACATCCTGTAAGAAGGGGATCTGGCCTGCTAGGGGAGTCAAGGAGAGCTTCCTGGAGGAGGTGAACATGAGTAGCTATTCACTGGGATGGGGACAGGAACAGTGTGTCTGGGAGAAGGAACAGCATGTGCAAAGGCCTCTCAGTGGAGTGGAGCTTGCTGAATATGAGGGACCCGCACAGGCCTTGGGAGCTGGAGCTGAGAAGGAAGGAGCCTGGAGGAAGAGGAGGATGGAGAGGTGGGAGGGCCTGCAATCTGCCCCCCCACTCTGAGCACAGCTGCTTGCTGAAACTGCTGGAGAGCTGCTCTCTTTGAAAGGAGCAAGGAGCTCGCCTCACTCCCACCACCACTTACAGCTCATCGCAGGCGTGTCCTCTGGAAGATCTGGCCAAAGGAGGAGGACTCCCCAGGGGCATGAGGCCATGAGCCAGCAGTGGCGGGGACTCATCTTCGGGGCCCGAGGTTGCTCTCTGCCCACACCGCTGCCAGGCAAGGCTGCAGGGCACCACCACCCCTCCCTGCCTGCCAGAGACCTGTTCCCTGAGTTGAGGGCTCATTAGTGTCAGAGGCTTGGCATGGGGACCATCTCGTTTAACTTCACTCCCCTGCAATTGATCCGTCATGCGGGGCCCAGACGGCTGCCCCTGCCACATGTTTCTGATTCACTTAATGGCCCAGGCCTCTGCCGAGCCGTCCTCGGGGTCTGACAGGCTCACGGTTCTCTGGAAAGCCCTTTCAGAAGGTTCCTTCCGGTCTCCTTACACAACCATTTTAGCAGTTTGTTTTTTTTTTTAATAATAATTTTGTGTTTTCTGATCCTTTAAAAACCATCAGGTAGTCCACATTATGCAAACATAACTACTTCAAATAGGTAAGACACACACAGTATAAAATAGGAAAACCACGAGCAGGTACACAGGAAAAAGCAAACCTTAGAGAAAACAAACTCAGAGTCACCAAAGGGGAAAGGCGGAAGGGAGGGATAAATTGGGAATTTGGAACTAGCAGATACACACTGTTATATATAAAAGAGATTAAAAAACAAACAAGGACCTACGGAATAGCACACGGAACTACATTCAGTATCTTGTAATAACCTACAGTTGGAGAAGGAAATGGCAACCCACTCCAGTGTTCTGGCCTGGGAAATGCCATGGACAGAGGACCCTGGCGGGCTACAGTCCATGGGGTCACGAAGCGTCTGACACAACTGAGCAGCTAAACCACCACCAAACCAATAACCTATAATGGAAAAGAATCTTGTATATATAACTGAGTGACTTTGCTCTATATCTGAAACACAAATCAGCTCTACTTCAGTTGTTTAAAAAGCTTAAAAGGTCCGGTGGGGCCGAGGGGTGGGATCCAGGGCTTTCACTGCCGCTTCGCTGTTGTTCAGGCACTAAGTCACGCCTGACTCTCCGCAACCCCACGGACTGCAGCACGCCAGGCCTCCCTGTCCTTCCCCACCTCCTGGGGTTTGCTCAAGCTCATGTCCATTGAGTCGGTGATGCCATCCAACCATCTCATCCTCTGTTGCCCGCTTCTCCTCCTGCCTTTCCCAGCATCGGGGTCTTTTCCAATGAGTCGGCTCTTCACATCAGGTGGCCAAAGTATTGAAGCTTCAGCTTTAGCATCAGTCCTTCCAATGAATGTTCAGGATTGATTTCCATTAGGATGGACTGGTTTGATCTCCTTGCTGTCCAAGAAACTCTCAAGCGTCTTCTCCAGCACCACAGTTCAGAAGCATCACTTCTTTGGCACTCAGCCTTCTTTCAGGTCCAGCCCTCACATCTGTACATGACTATGGGAAAAACCATAGATTTGACCCTACACACCCTTGTTGGCAAAGCGATGTCTCTGCTTTTTAATAGACTGTCTAGGTTTGTCATAGGTTTTCTTCCAAGGAGCAAGTGTCTTTTAATTTTGTGGCAACAGTCACCATCTGCAGTGATTTTGGAGCCCAAGAAAATGAAATACGACACTGTTCCCACTTTTTCCTCATCTATTTGTATGAAGTGATGGGACTGGATGCCATGATCTTCACTTTTTGAATGTTGAGTTTTAAGTCAAGTTTTTCACTCTCACCTTCATCAAGAGGCTTTTGAGTTCCTCTTCACTTTCTGCCATAAGGGTGGTGTCATCTGCATATCTGAGGTCATTGATATTTCTCCCGGCAATCTTGATTCCAGCTTGTGCTTCCTCCAGCCCAGCGTTTCTCATGATGTACTCTGCATAGTTAAATAAGCAGGGTGACAATACACAGCCTTGACGTACTCCTTTTCCTATTTGGAACCAGTCTGTTGTTCCATGTCCAGTTCTAACTGTTGCTTCCTGACCTGCATATAGGTTTCTCAAGAGGCAGGTCAGGTGGTCTGATATTCCCATCTCTTTAAGACTTTTCCACAGTTTGTTGTGATCCACATAGTCAAAGGCTTTAGTGTAGTCAATGAAGCAGAAGTAGATTTTTTTAAAATTCCTTTGCTTTTTCTATGATCCAGTGGATGTTGGCAACTTGATCTCTGATTCCTCTGCCTTTTCTAAATTCAGCTTGAACATCTGGAAGTTCTTGGTTCAGGTACTGATGAAGCCTAGCTTGAAGGATTTTGAGCATAATCTTGCTAGCATGTGAAATGAGTTCTATTGTACAGTCATTTGAACATTCTTTGGCATTGCCTTTCTTTAGGACTGGAATGAAAACTGACCTTTTCCAGTTCTATGGCCACTGCTGAGTTCTCCAAATTTGCTGGCGTATTGAGCACAGCACTTTCACAGCATCGTCTTTTAGGATTTGAAATAGCTCAGCTGGAATTTCATCACCTCCTCTAGCTCTGCTTGTAGTAATGCCTCCTAAGGCACACTTGACTTCACGCTCTAGGATGTCCGGCTCTAGGTGAGTGACCAGACCGTTAGGTCATTTAGAGCTTTTTTGTACAGTTGTGTGTTTTTGTCACCTCTTCTTAATCTCTTCTGCTTCTGTTAGGTCCTTACTGGTTTTGTCCTTTATCGAGCCCATCTTTGCATGAAATGCTCCCTTGGTATCTCCAATTTTCTTGAAGAGATCTCTGGTCTTTCCCATTCTATTGTTTTCCTCTATTTCTTTGCATTGTTCACTTAAGAAGGCTTTCTTATCTCTCCTTGCTATTCTCTTGTGCTCTGCATTCAGGAGAACTTTCTGTTTCTCCTTTGCCTTTCACTTGCCTTCTTTTCTCAGCTGTTTGTAAGGCCTTCTCAGACAACCGTTTTGCCTTCTTTCATTTCTTTTTCTTGGGGATGGTTTTGGTCACCACCTCCTGTACATGGCCACTGCCATGGCCTGGGTTCAGATCCTGAGATCCCAAAAACTGCGGCATGACCCCCGCCCCCCAAAAAACCTTACAGTTCTATTAGTAATGTAAAAAAAAAAAAGCAAGTCTTTATCCGGCCCCATTCTCCATCCACCCAGTTCCCCAACTCCCCAGACATAACCCGTATGAACCAGTTGCTCACTGGTGTTCTAGCATATGTACCATGAATTTGCCATAAGCCACCAAACCCCATGGTACTCATCAATAGAACAGTTTTCAACTTCAAAATGCAGTTTTCAACTTTACTCAAGCTCAACTTCCTAGGAATATTCTAGCTTGAAATATACTTTTCATTTAGGGTTAAGTTTCTCAACCTCGGTACTATTGGCAGTTAGGGCCGGATCACTCTGCCTTGGGTGTCATCCTGTTCATCCCCGACTCTACATGTTGATGTCACTAGCCCAGCTGTGACACTGACCTCCACCCAGTTGTGACAATCAAAAGTGTCCCCAGATATTTCTAAATGTTCTCGAAGAAGGACGTGGTGGGGGACGGAGGGGCAAAAATCCCCTCCATAGAAGAATCACTGACTTACTGGGATGATTTAGAATGTACTCTCCACCTAGGATTTGAGGGACTTACAAGAGATTCCAAACCCCAATAAGAGTAAAATCAGATATTAAAGACTGACTCTAAATTGAAAATTAGTAAAGCCTGGTGATGGATATATGAGCGTTCATTACAGTACACTTGCTGTTCCTGTGTGTTTGAAACTTTTCATAGTAAAAATGGTTAAGTGCATATTTTAAGAAAGAGGGGAGACAAAGACAGAAATTTGAAAATGAGCATTATGTACAATGTCCTAAGTAAGAGCTCGTGCACTTGAATCTGGAAGCCATGCAGTCAACCCCAAGATATAACATGATCAGTTAGAAACTCCAGAGTCGAGGGATAAGAAAGAAAAATAAACCAGTTGTTCAGAAGAAGCACAACTCTCGCTAACAACCAAACCAGCAAAAATTGTTAGGGGACAATGGCGCTGACTCAAAGACTCAGCAGACACGCAGCTTTTCTCGAGCACCGCTGGAAACACTCCATCAGACTGTAGGATGGACCTGAGAATTTGTTTTCTTACTACTTTAGAAGTGGGCCAGTGAGATAAGACTCATGTGGGATTTAGTGAAAGTAATTCTGAAAGGAATGAAAACAATGTATACAGGTCTCTAAAGACTGGAATTAAGCCAAAAGCAAACTTCAAGAGGAACTAAAAGCTGGATGGCCTCAGAAATACTATTTTTCTCCAAACTTTTAGTAAGTCCAAGGTAATAACCCCTGACTTTCCTGGAAGGCAGCTGGTCAGGGGATCCCATTTAAGCCCCCATTGGCCCCCCATCTTACAGCTGGAGGCAGGGGTTAAGGGTTTGGTAAAACCAATCGTCCTCAGTGAAGTGGGACACGTCAGAGAGTTTGAGGTGCCCCCTGCCTCACTACTCACCTCTCCTCCTCTCAGCCTCCCAATAGCCATCAGACATCTCCTGGGGATGGTCCAGCAAAAACATGCTTGGTCTTTCAAACTCTGAAATTTCACGTTATTATCATGTTAACCTTCTCATTGCAGTGACAGCAACATCACGGTGAAGTACCAACAGAACCTCCAGCTCTTGTAAATGCCACTTCCCCTTGAGATATGGTCAAATACAGAATAGAAGTAGATGCAAATGTATTTAAAAAAAAAACACTTAGTGCTATTTTTTTCCAATTTCAGGTGTAAATGCTGTCTTATGATATCTGTCTTTGTCTGACTGACTTCACTCACTATGACAATCGCTGCAGCCAGGCATGTTGCTACAAATGACATTATTTCGTTCTTTTCATGGCTGAGTAATATTCCACTGTATACATGTACCACATCTTCTTTATCCATTCCTCCATCAATAAGTATCTAAATTGCTTCCATGTCCTGGTTATTGTAAATAGCACTGCAATGAACATTGGGATGCATTTATCTTTCTGAATTATGATTTTCTCCAGAGGTATGCCCAGGAGTGGGGTTGCAGAATCATATACAAAACAGAAACAGAGTCACAGATGCAGAAAACATACTTATGGACACCAAGCAGGGAAACTGGGAGACTGGGAATTGATTTATACACACTACTATATACAAAATAGATAACCAACAAGGACCTACTATATAGCACAAGGAACTCTTTGCAATACTCTCTAATGATCTATATGGGAAAAGACTCTAAAAAAGTATAGATACATGAGTATGTATGACTGAGTCACTTTGCTGTACAGGAGAAACTAACACAATATTTTAAATCAACTATACTCCAGGGAAAATTTTTTTAAAATACTTCAGTCTATTTTTTCTGAATATTTCAGAGAGAAAAAATGAAGCTTGAACGACCCAAAACCCTTGAAGACTTGGGCAACCTTAAGATAACTGCAGGCTCAAAGTGAAAGTGAAGTTGGTCGGTCCTGTCCGACTCTTGCTACCACATGGACTGTAGCCTACCAGGCTCCTTCATCCATGGGATTTTCCAGGCAAGAGTACTGGAGTGGGTTGCCATTTCCTTCTCCAGGGGATCTTTCCAATCCAAGGACTGAACCCAGGTCTCCCGCATTGCAGGCAGACACTCTACCGTCTGAGCCACAAATGCTAGTCAAAGAGCCCATCTATTTAGGGAACTTGCAGTCCTTTGCATTTTGCTGGGTTATTGAAGGTGGTATATTTGATGGTTGTCTTTGATCTTCTGTGAGGTAAGGGTCCTTCTCTGGTCCAAACAGACTGCACTTACTCCTGATGTGATAGTTAAAGTGTCAGTCCCTCAGTTGTGTCCAGCTCTTTGCGAGTCCATGGACTTTCACCATGGGCTGTAGTCGAGGCTCCTCTGACCATAGAATTCTCCAGGCAAGAATACTGGAGTGGGTTGCTATTTCCTTCTCCAGGGTATCTTCCTGACCCAGGGATTGAACCCTGGTCTCCTGCATTGCAGACAGATTCTTTACCATCTGAGCCACCAGGGAAGCCCCTTACTCCTTATGCCAGGAATTACAAAACCTAATTTCTGATGAGGAATCATCTGTAACAAGCAGCCCCCAAAAGACCTGGGGACCCAAAGACTGAAGGCTCTTTACCTAATCCAAGAATGGTTCACTGAATCTAGCTGTTACCTTGAATCTATCCATTCAACCCTAAGACTCCAAACCTCTTTAAAATATGGCATTTGAATCTCCACTTGTTAGAAATCAATTACCAAGCCTCCAAAACCTGAAGCAACTCCCATCTCTTGAGTTTACATGGAGAAAGTGCAAAAGGTGCTGAAGAAGGAGAGTGTGTCATGGCCAGGCCTGCCTCCTTCCTTTCTCTCTCTGCATGGGTTTAAGAAATACCTCAAACCCCTAGGGCCCCCTGAATGGGTTTGAGGTTGCAGAGTCATTTACTTTTCAATTATGAAAAGCCACGCAAGCTTTTTCGCTTGATATCCAAAAACACCGTGTCTCTGGCCTGATATTTACAATCCCTCCAGCAAGCAAAATGCAATTGGCACCCGCCCCAGTAGCCAGGATTAATAGCGGAGAGCATTGTGGTTTTGTTATTAAGTTACTCTCGGCAATTAGTAAATTTATTGTTCTAATTGTTTTCACATGGCTGCTCCACCACACATGTCTTACTTCGAGGATGTCCTTACAGTCTTGCCCCCATCATCATATTTCAATGTGATCACTGCCCATCTCCGCAAACTGTCCAATCCCATCAAAAGCTGATTTGCAGTCGGGTCAGAGGGAAGGAGGAGTAAGAGTTCATTCCAAAGTCCAAGGCATATTTGGATAAAACCCGGAGAAATTTTGTTTTGGCTTATTGAGCGTCTGCAACTGCACTCCCAGATGGAGGGGCTGGGGAGGGGATGGCCATCTGTGGTTGATGCTTGGGTGTTGGTGCTCAGTCGGTCAGTCATGTCAGACTCGGTGACCCACATGGACTGTAGTCCGCCTGGCTCCTTTGTCCGTGAGATTTCCCAAGCAAGAATATTGGAGTGGGTAGCCATGCCCTCCTCCAGGGGATCTTCCCCACCCAGGGACTGAACCCGGGTCTTCCACATTGTGGGCAGATTCTTTACTGTCTGAGCCACCAGGGAAGCCCCAGGGATTGATTGCACAGGAAAGTCCAAATTCTTCCCAGCTTCAAATTCGTTACTCTTTCTAAATCGCAACTCCCGGTCCCTCTTAATCCTCCAATGGAATCGTCAGATGGTAGGGGCAGGGGTGACTTCCTGGGGCCTGGGAGAAAGCAAGAAATGAAGTCGCTCAGTTGTGTCTGAGTCTTTGCGACCCCATGGACAGTAGCCTACCAGGCTCCTCCGTCCATGGGATTTTCCAGGCAAGAATACTGGAGTGGGTTGCCATTTCCTTCTCCAGGGGATCTTCCCGACCCAGAGATTGAACCTGGGCCTCCCGCATTGCAGGCAGATGCTTTAGCGTCTGAGCCACCAGGGAAGTACTTAGTTTTAACATCGAGGACTAAGATTCTGCCCAGAATCCAGTCTTAGCTGCCTTTGGGAGTCTTGGCTGATCCTGGTTCTGGACTCAGGGACTTGATGCCCTGGCTCCTCTGACTCAGGGAAAGGCCACTGTCTCTGGTGCTGCCCGTCTCATAAATAGGGGTGGAGAGTGGCAAGAGGAACCCAGGGCAAGGATCTGACCTAGATTGTGGTCCTGCCCGTCTCCCACTGGTTCCTAGAGGGCACCTGCCACCCACTAGGCTGGTAGGCAGCACCCTTGTAATGCAAACTTGGTTGGCAGGAGCCAGGAGCTCGTGTGACCGCTGTCTTCTCGAGTGTCACCCATTGGGTGTCCTGGCTGCTAGCATCACAGCCACAGCTCCGTATAGCAGGCAGAAGTGACGACACTGGCCACCTGTCTGCTGGCGGCTTGGGGACCCTTGGGCGATTCAGGTCCCAATTATCAGGTGTTTTCTTGCCCTCTTTAGGAATCCAGTAGAAATAGACAAGAACAAGAGACATATCAGGTAATGTGGAGGAGGAGGGCTTGACTTTCCAAAATGCTTTCATGCATATGAGGTTATTTTTGGCCCCGTCACACATCTGGGAAGGAGTGGGAAAGGCGCAGAGTTTCAGAGTGGGGCCCTAAAGACAACAGTCTGGGTTCAAGGTTTGACCACCCACTAGTTATTAAGTGGCCTTGGGATGCACTGCCTCAATTTCCTCTTTTCTAAAAGGGGCACAGAAAGATCCATATCATTAGGTTGCTGTGACAATTACATAAAGCAAAAACGCTAAAGCACTTTATACTGTAGTAAGTCCTATTAGCAAATAATAATATAGTTGTTAAATGACAGTGCGAATCTAAAATAGCCAGAGAGAAGCATCTTTTCAGCACTCTTGAATAACTTCCCATCACTCTCCTTGCCCTTTCTGGATAATTGCTCTTTCCATCCCCCACCCTCTTCCCTTCCCCACCCCGCCCCCACCAACTGTGTTATTTCTTTGTTGCCTGTATGTCTCCCCTCCCCACCAAATGCAGGCTCCATGAAAGCAGCGTCTTGTTTTGTTCCGGGCTGTATCCTCCCCCGACTCCCAACGCAACCCTGGCGCCTAGGAGATGCTCAGTGAACTATCTGGGGAAAAAACATAAATGAAGAAAAGGCAGAGAATAGAGGAGCAGCTGGTGGCCCTCTGAGCGCCTCAGTTTGGAAGCTGGGGCTCCCTCCACCCCAGACGGCAGCCCCAGTCCCTCGGCACCCCCTCGGGATGGGGGCGGGGTGCGTTTTCACCACCACCCCCCGCCCCCCCCAGGTTGCGCTCATTAATCCTCCTAGCTATGCGCACACCTTTGAACCTGAAATGCAGTATGCAAATATGTTTCCAGTAAAAGGCCGTGCACTTGCCGAGCTGGCAAGGGCGTCTTGGAAAGGCAGCCGTGTTCCAGAGGCGGCGGCAGAGACGGCCGGCCGCCCAACGGGCGCGTGGGCTGCGCTGGACGGACCGCGGCGGTAATTCCACTCCGCCGCCTGCATTAGTCAATTATTCATCCCGCGCCGCCCGCGTGCAGGGCCACTCGCGGGCCACTGGGGGCCCTCGCTCTGGGGCTGTCCGGGACTCAGGGTCGCTTCCCAGGAGGGAAGGGGGCGTCCTGGACCCCAGCTGCAGACCCCTGCAGGGCCATGAGCCGGGGTGAAGCTCCCCGGGAAGGGTGAGTTCGCGGTGGGGTGCAGGGGCGGGCACTCAGCCGAGGTGTGGGGGTGGGGGTGTCTCTCTCCCCGCCTCAGGACATTTAGGGCGGACTCTGGTTCAGGCTGGCCCCAAGGAACTCACAGGGCCCCAGGGTCCCCTGAGAAGAAGGCTGTGATGTAAGAGGGGGCTCCCTGGCTGTCTCAGGGGCGTCAGCTGAGCAGAGGACAGAAAGGGAGTTCAGGCGTGTTTATTTCCCGGGTGACACGGACGAGGTCTGGAAACTGTTATCTGATGCTTGCTCTCCCAAAGCAAGTCAAGGCCGAATTTTCCTGGCCAGAGTCGGGGAGGGGGCAAGGGGGGGTGGCTGGGAGCATGGGAGGTTTATCAAAACATCTTAGAGGGACTTCCCTGGCTGGTCCAGTGGTTCAAGAACTTGCCTGCTAGTGCAGAGTACACCGCTTGGATCCCTGATCTGGTAAGATTCCACAGGCCTGGGAGCAACTAAGCCGCCAGTTGGCCACAGATGCTGAAGCCCTCGAACCCTAGAGGCGGCGCTCTGCAACCAGAGAAACCACCCCAGAGAGAAGCTTGTGCAGGCAACTAGAGTCTCCCCCACCTGCCACAACTAGAGAAACCAAGTTTCCAGTTGGTTTCTTCTTGGGCAGCAACCAAGCCCCAGCAACGCCAAGTAAACTTAGGTTTAAAAAGTCTTAGAAATTCTACAACTGACTCTCAAAAGGTCCACGCACATACACACACCTTCAGAGAGAGAGAGAGACTCAGAAAAGATCCACATCCTAAGACAAAAGAAACTGTGGTTAAATCAGTGGATTCCAAGATCACAGTGACTATTAAAAACAAAACCTAGGACCTGTGCCCTTCACCAGTGCCTCCTATGGGTCCATTCTGCTGGGCATTTGGGCTTCTTTTTGAGGTTTTATATAGAAGGCTTTTGCATTAAACTGTTATTGACAAAACCTTTTGCCACATTGATCACTGGCCCCTAGACATGCTATGTGGTGATAAAAAACGCTTTCAAAGTAGAGAATAAGCATAGCTTATTTCTCCACCTAAACCGACAAGCTTCCTGTTATTAGACAATGATAACTACAAAACTTGAGGCTTCCCTGGTGGCTCAGACGGTAAAGCGTCTGCCTACAATGCGGGAGACCAGGGTTCAATCCCTGGGTCAGGAAGATCCCCTGGAGAAGGCAATGGCAATCCACTCTAGTATTCTTACCTGGGAAATCCTATGGATGGAGGAGTCTGGTAGGCTACAGTCCATGGGGTCGCAAAGAGTTGGACACAAAACTCACCTTTCCCTTTTCTCTTTGGCTTCTGGGGAGCTCAGAGCTAAGTTTTGTGCTTGCAAGCATTACAGCTCCTGTTAGAATTAAGACTCAGATGTGGGTTTGATCCCTGGGTCGGGAAGATTCTCCTGGAATAGGAAATGGCAATCCATTCTAGTATTCTTGCCTGGGAAATTCCATCGACAGAGGAGCCTGGCAGACTACAGTCCATGGGGGTCACAAAGAGTCAGACATAACTGAGCAATTGAGCATACACACACCCTTATTTCCACCCTTTTGTTATTTGGTTCTTCTATTTATACACAGACACGCGTGTGCACATACACGCACATCCCTTTTCAATAGTTTTTTTTGTACCTGTGACTTTTAATGAATGTCCTGTCAAATCATCTTTAAGTAAGTAGATGGTCAAGGTAAATGTGAAGAGGTGGAGACATGGTGAACCCTTCACAAGTACCAGACTGATTAACTGACTGACCACAAGAGAGGAGGTATTCTTCAGAAGATGAAAAACTCTGTCTAAACTGTTCGCTTATGTTCTTTACACCAGTTTGTTCACTCTGAGTTGTCTCTCTGTCCTCAACTGGCACCAGCATTTGGTTGAACCAGAAATCTAGAAGCCACCCTCTGTCCCTTTTTGCAGCCCATTAGCAAAGCTGGTCAGTGCTATCCACGTCTCTCCTACTCCATGTCCTAGTGGGCATTCCTAGAACACATGTCTCACCTGAACTACAGCAATGGCTTACCCTCTTGCCCCCTTGCAGTCAACTTGCCGCAGGATAGCATTTTAAAATCTGAGTCACATCACGTCCATCCATTGCTTCGAATGATTCAATATCCCAGCATCCACTTCGAGTAAATGCAGAGCTGTTTATAACCACCTACCAAGTCTGATCTGATGTCGTCTCGCCAGGTGCATCTTGGGTCATTCTCCTCCACCCAACCTGGCCCACCTCACACGCCTTCTGCACCTGGCACCCTCCTCCCCCAGCTCTCCCCAGCACTGAGTCCCTCCTGCCCCTCCTCTAGGACTTGACTTCAAGTCACTTCCTCAGAGATACCTTCTTGAACCTGCCCCTCTCCATCTCCCACTGCCCCCTCATTCATGGCAGAAAGGGACGAGATTTCAGGGGGTGAGGCTACCCAGTGTCTGATGTCAGTGGGAAAGGTAAATCCATCATTCAACTGGATCCCATGTATTTCCTTTGAGGACAAATCAATTTGTATTCAGATACGTTTTTATGTATACGTATAAGCACCCAGAGGGTTCCTGGTGGCTCAGCGGTAAAGAATCTGCTTGCAGTGCAGGAGATGTGGGTTCAATCCCTGCCTCAGGAAGATCCCCTGGAGAAAGAAATGGCAACCCACTCCAGGATTCTTGCTCGGGAAATCCCATGGACAGAGGAGCCTGGAGGGCTGCAGTCCATGGGGTCTCAAAAGAGTTGGACACGACTGAGTGACTGAACAACAATGTATTTTTATGTGTACATATAAACACACATTTGTTTGCTTGTTTCATGGCTTATGTTCGTCACTAGACCTTAGACACCGTGAATACAAGAACCTCATCTGATATATTCACAAGGGCATGTTCTCATCTGGCACCGTGTCTGGCACATAGTAGGTACTGAGCAGATGCTCTTGAACAGATGAACGCATGATTCAGAGCTCATTCTCAGCATTCCTTAAACTGATATGGCTAGCAGCAGAGCCTCTCCGGTTGACAGTTTGGAGTGGGATCGGTGTAACATGTCAGCTCTGAATCCGTGGTTAAAAGCTCAGGTCAGAGAATTTCATGGGTCAGCACCCTCCCCATGGGGGCGGGGGCTGCAAATGGAGGGGACACAACTGAGACTTCAGCAGCCTTGGAAGTGCTGGTGGTCAGGTGCCAGGGGCTTCCTCCTGCTTCTATAACTGCCTATATTTGGGTTTGGGTGATCTCCACAATTCTAGACAGAGGTCCATGAATGTCTTGCTACTGGCTGGCTTGCGTATGTGGAATAAATCTGTCGAT
>NW_011494609.1:2587855-2588662 GCF_000754665.1 Bison bison bison
GATGCAGACTATGAAGATAAATAGGTTTAAATAGAAGTGACTTGTTCGGAAGTGTCACATCTTGATTCTGATGCTTGTGTCTTGCTGGACCACCCAAGCGTCCCGCGACCTGTCCTCCATGCTGTGACGAGGGTGAAATTGTGGTGGTGGCTGTTTTCCTTTTCTCTTGCTAAGTTCATGGCTGTTCCTTGAACCTTGTTAATGTTTGCCCTAACTGTTTATGTTTGGGGTACACTCAGGGTTCTAGAAAATGATTTGTCATGAGGTTTAAAACATCTTTGATTGATCTGGAATGGACTTCTGCACACCTCTGCCCAACCTATTGTGAAGAATTTCAAACACACAGTAAAGGTCTGGGAATCAGTACAATGAACGACTGTCTGCCTGGGTCTAGCAGTTGCTTGCATTTTGCCGTGTTTGATCTCTCTCTGAGTAATACACACACAGAGACACACACATATGGTTTTGTTTCATTTTCTTATTTAAAAGTGAATTGTAAACAGTCATGACACTTCACAATAAATATCTCACTCTTTGAAAAACTTTCTCCTATATATCCACTATACCATTAGCACACCTGTGAAAATTTACTTCATCTACTATCCAAGTCTGTGGCCAGCTGATGTGAAGAGCCGACTCATTGCAAAAGACCCGGATGCTGGGAAAGCGTGAAGGCAGGAGGAGAAGGGGATGACAGAGGATGAGACGGTTGGATGGCATCATCGACTCAGTGGACATGGGTTTGAGCAGATTCCGGGAGATGGGGAAGGACAGGGGAGCCTGGACTGCTGTAGTCCTTGGGGTCGC
>NW_011494609.1:2588762-2591473 GCF_000754665.1 Bison bison bison
ACATGACTGGGTTTACTGAACAACAACGATCCAATTCATATTTAAAATTTCCCAGTTGCATCAAAAATGTCTTTTATGGCTGTGTGGTTTTCTCGTGAACCAGGATCCAATCAAAGGTCAGCGTGTCTGTGTTGTGTGTCTTTGTCTCTTTCAATCTAGAGCAGGCTCTCAGCCCCTTTTGTTATGGCTTTGGTTTGTGAACTGCCCGGTCTAGTGATTGTATAGAAAGCCGTGTTCTGGATTTGTCCTGGCTGTGGATTTTTTTTTCGCTTAAGCAATGTTAACAACCTTGTTTAATGTATCAAGCTGGGCCTCTGCCAGTAGACAATTTCCTCAAGATACGGTGCTATGCAGGTTTATTTATAAACCGCCCCTTCCTAGAAAGAATTTAAGGCCATTTACAATGAAATAGTCTGTTGAATAAAAGAGAAAATGTTTTTAACATGTAGAAAGATGGTGGAGGGGAAGGAGGGAGCAAATATATCATAAATGTATGTTAGTGTTGTTAGTGTGATGAGACGTGAGATTTAACTTTGAGTTTAGAGCTGCCAAAGCACAAATGAAAAAAATATTTTTTTAATCATCCGCAGGAAACAGTCTTACACTCATTGATAAAAAATAATCTGCCTCATAGATCCTTAGACAAATGACACCAAGCAAAGTCATGAGCAGCTTCTTTAATAGCTTATAAAATGATTCAGGGACTTTCTTCATGGAGCTGCTTCTCTGGAAGTCAACGTCAGGGATGTAACATTAAAATGTAACGCAGTGAAGTCATTTTTCTTTTTTTGGCTGTACTGAGTGGTATGCGGGATCTTAGTGCCCCGGACAGGGATCAAACCTGTGCCCCTCGCATCGGGAGCTTACATTCTTAACCACTGGACTGCCAGGGAAGTCCCAAGTCATTTAAAAATAATAATAATAATTTTGTTTCTTTTTGGCTGTGCTGGGTCTTCGTTGCCACACGGGGTTTCTCGTTGCGGTGAGCAGGGGCTGCTCTCTGGATGTGGTGCGTGGGCTTCTCATTGTAGAGGCTTCTCTTGCTACCGAGCACGGGCCCTGGAGCACAGACTCAATAGTTGGGGCGCATGGGCTTTGTCGGAGAAGGAAATGGCAACCCACTCCAGTATTCTTGCCTACAGAATCCCGTGCACAGAGGAGCCTGGTGGGCTGCTGTCCATGGGGTCGCACAGAGTTGGACATGACTGAGGCAACTTAGCAGCAGCAGCAGCATCGGGCTTGGTTGCTCTGCTGCTTGTGGTATCTTCCTCCCATCAGGGATCGAATCTACATCTGCACTGGCAGGCAGATTCTTTACCCGTGAGCCACCAGGGAAGGCCCCCCTGCCCCAAGTCAATTTTAAGTAAGTTGACTTGGGCATCTAACCTGATACAGGGGAGAGCTGGCAGACTTGGGGGTGGGTGGGCTGCCCGGCCCTGCCTCTTGTACTCAGTTCTCCACTCTGCCCGCCCCGGGACGTGTCCTCAGGACCAGGAGGGTCTCAGCTGGATGCTCGATCCCAGCTGGACCCCGAGGACAGACACCAAGCAAGTGCCAGGCTGGCCCTCTGGGATGAAGCAGAAAGCCAAGCCATGGGTTCCCCAAGAAGGACAGCCCCCGGATCTGACAACCTGTGCCCAGAGGTGGCCGCAGCTGACTTTACAACCTCTGTCAAGATTTTCTGATATGTATTTTTTTCTTTCTGTGTAAGGCTCAAACCAGAACTCTGAACAGCACAGCTGTGCTTCTTCCCTCCCTCCCCAGGAAAATGTTTAGAGAAGGTGTAGCCGTGAGGATGGGTTCTCCGTTCTCCGTGAGGAGGGAAGTCTGGGTCCCTTGGGGCCATCCTGCCTTCGCCTCCAGGCAGGCCACCAGGATGAGTGAGCTGCATGATTTAGTTTGTTTGTTTGAATTTTGGAAAGCAGTCTGCCAGAAAACAAAATACATGCTCTCTCAGAGGATAATTTTGCAATTACGTGTTATATATGACGTTGTAAAAATTGGGGGCAATAGAGAAAAAAATCCCCCATGATTCTGCCACTTCTGAATAATCAGTCTGCTCAGAGAAAGACCCACTGCTCTCTGTGACTGCACCTGTTAATTCTCTTTGACAATACAGCGTGTGATTATACATGGATTTATATTTCAGTGTTTATGTGTAAGCACATCTAAATTTGTATTCCTTTAAAGCCTTTAAAAAGATTCTGTATATTTCCAATCATAACCTACATTCAATTTTGCACAAGCTTTCTCTCTTAATTTTGTGTCCTGTGCCCTTTTCCATTACCATATTGTCGTTACAGATGTATTTTTTTACAAATACTGTAGAAAAGTGCGGAGAAGGCAATGGCAAGCCATTCCAGTACTCTTGCCTAGAAAATCCCATGGATGGAGGAGCCTGGTGGGCTGCAGTCCATGGGGTCGCTACAAGTCGGACACGACTGAGCAACTTCACTTTCACCTTTCACTTTCATGCATTGGAGAAGGAAATGGCAACCCACTCCAGTGTTCTTGCCTGGAGAATCCCAGGGACGGCAGAGCCTGGTGGGCTGCCGTCTATGGGGTCGCACAGAGTCGGACACGACTGAAGTGACTTAGCAGCAGCAGCTGCTGCAGCAGCAGCAGCAGTAGATAAGTGATTTTCCATTGAATGGATGTCCGGCCATTTAATTAACTGCTGCTCTGTTTTCGGATAGTCTATAGTTTCACCC
>NW_011494609.1:2591573-2605395 GCF_000754665.1 Bison bison bison
TTCATCCTACGTAAATCACACTTCTGTGGCTCTAATCATATAGTAAGATCATGGCTTCCTGCAACACTTCCTGGCTTCGGATGGTTCCGGTCTGCCGTCCTGGGGGGCGGGGTGGGAAATATTGGCCTTCCCTCTCGCTGGGACCGGGCGAGAGGGAGCCAGTGCCTCTAAAGTCGCGTCCTGTTACCGCCATGTAAGTGCTGGGGGATGGGCAAGGACATGAGCCGTAGCATGAAGGAACCCAGAGCCGGTGGCATCGTGAAGAAGGGACACTGGGGCTGGCGATGGCAGGTAAATCAAAGGCTGCCTTCTTCTGGGGGGGGGGCTTTGGGCAGGTGTGGCCAGGCCTGCACGTGGCCGGAAAGGAAGCTGGGGGTCGTCTTGCTGGGAGAGCTCTGTGATTGTGTCACCCGTCTCTCTCTAACATATTTGCACTGAACACGCAACGTGTGTTCAGATGTGAGGATGACCTCAAAAATCTCTGGGTGTCACACCGGAAGATGTGGTCCTGGGAACCATCCGGAAGGCACATGTTTTCATCGTCCTGTACCTGTCAGAGCACTTTCAAGTTCATGATTCTCGCTTTGGCTCCCCGGAGGGGTTGTCCTGTGTTTCTGTCATAACTGGTTTCAGCGGTGGACCTGGTGTCGTATTCCTACGTCACTCCCGTGCCTCCCCCAGGACTCTGCTGCTGCTGCTGCTGCTAAGTCGCTTCAGTCGTGTCAGATTCTGTGCGACCCCAGAGATGGCAGCCCACCAGGCTCCCCTGTTCCTGGGATTCTCCAGGCAAGAACACTGGAGTGGGTTGCCATTTCCTTCTCCAATGCATGAAAGTGAAAAGGGAAAGTGAAGTCACTCAGTCGTGTCCAACTCTTAGCGACCCCATGGACTGCAGCCTACCAGGCTCCTCCATCCATGGGATTTTCCAGGCAAGAGTACTGGAGTGGGGTGCCATTGCCTTCTCTGCCCCCAGGACTCTAGGATTCCTAAAAAGTGGAGATCGTGTCTTTAGAGGATGCATTTCCATCCCTATAGCTTCCAATCATATACTATAATTAAATGATGCATTTCCATTAATAGAATAGAAAAGCTTTTGGAAAGGAACACTTCACCCCAGTAAGCTGAACGACTCCTCTTTCTCTGCGTTCACCTCTGGTCCTGGGCTGCGTGTCAGGTCTCACTAATTTATTACCATAGTATCAGTGCTGCCCTGGTTTCTTTTGCTCTTTGTCTCTGGTTTAGTCTGATTGTCAGTATTTTCCCATGATGGCTCAGCATCTATGGAACCATCATTTTTAAAGACTCTGTGATACTCAGAGACAGGCGGGCCTTACTGAACTCTCCCCATGAGGTTGGACACAGAGCTGAGTCCACAGTTGTAAGCTGTGAGCATCTTCAAATACAGCCTCGATTCCTGGGGTTGAGTGTGGCGTTCCCCATCTCAACAGCCTGGAACCTAAGAGATGAGCAGCACTTGGAGCAGACCCCTCCCCGGCTCTCTGTCCAGCTGGCCTCTGCCGTCCCAGCTTCCTTCTTCCCACACTTGCTCGGGAAAGATGCCGCCAGATGTCCAGTCCTGCTTAAGATAAACCCCGCTCCATTACCAAGCAGCCCTCTCAATGTGTTCTCTGGACAGTTGGTTGCTATGCCCCGGGAATTTTAGACCATGCTGAATTTACTTGTTTTATGGCTCGGAATTTCAGGAGCAGCAGCACAGATGTTAACTGTGCGAGTCTCTTGGTGCTGGTAAAATAAACCTTCATCAAACAGGGGTGTCCTGACACCGGGTTCCCTAGCCCTGAATACATTGTGTCAATCACCAACGCAGATGGGGCAGTTGAGTCATCGAGCAGCCTGGTAACTTGATATGGTCGGAGAGCCAGCTGTGACTATTTAAGGGGGGGAGAACCCCTGTTTATTTCTAGACAAATATATTTCTGATCATAACTTAAATATTTTCTTTAGTCCGAGTACCGACTTCTCTTTCTCACCGAAATCTCTAGAGAAGCCCTTGTGTTTTTCAACCCCACCAAAACGCAAGGCTTAGATTAGACGCTCACTTTTGAAATCAGTTTGAAGCACATACTTTTAAGGCTAACATTCTAGCTCACAGATAAAAGTCCCCCACCACCCCCACCGACCCATCTTGTTGTCAGTGGAGTAGCTTTTCTGAGGGTGCAGGAAATCCCTGGTGCTGGAATGGGGACACTGAGGTTAGCTTATGTCAAGGTCCTGTGGTGGTTTCTGGGCAGAAGTTAACCTGTTCCACTCCCATCCCAGCTTAGACTATATTAACCCTCAAGCTTTGCAATTGAGCACCCCTTTTCAGGGAAAATGGCTCTTGTGGCTGAGCAAATGAATTTTGGTGGAAAAATAGCATTTTAATGTAG
Organism: Bison bison bison; assembly: GCF_000754665.1. Taxonomy (NCBI): domain Eukaryota; kingdom Metazoa; phylum Chordata; class Mammalia; order Artiodactyla; family Bovidae; genus Bison; species Bison bison. Next base: position 2,593,964 of record NW_011494609.1, read on the forward strand.
TTTTCATAGCTTCCTCGAAAACTTAAAGGCAACAATGACTTTCCCATGAATTGTTTTACGTACTTCTTCCTATGCTTATAAATAAAGAGACCCCCAGAAACCCACATTTCCTCATTTGTAAAAGAAGGGAATTAGACTCTGAACTCTATACCTTTTAAGGATCAGTAATTCTGGTTTTTTTTAGAATCCAGTTAGAAATACCTAACTTAGATGGACATAGTGTAATATCCTTAATATCCTTAAGTGCCGTGTGTTATAATGAAAAGTAAACACATTATTGATTTAATTTTTAAAATGTATTGTAATTATATAGGTAATACAGAATACATTCTGCTAATTATAAAGAAAACAACCAGTATAGAAGAAAAGTGCAGTCCACTCAGACCCCCTCACCCCCAGTCCTAATTCCTTCCTGTTCCTCCTAGGGACTGTTACTGGTTTGGGATGCACACATAACAGAGATCTTTGAAAAATACATTTACAGACACAGGCTCTCATATATACCTCTAAAATACACATAGTATTGTTTTTAGTGTTTCTTTTTTATGTAACTTGTTTCACATCTTGGTTTTTCACTCAACAGTCTGTCTTAGGGATCCATGTTCATTTGAATTAATTTAGCCCTAATTCCTTTATGTGGGTTGTTGGAAGGTTTGCTCTGGTTTCCCATCTCCCCTTCGTTGACTCCACTGGGAGCATCTAGTAAGGCATAGGGACTTCTCTGGTGGTCCAGTGGTTAAGACTTTACCTGCCAGTCGGGGTGGGGTCAGATCCCTGGTCGGAGAGCTAAGATTTCACATGCCTTGTGGCCAAAAAACCAAAACATAAAGCAGAAGCAATATTGTAGGGGCTTCCCTGGTGGCTCAGTGGTAAGGAATCCACCTACCAATGCAGGAGGCTCAGGTTTGATCCCTGATCCAGGAAGATCCCATGGAGCAAGTAAGCCCGGGAGCCGCAACAGCTGAGCCCACGTGCCACAGCTGCTGAAGCCCCAGCGCCCTAGGGCCGGTGCTCGGCAACAAGAGAGGCCCCTGCAGTGAGAAGCCCATGGATCCCAGTGAAGAGTAGCCCCCGCTGGTCGCAATTACAGAAAAGTCCATGCAGCACCCAAAAGCCAGCACAGCCAAAAACAAATTTTAAAAATTATCTTTTTAAAAAAGAAGAAAAACTGTTGTAACAAAATTAAATAAAGACTTAAAAATGGTCTACATAAAAAAAAAATCTTAAAAAACAAAACCTCCTCCCACTGTTTGAAAGCGCGTCCCCTGTCTACCTGTTCATTCTTCATAAGCCCTGTCAGCCATGCTGGGGGCTCTCCCTGCCCGTCCATCTGTCAGAATTCCTCACTCCCTCTTTCCGTCATCTACGCTTTGTTATCTACACCTACACTTGGATTTTGCTTACTTACGTTTTTATCTTCACATGGACTTCCCTTAATTATGAACATAATTAACCTAACCCTAACCCTCTGACTCTTTGTGACTCCTGGACCGCAGCCCACCAGGCTCCTCTGCCCATGGGATTTTCCAGGCAAGAATACTGGAGTGAGTATTCCCTTCTCCAGGGGATCTTCCTGACCCAGGGATTGAACCCAGGTCTCCTACATTGCAGGCAGATTCTTTACCATCTGAGCCACCAGGGAAGCCTAACCCTTGGACAGAGGAGCCTGGTGGGCTGCAGTCCATAGGGTCACAAAGAGTTGGACGTGACTTTGGGACACAACTTCCCAACCCATGGGTGGAACCTGCGTCTCCTGCATTGGCAGGTGGGTTCTTTACCACTAATGCCACCTGGCAAGAATACTCGAGTGGGTTGCCATCATCTTCTCCAGTGGATCTTCCTGTCCCAGGGATCGAACCTGTGTCTCCTGCATCGGCAGGTGGGTTCTTTACCACTGAGCCACCAGGGAAGCCCTCTGGCACGCAGTAGGTGCTGATAAAGGGGGACAGGCCTCCAGAGGTGGAGCACGTGAGCTCGTGGGCAGAGACTGCCTCATCAGTTGAAGGAGGGAGAAGGCGAGATTGCCACAGACTCCTCCCTGAGTGGGGATGGTCCCCTTGGAGGCCCCCAGTCTCTCTCATTAGGGAGACTCGAGGCTATCTGTGGCTGAAATGGAATCCACAAACCAGACCCCGTAGTACTTCTGCTCCTGTTCAAAATAAACCCCATTCTATCTATGAGGGGTTTTATTTTTATTAAACAAATATATATTCCTCACAAACCTGCTTTTGAGCAAAAGCTTGATTGTTGCTGTTCAGTCGCTCCGTTGGGTCTGACTCTGCGACCCCATGGACTGCAGCACACCAGGCCTCCCTGTCCATCACCACCTCCTGCAGTTTGCTCAATCTCATGCCCATCGAGTCGGTGATGCCATCCAACCATCTCATCCTCTGTCGTCCTCTTCTCCTCCTACCTTCAATCTTTCCCAGCATCAGGGTCTTTTCCAATGAGTCGGCTCTTTGTATCAGGGAGCCAAAGTAATGGAGCTTCAGCTTCAACATCAGTCCTTCCAATGAATAGTCAGGACTGATTCCCTTTAGGATGGACTGGTTGGATCTCCTTGCAGTCCAAGGGACTCTCAAGAGTCTTCTCCAATACCACAGTTCAAAAGCATCAATTCTTTGGCACTCAGCTTTCTTTATAGTCCGACTCTCACATCCATACATGACTACTGGAAAAACCATAGCCTTGAGTAGACGGACCTTTGTCAGCAAAGGTCCTTTGTCTCTGCTTTTTAATACGCTGTCTAGGTTTGTCAAACCCTGATCGAAGACTTACTCTTTAACTGAGACGCACGGTGCTGTGTCAACTGGCAGTGGTGGTGCAAATCTTTTAAATCTTCCCACAAAACCCGCCTCCCTGGAAGTTGTGCCCTCCGGTACCTAAGAGGCTGCGTCCATGGGAAGGGGACAGTTAGCGGGCACTTCTCTGACACTAACATAATATCCGAGTGTACGGCAGTATTTTCTCTGCTTAAAGTGTGTCAAATGTCTGTGCCTTCTGTGCGTGTGCATGCTCAGTCGTGTCCCACTCTTTGGAACCCCACGGACCGTAGCCCGCCAGGCTTCTCTGTCCGTGGGATTCTCCAAGCAAGAATACTGGAGTGGGTTGCCATTTCCTTCTTCAGGGGATCTTCCCGACCTAGGGATCAAATCCACATCTCCTGCATTGCAGAAGGATTCTGTACCACTGAGCCGCCTGGGAAGTCAGGTAGCGCTTATTTTTTAGACTGAGAAACATAAGTAAGAAATGAGAGAAATAGTATGGGAAAATGTCTAGATCTCATACAGCAGGTGAATGCTATTTTTTACATCAACAAATGCAAATAAAAGATAAGGGGAAATCTCTTAAAAACTCCCCCTAGCTGTTTATTCCTCAGAACCTCCTGCAAGTTACCAAGGAAGACTGTGATTATAGGGACATATATGTGGGATAAGATCTGAATTTTTCAAATGATGGGAATGAGATGAGGAAACAAAGCAAGCTGTACATTCTGAGTTAGAAACCACTTAATAGAAGTACAGATTGGGGAGTTTGTTTTTTTTTTTCCATTTAAGAAAACCCTTTGTATGAAAAGATACATCCTTTCAAACATGATTTGTGTGTCTTGCCTGGAGCTTTCTGCTCAAATTATTTCTAATTCTAGTGAGGAGAAAGCATTTCTTTCTAGCCAAAACAGCCGTCTGGATGAATACAAATGAGCTTGTAAAAGGCTTGAGTTACTAACGGGGTATACACTCCGGGCAGGTGACCTTCTTCGTTTGAGCTTTGTTGCAGAAGGCTGTTCTAAGCCACCCCTGGCTTACGTTCTCTTTGCCCTCAGTGGATGGAGGGCTACGGCCAGGTGAGGCTCACTCCAAAGCAGATTCTGCCTGTGGTAGAAATGAGGGAGAGGAGGAGAGCAGAAGCCGTTTCCAGAACCTTCGCCATCTCCAACGTGCGGATTATCTCACTGAGCAAAATCGATTTCCCAGCAGCCAACCTGGGTCCCAGGATGAATCACACATCTCTGGGACAGGGCAAGGACAGATGCTCCCGCACGGATGGTCGGTGCGGGGGACCCACATTCTTTAGGATCAATGGAAGGGGAGCGAATCCCAGGCTAGCTCCGATGTCTCAGGTGGCGCTAGTGGTAAAGGATCTGCGTGCAATGCAGAAGACCCTGGTTCTATCCCTGGGAAGATCCCCTGCAGGAGGGCACGGCAACCCACTCCAGTATTCTTGCCTGGGAAATCTTGTGGATAGAGGTGGCTGGTGGGCTACAATGTATAGGGTCACAAAGAGTTGGACACAATGGAGCATGTGCCTGCGCGCGCACACACACACACACACACCAGTGAGAACCAGCCAAAATGAGACCTGCAGCCCAGTGGGAAGAACAGAAACTGGGAAGTAACTAGTTTGCCTTCTTTCTAAGAAGGGGAGTGTTAGCCTGTTTAAGAAAGAAGAGTTGCCTGGCACTTGGCTTCACTGATGCACAGATGTTAAACGTCTCAAGTCATTTTTGTGCGTTCAAATCCCACTCAGCTGTGGACCCAGGCAGGCTAGTTTCCTCTCCAGCCTCCCTGCCTTAACTGGAAAATGATGGTAATAATAATGCTCGCCCCAAAGGGCAACAGTGACGATTATATGACTAAAGTGTGGAATTCTCTTACCACACTGCTTGGCACATGTTAAAGATGGAAGAAACGTTGCCTTTAATTGTACATTCTTTATTAACAAGTCTGCCATTATTACTTACTCATCTTTAGCAATAATTAGAGGGTGTGATAGCTAAAATAAATGTACCTCCTAGGGTGAGGTGAGAGAAACTGAAAACCAAGCCTAATCTTACAATATTGACAACATTGTGTCAAATAGTGAAGAGTAATAACTAATAGTTTAAAATGCAAAAAAAATTGCTGACACATTTGAGTCAGTCTAGATGATAAAGTTGGACTTTTTTTCCACTAATTTTTCCCAGGTGGCTCAGTCGGTAAAGAATCTCCTGCAATGCAGGAGACTCAGGTTTGATCCCTGGGTCTGGAAGATCCCCTGGAGAAGGAAATGGCAACCCACTCCAGTATCCTTGCCTGGGAAATTCCATGGACTGAGGAGCCTGGGAAGCTACAGCCCATGGGTCACAAAGCACTGGACACAACGTAGCGACTGCACCACCACCGCCAGTAATGTTTGCTACTTCAGCTCTGCATCAGCCTGGTGTCTAGAAAAGAGACGTCCCAGTATTGTGACCAAGTCCGGGCATCTGAGGACGCCTTCTAAAACCTGAGCTTAATTGTTTTAAGCAGCAGAAATAAGTTCCCCTCCCCACCCAGTAATAGGAAAATAAGCAATGAGGGGGAAAAAAATTAGGAAATTAAATCGAGATGTCCTGGTGAATGCCTGAACGGTGACGATTCCTTACTCCTGCCAAACCTGGGGAACTGTTGTTTCTCCTATTTTCTCCCTAGAGAGGGACGAAATTATTGCATGATAAGTCATTTATCTTCAGTGCAGGTACGACAAGGATCTAACCGCATATTACCCAAAATGGGGAATTCACGTCACATTATTTTCCATCAGTGAGTAATAGATGGGAAATGGGAAATGTCACTACAAGGCTGGCTGGCCATCTGGTCAGAGCCTCTCGATGAATACGGCAGCTGATCTACATGGAAATATTAAGGCAACAAAGTCTGAATCTGTTTTGCTTCTCCAGGGAACGTCAGTTCATGCATGGGAGGAAGGCAATAAAGTCCAATTATTCTGGACGGGGCTACACAAGGACTATGAAAATTATCTCAGGTTGTGTAACTCTAAAGCTAAGTATTTTTTAAAGTAGCCATCAGTCACTCCAAGTAACTAAATCAAACAAACCGATCAATCTCTGAGGAGCTAACCATTAATCAAAAGATGGTGGTGAGATGTTGGCAATTTTTCATGATTCCACGTGTAATATTTTACATCTGACACGCTGACAGGGTGGTCCGAATAGATGGAATTATCACGTCCGAAAAGAAGAACAGTTCAGTTACATATGTTGGGCTACCTGTGCACTGACCATTTAACATGGATCCTCAAGTTTCCCCTTTTCAAGTGTTTGCTTTCCTTTTATTTGGGGTGCACGGTACCCCAGTGTCAGTGACAATGATAAAAAGCTCTTAGTAGGGAGCATGACCAAAACTTTGGGGAAACCCGGTGCTTTTCCAGTGGTCCCCAGAGCCAAGGTTCTGTCCATCAATGTCCCATGTCTCCAGAGATCAGCATATTGTCCCCACCAAGCACAGAAGCAGCCTGACTGCTTCTGACTTCAGTAGTCAGATGGATTGTACTACTTATTAGGTGATGGTAAAGCCTAGAGGAAAGGTTAGTTATCATCACACTGGAGTGAAGTCTGTCTCAGGTACAATTGCTCAATCAACCTCACGAGTGTGGTTGCCTGGCTAGACTTAAAGTGGATATGAATGAGCACACCTAAAATAATAATAATAAAACCCTTCATCTGTTTTTATTTTTTCTACACCAGTGAAAACACAAACATCCCAACGGGTCCCCATGGACTTTCAGATCTCTGAGTCTTTAGCCAAGTCAGTCCATTTGTCCAGGGCTCTGCTTCATCATCAGTGAAATGAGAGTGAACATTAGATAGGGAGCAGCAGGCTAGGACCTGTGGGCCAGATCCGGCCCTCTGCTTGTTTTTGTCAATAAAGTTTTATTGAAACACAGCCATGCCCTTCACTTCTGTGCCATCACGGCTGCTTTCACACTGCAAGGGCAGAGTTGAGCCATTGTAACAGAGGCTGTATGGCCAGCAAAGCCTAAAGTACGTACCATCTTGCCCATTAGAATAAGAGTTTACAGGCCTCTGCCCAGGTGATCTCCATAGAGGTTCCTTCCAACCCTGAACTCTGTGATTCTGGGAAGAAGGAAAGAATAGGACACCTGTGGGTACCTGAGTGGAAGGGGTGGCACAGAGGAGAGGAAAGGTCAGAAGGGAGGCTGAATGGGCCGAAATAAATGTTAGTTTTCCCTTGTGATGTTGCTTTGGCCCAGCCCATGGTGGAAGTGTATGTGGGTGGCTGGGAGGGGATCAGAGAAAGGCCCCAGCTCATACTTTCAAGATATGACAACCCTTTAGTGTTACTCAGTCATGTCCAACTCTGAGACCCCATGGACTGTACCCTGGCAGTCTCCTCTGTCCGTGGAATTCTCCAGGCAAGAATGCAGGAGTGAGTTGCCATTTCCATTTCCTTCTCCAGGGGATCTTCCTGATCCCAGGTCTCCCGCATGGCAGGCAGAGTCTCTACCATCTGAGCCACCAGGGAAGCCAGTTCCCAATAAGGCAATGGATGATGCCAGGGGCTCCCCACACGTCCCGAAGACCTGCCCCTCTGCACACAGGACAGTGGGTAGCAGGGGGTCATGCTGGGGACCTTGTAGATGCCACTTCCCCAGCAGGGCCTGATTCCATCCCGAGGGTATCTGCTCTCTTCTGCTGTGCTCCGGGCACCCCACATGTGGCTGCCACATGGTCCCCACCCTTCCCAAACTGTCACTCGCCTGCTCAGGAAGTCGCCCTTCGAAGCCTCTGCCAAGTTTCCAAAGCCCCCACCCCCACCCCCTGTCTAGCCTCCTGCCAGCTCCTCTGTTATCACCCATTTTCCCTGGCTTGGCCCGGGGGCTCCTCACCATCCTCTGACCACCGCAGTGCACCCACCCAACCACTGTGTTGCTCTTCCGGCGCCAGAACCTCCTTTCTCCCTGCCCTTAGCTTTGATGTCTGCATCCTTCAAGGCTCAGCTCAGTGTTCACCTCCTCCAGGAAGACCACCACTCTCTCCTGCCCCCTTCCCAACTCCTCTAGCATATTTCAGCAGACCAGCAGCTACTGGGTCTGTGCACTTTGGTTCCATCTCTACACACAGCCACATGCCCTTGACGTCAGGATCTCTGTCTCTTATTTCTCTTGAGGTCACAGGATTGGACCTTGATAGGAGTCAGTGCTTCATTGATTCTCAACCGGTTTGGGCAGCCCTGCTGAGGAGGGCCATGGCGTCTACTCTCCTTGGGAGATAACTGATCAACTGGCATATTTCACTGAGCTCGTACATGTGGGTAGAGGTCCTGCTCATCTGTATAAGGTCTATGGAGCATCTTCCAAGGGCAGCAGGAGGTGAAGAAGGCTCTCAAAGGGCCCATAACTCCAAGGCCATGAGTCAGGGCTGCCCAGCAGTGCAGGGAGAGCCAAAGCAGAAAGCACCCTGTGTCTGTGCCTTGCGTCCCCAGCATGCGCGGGGGTGACCTGAGAAAAGAGCGCTGTCTCTGGACCTGCCCCCACCCCCCCACCAGGTCCCAGTCCTACCTCTCCCACGCGTCATGGCCTGATTGGGTGTCTCCACACAGGTCCTATTTCCAGTCTTACCAAGTGCCTACCCGCCCGGCTGGAAAGTGGCTAGTGACTGTGTGTGAATGTGACAACTTGAACAGCAAGTGCCTGCATTCGCCCCGGTGGGCCCAGGTCCAGCAGATTCTAGGTATGTGATCCTGGCTGTCACGTGGCACCAGGCAGACCGTGCCCCTGGTTTCTGGGCCTCCACCGTGGTCATGTGATGCCGGAGGGAGGGGCATCTAGTTCTCCGTGTCACTGGCTCCCCTGTTTGCCTTGTGTGAGTAGAAATTCAAGGCAGAGGTGTGCTGCCAGAAGCTTGCACTGCTGGGGGGTGGGATGGAGTGGCGGGGCTTCCTTGTGTTCGTGGAAGGCAGTCAGGCCCTGGTGTAGAGGTCACATGCCTCCCCATCTGTCCTGTTACTGCTCCATGGAGTCTTCCGGGGAACAGAGGGTTGGAGCATCTCAGAGCAGGCGGTCAAGCGGTGGGGATGGCCCTTACTCTTTATCGTGTGAAAGGGTGCTTACTCCACATTCCACCAAACTGGGAAACTTCCTATATTCTTTTCTGTTTTTTTTTTTTTTTTTTTGTGGCCACGCCACGAGGTTTGCAGGATCTTAGTGGCGGCTCAGTGGTAAAGAATTCCCCTGCCAATGCAGGAGATGCAGGTTTGATCCCTGAGTCAGGAAGGTCCCATGAAGAAGGAAGTGGCTACTCACTCCAGTGTTCTTGCCTCGGACAGAGGAGCCCGGCTGGCTGCAGTCCATAGGGTTGCAAAGAGTCGGACAGACTTAGCAGCTAAATGAACACACAGTTCCCTGACCACGGATTGAACCTAAGCCCCCTGCAGTGGAAGTGAGAAGTCCTAACTGCTGGACTGCCAGGGACATCCTTAGATTATTTTCTAAGTCATTGAAGTTTTGATCCTGAGTGCAATCCTTTCATTTGCAAAAGTTTGGTTGAACACAGACCATCTAAACCATGGGTCTCCAATCTCCAGGTCACGGATGGATACCTCCCATCAGATCAATGACAGTGTTGGATTAAAGTGCGCAATATATGTAATGAGCTTGAATCATCCCCAAACTGTCCCCCACCCTATGAAAAAAATCGTCTTCCGCAAAATTGGTCCCTGGTGCCCAAAATGTCAGGGACCACTGATCCTAAACAATGTAGCTTGAGAATGTTCCTTTTGGTGCACACACACACGTATTAACACACACCATCACTCTGTGCCCAGATGAGGTTTCAGGAGATGGATCTGTGATCTCTAAAAGCTGGTTTCCTGCAAGATGTGCAGGAAACCAACCTATTATCTGAAGCTGTCTGTTTGCTCTGTACAAAGGCAAAGGAAAGAAATATGGGGGTGGCAGAGATGGTCGCCCTCGTGTGGGGAGCACACTGGGTCTGCTTAGGCTCATGCCTTGCTCCCTGGAGCTGGGAAGGTGGAAGCCTCGCACGAGGAGAAGGCGCACTCAGGACCATGAGTGACTCGGGACAGATCGGGGGCTGGAGGACGACTGTCCACGCCAAGCACCCTGGTTGGTCTCAAGCTGGGTCTGCAGTTGACATGGGGTCTGCCCACACTGTGTCGTGTGTGACACACGTCATCTCCCCCTTCCCCTTATCAAACACCTCTGCTCCCAGGAACGACCACGCATGGCCACCAGGGGTGTGTGGCCGGTGGTGCCGGGGCTGTAGAGGCACAGTCCTCGCTGCTCATGACCTAGTCACTGAGCCGGACATACTGTTTGTTGGAGACCCAGCAGATGATTGAAGCAGAATGGGGGGAAACATCACCTCGGAGTCAAAACTACGCTCCTCTCAGACTTACCTTGAGCACAAAAAGGTCCAAGTTTGCCAAAGAGAGGAACGTCAGTACTCGCCTTCCCACTGGGAGCTGTGGTTGGTAATTTACGCGTGGAACCCCCGGGCACAGAAGCATCCTCACAGCACTGTTCTCGGATTTCCCTCCCCCGCGCGTCTGCATCCTGTCCTCTGGAAGGGACCATACATCACAGCGTCCTCCGGATGCCGTCACTTGGAGCTGCTGAAATCTGGGGCCGCAGGGCTGGGGAGGGGGCGGGGGGAGTCCCGGGTTTTGCTGGCCTTGAGGCAGGGATGTTCGCAGACCGCCACCCCCAACCCCATCCTGGGGAGCTCTCAGTGTCTCCAAGAGTTAATAAGTGAGGCCAGGAAGTGTACTGTGCCAAGCCAGGGTGCACCATTCGGTTTGAGTCACTCCGCTGTGGTCCTGATGCGCTTTATTTCAAGACAGGCTCCTCACCCACCAGGGCAATCACACATAGTCTCAGATAGTGTGGGGTCTGAAAATGGGAGAGGAAGGCTAGGTGGGTTGAGCGTGGGGGTGTGGCTGTCTTGATTATATTGGACATGAAAAGAAGATGACTTTTATAATGAGTGTAGGTGCCATCGAGCCATTCTCTTACTTTGGGACACATTTATCGACAAGAGGAACACAGAGATCCTGCTGGGAGGTGTGGCCCTTATTTTTAACCTTAAGTCATGAATGGATTTCCTATAATAACTTGATGCTTCCCTGATGGCTCAGATGGTAAAGAATCTGCCCACAATGCAGGAGACCCGGCTTCGATCCCTGGGTCGGGAAGAACCCCCGGAGAAGGGGATGGCAACCCACTCCAGTATTCTTGCCTGGAGAACTCCATGGACAGAGGAGCCTGGCGGGCTACAGTCCATAGGGTGGCAAAGAGTCAGACATGACTGAGTGACTAGGAATCCAAAAAAATCCAAATAACTTGATGGGGATTTTTTTAGCTGACATTTTGCCATTGATAGAGCATCCTGAAGCCTAAGAGTCTTAATAAAACACGAAATATTCTCCAGCATGATTTTTTTAATGTCTTTTTAATTGTGGTAAAAGTCACATAATATAAAACATACTGCTCACACCCTATTTAACTGTATGGTTCAGAGGCACTAAGTGCATTCACATGGTTGTGCAACTCTCACCGTCATCCATCTCCCGACCTTGTCCCCTTTCTAAACTGAAAGTGCCCCCATTAAACACTTAAGTCCTCATTCCCCC
>NW_011494609.1:2605495-2647265 GCF_000754665.1 Bison bison bison
CTGGCATCCATCAATGTCCTTTCTGACTGTGAATCTGACCATTCCAGGTACCTCGTTTAAGTGGAGTCAGGCGGCACTTGCTCGCATCTACTGTACCCTGGAATGCAGTTTTAAGGTTAACTGAATACACCCAACACGGTTTTTTTAGCGGAGAAATCATGACAGTGTTGCCAGTTCCCCGGAGAAGTGAGGGGCTGGGAACAGGGATGACAGATGCATGCCACAGTGCCCCCCACCACCCCCCCGCTACCCCCATCAGCCCACCTGAGGCCCCAGCCCAGCGCCATCAGCATCAGGACCAAAACACTCTCTCCAGCCTGTGTTCCAGCCCCCGCCCGATTCCCCCTCCAGCAGTGACCACCAGCTCTGGGCCTCACTGAGTTGCTCTCAAGACATCTGCCCACACAGATGCACCTCTGATGCGTGGAAGATTATTTCCTTGCTCCCCCCACCAAATTCCAAGCCATCTACAGGACTCGATTTCAGGATTTTCTCGGAATGTTGTGAAAATCTCTGTCTTGGCCATGGGAACGTTCAGAAGTCGAGGTTTGTGTGGCTCTGGTTACAAGATGGTATGTCTGAAGCTATGTTGTTTTTAGTTGCTAAGTCGTGTCTGACTCTTTCGCAACCCCACGGACCATAGCCCTGCCAGATTCCTCTGTCCATGGGATTTCCCAGGCAAGACGACTGGAGCGGGTTGCCATTTCCTCCTCCAAGGGCGTCTTCCTGACCCAGGGATCGAACCCGCATCTCCTGCATTGGCAGGTGGATTCTTTACCACTGAGCCACCTGGAAAACATCTGAAACTATAGTCCTGCCCTAAATAGATATTTGGTAGGCCACCGCGCTCTCTTCTCCTGTGTATCTGTGAGCTGGGGAAAGATGGAAACCACCTTTAGAAAAGGTTCCCACCCATTCTACCTTCATTCTCTTCCTCCCTTCCTTCTCGTTCTCCCTCTCCATCCTTCACCAAGTGGGTACCAGAAGGGGACATATGAAACCTCAGCTTCTCCCACGGAGCGGCTTAAATGTTGCCAGGAACCCAGTGGATGGCCTGGTGGTTTAAGGAGAAGCTGATCTTTACAAAGCAGCCTCCATTTTCAGACATTCTGTGGTCGCAGCCAAGTTTTTAAATCTTTGCTACTCAGCGCCTATCCTCCCAAACGGTGGAATTTTTTTTCCTTCCTTTTTGAAATGACAGCTTTTTGAGAAAGTCTGGCCTTCCCCCAAACCACTGCCACTTTGGGCCTTCTGCTCAGCGCAGCTTGGAAATTGAAGTGAGCAGCTGCTAGGTCACAGCGTCTGATGGTCCACGATCCCATGAGAGTCGCTTTGCAAAGCTGTGAGCCTCGTCCACGGGGAGAACTAAAAAGGGGGCGGTATTCTAAGAGACACACCAGCTTCCTCCTGCCAAACGTCTAAGGAAAACGCACACGTTGTTTTCCATTCCCTGCCTGGGTGCCACAGGAGGCCCCCTGGGATGGCACCACGTAGGCTGAAAAGACCTTGGAAAGAGATGTTTTACTTGGGGTCGTTGTGGCTTCTGGGGGATTGTTAGGACGTGTGGAGTCTGTTGAGAGTTGAATTGTGTCCCTGCCTCTCCAAGAGATGTTCACGTCTTCATCCCTCAAACCTGCAAATGTGACCTTGTGTGGCAACAGGGTCTTTGAAGATATGGTTGAGATGAGGTCATGCTGGAGGGCGTGCATGCAGGCTCAGTGAAATTTCATCTCATTGTTAAAATTTTTTGAAATTTTGTTGGGGAAAAGTCAAGATAAGAATAATATTTCATGACAATAATATCATGACAAGATAATATTTCAGGCTGGAGGACACTGATTTAGATGGGCTTATGCAATAATGTTGCAGAAATGTTGGCACCATCAATATGAATGGCAGGCTTCTCAGTTCTTGATGTTCAGACCTCACATGGATACAGCTGAGTCACTTCAGTCGTGTCCGACTCTGTGCGACCCCATAGACGGCAGCCCACCAGGATGCCCCGTCCCTGGGATTCTTCAGGCAAGAACACTGGAGTGGGTTGCCATTTCCTTCTCCAATGCATGAAAGTGAATACATGGATACAGCTGTTGTCTGATCCAGGAATTGGTGAATTTTTTCTGTAAAGGGCCAGATAGCAGCTATTTTAGGCTTTGGGACTACATGGTCTTCATCAGAACTACTCAACTCTGCACTGGTACAGCAAACGCAGCCATGAACAATGTATAAATAAAAACAAATGTGGCCATGTTCCTATAAAACTTTACTTGACATGATTTGAATATAATTTTTCATGTGTCATGAAATATTATTCTTATCTTGACTTTCCCCCAACCATTTAAAATGTGAAAACCATTCTTAGCTTGCAGGCAGTCTGAATGTAACTCTCTCTTACTTTTATCCCCCACGAACTCAGTGTGTTCAGCTGATAATTGAATGAAGACTTCAATAAATGTTCATTGAATTGAATGAAACAGAAACTGATGAAAAACAGTGATTTTCAAACTTTGTTTTTATCAGCAGAAACATTTTGGAGTTTGAATCTTAGAGAAACCCCAGTGTTTGAAACAAATATAGTATGTTATTAGTAAAATTTTATTTTTTGAGTTCAAATGGATAACATTTGTATATTTTGATGGACACAAAAATCAAGGGGGGATTCCAGATGGCTGTGTGAAGATTCTCTTTGTGCAAACTGTCCAGATGCTTGAAAAGGAGAGAGAGGGAAGTTTCTGTTTCAAAGCAGAACCCCTGATGATATCTAATGGTGGTTTATATTCTTATTCACAAATATAAAAGTTAGACAAGAAGCGTCAAAAGCTTCAAATAAATGACAGATGTAATCTTGTGGTTGGGCATGTCACAAGGTGCTCTCATACAACGGGCTCCTATGGCTGTGACAAGCAGGTCATAGCTATGCTCCCATAATTTTATGTAACTGGATAAAGGCAAGTCTGAATTTGTAAAAGATTCGTAGCCCCTGACACATTTGCAATAAATGCAAATCCCCCCGAGAAATGCTGGAAGAAGCTTGATTCCCAGGAGAGCTTAAAGGAAGCCCAATTTAACACACAGGTGTCCTCTAACGTCTGCACAATTCATGTATATTTGACTATCTGGAAGTTTATGACGTTTCCATTATAGTTTTTTTTAGCAGTTAAGAGTTTTATAAATATTTTTTCAATTGTGGTAAAACTTATGTAACATAAAACTTAGCATTTTAACCATTTTTAAGTGTGGAATTCAGTGACATTAAGTACATTCATATTGTGTAACCATCACCACCATCCATTTCCAGACTTTTTCATCATCCCAAACAGAAACCCTGCACCCGTGAAACACTAGCCTCCTATTCCTCCCTCCCTTCAGCCCTTGGCAATCACGACCCTACTTTCTATCTCTGTGAATTTGACGATTTATATACATGGAATCATACTGTATCTGTCCTTTTGTGGCTGGCTTTACTTCACTTCGTGTTTTCAGGTTCATCCATATGGTTGTGTGTAACAGAACTTTATTCCTTTTTAAGCCTGAATAATATTCCAATATATGGATAGAACACATTGTGTTTATCTACTCATCTATCAGTGGACTCTTGGCTTATTTCCACCTTTTGGCTGTTGTGAATAATGCTGCCAAAAACATAGTTGTTTGTATCTGTTTCAGTCTGTGCTTTCAATTCTTTGGGATATATTAATATATCTAAGCGTGGAATTGCTAGGTCTTACACTTAATTTTTTTGAAGTATCTCCATACTGTTCTCCACAGAGACTGTACCATTTTACATTTCCACCAGCCGCGCCCAAGCATCCCTTTTCTCCACATTCCCACCAACACTTGCTTCCTGTTCTGTATCTTGTTTCCCACGTGAACCAGAAAAGTGTTTAAATGAGACTTGTACACTTGCAGCCCCTGAAGCCCTTTCATGTCACTTTAGGTTCCACAGATTAGTTCAAAAGCCAGTGCTGGGTTTGTTTTTTTTGACCCTCTTTCAGAGTTTGTGATTTAAGAGTAAACCCTCCTTGACTTCACTCCAAGAATTGAGTGGGATGATTGATTTCAAGCTGCAGGTGAGACCAGGAAACGAAACAGATCTCCAAGCGAGGGCTGGCGTTTACAGCCCACTTGAAAACCAGCCACCCACCTCTTTAGGATCAGGTTAAGTGAGAAATCACTTGGCCCCTCTCGCTCTCTCTTCCCGGTCTCTCTCCCTAAGTCTCTCTGTTTCTGTCTCTGTTTTTCTGTCTCTGTCTTCCTCTCTGTCTCTCTCTGTGTGTGTCTCTCTCTGACTCTTGCTCTTCCCCCAGGCAACCACGATAAATCAGACTTATTCCCCTGCTCTGCCTTCCGGGACTCAGCTCCCACACAGCAATGTTTAAACTCCAGTTTAAAACATTTTAAATCAACATCATGTTGGGGATCACTGGAGTTTAATTCAGCTAGACTTCTCTACAAACCAGTCAAAACCGTCACCACTTCTGGGCAAATTCGTGGTGGATCCTGGGACACTGTGGAGGGCCATCTCCGGGGCTTTCTCACCTCTTCCCCACTGTGAGGTGGCATGGAGCCACCTCTAAAACATTGCCACCCGGCCCAGGCACTGTGGGTCACAGCCCCCCGTGGCCCATGCTCAGCTCTGCGAGGTTGAAGCTGTGCTCCCTGTGGTGCTGGCCACCACACACTGGCTTCAGCCCTAAGGAGGCTACTGACATGTAGAAGCCGGAGCTTTGCACTCCAAAGGAAGGAAACATTCCCTCCAAATAGCCCAGCATTGTGATGGCTCTTTTGAGCCATCTCATAACCCCCTGCCCCACACTTGCAGCCTCACTCGCCACCAGGATGCCAGAAGAATGGGTGCCCCTGTCTTAGGAGGAGTTCCCTGCTTCCCCAAAGCTCCCTCTCTCCTTCCAGCCACCAGGCTCCTGACCTCTTCTCCATTCTGGAAAATGTTCCATTGCCCTAGGACTCAAAGATGCCCCAAGTCCTAAGGAGCCTGAGACCTCATAAGCAGACAGGGCTCCTGCTGACTGCTATGTCAGTAAGGATGCATTAGGCTGCAAGTAACAGATAATCCCATCTCAACAAAAAGAACAGTGTGCCCTCTCACTCAGCAGAGGCCCAGAGGTAGAGCAGCTCTGGGGTATGTTCATTCAGTGGCTCCATGAGGTCTTCAAAGACCCCAGTGTGTCCATCTTTCTAGCCACATTCTCAGAGGTCAGCTTGGTCCCCAGGGTAGCTCCTCAAGGCACAGAATGGCTGCTGCACCACCAGGCTTCTCATCCAGGACTCTAAGATATCCACCAGAAGGGAGAAGATGTGCTTTCTCTTCTTCATTCCTCCCTTTAAGAGCGAGGAAGCTTTACCCAGCAGCCTCCCATTGGCCATGATTATATCACATGATTAAGCTCAAGGAATCACTGCAGAGGGATGGGACCACAATGATTACCTTTGGTTTAATCACCTATCTATCATGAACTTGCTTTGTATTTTTCACTCTTTCCCCCTTTTTATGTAAGAAATACACAGGTTTTTTTTGTTGTTGTTCTGAATAATTTATTCAATACAGAGTGTGTTGAGTAAAAATATGGAAAATATCCTTTACAGCCTTCCTCAGTCTCACTTTCCTCCTGAGAAGGAAATTGTCTCAATTTTGGTGTATCCTCTTCCTGTTTCCTTTATGGATTTACATACATATGGATGGTCATACATACTTAGGCACTTTGCTTTAATTTTTATGTAGATGGTATTTTGTTTAGTTGCTGGCCTTTTTCCACTTCGCATTCAGGACTTATAGATTTTATTCATTCACTTCAGTGGGAGAATATTATCCCATAGGGTGGATATTCCACTGCTTTGCATTTTAACTAGGTTTTCAATCTTGTGTCTTATCCCGGTAGCTAGATTGTAAACATCCTGAAGACATATTTTTCTTTCTGTCTCCAAGCACCTGATACAGTATTTTCCTACAAAGTGAAAGTCAATTAATAGTTACTGATGGGAAGATTCTTTCTCTTGCCACACAAGAGATGTTTTAGCACTTCTGAGTGTTTGAGGTGGAGGCTTTTTCAGAGTGAGTAGAAGGGACACAGCTCCATAATCTATCAGTTTGCCGCTTTTTGTCTCTCGACAGTGATAAGTCCATCTACTGGCCAGGGAGAGTTGATCATTTCCCACTTTTCTTCGGCAGTGTTTCCTGGGTTCATTGCAGTCTTCCCAGCAGGTTGTCAATTCAGAGCACTTGGGCTCCTTGCAACATTCGGCTCTCATAGGAGCACTGGGGCAGAGTTATTAACAGCCCGCACTTCCTGGAGAACTGTTTCAAGGGCTACTAATGGTGTTCACAGACAGTTGGGCTGGCGCAGTTGTCCATATGCCTAGACATACACTCTTAATAACCTTCTCCAGGTTTCTTGAGCCAGTCACAACTACAGAAAACTGGTTACAACTGAACCTATTCTAGACCCTTTGGTGGGGAGAAATTACTTCAATATGAGGCTATCACCTCAAAACAGACCAACCAAATTTAGGACTGGATGAACTTCTCTTGAAGCAATCACTCTTGAAGCAGATGTTGGCGTTCAGACATGCTGATAGCATCAATGAATATCATCTCAGACTTTGGTGGGGCTCCCGTACTTCTGAATCTTCCCAGCTTCCTGTAGTAGCCGGAAAAATTACCATTGTGAAGGAGCAAAGAAGAGAAACACGTGTCTCCCAGATGTGCTCTTGCATTGGGGAGCACTCTCAAAATTTGGACCTTAACAGGAAATCTGGAACGATGAAAGGAAATCAAGCAATAGAAATGAGACTGAAATTAGTTTATGTCCCTCAGTTGATAACACACAAGGGGAAACTTTTGGATCAATCATTTTAATTACTATTGATTATAAAAACTCTGATCTCTACCACTAAGAAGTCTACAATTGAATTGGGGAAAGAGAGCATCCACATATGAAAAACTGGACAATAATACAAGTTAATATATGGGATTGAGACTAAATAAATGCCTATTTGGGTTTGGAGGGATAGCAAGGCTCTGCTTCCAAACAGAGCTGGTAATCTGTCTGGATACACTGACAGCGTCGTGCTTGACCAGGCCTACTCATTTTTCAGAAAAGCAGTTTTCTCTGGGGACCCAGCCTGGATTTCTTTGCCAACCTGGATGCCTGTATATGTCTTCAGTTGTTGACGTCGAAAGGTTCCCACCCTGCCTCCTTCTGTCTTCCTACCACCTCCCTTACCTTGAAATAGCCATAGCCATTGAAGACCTTTCTACCCTTTTCTCTTTGCCCACACCTCCTATCTCATCCTAATTTGTTGAGAAAAATATTGCTGGCAGACAGAGAAGACAGAATCAGGAGAAAACCTAGATATTCCTTGTTAAAGGGGATTAAGAGGGTTTCTAATAAGTAGGTCAGAGCCTGATTAGGGGGGTTTGGCTGAGGGGCACCCTGCAGGCTGCACCCCCATGCCCAGGCACTCGGGTCCCTGACACCCCTTTTGGGTGTTTCTGTAGACAAATATTTTTTCAGGCCAACACTGGATTACATGACTGTGGACCTTGAGATTCGAAAGGGGAAGATGAAATCTTCAAAGCAACTTGGGTTTTCTTTCAAGGGGAGTTTTTCCTCTACAGAATGTTTTGTTTTAACTGGTAATTAAAGGTGGGCAAACCAGTCCTGGCGAAATGGGTTTTCCTCCTCTCCAAACCTGTCTTTCTAAGAGAAACAGGCATAGGCAGGGCCACTGGGCCCACCCTCCTAACTGGAGCCAACTGCCCCTGATGGTTTATGATCTGGTCTGCTTCAATTTCTCATGTGTTACCTTTCTAGGGGCTGCGAGGCCCAGCAACCTGGACCCAGGCCAAGAAGTCAAGAACTGCTGAAGTCCAGGCCTCCACGCTTGTACTGACACAAGCGACCACCCAGCCCCACCAACCCATATGGCTCTGTTTTCCTGATGTATGAGGTGGGTAGAGTGCTTTCCCCCTAAAAGAGGACTCCAAGGGATTAATTAGTTAAAATCTGTAAACATGTATCATTATAATTAGTATTCCAGTTTCTAGTTAAAACCAAACTGGCCAAAAGGAAAGAAAATATCAGCCCTACCTCTGAGGGCAGCTACCTTTGCTTTTCTGGTATTTCCAGTCTGACCGGTGGGAAAATGTCCTGGGAAGTTCAGTGTTTGCTGGGTCTGAGCCTGTAGCTGTGTTCACCACGTTTGAGGATGAGGAGGCCAAGAATCCAATTGTGCCCTGGACCCACCTGGGCTCTGCTTGTTCAGACCATTGGCTCTAGCAAAGGCTGGACATCCCTCATTTGACCCAGATGCAATATGTCTACTGTAGGGCCCTGTGTCTTCATGTTCTTTGGGGATAGACAGGTTGTATAGGCCATTGTAAAGAGATTTTTGGTTTCTGAGGTGTTAATCTAAAAGCAGTGTCTCTGGGGTAGTGCCTACTGCTTTCCTCAAGAGAGGAAACTCGGGACCACCGAAGTTGTTCTATGGAGAAAAGTCCTGCATGGTAGGGCAACCCTCCCCTCCACAGCGACTCGGCCCCGACCATTCTTTTTCATGGGAGACCCTCAATGGACCTCAGCCAGCTCAGCATGGCTCCCTTTTTCTGGGTCTAAATAAATCCACCCCATTCCCACTCCTGCTTCCAAGTGGTAAACACCACCCCCAAACGTCTACCCTTCTAACAAGACCAAACAAAGTAAGGTCTCAGACCTTTCTCCCTGTGGACTTCAGGCCTGAGCACAGCCTCCTCCCAAGATGGCCGACACCGGAAGCGAGTGGCCTTCACCCACAGAGCAGGGGCTCCGCCTGCTCCACCAAGGAAGTTAGGGCCTAAAGCAGGAAGCACCGTAGCCATGCACAGGGCCAGGTGGAGACAAGATAACAATTTGCCACTGTTTAACTGGGTGGTATGAAAAGATCTGTTCAATATTTACTCAGAGGAAAGGCTGAGTCCTCTAAATAAATAAAGGAAGGGCTCAATAGGAGAAGAATTCATCAGGAGGTAGCCTCAGCCTGTCCCCCACCGCCAAGAAATTCATTTCTGGCCCCACATTTGCAGCAAACCCTCCCCCCACCCCCACCTCGGCAAAACAGAAGCCTCATGGTTAAGGGCACCCACCTATCTCAGAAGACACTGTCCCGCTCAGGCCCCTCAGAACCCCTCATTCCAGGCCCTATTCCTGTGATCCTTCCCTCTCCCACCCCACCATTTCCCCTAAAGGCAGATCTGGAAGACTATTGTCTGTCTTGCTACTGTTTTCAGTGATGCTGCAGCTGTAGGGCCGGCCCACCCTGACTGAAAGGAAAGAAGTTTCTTTCCAAGAACACCGGGAGGCCTGAGTGCTCTGGTGTGTCTGTAAGGGGTGGCTCTGTGTCTTCCTGCCCCTTGCCCCCCACTTCTGGCAACCCAGGCCCCCTCAACGTGTGTGGGATAAGTAAGCCATGACATGGGCAGTGCACACAGAAGTTAGGAAGGATTGCTCTTTGGGCCTTTAGAAGTTTAACCTGGCTTCTGCTTCCACAGGCCTCTCACGTGCCCCTGGTCATCTCTCCTGGGCGCACAGGGCTGCTTGTGGTGCTGGTTACAGTTGCAGAAGACTTCTGTCCCCGGGGGTCGCTGACCTTCATTCACCCTCTGCTTCCTCCACCATTTCCATGAGGGCAACTTGAGCTGCCTGGAAACTGACTTTCTGACATCCAGTGTACTATTCTTTTGTCCTCTGAGGCAAGTCCGAACACCTTTTACTCAAAACTATGGCTGGAACATGAAATAAATGATAGAAAGAAAGGCCAAAGTAGAATAAGCAGTGTGCTTTTCAGCACGCACTCAATTCGGAAAAGCTCTGAAAATACTCATTAGCCAGGAGTCATGTATCATGCAGTCTGCTGAGCCGAAGGCCCCAATGGGGACAGGGGCTTCCCTCGCAGCTCTCATCCTTAGAGTGCAGATTGTGGTGGGGGGCGTGGGAGAGTGTAGTAATTACATGTAACTTTTGAGGTGAGTATTTCTGAGACCAGGGTTATCAGAATGAATCAGCATCATGTGGGGTAGAATTAACAAGAAATGTGTGTTTCCCATTTGCAAATAGTAACAACACTGCTGGTAGCTGAGACACTCCCTCTGTGAAGTGGGCCCAGGCAATCATTTTTTGTTTGTTTTTGTAGGGTTTTTGCAGATAACCGACCCCTTTCCATTTCCACACAGTTATTAAGTAATCAAGCGGTTGTCTCTGGATTTTGTCACCTGGTGGTGGCCGTCATGCCTGGGAGCCTTGGGTCCCCTGCTGCGTGGTCCTCTGGGTTTTATATTGCCCGACACTAAAAATATTCACCAGCCATGGGTGACAGCCATCCAGGAGTTGTGGTTTCTTCTTTGTCGACGTCGGTCCATTTCTCTCGACCTTCAGGGTGTGACTACTTTTTGCATGTATCTTTGGCTGACATGGTTGTTGCCATTTCATTCAGCTCTTTTTATTTTGCAGTAGGCATTTTGTTCCATATTAAATTAATACTTATTTTTACTTAAAAAACCACAGAGAAGAGCACGGTGTAAGAAGTGAAAGTGCTTCTGGCAAGTCTCCACCCTTAGCTGCACTTCCCAGAGGTGACCCCTGTGGACAGATACAGGCTTGAGAGGGTTCTCTGCATGATCAGAGTGCATGCGCTGCTTTGTACACAAATAGGATCCCATTGGACCCACTGGATTTCAGCGTCCTTCCTTTGCTTACAATCGTGTCTTGGAACTCTTTGCACACTAGAACTTTGAGAAGCATTTCATATTTCACTGAGGGTGTCCTAGTTTGGTTTACAGGTGCCATCAGTTAGCTAGTCTCTTACTGACGACATTTAGCTTTTATCTAGTTTTGTTTTTTCTCTGACAAAGCGTCAATGAGTATTGGGTATTGTGTGTGTTTGCTTGCTTTAAGAGTTTAACTATAAGATGAATTTCTACAGCTGGGTTAAAGAGCAGTCACAATTTACATGTTGATAATTATAACCAAATTACTTTCCAAAAAAAGATACAGACAGTATGATAATACAACAGGGCAGTTTCTAGAGAAGCAAAATGGCCAATTCAGTCATCTGTAAATGGACATGGACAGTACATTAAGCTTCCCTTCCATCAGCGCCAGCTGATTTGGGCTGGATTAAGCCAGAAAGCAAGTGAGCTATGGACTTCTCTTCATGCTTCTCTTCTGAAGCTAAATATGTAAGATTTGGGCTATCCTGAGTGGTTTTGTATTTTCTTTTCATTGCAGTCCCTGAGTCCCAGGGTCAATTGCTGTGTGTTCATTGGGCAAGGCTCAGAGTGATGACGTGGGGTCTCTGAACCTTTGTAGAGCTACAGGGATGTGGATTCTGGGGTGAGCTGCCAAATGCAGGCTCAGAGGCTGGGGCCCCCCAAGGTGTGCTATTTTGGGATTTCTTTTCACTTCTCTATTCGTCCTGTCCTTCATAATCCAAGTGCCCCTGCTCTTCAGCCCTTTTCTACCTGTACTGAAATAGAAATAATAGTTCTTAGTAATAGAAAATTACTAAGGGGATTAATAAGGTCATGCTTCTGGGATCTCCTCCTTTGGTGGCTCAGGGTGGGTTTCTGAGTGCTTCCCTGGCTATCTGAGGTGAAGTACTACTGTACTCTTTTTATTTTAAATTTCCAATCTGTTACAGATCAATACTTTTGCAAAATACTAAAAAAAAATTGAATTATGAGAAGTGACATAAAAAATAAAGACATACAAAATACAAACCCAATTTCTTTTTCTTATGCTTAACATACCTAATATTACTTTGCTATTTTGCTATAAAAGTGTTTTGAAATGCTTCCTCCAAATTTCTGCTCTCATCTCACTGGAGATGGGAAACAGTTTGAGTCACGCTGCTTGAAGTTGGTCTCCAGAAGTTTCTTTGAGCTTCTAAGTCCTCTTATCATTTTACTGGAAGACGGATTCTCATCCCAGTTTTCAGCGTGGAGGCCCCGGGGTCAATCCCCAGGGTTAACATTACATTTGGGTCTAAGCTCAAGGCTCTCCCACCGACCCTAGTCGCCTCCCCTCCCCCCAGCTTTTCCTGTGTGGAAGCAGTAATTCATGTGTGCAAAGTTCCATCATCTGCTGTCTACCAACCAAAAGACATCATAGTCTTTTGTTTATGTTTTACTTTTAATTTAAGTCAGACATTTACCTATCAGTATTACTACCCCTTCTCTATAGCCCACTGCAGACGAGACAGAATGTGAAAACTGAGGATGTGGAGAAAAGGGAGGTGATAATCTTTTCTATAAAGCCTTTAAAACTTTTCAATTCACCTTTTAAATAATTTTACACTTTGTGAGATACTTAGGATGGATGTTAATAGAAGGAAATTATGAGCAACAATCTCTCAAAACATGAGGTTTTAAAAGTCCTTTGTCTTTAAAAGTGGCTTACTGTTTCAATTTTAAATACTGAGAAAATTGGTTTTCAGATTTCGTTTTGGAATCTGAAGTAGCAGATCACAGCGGCATCTAGTGGACATTAGTGGTATAACAGGTGTAGTCATCATCAAAGTCGCTCAGTCGTGTCTGACTCTTTGTGACCCCATGAACTGCAGCATGCCAGGCCTCCCTGTCCATCACCAACTCCCGGAGTTCACTCAAACTCATGTCCATCGAGTCGGTGATGCCATCCAGCCATCTCATCCTCTGTCGTTCCCTTTTCCTCCTGCCCCCAATCCCTCCCAGCATCAGAGTCTTTTCCAATGAGTCGACTCTTCTTCGCATGAGGTGGCCAAAGTACTGGAGTTTCAGCTTTAGCATCATTCCTTCCTGTAGAACTCTCTAAACTATAACTAGCCAAACAACTCTTCTTAGAGATCTTATCTAATTGGTCTAAGGGTGAAACCTGCACAATAGGAACTTGTAAAAGTTTCTGAAGCTTTTAAATTCTAACATACAGGCTGGGCTGATAATTTCTTCCTTCAAGTCAGATGCTTTTGAGATTATATACGTTTTTTAATAGTTGAGAAATATTAGGTATACTGTTTAATAGTAAACAACTCATGTCTTATAACCATCATAATTATGAATGCCAAGAAACTCGACTTTTAAAGCAATAGTGGACAATGCTACAACCACGGTGTTTAAGAAAAATTCTTTCCTAAAGCTATCATCATTTAGGATGTCATTAAATAATGTACAACTTGCATTTGATTCTTACACACTGACTCACACAGCATTATTTGAAGTGAATACCACAGTGAGATCCAGAATGCTGAATAAGTGTAAAACAGTAGCTATAAAATTTTTACAAGACGTCACAGTAATATATCTTTAATGCACCATAACCCTCTCAAGGAACGTCTACCAACTAAGGAAAAAAAATATCTAAGATATCATTTCCTTGGAATACTCTTTTCTTGACTGAGAGTGAACTCTGCTAATTCCAGGACTGACTCTGTAGCATACTACTGGGATGGCATAACTGCTCTTGACCTTCTGGCTGATGCAGTAGTAGAATGTGATACTCCGTCAGGCCACGGCAGAGATGAGAACCGTGTTTCATGGGAGACTGCTTAGAGAAGAAAGGACCTTGTTTATTTCTGGGCCCTGCTGTTGTTGTTGTTGTGTCTGGCTCTGTGCAACCCTATGGACTGTAGCACACAAGGCTTCCCTGCCCTTCACCATCTCCTGGAGTTTATTCAGATTCATGTCCATTGAGTCCGCGATGCCGTCTAAACCATCTCATCCTCTACCGGCCCCTTCTCATTTTGCCCTCCATCTTCCCCAGCGTCAGGGTCTTTTCCAATGAATTACCTCTTTGTATCAGGTGGCCAAACTATTGGAACTTCAGCTTCAGCATCAGCCCTTCCAATGAATATTCAGGGTTGATTTCCTTTAGGATTGACTGGTTGGATCTCCTTGCTGTCCAAGGGACTCTCAAGAGTCTTCTCCAGCACCACAGTTCAAAAGTATCAATTCCTCGGTGCTCAGATCTCTTTATGGTCTGGCTCTCACATCCGTACATGACTACTGGAAAAATCATAGTTTTGATTATGTGGACCCTTGTCGGCAAAGTGATGTCTGTGTTTTTTAATACATTGTCTAGGTTTGGCATAGCTTTCCTTCCAGGAAGCAAGTGTCTTTTAATTTCATGGCTGCAGTCACCGTCAGCAGTGATTTAGAAACCCAGGAAAATAAAATCTGTCACTGTTTCCATTTTTTCTAGACCCTACCAATTGCTTGCTTTATAATATTGTACAAATTACCAAACTCATCAAATCTCTTGTTCCCTAATATGCAAACCTAGGGTAATAACACCAACTTCAGCTTTTGCCGATAGAATAGCAGTTACTATTGTTCACAGTGGTTTCTTCTTAACTGCTTTTAGCTCATGACAGTAAGTCAAAAGATGATGTTTTCCGGAATAGTCAAGCAGCATAGCACCATTAACCCCTGCCAGCCCACTTCATCCAGCCTTTAGGAGCTAAGGTCCGTGTCTAAATAATATCTTAGCTTCTTTGGGGTTCCTTAGAGTCAATCAGTAACTGGGGTTTTTTAATTCATAGTACTCTTTTTTCCTATTCTTGAGTGTAGAGAGAATCGTGGGTCCTTGAACGAAGGCCAGGCTGTTGATAAGAGAGGTAAGTCTCCGATGATCAAAGTGACCTTGTGGGTTTGGGACAGGAGAGCTGTGTCCATGTCTCTGCCATAGAAACTATGGAACAGAAGAGTGAGAAGGAGGTCTTCAAGTAGGAAATTTGGGAGACTGTGGATCTGTTCCCTAAAGCCCACAGCTTCTGGTTTAATTTCACCCAGCCCCTAATGTCCCAGATTCCATCCAGCACGCCTTTGATTGCAACCCACCCTGGATCAGAGGGTGGCGGCCATATCCCAAGGGTCTTGCTTATGTTCCATTTGCATTTTAAACTCTTTCTACCCTTGTGGGTCAGCTGGTAAAGAATCCGCCTGCAATGAGGGAGACCTGGGTTCCATCCCTGGGTTGGGAAGCTCCCCCTGGAGAAGGGAAAGGCTACCCACTCCAGTATTCTGGGCTGAGAATTCCATGGACTGTATAGTCCATGGGGTCACAAAGAGTGGGAGACGACTGAGAGACTTCACTTTCACTTTCTACCACCCACACTAGTGAAGCTCAATCATGCTTTTCATTTTTGTGAAATAGAAATGTGATACGGCCAGAAATTCCCCTTAATAGTGTATTTTACTGCCCTGCAGACGTGTCATGGGAAACCCATACCTTTCCTCAGTTTTCATTTTGCTAATATAAAATGGGCTGATATACTTAATGCAAAGAGGAGCTAGACTCAGATGAAATTTTTCAGGCCTTGGTAAACCATTGTTAATCCCTCCACTTTTAAAAACCTTTTTATTCGCGCATAGTTGATTTACAAACTTGTGTTGGTTTCCAGTGTACAGCAAAGCGAATCAGTTACACATGTACATATTTGTACACCCACTCTTTTTTAGATTATTTTCCCCTATAGATCATTACAGAGTGCTGAGTAATGTTCCCTGTGCTATACAGTAGGTCTTTATCAGTTACTGATTTTATATACAGCAGTGTGTGTGTGTCGCGTTTGCTCCTTAAGGCAAGGAAAGAGGCTTTTGATGGGAGTAGGTCATCACCAGTGGCGAGCCCCGCTGTCGCTCAGATGGGGTGATCCCTGGGCTACTCCCTCCCCATTTGTCAGCTGGGTCACCTTGGGTCACTCACTTAACCTCTCTGAGTTTGCTTTCTCATCATTAAGTGGGATCTAATAACACCCTCCGCATGGAGTTTTGTACGGATTAAAGGATACGGTGTAAATGGACTCGCTGGCACAGCCCTGGCGATTATCATCCAAATGTAAGGCAGCCTCTGTTTGCAACTTGAGAGCGAATATCAAGAAGGACCCGCAATTTGCTGTCGAAAGCTAGTTGAATCTCTTGAAAGATAAGAAAACATGTAAACAAAGTAGGAGCTAACAATGGAACACATCCCTGTCCTGGGAAACAATTCCTTCAGAGCCTGTTGTTGGGCAGTGGGCGGCCGTTATTATCCCACGGTCCACAGGCATCACTGCCCAGGCCAGGGGCTGCGAGGCTGGCCCCCACCCTGACCTCAGGTTACCCGCCAGGCCAAGAAGCCAGCATGGGGACACGCCCTCAGCCCACCCCATGTTTCATTTCGTTCATCTGCACCCTGATTTCTGTTAGAACCAGTGTTTGATTCCTGGATCTAGGGCCGAGTGCTAACTTGCAATAAATAGACTAGAAAGAGGGAACTTTGCAGCCAAGCCAAGGCAAACACCACTCTGAAAACCTATCCTGAGTTGCCCTGAGGTGTTTCCAAAAGCAAAGCAAACATTAGCTCTGAACAGCATGCTCTAATTCTCCGCCTGGGGTTAGGGGGAAGGGGACCAGCAGGGGAAGACAGGTACACTCTGTTTGTGGCTGGGCTCAGCACTGCCCACAGGTCACTCCAAAGACCCTCCAGATTCTCCTCCTGGGCCTCTGATTTTGTGAGAATGTCACTAGACCTCAGGAGAGAACCCTCGCTTTTCAAGTGATGGGTCACCTAGGAAGCAATGAATCACTTTTGGCTTTGCCCAGCTGGCTCTATGAGCTGTAATAAGTCTCTTGTTTATCTTCAGCCCTGCTAGAACATCTAGAATCAGTATGTATCATCCACGTGTCTGGATCCATGACTCTCAACTTTACCACGCATAAGAATCACCAGGACAGGAGCCAGCGCTGACATCAGCACTCAGTTCCCCACTCACCTCCTAAAATTCTGAATCAGCAGGTCTGGGTCAGGGGCCTGGAATTTCCCTTTTAAAAAGCGACTCTGCAGGCTCTGAAACAGGCAGACCTAAGGCCCACCTTTAGAAACTCTAAACACGTCCCATAAAACAATTAATGTCTAATCCCCCATCCTGTTGTGTTAACATCCCAAACTGACTCAACTCCTAAGAAGTAATTCTCCATGGCAACCCAGGCTCATAAAGCAAAATGGCTCCACGCGTGCAAGTTCTAAGTGAAAACTAATAGAACCTTCTGGGGTCCTGGGTGGTGCCAGGGGACTGAAGCACAGATGAGTCATGGTCTTAACCTTCAGAAAGCCCAAAGTCTAGCTGGGTAGATGGCTCGTCAGCAAAACACCAGTGTACTAGAGAGGCCATGAGCAGCTCAGGGAAGGAGCGACTTCCGGCATCCTCCGGAACCGGAAACAAAGGGTATGGGAGGGACAGACAGCTCGGGAAGCCAGCAGGGAATCCCGTTCGATGCAGCACGCCTGCACTGAGGCTCCACCACCTGAGGGACAGAAACTGTAAGAGGAGGAGGGGGGTGGGTCCTGCCAGGGGCAGGAGGGAGTGGGGAGAAACAGGAGAGCAGCCTGACCAGGGTCGGGTGGGCTAAGAGCAGAGAAGGGTGAGGCCTGGGGGATGGGGGTGACTGGCAACCGAATCAACAGTAGGGAGATGCAGGTCCATCAGAGGGTGAGGAGACAGGTTGAAAATCCGGGTGCGGGAGTTTAGACTTGGTTAAACAGGTTAGGGCTTCTCAAGTGGCTCAGTGATGAAGAATCCACCTGCCAATGCAGGAGACTCAGGTTCGATCCCTGGATCAGAAAGAGGCTCCCCCCTGCAGAAGGAAATGACAACCCACTCCAGTATTCTTGCCTGGAAAAATCCCATGGACAGAGGAGCCTGGCGGGCTACAGTGCATGGGGGTCACAAAGTGTTGGACACAATCTAGCAACTAAACAACAAAAGCAACCAACAAGTAAAAGATGAATGGATTTCTTAGAGCATAATACGAGAAGAAGGGCTTCTTCTGGAACAGAAAGGAAAGCTGCTGGGATAGGCAGGGTCAGAGAGCCAGTGGGCGGCAAGGCTGGGACTATCTATGGGTTAACTCTGTGGGATCCCAGGGGTCAAGATCCATGGATTTCAGTGTCTGTGGAGGATGGGGGGGGACTGGCTTGAACAGTGAGCTCAGGAAAGACAGTACGGAGCGCCATTCAGTGGAACAAGCGTTGCTCTCAAATTCATGTCCTCCCTAGGTTCTCAAAATGTGACCTTATCTGGAAAGAGGGCCACTGCAGACATAACCAGTTGCGCTAAGGTGAGGTCACACTAAGTAAAGTGGACTTTTCATCCATTCTGACTGGTGTCAGCGGAGCAAAGACTTCTCAGCGGAGCAAAGACTTCTCAGCGGAGCAAAGACACAGAGACTGGCTTGCAGGCCACCAGCAGAAGCTGGAGAGACGCATGGACAGACTCTCCTTCAGAAGCCACAGGAGCACCTTGATTTTGGACTTACAGCCTCCCGAATGGTGAGAGGATACATTTCTGTTGTTGTCAGCCACCCCGCTTGTGCTTATTTGTCAGACAGCTCTGAGAAACAAATACAGGGGCTTTGGGGAAGAAAAGAAGCTGAAGACAGGTCTCTAGGGAGTGAAAGATGGCCAGGCGAGGGCCCAGGGTCAGCTGTGACCAGGCTGGAGCCCTGGGGAGCCTGGAGTCACTGCCTCTCCCTGCCTCAGCATCCCTGGAAGACAAGGGGCTATGTTTTCAGAGGAGGAAGTGGGCAGGCCCAGTAGCCACCCTGCTCTGCACTCCGACATTATCTTCTGATGCCCTCTTCCATGTGCCTCCTAAACGGTTATCACTGTGGCCACGTGCTTAGACAAGATTTCTGAGCCACCTCCGGAAATTAAAGGCTTTTTCTGGTCATTAAGTGTGTACCAAATAATTGTTAAGAGCGGGCCTTGTTTTCCCATGTAGGCACTGCATCATTTCAAAGAGAAAACACAATGGCCCCCTTTTCCTCACAAGATTATAGTCCTGGACTTCCCCTATAAAATCAAAATTGGAGAAGACTGAAGGCAGAATGGCCCCATTCACACGAAAACTCTACGGCCGAGTTCCCCATGAGTTGAGGGCTTCGCAGGCCTCCCCAAACCAGTGTGTTATGTCGCTTACTTCTCGAGGCTTGCCATCCTCGGGGTCATCTCTCTTGCCCTCCCTTTGTAAAATTTCCTGCAGGCAGCCCTGATTCTGTTAGATCAAGGTGGCTTACATGCCCGGAGACAGTGCAAAGTGGGCGGGGGGGGGAAGTGCTTTATCCAAGAGGATGGACTGCAAAAAGACACCTTTGTCTGGATGGCTGACTTGCGAAAAACTGTCCCTGCTGAGTGAGCCACATAGAGGAAAATGACCTCCTGGAGCAGAAACGAGTCTTAGCTGCCTGGGCCCTGGTTGGATTTCAGCTCTCCCAAGGCTCGTGTTTGCACAGGACTGACGCTGCCCAGACAGACACCGCCAGCCAGATCCCGGGGCAGGACCCAGGCTCATTATATCATCTCTTTATGGAGCTAAAAGACCCTGCTGGGGGGCGCTCTCATCTTTCAGAGGCTGCCGGACACTTACAGCCGCTTCCTGTGTGTGCATCTTTCCCTGGGTGGTTGGGAGGAAGGCTTTGCTCTCTGTCTTATCCATTTTCACATTTCCCTCACCAAAAACAGCACCCAGTCATCACACATCCTCCCAAGGTGTCTGTTGAACACAAGTGCCATGTATCCGATTCAGGATAGATAGCATCACCGACTCGATGGACACAGACTTGAGCAAACTCTGGGAGATGGTGGAGGACAAGGAGGCCTGGCGTGCTGCAGTCCATGGGGTCGTAAAGAGTTGGATAACGACTGAGCACCTGAACATCCAGTTCAAGACTGGAAACCTCTTCTCTTGCTCAATGAACCTGCTGCCAAGAGACCCAGTGCAAGCTCTGAAATGACCAAACTTCAAAGATTTCGCACAAATCATCTGAAAGGCCTGACCTAAGCCCAGGACTTTAAATGCTACCGACAGTATTTTTCCCATCAGTTGTTCTATTGGTCTTTAATAGCTAAATCCAGACAAGAAATGTAAAATAAAGGGAGAAGGAAAGGTCAAATTTTAATCCTCCAGGACTGGAGAAAAGGCACCATCATCACTACCATCATCATCATCACCATCATTATTTTACTTTTTTTCTTCTCTCTTCTCACACTTCTCCCAGCTCACAAAGGCATCCCACCTCTGCCATCAACAGTATCACTTTGCACCATCACCACCAGTGGCCGAGACTAAGATTGACTGCTGTGGAGAACCATCACTTCCACCCACTTCCTGCAAAACTACCCCAACAGCAGCAAAGGAAATTAAACCAAAGCCTTGGTGAGGCCGCCCCAGCCATCACCCCCCTGGAATAACATCCAAGCTGCTGCCAGCAGACCTGGAGCGCAGCTTGTAACTCAGCCTTTGGAGGGTGGATCATGCAGGTGTCTTGAGGTGGTTGGGACCCCAGTGGGGCCGGTTAAGGTGACAGGTGTGACCTGCAAGGTGGAACAACGTCTCAGTGACACAGTGCTGAAATAAGGAGTGATTTCTCAGCCTCCTTCGGGCTTTCCTGAGCTTAGGTCAGGCCTTTAAGATGATTTGTGTGAAACCTTTGAAGTTTGGTAATTTCACAGCTTGCTCTGGGCCTGCTTGAGTTTGCTGAAAGATAAGAGTTATTGGAGACGTGAAAGACCAATTTGAAGGGAAGAGGGAAAAAAAAAAAAAACCAGACTCGGGGCTGCTGCCTGTTGGAAAGCTAAGAAAACCTGTGTTCTCTGCCATCCATTTCCTCCCTCCTCGGTGGGGTGGGAGGGAGCCCTGGTGGCCAGGAGTGGGGGTGAGGGGGCATTTGCTCTTCAGGCTCTAGGTCAGATGGTTTAAACCAGGAAGGGAGAGCGAGGGGAGGTGCCCTGCAACCTCTTGTGCCCCCAATTCACCACATGCTCAAAATCTGAAGTAATTTGCTCTCAAGGGGAAGATTTCTAACTCCACCTAGATTGAGTGAAATCCTTCTGAAAGCTTGATTCCTATGAAGTTGTGTATTTTAGCTTCATAGGACCACAGTAACAAAGCACCACAAACTAGGTGATTTAAAACAACTGAACTGTGTTGTCCCACAGTTCTGGAGGCTGAAAGTCCAAAATTAAGTGGTCAACAGGGGCATGCTCTCTCTGAAGTCTCTAGGACACGGGTTCCCAACCTCTGGGATCTAATGCCTGATGATCTGAGGTGGAGTTGATGTAATTATAGTAGAAATAAAGTGCACAATAAATGTAACACACTCAGTCATCCTGAAACTATCCCCCTACTCCAGTCTGTGGAAAAAGTATCTTCCATGAAACTGGTGAAAAGTGAAAGTGTTAGTTGCTCATTTGTGTCTGACTCTTTGTGACTCCATGGACTGTAGCCCGCCAGGCTCCTCTGTCCATGGACTTTTCCAGGCAAGAATACTGGAGTGGATAGCCATTCTCTTCTCCAGGGGATCTTCCTGACCCAGGGATCAAACCTGTGTCTCTTGCATTGCAAGTCGATTCTTTACCATCTGAGCTACCTGGGAAGCCCCATAAAACTGGTCGCTGGTGCCAAAAGGTTGGGGACCAGTGCTCTAGGGGAGAGTCCTTCCCTGCCTCTTCTCGATTCTGGTCTTGACCAATGATTTGTAGCGTCCTTTGGCTTATGACAGCGTCACTCCAGTCTCTTCCCGTCTTCACATGGTTTCTCTCTGGTTGTTGTCTCTATGAGTGTATCTGAGGATGACAGTCATCTTGGGTTGGGGCCTACCTGTAAGACCTCATTTAACCCTGGTCACCTCTTTAAAGACCCGATCTCCAAATACAGTCATGTTCTGAGGTGCTGGGAGTTAGGACTTCAACTTAGCAATCTTTGGAGGGACACTGTTCAGCCATAACCATTATCCTTTCAGGCCAAGGTGGTGAGAACTCAGACTCACTTCCCCCCTTCAGGTGTGCTGGGGTCATGAACCTTCCATAGTTCTCTTCCACGCTAGGCTCTCTCCAACGGGCATTAGAAGGGAGTAATTTGTCTTTGAATTTGTCAACTCTGGTTGAAATGATCGCCTTCAATGGACACAGACTTCTGGGAATATTTGTTGATAGATTTCAACTCTCATCAGTGCTGTTTGCTCCTTCCCACCCTCATACCCAAGGTAGCAGCTGGTGCACAGAGAAACTCATGGTCCCCGTGGGTAGACGACAGGTCTCCTGGTCTTGTCCTGACCCTGCACGGGCCCCTCCTGCCAGGCAGCTGTGCTGGTCGCCCTTTTGGACTTCCCGCTGATGTCGCTGCTAAAGACGAGGGACTGAAGGCCTGTGCTTGGGGCCTCTTGAGTGTGACCAGGTCACCGTGGAGATCCCCTAGGTCTGGTGAGATTTCTGCTTCATCCCTGGCCAAACTGGGGCCCTCACAGCCACTTGCTCCCAGCAGACCCTTGGTTACCTGCTGTGCTGTTGTGGGGCAGCTGAGAGAATCCCTGGGCCCCCTCCACGCTGCAGAGGAGTTGAAGGAGCCCAGGAATCCTGGTCCAGCATGTTTACTGCTTCTTCCTACCACCGCACTGGGCTCCCTAGCACCCACATGCCTCTGTATTAGGATGTGGGCACGTCCACCAGTGTTCCAAACAAGGAGCAGGAGAAAAGCCCATCTTCCTTGGGCTCCCACCCGAACCTTCATTTTGCAGGGAGTTGGAGCAACCCGTGTGACCTCTGGCTTCCCCTTCCTCGGCTTCCTTCCTTGTCCTCATCCACCCCCATCCCTCATGGCAGAAACTCATCTGTGATGTCCTGAGTGATCTGGATTATAAGAACCTTAAGGATCAAATCTCTGAGTGAATTATATGGGACTAAGAGCTAAAGGTCATAGCACTGCTCATAGCAAACACCCTCTTCCAACAACACAAGAGAAGACTCTACACATGGACATCACCAGATGAGTTTGATGAGTTCATCAATACCGAAGTCAGATTGATTATATTCTTTGCAGCCAAAGATGGAGAAGCTCTATACAGTCAGCAGAAACAAGACCGGGAGCTGACTGTGGCTCAGACCATGAACTCCTTATTGCCAAATTCAGACTTAAATTGAAGAAAGTAGGGAAAACCACTAGACCATTCAGGTATGACCTAAATCAAATCCCTTATGATTATACAGTGGAAGTGATAAATAGGTTTAAGGGACTAGGTCTGATAGAGTGCCTGATGAACTATGGATGGAGGTTCGTGACATTGTACAGGAGACAGGGATCAAGACCATCCCCATGGAAAAGAAATGCAAAAAAGCAAAATGGCTGTCTGGGGAGGCCTTACAAATAGCTGTGAAAAGAAGAGAAATGAAAAGCAAAGGAGAAAAGGAAAGATATAAACATCTGAATCCAGAGTTCCAAAGAATAGCAAGGAGACATAAGAAAGCCATCCTCAGTGATCAATGCAAAGAAATAGAGGAAAACAACAGAATGGGAAAGACTAAAGACCGCTTCAAGAAAATGAGAGATACCAAGGGAACATTTCATGCAAAGATGGGCTCGATAAAGGACAGAAATGGTATGGACCTAACAGAAGCAGAAGATATTAAGAAGAGGTGGCAAGCATACACAGAAGAACTGTACAAAAAAAGATCTTCACGACCCAGATAATCACGATGGTGTGATCACTCACCTAGAGCCAGACATCCTGGAATGTGAAGTCAAGTGGGCCTTAGAAAGTATCACCATGAACAAAGCTAGTGGAGGTGATGGAATTCCAGTTGAGCTATTTCTAATCCTGAAAGATGATGCTGTGAAAGTGCTGCACTCAATATGCCAGCAAATTTGGAAAACGCAGCAGTCGCCACGGGACGGGAAAAGATCAGTTTTCATTCCAATCCCAAAGAAAGGCAATGCCAAAGAATGCTCAAACTACCATACAATTGCACTCATCTCACACGCTAGTAAAGTAATGCTCAAAATTCTCCAAGCCAGGCTTCAGCGATATGTGAACCGTGAACTTCCTGATGTTCAAGCTGGTTTTAGAAAAGGCAGAGGAACCAGAAATCAAATTGCCAACATCTGCTGGATCATGGAAAAAGCAAGAGAGTTCCGGAAAAACATCCATTTCTGCTTTATTGACGATGCCAAAGCCTTTGACTGTGTGGATCACAGTAAACTGTGGAAAATTCTGAAAAAGATGGGAATACCAGACCACCTGACCTGCCTCTTGAGAAACCTGTATGCAGGTCAGGAAGCAAGAGTTAGAACTGGACATGGAACAACAGACTGGTTCCAAATAGGAAAAAGAGTATGTCAAGGTTGTATATTGTCACCCTGCTTATTTAACTTCTATGCAGAGTACATCATGAGAAATGCTGGGCTGGAAGAAGCACAAGCTGGAATCAAGATTGCTGGGAGAAATATCAATAACCTCAGATATGTAGATGACACCACCCTTATGGCAGAAAGTGAAGAGGAACTAAAAAGCCTCTTGATAAAAGTGAAAGAGGAGAGTGAAAAAGTTGGCTTAAAGCTCAACATTCAGAAAATGAAGATCATGGCATCGGGTCCATCACTTCATGGGAAATAGATGGGGAAACAGTGGAAACAGTGTCAGACTTTATTTTTGGGGGCTCCCAAATCACTGCAGATGGTGACTGCAGCCATGAAATTAAAAGACGCTTACTCCTTGGAAGGAAAATTATGACCAACCTAGATAGCATATTGAAGAGCAGTGACATTACTTTGCCAACAAAGGTACATCTAGTCAAAGCTGTGGTTTTTCCAGTGATCATGTATGGATGTGAGAGTTGGACTATCAAGAAAGCTGAGCGCCAAAGAATTGATGCTTTTGAACTGTGGTGTTGGAGAAGACTCTTGAGAGTCCCTTGGACTGCAAGGAGATCCAACCAGTCCATTCTGAAGGAGATCAGTCCTCGGTGTTCATTGGAAGGACTGATGTTAAAGCTGAAACTCCAATACTTTGGCCACCTTATGCAGTTGACTCATTGGAAAAGACTCTGATGCTGGGAGGGATTGGGGGCAGGAGGAGAAGGGGATGACAGAGGATGAGATGGCTGGATGGCATCACTGACTCGATGGACGTGAGTTTAAGTGAACTCTGGGAGTTGGTGATGGACAGGGAGGCCTGGCGTGCTATGATTCATGGGGTCGCAAAGAGTTGGACACGACTGAGCGACTGAACTGAACTGAAGAGCTAAAGCCGGCTTCCCAGGTGGCACTAGTGGTAAAGAGTCCAACTGCCAGTTCAGGAGATGCAGGAGACATGGGTTTGATCCCTGGGTTGGGCAGATCCACTGGAAAAGGAAATGACAACCCACTCCAGTATTCTTGCCTGGGGAAATCCTATGGACAGAGGAGCCTAGTGGGCTACAGTCCATGGGGCCTCAAAGAGTTGGACATGACTGAACACACAAGAGCACACACACAGGACCTAAAGGAATTTTTAAAATTATCTCTTGCCAATACTTGGCCTTCAAGAACACTGTCTTGCTGGAGACATAACCTGTATTAGCTGTCAGAAGCCAAAACCTGGTCCTTCCTGCTACTTCTCCATGTCCTGCCTCCTCAGGAATCCAGAAAGGCAACTGTCTCTACTCACCATTTCCCAACTCAGCTGGGACATTTAGAGGACCCCACCTGTCCATGGAGGTGACCCTGAAGGTCACTCAGGCTGTCTTCTCAATCCTTCAGCTCAGAAGAGTCTCTCTCTTTCAGTGAAAGGAAAACAAATCAAAATGGAAAAAAAGAAAAACTAGATCAGTATATTATTTCAAAGTCCATTCTGCCCTACTCCTGGACTTATGCTCCTAACTTAGAGGCCAAGAATTTGGTCACGTTGTTGTGGCTGTTGTTTAGTCGGTAAGTCATGTTCAACTCTTTTGTGACCCCATTGATTGTAGCCTGCCATGTTTCTCTGTCCATGGGGATTCTCCAGGCAAGAATACAGGAGCGGGTTGCCATTTCCTTCTCCAGAGGATCTTCCCAACCCAGAGATCAAGCCTGTGTCTCTTGCTTGGCAGGCCGATTCTTTGCCACTGAGTCACCCGGGAAGCCCTTTGACCATGTTTTTGGTCCTAATATGCCCCATCTGTCCCAGCCTATGCAGCTCCCAGCCATAAAGGGGCTGCCTGAGTTTCCATAATAATTCATCACAAACTAGGAAGCTTAAAACAACAGAATGTTATCCTCTCCCAGTTCTAGAAGCCAGAAGCCCCAAATCAAGGTGTCAGCAGGGCGGTCCTCCCCGAAGGCTCTGAGGGCTGTAGAGGAGAATCCATTCAGCCTCTTTCAGCCTCTGCTGGCTCCTGGCATCCCTCGGCTTCCCTTGGCTTTTAGGTGCATCATCCCAACTGCTCTGTCTTCATATGGTTTTCTCTTCTGTGTGTCTCTTCTCTTCCTGTGAGGACAACAGCCATTTGATTTAGGGTTCGCTCCCATCTAGTATCAGTTCAGTTGCTCAGTCGTGTCTGACTCTTTGCAACCCCATGAAGCGCAGCACGTCAGA
This sequence comes from Bison bison bison, assembly GCF_000754665.1. Classification (NCBI taxonomy): domain Eukaryota; kingdom Metazoa; phylum Chordata; class Mammalia; order Artiodactyla; family Bovidae; genus Bison; species Bison bison. The sequence continues at coordinate 2,631,885 of NW_011494609.1, forward strand.
CCTCCCTGCCCATCACCAACTCCCAGAGTTTACCCAAACTCATGTCCATTGAGTCAGTGATGCCATCCAACCATCTCATCCTCTGTCGTCCCCTTCTCCTCCCACCCTCAATCTTTCCCAGCATCAGGGTCTTTTCAAGTGAGTCAGCTCTTCTCATCAGGTGGCCAAAGTATTGGAATTTCAGCTTCAACATCAGTCCTTCCAATGAACACCCAGGACTGATCTCCTTTAGGACCAATCTAGTCTTTACCAATCTAGTCTTAGCAATCTTGTATGACCTTCACTAATTAAATCTACAAAGACGGTTTCCCAATAAGGTCATGTCTGAGGTTCTTAGGGCTTCCCTGATGGCTCAGTTGGTAAAAAATTTTGCAAGAGACCACATGCAATGCAGGAGACCAGGGTTCCATCCCTGGGTCGGGAAGATCCCCTGGAGAAGGAAATGGCAACCCACTCCAGTATTGTTGCCTGGGAAACCCCAAGGACAGAGCAGCCTGGCAGGCTACAGCCCACGGGGTCACAAAAGAGTTGGACACGACTGAGTGGCTAAACCACCACTACCTGAGGTTCCCAGTAGATGTGAGTTTGGGGCTGCTAGGTGAATGTTTCCTAATATTGTTCTTTTTTAAAATAATTGTGTATTTATTTAGCTGTGTCAGGTCTTTAGCTGTGGCAGGCAGGATCTTTCACTGTGGTGTGCAGGCTTCTCTCTAGTTGTGGTGCGTGGGCTCAGCAGTTGTGGGCTTGCTTCTCAAATTGCAGTGCTCAGACTTAGTTGCCCCCAAACATATGGGATCTTAGCTCCCCAACCAGGAATTGAACCTGTGTCCCCTGCATTGCAAGGCAGATTCTCAACCACTGGACCACCAGGTAAGTCCCCCTAATATCGTTCTGACTCCTGTGATAAAGGAGTTCCAAGCCCAGAACGAGAGCCTGGGAAGAGAGTGGTGCCTTCTCCTCCTCACTTGTCCTCCCAAACATGCCATATTTACTTGAACCCAATATATGTTTTCATAACAGCCTGACACGTCCCTTCAGAAGTCAGAGCTCCTGTAAATACTGGCCTTTCGCACTTGCTCTGGGTTCACCTTCCCCTCCTTCTGAAACAGCCCTCCTCCTCCCCCTGGTCTTTTATAACCATTTGCTTATTTGTTTATATCCCTTCTCTTTCCAAAAAGGATTTCAGGCAGATGGTTTTTATTACTGGGCTAAATGAACACAGCAAGATCTTGTAGCAAACACAGTCTCCTCTGCAAAAATAAATTTCCATGAAACCAACATGAAAAATCCCCCAAGCTCTTGGAAAAAAAAAAAACAAACAAACGTGTTAAGTTGACCTTGGGCGCCCTTTCTTTATTTTCCTGGTCTCGCTGTAACAGTACCTTCTCCACTGCTCTGCCTTCGCAAGCTTCGAGTGCACGGTCCTGGGTTCTGGTGATCCTCTTTACTCGAGAGGCCTCCGGCTGCGAAGGGAGATTCTGGATCATGGAACACTGTGGAGAGCAGGGGAAGTGATTTGTTTCAGAGCATAAGCCTTAGAGAGGAGACCGTGAGGGGGGACCCTGGTTCACAGACCAGAATGTGCCCTGGGGTCCCCACATGGCCCTGTCAATTTGCTGGAGTCAAGGCTCGGGGAAGCCACTGCCCAGTGTTTGGGACTGAACGTGGTGAAGGGCATTCGGCATTCAGCCTCCTCATTTCACCTGATGGAAGGAAGCTCTTTCTCTGGTTCAAAGTTGTTCTCCTTTTTACCTTATTTTTGATATTTTAAGTATTTATTTTTGGCTGTGCTGGGTGTTCGTTGCTGCACAGGCTTTTCCCTAGTTGCGGTGAGGGGGGCTACTCTTCCTTGCAGTGAGCAGGCTTCTCGTTGCAGTGGCCTCTCTCGTGGTGGGGCATGGGCTCTAGGGCGTGCAGACATGCGAGCTCCAATAGTTGTGATTCAAGGCTCAGTAGTCGTGGCTCTCAGGTTCAAGAGCACAGGCTCAATAGTTGTGGTGCATGGGCTTAGTTGCTTGGAGGCATGTGGGATCTTTCCAGACCAGGGATTGAACCCGTGTCTCCCGCATTGGCAGGCGGATTTGTTTTTTAAGCCCTGAACCACCAGGGAAGTCCTCCTTTTTACCTTATTTACAGAGGGTTGGAAATATTCAGCTTTGCTGCTGCCAAGATTGGCTTTAAGAAAAAGTGTGGGTCTCTGTGTTTGTGTGAATGTGTGTGCTGCTGTGCTCAGTTATGCCTGACTCTTTGCGACCCCATGGACTATAGCCCACAAGGCTCCTCTGTCCATGGGGATTCTCCAGGCAAGAATACTGCAGTGGGTTGCCATGCCCTTCTCCAGGGGATCTTCCCAACCCAGGGATTGAACCCAGGGCTCCTGCATTGCAGGTGGATTCTTTACCATCTGAGCCACCAGGGAAGCCCTTGAAGCCCACTGTGTGTCCATGGGTCCATTGTGTGTGCACAGGTGTGCGTGTGTATAAACAAGAGAGGATGGGGCAGGAAGCAGAGGTGGAGGGCAGTGTGAACAAGCATCTTCCCAGATGATCAGAGTCAATATTCAGGTTCCTCTCCCTTTTGAAAAGGCCCTGTTAGTATCTAAACACATCTCAGGAGCCTCTGACTCTCATCCATGTGCTGCCTGGGTAAATTCATGGCAACTGAGGTATTTTTGAAGGTGTTTCAAGCAAGACCCTGTCCAAGTCATCCTGGTCCGTTAGCTGTAATGGATGTAAGTTAGCCTCCAGGGTGGAGGAAAGACCTTTCACAAAACTGTGCTGAGACCCACGCTTGTTCACTCAGTGAATCTCAGCCGTGGACTTGGGGCTTGCTTCCAGAGCACCACCTAGAACCCAGCTGCTCATAACCACTGGCTTTTCTAATAGCCAGAAGGAGGGTTGGCAACACTGGGCTGGCAGCTTGTGCAGGAGAGAACTCCGGGCTTAGATCAGGAGCTCGGCTCTTTCTCTGGTTGTCTGTGAGGGCGGGACCAGATGCCTGGCGATGATAGCAGCTGCCTCTTAGAGGTGTCTGCGTGATTCAGTAACAGTCTGTGCGAGAGCACTTAGTAAATTACAAGGCACGAAGCACCCCGAGGTGAGACACCTGGCGTCACGGGATTGTCTGAGGCAAGGGGTAGCAATTAGGAGGAGTCCAGGGAGGCCGAGTCGGCAGGTGGATGACCTGGCAGCCTTCTCTAGCCCCACCTGATGCTACCCTCCCGCAGAGGCCTGCAGTTGGCTTCACGGCTGCACACCTCCTCCTCCTGCAATGCCAGGCCTGCCCACTCAGGCAGAGCGGTATAACCACGATGAGCCCATGAGAAAGGAAGCATTTGCTGCAGAAAATGCTCATGACCTTAAATCCCCTGAGAAGGAGTGGTTCTTCCTGCCAGGTGGCCAGGATCTGGATTTGGCATTAGTTTGTCAGAAGTAGCTAGAAGAGGGATGCTTCTGAATCCAACTTGACTCTCACTACTTTGGTGGTGGTTTAGTTGCTAAGTCGTGTCCAACTCTGGCAACCCTATGGACTGTAGCCCACCAGGTTCCTCTGTCCATGGAATTCTCCAGGCAAGATTACTAGAGTGCGTTGCCATTTCCTTCTCCAGGGGATCTTCCCAACCCAGGGATCAAACCCAGGTCTCCTGCATTGCAGGTAGATTCTTTACTGTGCTACTCAGACCTTATAAGTTAGCTGAATCATATAACAGTGACCTGTTGTGACTGGATTATTTCACTTAGCATAATGTCTTCAAGGTTCATCCACGTGGTAGCATATATCAGAATTTCATTCCTTTTTAAGGCTAAGAAATATTCCATCATTTGGCTAGTCCACTCTTTGCTTATCCATTTACCTGCCTATGAGCATCCGGGTTATTGTGAATAGCCACCTCTTGGCTATTGTGAATAGTGAGCATTGCTGTTGTTGTTCAGTTGCTAGGTTGTGTGCAACTCTTTGCACTCATAGACTGCAGCATGACAGGATTCATTGTCCTTCACTATCTCCCAGAGCTTGCTCAAATTCATATCCATTGAGTCCATGATGCTATCTAACCATCTCATCATCTGTCATCTCCTTTTCCTCCTGCCCTCAATCTTTCCGAGCATCAGTCTATTCCAATGAGTCAGCTCTTCTCATCAGGTGGCCAAAGTATTGGAGCTTCAGCATCAGTCCTTCCAATGAATATTCAGGGTTGATTTCCTTTAGGATTGACTGGTTTGATCTCCTTGCTGTCTAAGGGACTCTCAAGAATCTTCTCCAGCACAATTCAAAAGCATCAATTCTTTGGCACTCAGCCTTCTTTATTGTCCAGCTCTCACTTCTGTATAGGACTACCAGGAAAACCATAGGTTTGATTATACAGACTTTTGTGCAGATTCCTGCTGAGAACCCACGTTCCATTCTTTTGACCTCTTTATAGTTTAAGACATAATTTTTTGGTTGTCACTTATCAGATAATCCCTGGCTTCTCAGCTGGAAAGTTACTGGTATCTATCTCATCCAAAAGGTTAAATCTTCCTGTGTCCAGAGTACACGAGAGCAATTAGCAAACACTGGATTGTGTTGAAATGTCTGTTGCTGACACTGTGGTCCACTCAGGTACGCAGCTGGGCTGGTCCCGGCTTTCTCACCCCACCTAAGCCAAAGGCAGGTGGGAAAGGAGTCTCTTCCCCCAAGATGGGCCTGCCATGGATAACGACATCATCAGTGCTGGGATCCCAAAGGTCCCAGCCCCCAAACCAGCACTTGGCCTGTGGGTGCCCACCACAGCCCTCTCCACAAAGGGGTGACAGAACCTCTCCTTCAGTGATCCCTGTGCTGGACAAGGTGCCATCCATCATCCCATTCAACCGCATCCTCACCAACCGTGAGGTCAGGTTCTTTCAACCAAAGATGGGGACTCCCTTTCCAAGACTGACCTGTGCTCTCCAGTTACCTGTAAGCAGAGAAGAATCCCCCTGTCCTTCACCGTGTGACCCCTTAGAAGGCCTCAGAAGAGGGAGCTGCCTTGAGCTTTGCTTTCTGGGCCTCACTGGACACAGCCTCTGCAACCCCAGATAGAGGGTCAGGAACAGTCCAAGGCCCAGCCAGGCAGTTCCTCCGCAAACAGGTTGATGGTTTGAAAGAAAGTGACGGCTCTGTGCCCGCAGTCTATGAGAGGCAAAGCTGGCCAGGAACTGAGCTCCGCCCACAGGCCACCTGAACCCAGCAGAGATGGGGGCAGAGCTGAGTCAAAAACAAATCCACCTGTCAGTGCAGATGGCTCGGTGATGCTGAGCTGAGCAGGGGTTCGAGGGGAGCTTGCCGCTTCCAGCTAACTTTGGACATGTCACACACACCCTTGTCCCTTGGTATCTGCAGGTAGCTGCGCCAGCCTCCCCTGAGCCAAAATGGAGGATGCTCAAGGATTATAAAATGGCATAGTATTTGCATATATAACCTATGCACATCCTCCCATACACGTTAAAGCATCTCAAGTTCCTTATAATACCAAGTATAATATAAATAGCTGACAGTTGAGTCAGCTCAGTTCAGTTGCTCAGTCGTGTCTGACTCTTTGCGACTCCACAGACTGCAGCACGCCAGGCTTCCCTGTCCATCACCAACTCCCGGAGTTTGCTCAAACTCATGTCCATTGAGTCGGTGAGGCCATCCAACCATTTCATCCTCTGTCATCCCCTTCTCCTCCTGCCTTCAATCTTTCCCAGCATCAGGGTCTTTTTCAATGAGTCAGTTCTTTGCATCAGGTGGCCAAAGTATTGGAGTTTCAGCTTCAGCCCCAGTCCTTCCAATGAATATTCAGGACTGATTTCCTTTAGGATGGACTGGTGAGATCTCCTTGCAGTCCAAGGGACTCTCAAGAGTCTTCTCCAACACCACAGTTCAAAAGCATCAATTCTTTGGCACTCTGCTTTCTTTATAGTCCAACTCTCACATCCATACATGACTACTGGAAAAACCATAGCTTTGACTGGATGGATCTTTGTTGGCAAACTAATGTCTCTGCTTTTTAATATGCTGTCTAGGTTGGTCTTAACTTTTCTTCCAAGGAGTAAGCGTCTTTTAATTTCATGGCTGCAGTCACCATCTGCAGTGATTTTGGAGCCCAAGAAATTAAAGTCTGTCACTGTTTCCATTGTTTCCCCATCTATTTGCCATGAAGTGATGGCACCGGATGCCATGATCTTCATGTTTTGAATGTTGAGTTTTAAGCCAACTTTTCCACTCTCCTCTTTCACTTTCATCAAGAGGCTCTTTACTTCTTCTTCACTTTCTGCCATAAGTGTGATGTCATCTGTTTATCTGAGGTTATTGATTCCAGCAATCTTGATTCCATCTTGTGCTTCATCCAGACTGGCATTTCACATGATGTACTCTGCATGTGAGTTACATAAGCAGAATGACAATATACAACCTTGACGTATTCCTTTCCCAATTTGGAAATTGTTCCAGTCCATTGTTCCATGTCCAGTTCCAACTATTGCTTCTTGACCTGAATACAGATTTCTTAGGAAGCAGGTCAGGTGGTCTGCTATTCCCATCTCTTGAAGAATTTTCCACAGTTTTTTTGTGATCCACACAGTCAAAGGCTTTGGCATAGTCAATAAAGCAGAAGTAGATATGTTTTTCTGGAACTCTCTTGCTTTTTTGATGATCCAACAGATGTTGGCAATTTGATCTCTGGTTCCCCTGCCTTTTCTAAAACCAGCTTGAACACTTGGAAGTTCACAGTTCACATACTGTTGAAACTTGGCTTGGAGAATTGTGAGCATTACTTTGCTAGCTGTGAGATGAGTGCAATTGTGCAGCAGTTTGAACATTCTTTGTCATTGCCTTTCTTTGGGATTGGAATGAAAACTGACCTTTTCCAGTCCTGTGGCCACTGCTGAGTTTTCCAAATTTGCTGGCATATTGAGTGCAGCACTTTATCAGTATCATCCTTTTGGATTTGAAATAGCTGAACTGGAATTCCATCACCTCCATTAGCTTTGGTTGTAATGATGCTTCCTAAGGACCACTTGACTTTGCATTACAGGATATCTGGCTCTAGGTGAGTGATCACACCATTGTGGTTATCTGGGTCATGAAGATCTTTTTTGTATAGTTCTTCTGTGTATTCTTGCCACCTCTTCTTAATATCTTTTGCTTCTGTTAGGTCCATACCATTTCTGTTCTTTATTGTGCCCATCTTTGCAAGAAATGTTCCCTTGGTATCTCTCATTTTCTTGAAGAGATCTCTAGTCTTTCCCATTCTACTGTTTTCCTCTATTGCTTTGCATTGATCACTGAGGAAGGCTTTCTTATCTCTCCTTGCTATTCTTTGGAACTCTGCATTCAGATGGTATATCTTTCCTTCTCTCCTTTACCTTTAGTGTTTCTTCTTTTCTCAGCTATTTGTAAGGCCTCCCCAGACAGCCATTTTGCCTTTTTGCATTTCTTTTTCTTGGGGATGGTCTTGATCCCTGCCTCTGATACAATGTCAAGAACTTCCATCTGTAGTTCTTCAGGTACTCTGTCTATCAGATCTAATCTGTTGAATCACTTCTACTGTATAATCATAAGGGATTTGATTTAGGTCACACTTGAATGATCTAGTGGTTTTCCCTACTTTCTTCAATATAAGTCTGAATTTTGCAATACAGAGTTCATGGCCTGAGCCACAGTCAGCTTCCAGTCTTGTTTTTTCTCACTGTATAGAGCTTCTCCATCTTTGGTGGCAAAGAATACCCCACATCCAAGGGCAAAGGAAAAACTCCAGCAAGATGGTTGGAGGGGCAAAATTGCATTTAGAATCAAACCCCATACCTGCCAGAGATGCTCGGAGGGCTCAAACAAAATCTTGTGTGCACCAGGAGACCCCACAGAGACTGAGCCAGACCTGCCTTTGAGGGTTTGAGTGTCTCCTGTGAAGGTACAGGTCAACAGTGGTCTGCCACGTGGGCAGAGGCTCTGGGTGCAGCAGATCTGGGTATGGCATAAGCCCTCTTGGTGAAGGTCACCATTAACCCCACCATAGAGCCACCAGAACTTACACAGGACTGGGGAAACAGACTCTTGGAGGGCACAAACAAAATCTTGTGTGCACCAGGACCCCGGAGAAAGGAGCAGTGACCCCATGAGAGACTGACCCAGACTTGCCTGTGAGTGTTCAGGAGTCTCTGGTGGAGCTGTATGTCAGCGGTGGCCTGCTGCAGGGTAGGGGCACTGAGTGCAGCAGTGCATGCATGGGACCTTTTGAAGGAGGTCGCCTTTATCTTAATTAACTCCACCATAGTTTGGTCTCAGCTCAAACAACAGGGAGGGAACACAGCCCTGTCCATCAACAGAAAATTGGACTAAAGATTTACTGAGCATGGCCTCACCCATGAGAACAAGACCCAGTTTCCCCCACTGTCAGTCTTTCCCACCAGGAAGCTTCAATAAGCCTTTTATCCTTATCCATCAGAGGGCAGACAGAATGAAAGCCACAATCACAGGAAACTAATCAAACTGATCACATGGACCACAGCCTTGTCTAACTCAATGAATGTATGAGCCATCCCATTTAGGGCCACCCAAGATGGATGGGTCATGGTGAAGAGTTCTGACAAAATGTGGTCCACTGGAGAAGGGAATGGCAAACCACTTCAGTATTCTTACCTTGAGAACCCCATGAACAGTATGAAAAGGCAAAACGATATGACACTGAAAGATGAACTCCCCAGGTTGGTAAGTGCCGAATATGCTACTAGAGAAGAGTGGAGAAATAACTCCAGAAAGAATGAAGAGACAGAGCCAAAGCAAAAACAACACCCAGTTGTGGATGTAACTGGTGATGGAAGTAAAGTCCGATGCTGTAAAGAACAATATTGCAGAGGAACCTGGAATGTTAGGTCCATGAATCAAGGTCAATTAGAAGTGGTCAAATAGGAGATGGCAAGAGTGAACGTTGACATTTTAGGAATCAGTGAACTAAAATGGACTGGAATGGGTGAATTTAACTCAGATAACCATTATATCTACTACTGTGGGCAGAAACCCCTTAGAAGAAATGGAGTAGGCATTACAATCAACAAAAGAGTCTGAAATGCAGTACTTGGATGCAATCTCAAAAACGAATAATCTCTGTTCGTTTCCAAGGCAAACCATTCAATATCACAGTAATCCAAGTCTATGCCCCAACCAGTAATGTTGAAGAAGCTGAAGTTGAACAGTTCTATGAAGACCTACAAGACCTTCTAGAACTAACACCAAAAAAAAAAAAAAAGATGTCCTTTTCATTATAGGGGACTGGAATGCAAAGTAGGAAGTCAAGAGATACCTGGAGTAACAGGCAAATTTGGCCTTGGAGTACAAAATGAAACAGGGCAAAGGTTAACAGAGTTTTGCCAAGAGAATGCACTGGTCATAGCAAACACCCTCTTCCAACAACACAAATATCTGACAGCACATGGCAAATTCAAGTTTTGCATTTTGGAACTTCCTAGAAAATTTTTTTCACATATTTTTGACTCATGGTTGATTGAATCTGTGAATGCCAAACCCACAGATACCAAGTGCTGACTATATCGTGATATGAGCCCAGATGCTGAGGTCAATCTGCCTGTATTCAAATCCTGCCTACACCTATTAATGTGACCTTGAACAGGTTATTTAACTTCTCAGAGCCTCCATTTTCCCATCCATTAAATTGGCGGAAGGGCTAATACTATACTCAAGCATCAGGCTGTTTTTAGGATAAAATTATTAAATATATGTGATGTGCTTAAAACAATAACTAACCCACAATGAGTTCAGTATCATTGTTATTATTAATACCAGGAATTCGCTGAAAGTCAGAGCTCTGCACAGTTAACATGAAACCACTCAGAAAGGATTCCATGGAAGTCTTGTGTGTCTGGCAGGATTTACTGCCAATAAATTGATTAAGGTCAAGTTTTACAGTGGCTTCTGTCCCAGCAAGATAGCTGAGTCCACTCCAAGGGGACCCAAAGTACTATAGTAACTGAAAATCATAACATTCTTTTTACTTACCCATTTATTCTACAAACTTCTACCAACTTCCTAATGTATGTTAGCCCTTAGCCTGGCTCTATGAGGAATCATAAAATAAATCAAGCTTCAACGACCAGTCTAGATAGAATAAAGATTATCTATTCATCCACCAATGGGCTTCCCTGATGGCTCAGTGATAAAGAATCTGCCTGCCAGTGCAGGAGACAGGGGTTCAGTCCCTGGGTCAGGAAGATCTCCTGGAGAAGGAAATGGCAACCCTCTCCAATATTCTTGTCTGGGAAATCCTGTGAACAGAGGAGTCTGGCGGGATACAGTTCACGGGATCACAAAGAGTCAGACATGACTTAGTAGCTAAACAACAACAGTATTCATCACTCAATTACCCATTCATCATCTATCTGTCCATCCATTCATCCATCATCCATCCATTTATTCCAAAATATCTACTGGCTTCAATCATATCTGTAAAGACAGGTTGCCCTAACTCAATGGAATGACTGCCTATACATGCGTGCTCAGTCAGGTCTGACTCTTTGAGACCCCATGGACGGTAGCCCACCAGGCTCCTCTGTCCATGGGATTCTCTGGGCAAGAATACTGTAGTGGGTTGCCATGTCCTCCTCCAGGGGATCTCCCTGAGCCAGGGGTTGAACCCGCATCAGTCTCTGGGATCTCCTGAATTAGCAAGCAGATTCTTTATCACTGTGCCACCTGGGAAGCCCTAATGGAGTGATTGGAGGTGTTAAAAAAAAAAATGCTCACCACCTTCCTTTCCCAAATCCTCCTGTACACCCTGATTGGTGTTTGAAATTTCACTACTAAATCTTTATCCATTAGACTTAAAAATACCTTCTGGGAGGAACAATATGTTAAACCGTTATTAGTCATTTACACCTTAGAGTTTAAAAAAGATCTAAGGGCAGATCTGGATGGCAGTGGGGAGGAGCGATGATGAGGATCCTGGGTGGGAGAGGAGGGCTGGAGCCCCACACCTAGTTCAGTTCAATTCAGTTGCTAGTCGTGTCCAACTCTTTGTGACCCTGTGGACTGCAGCACGCCAGGCCTCCCTGTCCATCATCAACTCCTGGAGTTTACTCAAACTCATGTCCATCGAGTCAATGATGCCATCCAACCATCTCATCCCCTGTCATCCCTTTCTCCTCCCGCCTTCAATCTTTCCCAGAATCAGGGTCTTTTCAAATGAGTCACCTCTTTGCATCAGGTGGCCAAAGTATTGGAGTTTCAGCTACATCAGTCCTTCCAATGAATATTCAGGACTGATTTCCTTTAGGATGGACTGGTGAGATCTCCTTGGAGTACAAGGGATTCTCAAGAGTCTTCTCCAACACCACATTTCAAAAACATCAATTCTTTGGTGCTCAGCTTTCTTTATAGTCCAACTCTCACATCCATACATGACTACTGGAAAAAGCATAGCCTTAACTAGACGGACCTTTGTTGGCAAAGTAATGTCTCTGCTTTTTAATATGCTGTCTAGGTTGGTTATAACTTTCCTTCCAAGGAGTAAGCGTCTTTTAATTTCATGGCTGCAGTCACCATCTGCAGTGATTTTGGAGCCCCAAATATAAAGTCTGTCACTGTTTCCACTGTTTCCCCATCTAGCTTTCCAAGCCTAGCTTCCTTGCCTAATGGTCACTGGTGCAGCTGCTTCGTGTACCAGTGACCCCCATAGTCTGAGGATGAAGCGGCAGTGTCTGTCTTCCCATCAAACTCACACATGCTGTAATTCAAGAAATATTCAACAAATGAAAAATGGATCGATACTTTTACACTTGGATTGAGTCACAGAGAGTCCCTCTGACTTTGCCCTCGGAGAAGTCAGAGGGCAAAGGCCCTTTTGTCCACCAGCAACCACAGACCAGGGCTGCAGGCCTGGGAGCTTTCACTCTTCAGCCCAGAATAGGACTGAGTTGTTCCAGAGGAAAATCAAGTTTTTACGGAATTCTGCAAAACGTTAACATTATGTTCACCTCTTTCATTACTAAGTGCAGTGTTCTCAAAAATGTCATGATATTTTATCACAATTAGAGGCTGTCTCTCTCTGCAGGACTGCCTAAGATTCTACCATCAAGGTCAAGAAATCAAAGGCAGTTGTGAATGAAATGTATCACATGGAGCCGAATCATCCCAGAGGCAAAATTACAAAATAATTTCAAAGAAGTTCCCAGCATAATATTATAAATAATATGGGTGCATTTTTTTAGTATATAAAATATAGTGAGCTATCTCTAAATATTAATAGAAGAGGATCAGGGCTTATGAATGACCCTGAACAAAAGATGATCTTGTTTAGGACAGTTATTTCTGGAGAAGAGACAAAAAAAAAAAAAAAGCAAGCTATGTGGATGTGGGTTGTTAATCCTCAATCAATGATAACTCACAGACACTTCTGAAGACCCCAGACACAAGATGCTCCCATCCCTGCCTTCCCAGTCCCATTGCCAGGGATAAAGGGCAGGCTCAGGTCCACGCCCAGGCCACTATCCCACACCTGAGTCCCTTCACCGTGTCTTTTCCTAAGCACCAGCCAGAGTCAGGCAGGTTGATGAGCGCTGGGGAAAGAACTCAGGAGCATAGTCACTGCTCTTGGAGATTCATTGATGATATTAATGAGGCAGGGACAGATGTGTGTGACAAGTTAGTTGTGACAAGGGGTTCTCAGCCATTCTGAATCCCAGCACAGCCCCAATTCCCTCGGCCAACCTCTCCTGCAGTCCTAACTTTCAGAAGAGCCATCTGGGGACTGTTACTGATGGTATTGAACTCGTTGGGTTCTTGAGTCATGCTTGAACATGCTTCTCCAACTAATTACAAACTGTCCCTTTATCTGCCCTGTGCCTACAACACACATACACCCCACCGACGTCCCTGAACCACCCATGTCTGCAAATGTAGGCAGAAAGTAACAAAGCAAAAAAAACAGTTGCACGTTGATCAGAACTCACTGACGGATGCCCAGCAGCCCGCTGGTTGAGAAACTTCGTGTTGCTCAATGGAACAAAAGTCCAAAGCAACCAGGCGATGGCCAGGTCACCACCCAGAGCAGGCTGGGTGGTCAGGGCAGCAGGAGGGTATGCGTGCAGGTCTTAGTCACTGGCAGGAATTGCACAGTCCCTTGCGGGGTGATGAACAAGGATGCGAAGAAGTGAGGATGCAGAGAGCAGGGAGGTGGGCCAGTCTGGACGTGGATGGCCTTTGACACCCCGTGGAGTGGTCCAGGCTTTGTCCAGTCCCGGAGAGTCTCCAGAGAGTGTTTTAGGGAGGAGATGATGATGCCCTGATGTATCAGGCGTTTTTTCCAAAGGGCAGAGATGGCATTTCTGGTTGGTCCTGAATGTCTGCCTTGGCCCAGCGGACAGGGCAGTTAACCATCCAACCAAATGACATGTGTGCCCACACAGGCTCATCCCAAAGGACACAGTAATTGTCTAGCTGCCAGCTGCTCAGATGCCCTGGCCTTGAAGCTGCCAGTCAGTGAAAGAGGGAGGTCGGGAGGGCGGCAGGGTCCGGTGGAGTCCGTGGGTCAGGCCGCCTGGCGCCCGGCCAGTTCCCACAGCCGCTGGGAATCCATTGAGGCGGCTGGGACTGCAAGGGCGCTGCATGTGAGTGTGGGGCCGGGAGACGCGGTGGGAGGGCTTGGGGTCAGCAGTGGTCTGTCTGGGGTGTGTGTGTAGGCGGGGGTGCTCTGGGTGGGAGATGTCACCCCCTGCAGAAGGGCCATTGTGCCTGGGCCTTGGGTGGGGAGCACCCTGAGGACCCTGCCCCGGGTGTGGAGACAGCCCGGCTCCTCATGAGCCAGGAGGGACGGACAGAGTCCAGTTCCTGAGCGTTTGGGCAGCAGAACCCTCTCATCACCTGCGGAGCTTGGGGCTGGGGGGCTGGATCTGTGAGTGTCAGCTTACAGCGCTTGTTGTCACTGCCCCTCATGTACTGTGGGGGGTCAAGGGCCTCCAGACTCGGGAGACGTATCCTCCCCCCACTCCCCAGCACGCAGACACGGGCCTGGAACAGAGAGAGGAAGAGCTGGATCTCTGGTTAATGAGGGTCAGGTTTGGTACTGAAGAGGGGAAACCCATGCAATCTGATCAGTGAGTTAATCCTTCGACTGCTTGAACCCCACATCCCCAGCAGCTGCTGGGGAGGACCACCACCTACTTAGAGCGAGTGCTGGTTGCTCAGTCGTGTCCGACTCTCTGCGACCCTGTGGACTGGAGCCCACCAAGCCCCTCTGTCCGTGGAATTCTCCAGGCAAGAAGACTGGAGTGGGTTGTCATTCCCTTCTCCAAGGGATCTTCCCGACCCAGGGATCGAACCTGGGTCTCCTGCATTGCCGGCAGATTTTTTACTGTCTGAACTATCACTAGGGTGGCCACAGACAAAGGAGACCGGGATCTGGGACTAGTGCCCTGAGAAGGTCCCGGACCCTGGAAAGCACTCAGTACGCTGGCTTTTGGCGGCAGCTTCCTACTGGGAGATTTCATTCCTGCTGTTTGCAAGGCCCCCAGTCGCTTGATCACTCTGTTTCGTTTTAAAGTCTCCGGAAACCAGAGCACAGTCCCATCGTGGAGTTACCCCAGCATCTTACCCCGGGTCTCCAGTTTGGTTGGTATCAGTGAAGTCCTGATGGATGTATCTGAAACAATGACAGAACTTCAACAGCACACACCTTCCTGTACTGGGTGTCCTTCCTTGCAGGGCTTATGGGTTTTTACAGATATTATCTTAGCATCTTCTAGAGAACTCTGGGAAGCAGCTGTTATGATGTAGATAGCCAGGTGAGTCATGTATGACTCAGCTGTTTATCCAAAATCAGTTTGACCAGATGCCAGCCTCTGTTCTTATCTGGCTCCATCTGCTCCGTTGTTGTCAGTCCCTAAGTCGTACCCTACTCTTTGTGACCCTGTGGACTGCAGCACGCCAGGCTTTCCTGTCCTTCTCTATCTCCCGCAGTTTGCTCAAACTCATGTCCATTGGGTCCGTGATACCATCCAGTCATCTCATCCTCTAACTCTCCTTTCTCCTCCTGCCCTCAATCTTTCCCAGCATCAGGGTCTTTTCCAATGAGTCAGTTCTTCGCATCAAGTGGCCAAAGTGTTGGAGCCTCAGCATCAGTCTTTTGCAAATCTCTAAAGCTCACCATGCTTTATTTATCCATCTGTATAACGGGGTTGATGCTACTTAAGCATCTGCAGAGAAATCTGCGGAAAGAAAGAGATAATTTCTTCCCTTGTTGTTGTTATTGTTTAGTTGTCGTGACCCACTCTTGTTTGACCCCAGGGACTGTAGCCCACCAGGCTCCTCTGTCCAGGGGATTTCCCAGACAGGACACAAAGTTACCATAAATATTTCCTGCTTTCCAGTTAG
>NW_011494609.1:2647393-2650216 GCF_000754665.1 Bison bison bison
TTCCAGTTAGTTTTTTTTTTTTTTTTCAATTATAGCTCATAAAAATTGAATGTATCAATTTGGGGTTTTAAAAAATCATTTTCTCAGAGAATATCTTGCATTACAGAGAACAAGAAGTCTAAAAGCCTCTTTTCAAGGCTTATCCTGATGTCTTTTTTTTTTTTTTAATTCAGACAGTCAATCCAGCCAGTTCAAGAGTAATTCTTGGCACTTTTCAGTTCAAACCTTCCTCCTTCCAGCTGATCTTCAGAATCAGCTTGAGGTGGAGTCCTTACTGTTTGCAGGATGAATGGGTGCCAGGGCCATAGGCTCTCGGCTGGGCAGCCAACAGCAACCATGAGCAGAAATTTTCCAGGGGAGGGTGCCCCGAGATTGTCCTTGAAGGCAAGAAGGGAGCCGATGGGACTCCCATTCCTCACCTGGGGTTGGGGGTCCCCTGCCAGGGTGCAGGGAGGCTGTGAGCAGGATCTCTGGGCCCAAGAGGCAAGCGGTTCACCCTTGAACTTGGATGTGCACGCACATCCACACACCTACAGCTTCCCTGGAACAAGAAAGACATGAAAGCTGAGATTCAGAACATCAAGTCTGTTTCCCCTGGCGGCCTGTCCTGGGCACAGGAGACCAGCAATAGCTTTGTTTTCAAAAGGCTCCTCCTTGGCAGGTGTTTACAGAGGCATCTGGGCTCCACTTAAATGAAGAAAAAGAAACTAACACATTAAACCATATTTTTCATTCCGCAGAACACTGCAAAAGTGTCTCTTGTCCCTTTCAACATTCAAACTAGAACTCTTTGGTTTAAGGGAGGAACATCTCAACATCCAGGTCACGTGGGCCTGCCACCTCCATGGGCGCCCAGGACTCGGTGCCAGGGAGGGCAGAGGGCACCTGCTGGGTTTGCTGGTCTGCGGTTACCATCTTGAACTTCTTAATCATTTTTGAACAAGGGATTCATTTTCATTTTGCACTGTTTCATTTGCAAGCTCCTTATGTGAACTTCTGCAAGCTGGAATCCCAGACTCGGCCCAGTTCATTCTAAACTTCTCAAATGTTTTATAAATACATACATCAAATTAGCACTGGCCTCTCTCCAGGACTGACCCCATCATTTCTTGCCACTGCACGTATCATTCTTTGGAGCCAGAAAGAGTTTTGTTTTCAAGGGCCACCCAGTGAAAGCTAAATGCCCCGGGGGGTAACTTCTTGGCTGATATTAACACCACAGGTGGGCTGAATGCCCAAGAGGGGCTGGAATCCCAGAAAAAGGACCCAGGTGGTAAGAACAAGTTTGGGGGGCGGGATACTGGGAGGGCAGGAGCCAGAAGGTGGAGAGGTGAATCAGGAAACTGCCTCTTTCTAAGATGCTTGGCCATTGAAGAGGCAGCTTAGGGGTAGATGGAGGTGCAGAATCAAGGATGGACGTGGGACTTGAGTGCAGGTAGGACTTGTGGATGGAGAGGTGGTTCTGATGGCAGAGGTGGTGTGGGGGCGAAGGCTTGTAGGTAGAGGAACACAACTGTCTCCATCTTGGGCTGCCCAGAGAAGGCCCCGAGTCAGCCAGCAGAGCCAGCAAGCAGAGTAGACATCGGTACTGTGCCTCTTGGCTAAACAATTTCGAGCTCTTTTGGGGGGGAAGGTGGGGGGAGGATTTTGATAAATTTGACTTTGTATTTCTTTCGTTGTTGTTGTTGTTCGTCTTCATCACTGATTAACAGTGTTGTGTTAGTTTCGAGTGTTTGGCAAAGTGATTCAGTTACACACACACCTGTATCTGTTCGTTTTCAAATTCTCTTCGCATTCATTTCAGAATACTGACAGTGCTAGACATTACGCCCTTGTTGGTGATCTATTTTAAATATAGCAGGAACTCTTTGAAAGCTCCTGATAGAACCTTTACAAGTCACATGAATTAAGGCAGCGATTCTCAAACCTGACTGCACATCCCAGCACCTGGAGAGAGGGGGGAAGTTAAAAGTTTCCATATTTTCTGAATGAAGCAGTGAATGAATGGATGAACCATGCTGTCTGGAGTGGCTGGGGCTTCGGGGTCTTTTTAAAGTTCTCCAAGGGATGCTGACCCATCGGGAGAGTGGAGAGCTGCTGAGTTCAGTTTCCTTGGCTGGAATACTCAGAGTTGGGTGAGCAACAGGGTGAAGCCTAAGCAGCCTCCTACTTGGGGAAGGCCCGGCCACCTCTCACACAAGCCAGGAAGCTCCCTTCCAGCCAGGACCTGCCCCACAATTTGTCGAGCTGTCGGGGGTCGCACAGAGCAGCACGCAGTGTGTGCATTCCGGCTCGGTTCATATGCGGTTCCTCCCCTCGGTGTCTCCCAGCCAGTCTTCCAAGGTACGAAGCTACTGTCCTGCAGTCCCCCCCTGTTCTGCAGAGAAGAACAGGATGTCAGGGGACAAGGACAGAGGGTGGCTTAGGAAAACACAAAGCGGAAGAGTGAGTTCCAGGACAGGGTGTTTATCGCACGGCGCTCCTGTGGGTGAAAGGCCTGAAGGGCAGAAGGGAGAGCCAGGCGAAGACTGACTTGCCCGTGCCCGAGTGGGCACTTAACAGACATGCAACTTGCGAGCCGTTCCTCATTCTAGCCTTGTGTCTCTTTCTCTCAACTTCACGGGCAGAGAATAAGTCCATAATCAGGGAAGATGCAACTTCTCAAACCACGCTGAAACCACCAGATTACAGACTGTGCTAAGTCATTCACGGTGGTTCCCTATCCACGGCTGGTTCTGCCCATCAGTTCCTGAACCTGTCCCTTCCCCAGCCGTTCCCTGCACCATCCCTGGTGCTCCCACGCATCCCCATTGTCTTCTTCGA
>NW_011494609.1:2650316-2657944 GCF_000754665.1 Bison bison bison
CCAAGGTTACTGTGTTTTGCGTCTCAGTCTCCAGCCACAACCTCCAGTCCTTCCAGCTCATTCCTCCCTGTCGTTCCTCCCCTCCTCCCCAGCACCATCCGCCGCCCACCATTACAGTCACTCCCCTGTGTGCACGCCAGTCTCCCTTCTGCTCTCTCCCTTCATCATTTCTCCTAGAAGAATCCCCAGTCCTTTACTCTCCCTGCGCCCATGTAGTCCCACTGACTGTCCCGGAGGAGGCTGTCCAGCGGCTGATGGTCACAGAACCCTCAGGGGCCCTGGCTTCACACGAGCTTCTGCTGCTGACCTTGTCTTAGTCCATCACGCTCCCATTCTCCAAGGTGACCAGCACCTCCCTCCTCTCCTCTGCACAAACCTTAAACACCTTCCCCGCCCCCCCCCCATTTTTCTTCCCAGTTCATCTCCTTGCTTCTTCCCCTGAGAAAACCGGGACACTCAGAGAACATCACCAAGTGCCCGTGGCCACGTTCCCCAGGCTCCCACGTTGATTCGCCCTCCTGTTCCGGCCTGAGCCTGCCTCTCCAGACGTGTGCCAGGGTCCCTCACGTCCTCTGTTCAAGGACCTCTCTTCAGCATCATCAATATCTGCTTCTTACGGGGTCACTTCCGAAGGCAGGCAGACATACTCTGGGTTCTCTCATCTTCAGATCAACAACCAAACAAGCATCCTCTCTTGACCGCACATCCCACCCACAGAGATGCTGAACTGTTTTGTGTTTATTTATTTTGTTATTGATGTTGTTGTTGTTTATTGGACTGGTTGTTTATTTTGCCTTGAATTCAATGAAGTGAAGTAAGTGTCTCTTCTCCGAATAATACTTTTAGATGTGTAAAACGATACCCAGGATTGTAAAGGAAGCCGTTTATTTCAAAATTCAGTTATCAAAAAATTTTAAAATTTATTATTGATTTATTTGGGGCTGTGCTAGATCTTCCTTACTTTGCCTGGGCTTTTCTTTAGTTGTGGTAGGAGGGCTTCTCATTGAGGTGGCTTCTTTTGTTGCAGATTTTAGCAGGCTTTAGGGCATGCAGGCTTCAGTAGTTGTGGCGTGTAAGCTCTGTTGCCCAGCAGCATGTGGGATTTCTTTTTTAATTGGGAATCTTATTTTTTTAATTGAAGGATAATTGCTTTACAGAATTTTGTGGTTTTCTGTCAACCACCAACATAAATCAGCCATAAGAACACCCATGTCCCCTCCCTCCCAAACCTCCTTCCTATCCCGTCCTTCTCGGTTGTCACAGAGCCCCTGTTTGAGTTCCCTGAGTCATACAGCAAATTCCCATTGGCTATCTGTTTTACATATGGTAATAAAAGTTTCCCTGTTACTCTTTCCATACATCTCACCCTCTCCTCCCCTCTCATCATGTCCATAGGTCTGTTTTCTATGTCTGTTTCTCCATTGCTGCCCTGAAAATAAATTCACCAGTAGCATCTTTCTAGATTCCATATATATGTGTCAGAATATGGTATTTATATTTCTCTTTCTGACTTACTTCACTCTGTATAACAGGCTCTAGGTTTGTCCACCTGTTTAGAACTGACTCAAATGTGTTCCTTTTGATGGCTGAGTAGTATTCTGTTGAATATATGTGCCACAGCTTCTTTATCCATCCATCTGTCAATGGGCAGATGGTTGCTTCCCTGTTCTAGCTATCATAAATAGTGCTGCAGGGGACACTGGGGTGCATGTGTCTTTTTCAATTTTGGTTTCCTCAGGGTATATGCCTAGGAGTGGGATTGCTGGGTCATATGGTGGTTTTGGCATGTGGGATCTTAATTCCTGAATCAGGGATCAAACCACAGTGTCCCCTGTACTGGAAAGCGGATTCTTAACCACTGGGCCACCAGGAAAGTCCCTATCAAAGTATTTTAATATCATTTTGTCCATGGTAATTTATGCTTCTTTATCAGACCTAGCAGGGGTCTTATAACTAGCATAGTTTTGAAATAGCAACAATGGTAACTGATCTTCCCAGATACCTGCAATGCTGGTAAAACCACGATTTCTGTTGGTGATGAAGTCACAGGCACTAATCAGATTACTGTAAGGGGTCATTATACAAGGACATGCTTTTCAAGGAGAAGATAGTGAAATAAATCATGCAACTGTTTTCCCCATCCAAGCTGACTGATACCGTGAATTCTATGGGCCCTCGACCCCAGATTAAGAACCTCCCTCCTGCAACAGTTGCCTCATCTCCTGGTTCACTTGATGGTCCAAATCTTGGAAAGAATTCTCCTGGCTCATTATGTCCTGTGCCCCTCTCTGTAGCTTATCCTGGAGCCACACCCATCACTTGGCAAAAACTGAGCTTGTCAAGGTCTCCGTTGTCCTTCATGTTGCTCAATCCAACCGTCATTTCCGGGGCTCAGATGATGTGATTCGCCTGATGACTTGACCCAGTGGGTTGTGCCCTCCAACTTGGGACTTCCCTCACTCGCCAGTCTCGCTCTGGGTTGTCTCCTCCCTCCCGCCACTCTCCGTGGTCCATGGCTCCTCCTCCTCACCTCCATCTCTAATGTTGGAGGCTTCCTGGGATCAATCATCAGGCATCTGCTCTTCCTGATCCACACTCGCTCCCTAGGGGCTCTTACCCAGTCTCACGGCTTCTTTCCAACCTGCCTCTTTTTTTTCCCCCCGTGCTATGAGGCTTGCAGGATCTTGGTTCCTTGACCAGGGATTGAACCTAGGCCACCACAACGAAAGCACCAAGTCCTAACCACTTGACCACTAGGGGATTTCCTCAGTCCTGGCTCTCTGCTGTTGAGTTCCGAGTGGACTTCCCCACTTTCGTGCCCTCCCCGGACTCTGCACTTACACATCCAACCATAGTGTCCCCCTCCCACACCAGATGGCGACAGCCGTCTCAACCCAGCATGTCTAAAACCAAACTCCCCTTGTCTGCCCTTCACCCTCCAAACACAGGTCCTCCCACTCCCCACTGTCTTCACCCTCAATAAATAGCAGCTCCATCCTTCCAGTTGCCCAAGACCTTAAGCCACTCTCACCTCCAAATATATCTCTTCTCAGCACCCACCTTTGTTACTGCTGGGATCTCTTACCTGGGTGATTGCAGGACTCACCTGTGAGTCTCCCTGATTCAGCCCAGGTGTGACATTGGACAAGTTACTTAACCTCTCCAAGCCTCAGTTTCTCCGTCTGTAAACAAGGATGCCACACACATTGGAGATTTGTTGAAGGATTAAGTTAATGCCAGTGAAAGCACAATGCCCATGTCTGGAATATCATGAACACTGAGCTGTGATTGTTTCTACCCTCATCATTAATAACTCACAGCTTCTGTGCACCTGGGCTTGAAAGGCTAAATGTACAGAGAATGTGCATTAAACATCATTTTTAAAATTTATTTGTTTTTGGCTGTGCTGGGTCTTTGTTGCTGCTCAGGCTTTTCTCAAGTTGCACCGAGTGGGGGCTTCTCTCTAGTTGTGATGCTCAGGCTTCTCATTGCGGTGGCTGCTCTTGTCACAGAGCAGGGTCTCTAGTGCACAAAGGCTTCAGTCGCTGCCGCTCCCGGCCTCTAGAGCACAGGCTCAATAGTTGTGGCTCATGGGCTTAGCTGTTCAGCAACATGGAGGATCTTCTCGGATCAGGGATTGAACCTGTGTCCCCTGCATTGGCAGGCAGATTCTTTACCACTGAGCTGCTAAGGAAGCCCTAAACATCATTTTTTTTTAGCAGTATTTAATTTAGCATTTGTAAATCTCAGTCTTACCTTCTCATTTGACACCATATTTTTAGTCACTGCTGTATAATCCCAGTTAAATGCTCAAATAAATCATTTTCTCAGGTTTACAAAATCCATCAGATAGTTACCTTGTGCATGGAGGTTTCCAGCCCAGCTGGAAGTAACAATGTCCTGTTACTTGTTTCTGTTTTGATGTAAGTCCTAAAGGGAGGTCCCTCTGAGATCTACTGGATTTCCAAGAGAAAGCTTGGACAATATAGGAGTTGCCTTATCCAAATCTGGCCTGAACCCCATATTTAGGTTTTTATGGTCTATGAAACCAATACATGTTGACTTAAGAAAACCAGACATGCAGGCTGAAAGGTCTGCCGTGTCTCTGAACGCAGCCCAGCCAGTTACACAAAAGTGAAGAACTGAGCCCCCAAACTCTTTGTGGGGTCAGTGGATTCGTGCACTTTTCCAAGCTGGAGAAGCTGAGTCATCTGACCGCTGTCTGGGTTACTTACTGTAGTTGGCACTCACTCTTGAGTTTTTACAACCACAGAAGGGCTTCCAAAGCCCCTTCCCATGTTCCCTCTCTCCCTGGATTCTGTCCTCCGCACTTTGGGATGTGAAGCCATTAGACCCTGCTCAGTGCCTCCTCTGGAAGGGAACTCACTTCTCATATTCAAACATGGGTGTTTGTTTCTTTTTTTTCCTGTAATTCCCCAGGCCGCCATTCAGTGATCCTCCGTGTTGGTCTCCTGGGGCTGCCTTAACAAAGCACTGCAAATTAGGTGGCTTAAAACAATACAAATGTATCCTCTCACAGTTCTAGAGGCCAGAAGTCCAAAACTCAAGCAGCCAGCTGGCCCCTTCTGCAGGCCACAAGGAAGGATCTGCTCCAGGCCTCTCTCCTCCTTTCTGACGGCTGCTGGTCATCCTTGGCTGTCCTTGGCTTGTAGCAGCATCATCACTCCAATCTCTGCCTTCATCTTCAGATGGTGTCATCCGTGTTTCTTCATCTTCCCATAAAGACACCAGTCTTACTGGTTTAAAGGTCTACCCTACCCCATAGGTCCTCATTGTAACTAAAAGTTACATCTGTAACGGCCCTATTTCCCAATAAGGTCACATTCTGAGGTCTTAGGGATTATGGGGCTTCCCAGGAGGTTCAGTAGGTAAAGAAGCCGCCTGCAATGCAGGAGATGCAGAAGATGCAAGCTCTATCCCTGGGACAGGAAGATCCCCTGGAGGAGGGCATGGCAACCCACTCCAGTATTCTTGCCTGGGAAATCCCATGGACAGAGGAGCCCAGCGGTTACAGTCCATGGAGTCACCGAGTCAGACACGACTGAAGTGACTGAGCACAGGTACGCAGGGGTTACGACTTCAGCATATCTTAGTGGGGAAACAGTGCAACCCATAGCCTGTCTTACATAAAGCTTTCCTAGAGAACACTCAAACTAGTAGCTACCTAATCATCATCTAACACTTTTGAAAATAACCATATAACCTATGAGTTTTGTTTTTTGCTTTTCTAATATTTTTCTTGTATGGCAGATTTTTTTAGTCACCTATCCCCTGAAAAATGAAAACAACATAGCCAATCTATACAACTATCTTGTCAGGAAAAAAAAAAAAAAACCAATGCAGAGGCACCAGGGTATTTTATTAAATGAAATTCAATCACTTCATTTTAAACATGTTGATCTACTGCATTTTTAATGGATTCTAATGAAATTTGGTGAGTTGAAATGAGAGAGATAATGCCTCCTGGGAAACGGTTTAGGAATTTACAGTCATGGTAACTTAAGCTTATAGATTTCACTAAATCAATAGTTTGTTCAATCTCGCTGAGTTGAAAACGGCCTCTGCAAGCATTTAACCACATCCCATGACTTTTATTCATATTAACACAGGATTTTCCCCCAAACCAGCTCTTGTTATGAAAAAATAGATTTTTCCTTACTCATCCAAAATAGAGAGGAAGTTTTCATCTATAAACTGTCATTCTATATGATTTGAGCAAGATATTTCACACCAGTTTTCCTGAATAATATCAACTATCCAAGCAGTCAATAAGTTAATTATATAATTCTTCTGACTCTGCCTCTTATGGAAAGACTGCAGTTCTTCAACACCGTATGTACATGGCATAAAAGTCCTCATAAGCTTAAAATACAGATGGCTGCCAGTCTGAAAAATAACCCAAGGAAAGTTACAGAAAGCTTGGAATACTAATGAAGGAAACTTTGTTTTTAGAGCCAAAAAACCCACAGTCCAGCCCATCCTAAATGAATATGAAATGGTTTTTCCAAGGTACGGCTTAATCACTTTGTCATAATTTTGACATATTTGCACAAAAAGAAGTACTAAAATATTACCTTTGGAGAATACCTACATTTCTAGGAAAGAGATCCCCTCCCTTTGCACATTATGAAGTAGCAAGCATCCAGCATGTGATT
The DNA here is from genome assembly GCF_000754665.1 of Bison bison bison. NCBI lineage: Eukaryota > Metazoa > Chordata > Mammalia > Artiodactyla > Bovidae > Bison > Bison bison. Next base: position 2,656,493 of record NW_011494609.1, read on the forward strand.
TAAGCATTACTGGTTGGAATTATTTCATGCCGATAGTGCATAAAAGTTCTTTTTCTTTTCTCCTGTTGGGTAGTTTGGTTAATGTAGCTCATTTAGATGAATCCAAATTTCCCTGGAGTTTTTATTTCCCAAGATTTAGCATTTATGAAATATCTAAGCTATAATGAAGTTTAATTGGCATGACAGGAAGGATATTTTTTAAATAATTTTATGTTATAATGCAGTATAGTTGACTCAGTGGTAAAGAACCCATCTGCCAAGGCAGGAGATGCCAGAGACACAGTTTCGATCTCTGGGTCAGAAAGATCCCTGGAGTAGGAAATGGCAACCCACTCCAGTGTTCTTGCCTGGAGAAGTCCAGAGGAACCTGGCAGGCTACAGTCCATGGGATCACAAAAGAGTTGGACATGACTAAGGGACTGAGCACGCACGCATCATTGATATTGTTAAATACTGTGTTAGTTTCCCATGTATACAGCAAAGTGATTCAGTTATACATATACAGGTATCTATCAGTTTTTCAAATTCTTTCCCACTTAGGTTATTATCACAGAGCATTGAGCAGAGTTCCCTGTGCTATACAGTAGGTCCTTGTTGGTGGTGGTTGTTTTCAGTCGCCCAGTCTTGGACTCTTTGCAACCCCATGGACCGCAGTACTCCAGGCCTCCCTGTCCTTCACCATCTCCCAGAGTTTGCCCAAGTTCATGTTCATTGCATCTGTGATGCCGTTCAGCCATCTCATCTTCTGATGCCCTTTTCTCCTTCTGCCCTAGATCTTTCCCAGCATCAGGGTGTTTTCCAATGAGCTGGCTCTTCGCATCAGGTGACCAAAATACCGGAGCTTTAGCTTCAGCATCAGTCCTTCCAGTGAATAATCAGGGTTGATCTCCCTTAAGATTGACTGGCTTGATCTCCTTGCTGTCCAAGGGACTTTCAGGAGTCTTCTTCAGCACCACGGTTCAGAGGCATCAATTCTTTGGCGTTCTACCTTCCTTACGGTCCATCTTTCACAACTGTACGTGACCACTGGGAAGACCACAGCCTTGACTATACGGACCTTTGTCGGCAGAGTAATGTCTCTGCTTTTCAACATGCTGTCTAGGTTTGTCATCACTCTCCCACCAAGAAGCAATCATCTTGTTGGTCATCCATTTAAAATATAGCAGTGCGTACATGTTGATCCCAAACGCCCAATCTACCCCTCCCAACACTGCAATTGGTTGAGCCAGACTTCTTTAATTGCTGGACATCAGAGCTGGGGCAACTCAGCATTCTTTCAGAGTCCAGCAACCATCGTGCTTGAAAGGCAGCTCTTCGTTTTTCTGATAAAGCTCTAGGAAACAAAGTCCAAGGTGTCTCAGGGGATCCGACACGTGTCAGGAGCCCGTGGAGCCGTCCTATAGGGGATGGCCTGTTCTCAACTGGCTGTAGATCCACTGTGACTGCAGGGTA
>NW_011494609.1:2658044-2660861 GCF_000754665.1 Bison bison bison
GAGCTCAAGTCGTCCAGCTCTTTGCCAAGGCAGGAAGGCCCCAGTGGTTCTGGGGTGTAGAGCCTTCCACACACCTGGCTTGCCCCCAGCATCCCGGGTATAACCTGCACGGCCTCTGCTCCTGGGCTGACATGCCCTTCAGCTGTGTGGGTGGAAAGGACACAGGACATGTGTGTCCACTGCAGAGCTCGTCACAAAAGGGGCAGAGGGAGCTGGGGCAGTAAAGGGGCAGCAGCAGGGGCCGGGCAAACAACCCGCACGCCCCTCGTCCCGGCAAAGCTCCCCCGCTGGCCAGGGCTGTTGAGATGACCTGATTCAGAGGCCAGCTCCAAAGCTGACACAGCTGGGGTCCAGGCAGGCGGGGAGGAAACCCACCATGTGCTCTGGGTTCCTGTCTTGTTTTTTTTTTTTAATTCCTTCCTTAAAAAAAAAATGTAGCCTACAGACAACAGAGGAAGGAGACAACATAAAAGTTTATATGAAAAAGAAACAAACCCTCGCCTTTCGGATGTGGCGCTCATAAAACCAGATCCAGTGTAGGGGGCCCCCACAGTCACTCTGCTGCACTTCACAGCTGCCCTTCGCAGACTTTCACATCAATTTACAGCCCTGGGTTTCCCTGAGACTTTCCGGGGGCACATCAGCATGTCTTGCTGTCCCTCCTATTTGTGCTCTTTCAACTCCCACCAACATCAAACTTATCCTTTTAAAAAATCAACCCTCTCTCATCATTCCTCCATTAAACTTTCAACAGACGTCCACCCTCTAAGTCCACTTGCCAAAGTGATCTGACTTTAAGCTGCCCTTTGGCAAAATCGGGGGGAGGATGTCTCCAGTCAAATAAACTTAGGAAATGCCACGCAAGAGACTTTTCTGGGAGATTCCAACGCATGGTTGCATGTGGCCAACGATGAGAGGTCCTGCCATTACCAGATTTTCTCCAACATACCTGGCAAAACCATGGTTTTCCCAGTGGTCAGGTGTGGATGTGAGAGCTGGACCATAAAGAAGGCCGAGTGCCAAAGAATTGATGCTTTTGAACTGTGGTGCTGTAGAAGACTCTTGAGAGCCCCTTGGACTGCAGGGAGATCCAACCAGTCCATTTTGAAGGACTGAAAGGACTGATGCTGAAGCTGAAGCTCCAGTCCTTTGGCCACCTGATGCCAAGAGCCGACTCACTGGAAAAGACCCTGATGCTGGGAAAGATTGAGAAAAGGAGAAGAAGGGGACGACAGAGGATGAGATGGTTGGATGGCATCACCGACTCAATGGACATGAGTTTGAGCACGCTCTTGGAGATGGTGAAGGACCAGCAAGTCTGGCGTGCTGCAGTTCATGGAGTGACAAAGAGTTGGACATGATTTAGTGGCCGAACAACAGCAACCTGGCATTTATGTCTTCCATGAGGCATCCTGCCAACATAGCACCTCAAGAAGCAGCCACTGGGAAGCTTGGCCCGAAATCCTGCTCGTGTGTGTCATTAAGCCACACACTGCTCCGCCAGGAGGGTGCTTCTAGGGCTGTGAACCCCAGCGCAGGCCCAGTGTTTCTTCCTGGAAGGCGTCTTCTTGTTACATGCAGCCCCACCCATCCAGCTGGTCAAGGTTTTTTCAGAACCTGATCCTTAGAACCCTTATTTGTCCCAAACGCACATCTCTCTATGAGCACGCACACGTCTGCAGGAAAAGGGTAGCTCATGGGTGAAGCCAACTGCACACCAGCTGACCTCTCCACACACCGCCCCCCGCCTCCCCCGGGAGGCCATGCTTGGGCGAGTTTCCTTCCGAAGCTCCAAGATGAGTGGTTTCCAAGGAGATTCATTCACTTGAGGTTGTTTTTCCATCCAGGGGGCCCCAAAGTGAAAAGTGGCTGGGCTGGGAAATTGAATTATGACCTAAGACCAGTAGCAGCTGCTGGTAACTCTGGGGGAAGTGGGTGGAGAGCTGGGGTCTGGGAGTTGGGGGCTCATTAACACTCACTTCTTAAATTAGCAACTCCTGCTGGCAGGAGTTTAAATATAGCAACCTAATGGTTTCTAAAATTAGCAGTCCTTGCTCTCCATAAATATTTAGAGGTCCAATAAACTCCAGTCCCCCTCCCTAGACCAGTGGGGTCAGCAGGCTTAGCTTTCATGCCACATTCTTTAGGCTCAGGATACTGAGCGATTGACCTTGACAAGCAAGATCCCGGAGGAGCCTCAGAAGGCCCAGGATCAGGGACAGACAGTGCAGCCACCCGGCTGGAGGTGGCCTGGGGGCGTTACTGGGAGGATCCGAGGTCATTTGGAGAAGTCCCCAGCCTCCAGACTCCCTGGAGGAATTGATCGTCCTGGTTTGCCTGGGACTGTCCCGATTTCAGCACCGAAAGTTCCCCCACCCCTGGCCACCTGAACCACTGTAGAAAGATGTCTTTGGACGGGGTGGGGAGAGTCAGCCACAGAGGATATACTCATAACACCACTGCTAGCCCTTACTCTAACTTCAATCCTGTTGAATTCAAAAAGGAGGAAGTAAACCAGGGAAAATTCTAGCCAGGCCAGAAAATGAACTTTCATTCCTGCACCCAGGTCCCCCGTGTGGAAAACAGGGCAGGAAACAGCTTCTGTTCCACGCATCGGCTCTGGCCCCCCATATCAGAGCGGCCCCCTCTGCCGGCTCCACCGCCTCCCTGGCAGTGACCTCGGGACAGCTGGCCCCCACCCTTCCCTGGGCAGCAGGGACTGGGGGGGTCTCCCCCATGCCCCCATCCCGCCACTGCAAGCCCAGCACCTGCACAGAGTGGCTACTTGCTGAATGGAGGGAAGAAAGGCTCCGAAGG
>NW_011494609.1:2660964-2662672 GCF_000754665.1 Bison bison bison
GAGGGAAGAAGGCCTCCGAAGGAAAGCCAGCCCCATAACCAGATGCGTGTGGTCGATCAGCTCGAGGCGTGAGTGACGAACAGGAGGGTCCTGGGCAAGCAGTCATTTATTTTTATTTTAGTTTTTAAAACTTTTTCTTTTGTATTAGGGGATAGCTGATTAATAGACAGTGTTGTGGCAGTTTCAGGGGAACAGTGAAGGGACTCAGCTATACACAGACATGTATACATGCTCCCCCAAACTCCCCCCCGCCCCCCGCCACCATCCAGGCTGCCACAAAACACTGAGCAGAGTTTCCTGTGCTACAGTGTAGGACCTTGTTGGTTATCCATTTTAAATATAACAGTATGCACATGTCAATCAGAAAACTCCCTAACTATCCCTTCCCCCAATCCCTCCCTCTGGAAACCATACATTTGTTCTCTAATTCTGTGAGTCTGATTCTGTTTTGTAAAAAATAGTTCATTTGTATCATTCCTTTTTAGATTTCACATATAAGGGATGTCATACTATATTTGTCCTCTGTCTGACTTCTCTCAGTATGACAATCTCTAGGTCTGTCCAAGTTGCTGCAAACTGCATTATTTCATTCGTTTTAATGGCTGACTAATATTCCATTTTTATATACATATATATATACACACACACACACACATCTTTTCTATCCATTCTTCTGTTGATGAACGTTTAGGCTACTTCCCTGTCTTGGCTATTGTAAAAAGTACTGCAATCAACATTGCATGTATCCTTATGGACCATGTTTTTCTCTGGATATATGCCCAGGAGTGGGACTGCAAGCTCATACGGTAGCTCTACTTGTAGCTCTTTAAGGAACATCTCCGTAGTGGCTGTGCCGATTTACATTCCCACCAACTGTGTAGGAGGGTTTCCTTCTCTCCACACCCTCTCCAGCATTTATTGCAAACAGTCACTTTGAACATCAGCAAAACCCCCAGCCTTGTTCCCATACCCGCACCCTTCTAGGGTAGATCTAAGATTACTTCCAACAATGCTAAGACATGTAGGCATAACTTTTTTAAAATTAATTTTTACTGGAGTATAGTGTCTTTACAACGTTATGTTAGTTTCTGCTGGATGGCAAAATGAATCAGCTTTACATATACATACATCCCCTCTTTTTTGGACTTCCTTCCCATTTAGATCAGCACAGTGCATTAAGCAGAGTTCCCGGTGTTATACAGTATGTTCTCATTATTTTCTATTTTATACATAGTATCAATAGTGTACATGTGTCCAGCCCCATCTGCCAGTTCCTCCCACCTCTAGGCATAGATTTTTAAATCCAGCAAGATTATCGTTGAGGTCCCCAGAGGAAGCATCACCTGTTACTAACCCAATCCTGCATTATGATTTAGTGGGAGGATTTCTTTACGACAGACCCAGGATTAAAGCCAAGAGGTCCTGGGGGACCCCAAAGACAGCTCACAGGAGGAATTGCCTTGGGAGACTCCCTCTCAGCCCACTTTGCTCCCTGCTTCCTTTCTGCGCTTAACTGCAGAAAAATGCCCTGAGAAAGAAGGAAGGTGGGGGTGGGGTGCCTTCTGAATTCTCACCAGTTTGGGTTGCAGAAGTGACTTGTCACCAGCTGAGACCCTTCCCTTTTCCTCCCCTCAGAATCAGAAGACACTTGGGGGCCATGAAGTCCAGTCCCTCGTTGCTGGGTTTTTTTAATGGTTTATTTGTTTTA
>NW_011494609.1:2662772-2665206 GCF_000754665.1 Bison bison bison
CAGCTCCCTCGTTTTAAAGACAGGCCCCTAGTCACCCAGAGGGTGGGGTGGCCCTGCGCACAGGACTCCTGAACTCTCTTCCGGCAGGAGTAGAGGAGCTGGGGGTGTCCTACTCGGGTGCTTTTCGCTTCTCCCCTCCCTTCCTTCCCTCTTCCGCCCTCCCTTCCATCCTCTCTTCTCCCTCCCCCGCCCCACCTCTCTCCTTCTTCCCTCCCAGTATTTCCTGAGTATCCTGTACATGCCTGCCACCACTTACTACACACGTGCTGTGTCCTTGCCCCCAAGAAGGGTTTGAGATTTTGCTGTGGTTAGCACGTTTGGGGGGCTTCCCAAGTAACACGTGGTAAAAAAAAAAAAAAAAACAACAACTGCCTACCAATGCAGGAGACATCAGAGGCTCCATTTAGATCCCCCGGTGGGAACAGTCCCCTGGATGAAAGCTTAACAACCCACTCCAGTTTTCCTGCCTGGAGAATCCCATGGACAGAGGAGCCTGGCGGGCTACGTCCCTGAGGTCACAAAGAGTCAGACACAACTGAAGTGACTTAGCACGCATGCATGCACGCACGCACAAGTGTCCCAGATGCAAACTTTCTAACAGGCAGTTCTAGGAAGGGTCTTAAAGTGAAAATAGAAGAAAACTAAGGGATTGATTGAGCATTTGGCAAGACAAGGAATTAATTTAATGAAAATTGATTTCCTAATGAGGACGAAATGGCTCTGCACACCCCCACCCTGTATCCGAAAGCCAGGTCGCAGCCTCTGTCTGTAACAAGCCCACCCCTCTTCAGAGTGGTGTCAGGAGAGGTGCCCTGCCTGGAGGGGAGGGCCATCGGTTTATGGTCTTGGCCATAGCACCTAAGAAGCTGATGCCTTGGTAGTTCCTGTCCCCTGGCGTCATGATCTCTAAGGTCATGCCTGGAATTCTGGAAGGCAGCATCTGACCTGCCCAGGGTGCTAACCCCCTCCCTTCCTGAGCACACAGGGAAGCCTCCCACTTTCAGAAAATGTTTCGTCCTGACAGGCACTCTAAGCTATTTTCTAAGCCATAGGCAGCACAGGCTTATGAGTCCATTTGTTAACAATGATCAGTCCATTGTTGATTTAGCAGCCTCCAGTAAGTACATGACTCCAGTACTCTTGCCTGGAAAATCCCATGGACGGAGGGACCTGGGGGCTGCAGTCCATGGGGTCTCTAGGAGTCAGACACGACTGAGCGACTTCACTTTCCCTTTTCACTTTCATGCATTGGAGAAGGAAATGGCAACCCACTCCAGTGTTCTTGCCTGGAGAATCCCAGGGACGGGGGAGCCTGGTGGGCTGCCGTCTATAGGGTCGCACAGAGTCCGGCACAACTGAAGCGACTTAGCAGCAGCAGCAGTAAGTACATGAGTGTCGCTCAGTCATGTCCGACTCTTTGTGACCCCATGGACTGTAGCCCACCAGGCTCCTCTGTCCATGGGATGCTCCAAACAAGGGTTTGGAGGGTATGGATTGCCCTCCAGGTCATCCTCCAGGGGATCTTCCTGACTCAGGGATCGAACCTGGGTCCCCTGCACTGTGGGCAGATTCTTTACCCTCTGAGCCCCAAGGGTATCCCTAACAACCTTAGTGGATCATTGATCAAACAGAACAAAGTACGAGTCTGCAGCAGCCTAGTGTGAGGGTAGACATAAGGCAGAACTTCCCACGTGCAGCTGGTAAGCACTGAGACAAGTGGGGGCCCTGCGGTCCTTGGAAAGCACAGGCCGGCCTCATGACCCTCGCTCCTTCTAGCTCTGGCCTTCCACGGAAGCTTAGACGAAGCAGCTCTTCTTGCACCCAATCAAGCCTCAGAAGCTATTTTTTTTAATATGTTAATCGTGGTACCAACGGCTTATGGAAATCTGGCTTTCGGGGGCAGAAATGGCATGCCTGAAGATAATCTTTAACTCGTTTCCTGTCTCCCCGCCCCGCCTCCCGGCTTCATTAGGACTCCAGCCGGCGCCCAAGTGAGCGGGCAGCCGCCGGCGAGGCCATGGCCAACACCGCCGTGCAGCTCCTGGGTTTCCTGCTTTGCTTCCTGGGCCTGGTGGGCACGCTCATCACCACCGTCCTGCCGCACTGGCGCCGCACGGCGCACGTGGGCACCAACATCCTGACGGCCGTGTCCTACCTGAAGGGGCTGTGGATGGAGTGCGTGTGGCACAGCACGGGCATCTACCAGTGCCAGATCTACCGCTCGCTGCTGGCGCTGCCCCGCGACCTGCAGGCGGCGCGCGCGCTCATGGTGGTGTCCTGCCTGCTGTCGGGCGCCGCGTGCGCCAGCGCCGTGGTGGGCATGCAGTGCACGCGCTGCGCCAAGGGCACCCCGGCCAAGACGGCGTGCGCTGCGGTGGGCGGCGCGCTCTTCCTGCTGGCCGGCCTGCTCTGCCTGGTGGCCGTCTCCTGGACC
>NW_011494609.1:2665402-2684346 GCF_000754665.1 Bison bison bison
GCGTCATGAAGTTTGAGATCGGGCAGGCCCTCTACCTCGGCTTCATCGCCTCGGCCTTGTCGCTCATCGGCGGCACGCTGCTCTGCCTGGCCTGCCAGGAAGAGGCGCCCACCCGGGCCCCGCCCCGGGCCGCCGCGGCCCCTGCCGGCGCCCCCGCGCCCGCCTACCGGCCCCCCGACGCCTACAAGGACAATCGGGCCCCCTCGGCCGTCTCGGCCTCGCACAGCGGTTATAGGCTGAACGACTATGTGTGAGTGCCCCCCCTGGGGGTCGGGGTGGCCTGTCCTCCCCCCGCACTTCACCCCCCATCTTCCGGAGCGCCCTCGGCAACCCCCGAGAGGCTGCGAGGACCTAGCCTGCCCACTGATGGATTCAAGGACCGCCTGCAGCAGGTTTCCTTGTGGACTGCTTTAGCATCCAAAGACATCAGGCTGAACCACTATGTGTGAGTCCGGTGCAGGGTGGGGGGGCTGTCTCCACCCCCCCATCCCACCCCGCATCGCAAGGAGCCCCCACCCCGAGAGGCTGCGAGGACCTAGCCTGCCCACTGATGGATTCAAGGACCGCCTGCAGCAGGTTTCCTTGTGGACTGCTTTAGCATCCAAAGACATCAGGCTGGACGACTATGTGTGAGTCCGGTTGTGGGGGAGGGGGCTGTCTCCACCCCACTATCCCACCCCCCATTGCAAGGAGCCCCCACCCCGACAGGCTGCAAGAACCTAGCCTGTCCACTGATGGATTCAAGGCCCTCCAGCACCAGGCTTACTTCTGGGCTGCTCTGGTGTCCAAAGGCATCATGTGAACCTGAGGAAAGGGGCTTAGAACCACAGGGAAAGGGGGAAATAAGAAGAGGAGAAAAGCTCTCCATACCAAAGGCTTAAAAGTAATCCTTACTGGTTTTGTATTTATTCTATGTATTTATGTGGTGGTTTATGACAGCTGAATAAAAAAGCGACTTGGGAGTTTGGTCAGTGGGGTTTGTTTTGCAATCCGGGAAGACAGCTTTTGGATGTGGTTGTCTGTGAAATGGACAACATCCATGTCTGTTTCCAGGCTGTTATTCTGTCTGCTGAGATGCTGGTAACCATGGTCAGCCCACTTCCAGGCTCTGCCTGAGGCAGGATGGGAAAGCAGAGGAGGGCTGAGCTGGTGTTCATCCCAGAGATGCCTGAGAGACATCACCAGAAACTGCCGCCCTGTCCTGGCTTGAGAGGCCGGGCAGGAAGTCCAGGGTTTTTTTGGGGGGAAAAAAAAAGGTAATTGCCATAAACCAAAGAAGAAGGACAAAGTCATCTTCTACCCTTTCACATTAGGGCCCCAATGGTAAGGCAGCAAAAGTCAGAAGGAAAAAAAAATGACAGAGTGGAACGCGCCTGCTTTCCAGGCATTGGCACAAGGCCCAGGTAGGAAAGCTGCTAACCCCTGGGGCAGGACGTACAGGCTTCTTTTCTGGGGACAGAAGTGTGATGGCAGCTGCTTCCAGAACAGACACGGGAGCCTGCTGAGGCTCTTCCAGCTGGAAAGAACCGCTGGAAGGGCCAGGTGAAGGCTGATTGCCTTAAGGACCCTGACGCTGCTTTCTGGCTGTGATCTAAACCACACACACACACACACACACCTGCTGTTACCCCATTAGCCAGGGAGCTTGTGTCTGTTGACACGCCCCGAAGGCACCCTGCTCCAGCCTCTATTTCAGCCTCAAGCTGTGATTCGGAAGAAAGCACCTTGTCCCAGGGAAGGGCTATTGTTGTTGAGTCACTCAGTCGTGTCCAGCTCTTCATGACCCCGTGGAGCAGCTGAGTCTGAGGGTTGTCCCATGAAGCCCCTCCGTTCTCAAGGGGTCTTGGAAGAGGGTCACCAGGGCTCCAGCTGTCACTGTCTGCAGGGAAGAGAGCCACAGAGGGTCAGCATGAGCACGGAGCCGGGTGGCCAGGCTTGCTGGCCTGGCCTGGTGAGTTCCTGGCCCGGGGACCAGGAGGGTGGAAGGGGAGGCCCAGCCCTGCCGCTCTGGATCCAGCAAGGCTGGAGGTTGCCCGATGCTCCCCTAACTGCACACTTCCTCCTGACCAGGTTGTCGGGGTCACCGAGAGGATCACAAGAAGCTTAGCTGCCATGTGCTTCCCTGAAGGCAGAGGCTCCCACCAGGAAAGTGTGTGCACCCAGCTACGCTCTGCTGATTCCTTTAAGCCTCACCAGCTACACCTAATAAGCTGCACCATTGATGAGATCTAACAACAGGAAAACCTTCGAGCAACATGAAAAATCGGGGTATAAAGGACAATCCAACACAGACACATTTCTTTTCTATTTTGTGCTGACCTCTAGACCCCAGGCAACAGGAGCCTCTTCTGTTAGGAAGGAGAGGGTACCATACATTTTAGCCTCCAGCTAATCCTGGAGATGCAGGAGACACAGGAGACTTGGGCTCGATTCCAGGTGGGGAAGTTCCTCTGGAGGAGGAAATGGTGACCCACTCCAGTATTCTAGCCTGGAGAATCTCATGGATGGAGGAACCTGGTGGGCTACAGTCCATGGGATCGCGAAGAGTCAGATGTGACTGAGCATGCATGCCAGCAATCCTAGAGAAGCTAAAAGGGTCTGGGATATGCTATCCTATTTAGGTCAGGGATTTAGATCAGAAAGATCATCACTTATTTATGATAAAACAAGCAATTTCTACTCTTCAAATTGTATCTGAATCAATAAAGAAGAGAAACAAAATCTCCTTAAAATAAAGTGATATTCTACAGTCCTTACTTGGTGATCGCAATCTAGAATGTGTTTAGTGAAGTTGTTCTAGTTAATAGATCGATTACAAATTTAAAGATAAAAATAGCTTTTTAAAATTTGAAGTATAGTTTATTTATAATATTGTGTTAACTTCAGGTGTACAGCAAAGTGATTATTATATATTTTTTCAGAATATTTTCCATTAAAAGTTATTATAAGATATTGAGTATACTTCCCTGTGCTATATAGTAAATTTCTCTATTTTATATATAATAATTTGTATCTGTTAATCCCGTACTCTTAATCTGTCCCTTTCCAGCCTTTGGTAACCATAAATTTGTTTTCTATGTCTGTGAGTGTGTTTCTGTTTTGTATATAGATTTGGTTGTATCATTTTTTAGATTCCACATGTAAGTGAGAGCGTATCTGTCTTTGTCTGACTTACTTTGTCTGAAGTAAGTATGGAAATCTCTAGGTCCATCCCCTGTTGCCCCAAATGGCAATATTCCGTTCTAAAATAGCTTTTACCAAACTCTTTCTCTGATTTCTGTCATTCCTCAAGTAAAATATGTTTCTCTCTTCTTATCAGGTGAAAGACTAATAATAATCAGGATTACAATTTATTAAGCACTTACTATGTTCCAGGCAGACCTTTTATTTACTAATTTGATCTAAAGAGATACATGAGAACCCAATGAATAAAGACTATTTTAACCCCATTTTACAAAAGAGCACATCAGAGTTCATAGAGATTAAATTATTTGCCCAGGGTCACAGAGCTAGTGAGCAAAAGACCCAGGATTCGAACCCAGACAGGTAAGCAGGAAGCACACACACTAATTCAAGTAGAAACGTGTGTGTGTGTGTGTGTGTGTGTGTGTGTGTGTGCTCAGTCATGTCCAGCTCTTTACAACCCCATGGACTGTAGCCTGCCAGGCTATGGAAGCCTCCCTGGAGCTCCTCTGTCCATGGAATTTTCCAGGCAAGAATACTAGAGTGGGTTACCATTTCTTACTCCAGGAATCTTCCTGACCCAGGTTTCAAATCCAGTTCTCTTGCCTCTCCTGCACTGGCGGGCAGTTTCTTTACCACCGCGCCACCTGGGAAGCTCACAGGCATGACCCGTAGCCTAATTACTTTCATTCAGACTATTTCCAAACAGGTGAATCGTTTCATGACCATATCTAGTTCTTTCCAGAACCATCACTCCACAAAGCTTCTGTTAACTGGGTTCTGCTGGATTAGATGAAATGTTGTAGAGGACCCATGGGTCCAAGCCTGAATCCTCATAGAAGGCAGGAAGTGACACACACCTGACTCTGGCCTTCAGCGGGCCCACCAGCGAAGACCTCATTCCCTCCTTCACATAAGTGGGTAAGAACGCTGCTCCCGGTTTCCTCTTGCTCTCTTGCTCTCGTTCACACCCAAGACACGACCTCAGATCCTGCGATTCCCCTTTCTTGTCACGTGACAACCACCGGGGCCATCCTGCAAATGCCTGTTTCTGCCCATAACCAAAGCTGTGTTGACTGAGGTATGGTCTCCTTTCGAGGTACAACGCATAGTCCCAAATTTCAGAATGAAAAGGAAACATGAGCCAGACTCTGATGTGTTCCAGGAAACCGTTGTTATGAATGTAAATTACCCTATGACCCTCCTGGGACAGGGAATGCTATATGTCTTTGCTTCCCTAAATCAAATCAAATTTGGCTCCAATCCAGAGAGGTCTAAGCCCTGCCATGTCTCACTCTTCCTCCCCTGCCTTTGGGAGGCTCAGGGCCCCAGCTCTCCTGGAGGCCCTGGACTTGGAGGAGGGGTGAGGCTCAGCCTTTAGTCCTTGGGGTTGCCCTGGTTACCTGCTGACTGCCAGGTGCTGAAACCTTCACAACCCAGGGCCGCCAATGCTGCTCCTAGGTCATAGCCCATCCGTCCTCAGCCACTACCCAGCCCCTCCCTGGCCCTTCTGTGTGAAGGGGCGCAGGAATCTTCTCCCCGAGGGAACACTAGACCCAGGCCCAGTCTCCAGGAATCCACTTCCTGAAATAGATCCATGCCCCTCCTATACTCAAAGCACCAAGATGTCCTCCTTCTTGGATAAGACACCCTAATTGTTTAAGCCTTCTGAAATCAGCAGTGTTATGCCTTCCTCCAGGGATCTTACTGACCCAGGGATTGAACCCACATCTCATGTCTCCTGCATTGGCGGGTAGGTTCTCTACCACTTTGGCCACCTGGGAAGCTCAAGCCTTCTGAAATAAAAAAAAATTAAAAAAAAAAAACAAACACAAAAACCTCTGAAATCCCCAGAGAATCCTACATTCATATCAGCCACTGTTGTCCTGAATAGAAATAATTTGTGAATATGGTACGTTCACTATGTGTATAACTGTCCATTACTTGACAGTAATACAATAACTCCCCTACATACGAACCTTCAAGTTTCAAACTTTTAAAGATGCAAATACGCATTCACATGTCGTCACCTAAGGTAGCTCACGTGTCTGTTGTACGTGACCACATGTGTGTGCTCCCATTACGAGTGCTTGTCTTCCGTGTGATTCCCTGCACAGGACTGTATAGAGTACAGTGGTGCAGTGTCTTTAGTTCGAGTCCAGGCTGCATAAAAGCAGCACCGCTGTGACCGGCACTGCCAGGAGGTCTCAGCTGGTGTGCTGCACTGCTGTGCTTTCAAAGTACTGTACTGGAAGGTTAAAAGGTTTGCTTTAGTCTTTGTGTTTGTTCTTTACGTATTATTGGTATGAAAGTACATAGACCTATCACAGTGCAGTCCCAGATGGCCATTTGTGTGTCGGGTACCTAGGCTAACTTTGTTGGAGTTGAGAACAAATTGGACTTATGATCTAGTTCTCAGGATAGAACTCATTTGTATGCAGAGGACTTACTGTGTACCAAAGATGAAACCGGGGTCTGCACCCTAAATGGCCACAAAGCCCCGTGACATCCTGCTTCTCCTGCCTTGGACCCTCTGTGCTTCCTCACTCCCGGGTGGCAGGAACGTCACCTGTGACGACTCTGTTCAGTGCGGTTCAGTTCAGTCGCTTAGTCGTGTCCGACTCTCTGCGACCCCATGGACTGCAGAATCCCAGGCCTCCCTGTCCATCGAAACTCCCAGGGGTTACTCAGACTCACGCCCTTTGAGTCAGTGATGCCATCCAGCCATCTCATCCTCTGTCATCCCCTTCTCCCCCGCCTTCAGACCCAGCATCAGGGTCTTTTCCAGTGGATGGTGACAATCCGGGCATGAGATGGAGGCCTGGACTAGGCAGCAGCCATGGAGAGGGGAAGAGATTGGGATGTGCCTGAAGGTGCACAGAGGTGATCACATTTGCTGATGGCTTGGTTGTGGGGTGTGAAAAAAAAGAGGCTTAAAAAAAAAAAGGCTTAAAGGGTGGTGCCAAGATTTGGGACTGAATTAAGTGGAAGAATAGGATCCCCATTTTCTGAAAGGAGACTCTGGAAAGAAAGAGAGAAAGGAAGGAGGGAAGGGGAGGGGAGGGGAGGGAGGGAGAGAAGGAGGGAAGAAAGAAAGGAAGAGAAAGAAAGGGTTCTGGTGAGGTAGATTTGTTTGGCGTGTGTTTGATCTGAGCTGCCTCGAGTGGAGAAAGCAACTGGGGCCTCACACGTGTGAACTTGGAGCTGAGGGACAGCCCCACGTGGGGCCTCAGCCTGGGATGCGATTAGCTGCACAGCTAGAAAGGGTCCCGTGGGACGCGAACACAGATGGGCCACCAGAGAGGCTGAGGGTTGCACTTTTGGGTCTGGGAGGGCGAGGGGGGTCTGGCAAGGTGACCAGATGAGAAACACCCCGTGAGCTAGGAGTGCCAAAGAGGGGAGGCTCTGGAAGCCAGGAGAAGGGAGCCATCCGCAGTGTTCAGCCACAAGGAACCTAGCCACCGCGATCGCTGCATTTCCCAGATGAGGAAATGGGGCTTTGGAAAGAAAGGCACTGGCAGACTTTCCTGGTGGCCCAGTGGATAAGAATGTGCCTGCCAATGCAGGGGACACAGGTTCCATCTCTGGTCTGAAAAGATTCCACGTGCCTTGGAGCAACTAAGCCCGTGTGCCACAGCCACTGAGCCCTCACGCCCCAGAGCCGGGCTCCGCAACAAGGGAAGTCACTGCAGTGAGAAGCTCTTGCGCCACAGCTAGAGAGCTCAGCAGTGAAGACCCAGCGCAGCCAAAAGGAAAGCTAAACAAATGCATAACGTCATTAACATATAAGTCCACAAGGACCATGTTTCCAGGACCTCTTAGTCATGGATTTCATGTAATATATATATATATATATATATATATTTGAAAGAAAGGGATTTGCTGAGGACTGTTCCATGGAAAGAGTAAGCTGCCTGGGAGAGAAACATACACACAAGATTAGAAAATTCTCATTTACAGTTGCAATAACCCTTAAGGAAAAGATGCGTGTTCCTGCTCTTTCTGCAGAAACATTAAGACAGGCCTAGTTACAGACTCTTTTCCAGGTAATAGAACTGAGTCCTCTCACCGAGGTTTATACTGTGCACCCTAGAAAGGTTTGGTGATTATGGACTCACCTCAGATTAATATTTTCAACATAAAGGGAAAAACAAGGTAAATATGTAAGATTTCAAGAGGAAACCATTATACTGAAATATGTTATCAGGATATTTTAAAAATATGGCAATAGTAATATTTGGACTCCTTTATTCATGCACGAAATGACATTATCCAGAAAGTAAAGTCTAATAAACACTGCAATTTCAAAGCAATAATGAGTATAAAGGATATTTTAAGAAATTTGCAACAATTGCAATCTGATATGAAAATATTTGCAATTTTCAAAGTCTCAAGGGTTGGAATACCAAAAAAAAAGTGTAAAGCAACTTGCTCAGGTGACTTGAAGACACTTAAAGCTCCTTAAGCGTGAGAAGACATTCATGCAACAGGAAATCCAAATTTCCTTCTGCACATAAGTGATTGTTCATTAAATGCTGCCTGGGGGCCCTGGGGTGGGGGCAGCAGGACTGCAGGGGAAAGCTGAGTACCGTTCCTGAAGATGGCAGAAGGCTGGATCCTCCATTAATGATACCAGGCGGGGGCTGGGGGGCACAGGGGAACAGAGCCTTCCTGTGTCCCTCATCTCCTTGATTACAGGAAACAGCCGACTCATTGGAAAAGACCCTACTGCTGGGAAAGAGCGAAGGCGAGAGGAGAAGGGGACGACAGAGGGTGAGATTGTTGGAGGGCATCACCGACTCTATGGACATGAGTTTGAGTAAACTCTGGGAGTTGGTGATGGACAGGGAGGCCTGGTGTGCTGGGGTCGCAAAGAGTCGGACACGACTGAGCGACTGAACTGAACAAGAGATGGTGCAGGACAGGGAAACCTGGCATGCTGCAGTCCGTGGGGTTGCAAAGAGTCAGACACAACTGAGCAACAGTAACACACAGGAGGAATGGGGAGACGCTTGCTAAACCAAATCGGGCTTCCGGGCAAGCAAGCCCATCGCACATCTTTTCTGCAGAAAACATCCATTTTAGACAAATGAAATCAGAATTGGCAGAGCTCTGAAACTGAACAGCCACTGAAGGCAGAGAGAGGAACAAGCAGAGAAAACCCAGGCCGGGGGGTGTGGGGTGGGAAGGGATGACAAGTGAGTGAAACAGATTTAACTAAGACTTGGAAGATTAAAAAAAAAAAAAAGCCACTGCACTTCTCCTCTACAGTATCCTCACTCTTTCCTACCCAAGAGACACAGGAGTGTATGTGTGTGTGTCTGTGTGTCTGTGTCTGTCTGTGTGTGAAAGAGAGAGAGAAGGAAAGAGAGAGTGAAATCTGAGGTCCTGTAATATTTGAAGCCATTTCTTGAATCACAAGCACAGAGCCATTTGCTGGGCAAATATACAAAGGAAAACACAGAAATTTCATTCTAGTAAATTATTTTAAAACACCAACTGGCTTTTGCAGGTGCCTGTGGGCAGGGGCAAGGCATTAGCAAACAGCCCATTTCCTGCCAGAGAAAGGCCGGTGGAGGTCACCCCGTAAATGCAAGAGGGCCCAGCCCCCCCGGGGCGTGTAACCTGCACCCTGTCCTCCCCTCCCACTCAGCCGGTTCTGCCCCAGGAAAGCTCAGCACCAGGCACACCTCAGTTCTTCTCTCCTGAAGCATTTCTATTTATGAAGCTCAATAAATGTCAATAAATGATTGACAGCCTGGAGCTTTCCAGCACACTGGAGCCCCTGCAGGGAGCATCACTGGCCTCCAGCTCTAGGGAGGTCTGGTTTTTTTTTTTTTTTTTAGTCATCCCAGGCATTCTTCCAAAATAAAGCATTTGCATAGGATTCCTATCCAGCATAATAAATACCAAGAAGGCAGGACTTAACAGCCAGGAAAACACTGGAGAGTTTTGGTTGAGTGGCTTCAACAGGTGTCTGGGGAAGCTGATACCTGCCATGCGTAGGAGCTCACTGTGACCTTGCTGATCAGGGGATGGAGTCAAGGGGCTCCCAGGACAGAGAAGAGGTTGTGGGAAGGGGGACACCCAGTGTGCCCTTGGGAGTCCTTGACCCCAGCGCTCCACTCAGACAACCCTCTCAGCAGGAGGGGTAGTCTCCTTTCCATCCGTAGCTCCATAGATATTTCTGCTATGACGTTCATCATTCACCGTTGTAGGGTTTATGAATTGCTCCATAATACCCGAGCATAAGAGGAGAGCATGGCAACCCACTCCTGTGTTCTAGCCTTGAGAATCCCATGGACAGAGGAGCCTGGCAGGCTACAATCCAAAGGACACAACTGAAGCAACTTAGCACGCACACAACCGCCAAGTGTAAGAATATCACCTGCGTTTGTTTTCTTTTTTAATTAAAACTTGTGGTTCTGTTTAAAACCATAATGAGATACCACTACATGCCCATCAGTTCAGTTCAGTTCAGTCGCTCAGTTGTGTCTGACTCTTTGCGACCCCATGAATCCCAGCACGCCAGGCCTCCCTGTCCATCACCAACTCCCGGAGTTCACTCAAAATCACGTCCATCGAGTCGGTGATGCCATCCAGCCATCTCATCCTCTGTTGTCCCCTTCTCCTCCTGCCCCCAATCCCTCCCAGCATCAGAGTCTTTTCCAATGAGTCAACTCATCGCATGAGGTGGCCAAAGTACTGGAGTTTCAGCTTCAGCATCATTCCTTCCAAAGAAATCCCAGGGCTGATCTCCTTCAGAATGGACTGGTTGGATCTCCTTGCAGTCCAAGGGACTCTCAAGAGTCTTCTCCAACACCACAGTTCAAAAGCATCAATTCTTCAGCACTCAGCTTTCTTCACAGTCCAACTCTCACATCCATACATGACCACAGGAAAAACCAGAGCCTTGACTAGACGGACCTTTGTTGGCAAAGTAATGTCTCTGCTTTTCAATATGCTATCTAGGTTGGTCATAACTTTCCTTCCAAGGAGTAAGCGTCTTTTAATTTCATGGCTGCAGTCACCATCTGCAATGATTTGGGAGCCCCAAAAAATAAAGTCTGACACTGTTCCCACTGTTTCCCCATCTATTTGCCATGAAGTGATGGGACCAGATGCCATGATCTTCGTTTTCTGAATGTTGAGCTTTAAGCCAACTTTTTCACTCTCCTCTTTCACTTTCATCAAGAGGCTTTTGAGTTCCTCTTCACTTTCTGCCATAAGGGTGGTGTCATCTGCATATCTGAGGTTATTGATATTTCTCCCGGCAATCTTGATTCCAGCTTGTGCTTCTTCCAGCCCAGCGTTTCTCATGATGTACTCTGCATAGAAGTTAAATAAGCAGGGTGACAATACACAGCCTTGACATACTCCTTTTCCTATTTGGAACCAGTCTGTTGTTCCATGTCCAGCTCTAACTGTTGCTTCCTGACCTGCATACAAATTTCTCAAGAAGGCAGGTCAAGTGGTCTGGTATTCCCATCTCTTTCAGAATTTTCCACAGTTTATTGTGATCTACACAGTCAAAGGCTTTGGCATAGTCAATAAAGCAGAAATAGATCTTTGTCTGGAACTCTCTTGCTTTGTCGATGATCCAGCGGATGTTGGCAATTTGATCTCTGGTTCCTCTGCCTTTTCTAAAAGCTTACCAGCTTGAACATCTGGAAGTTCATGGTTCATGTATTGTTGAAGCCTGGCTTGGAGAATTTTGAGCATTACTTTACTCGCGTGTGAGATGAGTGCAACTGTGCGGTAGTTTGAGCATTCTTTGGCATTGTCTTTCTTTGGGATTGGAATGAAAACTGATCTTTTCCAGTCCTGTGGCCACTGCTGAAAATTTACAGGATTAACAACATCAAATGTTGACAAGGAAGTGAAGCAACTGCAACTTACATTCTTGGGAGGTAGACTGTAAATTTGAACCACTGCTTTGGTAATTCCGAGGGGGCACTTGGGGGTGCTTCTGGGTGCTGGTAATGTCCTCTCGACCTGGGAGGTAGCTACACAGCTGTACTCATTCTGGAATCATGTATCCAGATGGACACTAACAATTGAGGGACTCTGTTTCAATGTTTGTTCTCTTTACAACTCATGCTATGTTTGTCTCCTTTCCCCACCGGATTGTTCTAGTCATTTTTTTACTCCTGTACCCTTGTACGGGAGTGAGGAATCATAGTTCCTCAACAAGTGACTTATGGTTGAAGGCATGGCTTTGGGCTTTACAAAAGAATGCCACTATTGAATCCCTTTAGATATGCCACTCATATATTTTACCTATGACATTATTTTATTCGAGGCTTCCCTGATGGCTCAGTCAATAAAGAATCTGCCTGCAATGCAGAAGATCCAGGTTCAATTCCTGGGTCAGGAAGACCCCCCTAGAGAAGGAAATGGTTACCCACTCCAGTATTCTTGACTGGGAAATAAATCCCATGGACAGAGGAGCCTGGCAGGCTAAGGTCCATGGGGTCACAAAGGGTCAGACACAACTTAGCGACTAAACCACACCACACAGCATTTTATTTAAAAAATCCATTTGCACAGAACTTCTCGGGACCACACTGTGTGGAACACAAGGCCTCCTAGAACCATGGGCCGCTCCGCTAATGGAAACTCCACCACAGGGCAAAGGACTTCACTCACACTGAAAGGGAGGAGCAAGTGCCGGCTGACGGACTTTATACGGTGCCCGAGAACCCATCCCTTTTCCCAAGTGGTGGTTGACCCTCATTTCACCAGGAGAGCCAGCGGTAGACTGCAGAAATAGACACATGCTCCTTCCATGCCCAAATGCGGCCAGGGTTATGGTTAAACCGGTGTCTTTGAAGAGAAGCTCTGAAGTATGGTGCTCGAAAATACCTGCACACAGATGCCTTTACACAAAATTCTTTTCATGAAAGCAAAGGCTTTCCATTCATACGTAAAGAAAAGGCTTTAAGCTTCCCCCATTTGATCACCTCCAAATCTTCGACCTTATTTACGGCTACTCCCATCTCCTGCTTCCTTTGTGTTCCTCTCTCCTCCTCTCAAAAACCGTCTTCACACGAACTGGGGTCCCCAGCCCTCCAGGTTTCTCTAGATCTGCCTCCTTGACTATCTCTCTCTGTCCTGTGGTATTCAATTCTTCCATATCTTTCCTGATTTTCTATTTGTTCTATCAGTTATTGAGATGCGGCTTCCTGGGTGGCTCAGATGGTAGAGTCCGCCTGCCAATGCAGGGCACTCAGGTTCGATCCCTGGGTCAGGAAGATCCCCTCGAGAAGGGCATGGCAACCCACTCCACTATTCTTGCCTGGAGAATTCCATGGACAGAGGAGCCTGGTGAGCTACAGTCCAGGGGGTCATGTAAAGTTGAGGTAGGAATATTGAAATCTCTGACTGTAAATTGAGGATCTGTCTATTTCTCCTTACAGTTCTTAAGTTTTTACTTCATGTATTTTGAAGCTCTGTTATCAGCTGCATAAACTAAGAATTATGTCCTATTGATCTAAACTTAACCATATCAATAGTCACCTTAAATGTAAATGGTCCAAATATTTCAATTAAAAAACAGAGGTTGTCAAAGTGGATAAAAAAGCAAGACCCAACTATAAGATGCCTAATGTAGAAATCCACTTTAAAAATAAAGACAAGTCCGTTCCTATGTCTGTGTCTCTAGAAGAGGGTAGAATAAATTGAGAGAGAAAGTAGCATTGAAATATACGCCTTACAACGTGTAAAACAGATAGCTAGTGGGAAGTTGCTATATAACACAGGGAGCTCTGTGATGACCTAGAGAGGTGGGACGAGGGGACGGGAGGGAGGTTCAAGAGGGAGTGCATGTGTGTATACTGATGGCTTGTTCATGCTGCTTTACAGCAGAAACCAAAGTAACATTGTAAAGCAATTGTCCTCCAATTAAAAATAAAATTTTTTCAAAAGACAAAGTAAGTTAAAGGCAAAATAAAGGGAAGATACACATTAACACTAATTTTTAAAAGAAAGATAGAGTGGCTATATTAATATCAGACAAAATAGGTTTTAGACCAGAGAAAATTAACATGGATGTTAAAAGGTTAAAATAATGATGAAGAAGTCATAACAATTCTGAACTCTTTTGGATATGAATTATTCACTCTTCCAGCTCCTTCTCATAAGACAGCGAAAGTAATATTTTTAAATTGGGAGCTGCCAGCAGATGGTGATTGCAGCCATGAAAGTAAAAGACACTTACTCCTTGGAAGGAAAGGTCATACTCCTTATGACCAACCTAGACAGCATATTAAAAAGCAGAAACTTTACTTTGTCAATGAAGGTCCATCTAGTCAAGGCTATGGTTTTCCCAGTAGTCATGTATGGATGTGAGAATTGGACTATAAAGAAAGCTTAGCACTGAAGAATTGATGCTTTTGAACTGTGGTGTTGGAGAAGACTCTTGAGAGTCCCTTGGACTTCAAGGAGATCCAACCAGTCCATCCTAAAGGAGATCAGTCCTGAATACTCATTGGTTGGACTGATGCTGAAGCTGAAACTCCAATACTTTGGCCACCTGATGCAAAGAGCTGACTCATTTGAAAAGACCCTGATGCTGGGAAAGACTGAGGGTAGGAGGAGAAGGGGACGACAGAGGATGAGATGGTTGGATGGCATCACCGACTCAATGGACATGAGTTTGGGTAAACTCCGGGAGTTGGTGATGGATGGGGGGCCTGGCGTGCTGCAGTTCATGGGGTCGCAAAGAGTCGAACATGACTGAGTGATTGAACTGAACTGAGTTCAGGACAGCAGACTAAATTCATGTGTTTAAGTGCCTAGCCCTCCCAAGACCCCATCAAAATAGTAATGTAAAAAAAGGACAAAATATAACAACAAAGAGAATGGGAGAAGGGACATCAGGGTTTTTTTAATTCATGAAGATAGAAAGCTAATATGAAAAATATAATTATTGAATCAGGATGGTGAGAGACACAGCTGAGAGTACCAGTGAAAAGTCTGCAGTTAAGAAGAGGGACTCAATCTATGGCAGGCCCTAGGGATATTCAAAATGAAGGCTTGCAGAAGAGGAGAGAGGAGGTGAGAATGCAAAATGTCAGGGGATTCCTTGTTTATTGCCTCCCGCCAGCCCCACCACACACACAGAACATGAAAGCAAGTGGACAAACTGGGGAGAGAATCATTACCTGGGAGAGGGAGGTAGCGTAGGTGCTTCTGCTTTGGGCATTTGAGAAGTCATTGGGGGTAAAACCAGCTTCCTGCTCCCTCTGGCGTAAGGGAAGACTTCCTTTTGCCAAGCCCTGCTTCTGTAAATAACACTGCTTGCCAGCTTCTGAATTGCTTTACATTTCAAAGAAGCATCAGACATTTGAGGAAAGCCTGCAACATGAAAGAGAAAGAAAAGAGAAAAAACTGACACCAGAGGAAACAGATAGTTCAGAGAAGAGAAGGTTTTAAAATATCTATTCTATATTCTCAGAGAAATTCAAGATCTTATTCCATCCGTAACAACAGAATGCCATGAAAAAGGTAAGAAAACGGAAAAGGCTCTTAAGCAAAAGCTTTTCTAATAGAATACATTTTTAACAGTTAAATAGAGGGAATGGAACATAAAGTAGAGAAAATGTTCCAGAGCATAACAAAGATTAAAGTACAAATAAAATGGAACCGGAAACTAGAAAACATCATTTAAAACATACGAAAGACACAAAGCATCATTTTAAGAGATGAAAAATCTGACAACTTAGGTGTTCCTGAAAGCAATAAAGGAAAAGGACCAGTGGAAAAAACGGTGAAAAAAATTTCCCAAAACAGAAGGGAGACCTGAATTTTCCAATTTGGAAAGGGTTTAGCATGTGTGAAATGGAATGAATGATCAAAAATTTACACTAATAAGATACATCCCCATGAAATTTCAGAACATCAGAGTAAAAGAAGAAAAGACTTTTAAAAAAACCCCAGAGAGAAAAAAAATCTCCAGATCATATAGAAAGAATAACTGGCTTTTTCTCATTCAAAACAGTCCTACATTCTAGCTAGTCTCTATCTTAGCATACTGTCCACTCCCCTATAGGCCTTCTTAGACTGTGTGACTGTTTTTATTAATTCACACATATGGTTTTTCTTCTGTCTCCTCCATTAGATTCCAGGTCCTTCAAGGCAGAAATTTTGTCCATCTTATTCAGTATTGTAGGTGTGAGGCCTGGCAAAGGCCTAGGCTGAAAATAAGTCCGTGTTTGAACTGGAGGGAAGCAGAGAAGGCAGGAGGCATGAGCCCCTCCCTGGAAAGTTAGCAGACCAGCACTGACTCATACTATGGTGTAAATGACTGCTACTTCAGCAAGTTCAAGTGCCTGAGGGTGGAGGGAAAGGGGCACCAAGATTTACTTGGGTCCTTACACCACGTGGCAGCCTATCCAACGAAAGAACATTTTTGGAAGAGGTCTCAGCCCAAAAGCTGCCTTTGGAGCTTGAGTTAAATTCAGTCCGTTGCCTGCCTTTTCCACACTGGCCAGGCCACGTTGGCATAGAAATCCTCCCTTTTGAAGCACTCCTTCCATTTCAGCCACCTGCTTTTTTCCACTCCTGAAACACCAAACTGCAAAGCCCAAGCAGTGTATGAGGGCCTACGTCTTACAGGATTAAGAAACTCTACCAGCACACACCATGGGTTCCACGGGAACATTTCAAGTAGGTGAGACTGGAGGATTGAGAAATTGAGAAAGTGTTAAATGATGGATGGATGGTAATACTATAGGAAGCCATAGAAAATTGCAAGCAACACATTTTGAAAAGAGAATCCTTTTAATTAAAATGTAATAATGACCCAGTAATTTCACCCCTAGGCAAATACCCAAACTAATTGTAAAAAGCTTAAAAGAAAAGAAAAGAAAACAGATATTTAAACAAACCCTTGTACATGAATGTTCATAGCAGCATCACTCACATTTTCCAAAATGTGGAAAAAATCAAAACGTCCATTAACAGGTGGATAATTAACAAAATATGGTATTGGGTTGGCCAAAAGTTTGTTCAGGTTTAAAACCCTAGCCAACTTTTTCTCCCGCCCAGTATATCCACACAGTGGAGTATTCCCCAGCCACAAAAAGGAAGAAGGTACAAATGCATGCCTTAATGTGCACGTGTGTGTGCATGCTCGGTTGTTGTAGTCCTGTCTGACTCTTGGCGACCCTACAGACTGTAGCCCGCCAGGCTCCTCTGTCCATGGGATTTTCCGGGCAAGAATACTGGAGTGGGTTGCCATTTCCTCCTCCAGAGGATCTTCCCGACCCAGGGATAGAACCCGCGTCTCTTTGCGTTTCCAGCATTGCAGGCAGATTCTTGAACACTAGCGCCACCTGGGGAGCTTTAATGTTAATGAACCTCAAAGAAAACATGCTAAGTAAAAGGGACCAAACACCAGGGTCACCTACTGTATGATTGCAATTATAGGAACTTGAATGACGTCCCCAGGATTTATCCACATGGGCATGTACCATAACTTCATTCTTTTTTAAGGCTGAATAATATTCCACTGTGTATCTAGACTAGACGTGCTGGGTATGTTCCCTGCTGGACCAGCCCAACCAGATGGGAGGTTCCCAGGGTTTGTGGGGGAGAAGAACAAGGAGGGAACTGCTGGGAGCAGTTCCTCCACTGCAGCTGCATCAGGGCTTAGGGAAAAGACTCTCAGCTAACTCAGCATCAAGCTTTCTCACAGCTCAGGAACTCTTTATCTGTTGTTTCTTCTACCTGGAATGCTCTCTCCCCTAAATCGTCAAATGGCTTATTACTTTCCTTCACTCACGCTCCTTCTCAAATGTCAACTCCTCAAAGATGCCCTCCTTTCCTCTCTAGGAAGATCTGGAAGCTGCTGACCAGTGGCAACTGGTGGCTAAAATAAGTGCTAATAGAAGAAAAATCTTGCAAACCAGGCTGCTCCAGCTCAACCTCTCCAACTCAACCGATGCAGAGGAATAAACTGAAATCCAAGGGTAACCCCCTCATGCACAGAACAACCTAAGACATCAACCCAGTTTCCAGTGGAGTCAACAAGTTCAGAATGAAAACACAGGGTGAGAGTTTCCAGAACACTGCTGTCCATAGCCTTGCTCCCCCTTCCAAACCCCCAAACAATTGAAGATCTAAACAGAGAATAGGAACTATCAGCATGCCACATGCCAGAATAAATACTAAAGGGATGGCACAAATAGTGCTCAGGAACACAAAAAGACAAATTCCTCGAATATTACTTTTGAACAACCCAGGTAACAAACATGTCCAAAAGTATCGTCATGCCTCTTTGCAGTCTATCCATCTCTCCACCTTCACCCACAGGTAACTACTATGTGGTGCTCTTTATAGAAAACTCCAGACAGATCTTAGTGTTCTCATCACACCCAGAAAGATAATTAAGTGATATGATGAAGGTATGAGCTAAAGCTAGACAGTAAGCATATTGCAACATATAAATGTATCAAATCAACATGCTGCACACCTTAAATGTATACAATGTTATACATGAATTATATCTCAACTTTGAAAAAGAAACTCTAAAAGACAGGAACAGGGATAATTACACTTTGTCATTTCTTATCATTATGACTTTTATGTCCTTTTTTTTTTTTTTTGCCTTACTGCAATATTTGTAACCTCCAGAACAATGTTGAATAGAAGTGTTGAAAGTGAGAATCCTTGCCTTACTCCCAATCTCAGAGAAAACAACTGTCTTTCACCATTGGATACAATATGAGTTTGGGCTTCCCTGGTGGCTCAGATAGTAAAGAATCTGTCTAAAATGCAGAAGACCCATGCACGATCCCTGGGTCGGAAAGATCCCCTGGAGAAGTAAATGGCTACCCACTCCAGTATTCTTGCCTGGAGAATTCTATGGACAGAGGAGCCTGGTGGGCTACAGTCCAAGGGGTCACAAAGAGTTGGACATGATGGAGCAACTAACACACTAGCTTTGATCAAGTATATTTTAGAGAAGACTATATGAATGAATGTGTAAGGCCTCCCCAGACAGCCATTTTGCTTTTTTACATTTCTTTTCCATGGGGATGGTCTTGATCCCTGTCTCCTGTACAATCTCACGAACCTCCGTCCATAGTTCATCAGGCACTCTATCTATCAGATCTAGGCCCTTAAACCTATTTATCACTTCCACTGTATAATCATAAGGGATTTTATTTAGGTCATACCTGAATGGTCTAGTGGTTTTCCCTACTTTCTTCAAGTTCAGTCTGAATATGGCAATAAGGAGTTCATGATCTGAGCCACAGTCAGCTCCTGGTCTTGTTTTTGCTGACTGTATAGAGCGTCTCCATCTTCGGCTGCAAAGAATATAATCAATCTGATTTTGGTGTTGACCATCTGGTGATGTCCATGTGTAGAGTCTTGTGTTGTTGGAAAAGGGTGTTTGTTATGACCAGTGCATTTTCTTGGCAAAACTCTATTAGTCTTTGCCCTGCTTCATTCCGTATTCCAAGGCCAAATTTGCCTGTTAACTCCAGGTGTTTCTTGACTTCCTACTTTTGCATTCCAGTCCCCTATAATGAAAAGGACATCTTTTTTGGGTGTTCATTCTAAAAGGTCTTGTAGGTCTTCATAGAACCGTTCAACTTCAGCTTCTTCAGTGTTACTGGTTGGGACATAGGCTTGGATTACTGTGATATTGAATGGTTTGCCTTGGAAATGAACAGAGATCATTCTGTCGTTTTTGAGATTGCATCCAAGTACTGCATTTCGGACTCTTTTGTTGACCATGTTGGCTACTCCAT
>NW_011494609.1:2684487-2696571 GCF_000754665.1 Bison bison bison
CCAGGTTCCTATGCAGTATTGCTCTTTACAGCATCGGACCTTGCTTCTATCACCAGTCACATCCACAACTGGGTGCTGTTTTTGCCTTGGCTCCATCCCTTCCTTCTTTCTGGAGTTATTTCTCCACTGATCTCCAGTAGCATATTGGGCACCTACTGACCTGGGGAGTTCCTCTTTCAGTATCCTATCATTTTGCCTTTTCATACTGTTCATAGGGTTCTCAAGGCCTGATATGAATGAATCAGTTCAGTTCAGTTCAGTCGCTCAGTCGTGTCCGACTCTTTGCGACCCCATGGACTGCAGCACGCCAGGTCTCCATTGTCCATCACCAGCTCCTGGAGCTTACTCAAACTCATGTGCATTGAGTCGGTGATGCCATCCAAGCATCTCATCCTCTGTCGTCCCTTCTCCTCCAGCCTTAGAGTTCATGAATTCATGACTGTTTGATAACATATTTCTGTCGCCTTGTCATAGGAATGATTACTTGACTGGGTATGGAAAATTGGGTCATACAGAACTCCTCAAACAAAACCCTCATTAGACACTGTTCCATTTTCTTTCTTTCTTTTAAAACTGCTAAGGATAAATCTGAAATCAGATCATTTTCTTTTAGTATATAACTATTTTTGCTATATGCCCTTTAACCTCACCCTTTCAGTAATTTCACTCAGACTTTATAGTTCTTTATTATTTTTGTCCTAAATAATGAAGGACTCAATGTACAAATGTGTGTGTGTTTTCCTCCATTTCAGGAAATTCTGGTTTTTATTATACCTTTTAGTTTTTTTTCTACTCAGCTTGTTCTATTATATTTTTTAGGTCTACAAAATTAACTGTACGTTGGATATTTGGGTTGTCAGTCCTCCACATTGAGCCCTGCTTTTTTCAGATGGAAAGGGCTGTTATCATGATCACAGTGACAGCTTCACAGAAGTGTGTGTTTGTGTACATAGACGGATAAAATGGCATGCTTTGTACACGTGCAGTTTGGTATACTTTAATTATACCTCAATAAAATTGAAAAAAGATTACTTAAAATGTAAGCTGTTTGAGAGTTAAAATAAATATAAGTAACTAGAAATGAGGAAGTCATAGGATGAAATATCAGCTTTGAGTCTTTAATCTGTTAAATATAAATTACCTCTAAATAAGGCAGACATTCTAATTGCAAGAATATAATTGTTTTAATTCCTGGAAAAGAAGAAACTATTTTTAATTGACAATAGTATAAAGTAGGGCAAAAACTCCAGAACAAGCAAATAAAACTGGGGAAGAGGAGGACAGATGCTCTGTTTTTCATCTTTCATAAGAGAAAATAAAAAAGAGATAACTGTGTTATTGAAACTGATATATTGTGAGAAAATAGGCTTAAGTATATTGTTTAAATTATAATGGTTAATTTGGAATCCAAACAGACTATGTGCCTTATAAATTCAAAGGAGAAACATCATTAACATAGCAAATGATTAGAAATAGAAAAAACAGAAAGGCAATATTAAGTACACACACACAAATATGTTTTCAGTTAGATGTGATCATTTAGAAAATAATCAGGTAAACTTACTAAAAGGTAAGAATTTTCATACTGGATTTTTAAAAATCTAAGTATATGCCCATATATTAATATTAAAACAAAATAACTTAGACAAGCTGAAAGCAAAATTACAAGCAAAATGATAGATAAATGGTGAGTATAATCATGGCAAATAAAAATAAAGCAAGGGAAGACATATAATATTAAAACTAAAGAAACTTGAATTTTTTGAAGGAAAACTAGGTTATACATAAGGGTCACTTCATCATGGTCAATTTTATAATCCATAATGAAAAAGTCTCTCTCATGAACTGGAAAAAACTGGCAGAAACACATTCGTAGCAAAACATTTTAAGTCACTATTATCAAGTAAGGCCAAATAAAACAAAGTGGAAAAAAAAAAAAAACCCCTCAGATAAAAATGACCTGAATAATAGGATGAAGAAGTTTGATCTTATGCATATATGTCTAATTCTGCATCCTGAAAAGAAAGAGAAAATACAGTACTCTGTCTTTTCAAAAACAATGGCAGTCTTATAAAATTTTACAATATATTAGATCACAAAGAAAACCTCAATAATTTCCAAGAAGTGAAATAGAAACCACATTCTAAAGCTATAATAAAACTAAAAATAATAAAGTTGAAGCAAAAAAAATATTAATACCCAAGCTATCGGAAATGTTGAAAAAAAAGTCTGTTTTTCCTTGTTTCAAAAAGGAAATCAAACTATAACTGCAGCCTATCTAGGAAATTACAATAATGAGGGTATTAAATACCAAACCCCAGGGGATAGGGTCAAAGTTGAAGGCAAAGTAATAATCATATCCTTAAACACTTCTTGCAAAAATGAACCACGAACTTGGGTGGGTGGGGGGACTAGAAAAATTAATACAAAACTTAATGAAAACATAGAGAAAAAAAAACACAGAAGAATTGATAATGAATTCAAGATTTAGGGTTTTGCAAAACAAAGTACAAAGACCACAAACCAGCTTGATCACTTTTTGAAAAAAAAAAAAAAGATAAAGATGAGAGAACACAAATACATAAAATCGAAATTAAGCAGGGGAAGCAATTATTAAACAATACTTTTGGCAACTCTTGCCAGTTAATGGTCTTCTGAGAAAGTGCATTTTACATAAACCTGGACTGAAGAAAAGATGGGAAAGCTAAATCAGTAATTTGGGTAAAAATAGTAAAGGCTGGCAGTGAACTGTTCCCCCACAAAAGCCTCATGCTCAGATAGGCTGATGGCAAGTCTTTCAAACTTTGAAAAAACAAGCACTTTCCAGGCTGTTTAAACTTTTCAATGGATGATGGTTCCTTCCACTCAAGACGGTTGTAAGTGTGGAGGATAAAGGGAGGCAGAGTTCCCGCTGAAACTTATCAGCACGTTTGAATTTGGAACGGCCTTCCCCATCACAGGTTCCGATCGCAGAAGAACCGTATAATCAGCCAGTGACACAGCCTGGGGAATGTGAGCTCACAAGTGGTAGCTGATGCCTTAGGTAGGTGATCTACTAGCTCACCCCTGAGAAACTCACAGGAGGAAAAGGCAAGAGGGGGTTCTTCTCTGGCGGCACAGTGGATAAGAATCTACCTACCGATGCAGGAGACATGGGTTCCATCCCTGATCTGGGATGATTCCCACTTGCCTCTGAGCCACGAAGCCAGGAGCCACAGCTGTTGAGCCTGGGCTCGAGAGCCCAAATTAGCTGCAATTCCCGAGCCCATGTGCCGCAACTATCGAAGCCCTCCCTCCCAGAGCATGTGCTTGGCAATAAGAGAAGCTGCCGTGATGAGAGGTCCGAGCACTGCAACTGGAGAGTGAGCCCATCACCACCACCACCACCAGAGAACAGCCCGCAAAGCAACAAAGGCCCAGCATAGCTCAAAATAAAATAAATAAAATCATTTTTCAAAAAAAGGAAGAGAAACATCAACACAGAAGGATGGATGGAAGAAAAACAGCCCAAGAAAGAAATCTAGGAGGACTAAGCAGAAATTTAGATCCAGTGTGGCTTGACGCTCAAGTCACTGAAACACAGACCCAGGAGAAGTGACCAAGGGCATGAACCTGATGCGGGCCATTCAGTAGGGAGGTTGGGGTGATGGTAAGAACACAGTCAACAAGCCCCACATGGAAAGCGTGCCTTTCACAGTTACCGAGCACCTGAGGGGGACCAGGCATAGAAAAAAAAGGTGTAAATTTTATGTCCCTTAACATGAGTAAAGAAAAACAGTTTATTCATCAATTAAAAAAAAAATTATTGAAGGGCTGGGGAAAGAGGGAAAGCCCCTGGATTCTTTGTTCCGGGCTCAGTGTCCAACTCTTGGTGACCCCGTGGACTGTAGGCCTCCAGGCTCCTCTGTCCATGGGATTCTCCAGGCCAAGAACACTGGAGTGGGTTGCCATGCCCTCCTCCAGGGGATCTTCCCAACCCAGGGATCAAATCGAACCCAGGTCTCCCCCATTGCAGGTGGATTCTTTACCGTCTGAGCCACCAGGGGAGCCCATTTCTCAAGTCTAAAGCACCCTTCTGTGCTCAGCTAGACCCAAGGGCTGGGACCCCTTTGCCATTCAGACTCCAGCAGGAGGTGCCAGAGGGAGCCAGGCCAGTAACCGCCCCTGGTTCTGACTCTGGGACCCTTGGCTTGCCTTGGACAAGCTTCGCTGCACCTCTTCAGAGTGACATGGCAGCCAAGTAGATTCTCCTCAGACCTAAGCTGTGACTCAGAGCAGGCCCAACCTGTGCCCTCTCATTTCTCCTGCTCCAAGGGCCAAAGCTGGGGCTTCCCTGGTGGCTCAGGGGTAAAGAATCTGCCTGCAGTGCAGGAGATTCGGGTTCGATCCCTGGCTTGGGAAGATCCCCTGGAGAAGGAAATGTCAACCCACTCCAGTATTCTTGCCTGGAGAATCCCATGGACAGAGGAGCCTGGCGGGCTACAGTTCACGGGGTCACAAAGAATCAGACAGGAGTGAGTGACTGACCACACCTGCAGGATAGCAAAGACAGCAAAATATATATACACACACACACTAGGCCAAGTATCTCAGTTATAAACACTGATACAGTTCTTTTGTAAAATATTAGCAAACAGATTACATAAATTTACACTGTAAATGAAATGATTTATTCTAAATAGATCTCAGAGGTCTCAGTAGGTCAAAAAAGAAAAAAGTAAGACCACCACAAGGATCATTAAGACAGATAGACTTTCAGTTCAGTTCAGTTCAGTCGCTCAGTCGTGTCCAACTCTTTGCAACCCCATGGACTGCAGCACTCCAGGCCTCACTGTCCATCACCAACTCCCAGAGTTTACTCAAACTCATGTCCATTGAGTCAGTGATGCCATCCAGCCATCTCATCCTCTGTCGTCCCCTTCTCCTCCTGCCCTCAATCTTTCCCAGTCAGGGTCTTTTCAAATGAGTCAGCTCTTTGCATCAGGTGGCCAAAGTATTGGAGTTTCAGCTTCAACATCAGTCATTCCAGTGAACACCCAGGGCTGATCTCCTTTAGGATGGACTGGTTGGATCACCTTGAAGTCCAAGGGACTCTCAAGAGTCTTCTCCAACACCACAGTTCAAAAGCATCAATTCTTTAGTGCTCAGCTTTCTTTATAGTCCAACTCTCCCATCCATACATGACTACTGAAAAACCATAGCTTTGACTAGATGGACCTTTGTTGGCAAAGTACTGTCTCTGCTTTTTAATATGCTATCTAGGTTGGTCATAACTTTCCTTCCAAGGAGTAAGCGTCTTTTAATTTCATGGCTGCAGTCACCATCTGCAGTGATTTTGGAGCCCAGAAAAATAAAGTCAGCCACTGTTTCCACTGTTTCCCCATCTATTTGCCATGAAGTGATGGGACCGGATGCCATGATCTTAGTTTTCTGAATGTTGAGCTTTAAGCCAGCTTTTTCACTCTCCTCTTTCACTTTCATCAAGAGGCTCTTCAGTTCCTCTTTGCTTTCTGCCATAACGGTGGTGTCATCTGCATATCTGAGGTTATTGAGGTCTTGATTCCAGCTTGTGCTTCATCCAGCCCCAAATGATTCATATATATATATATCCTCTTTTTCAGATTCTTTTCCATTAAATATAATATTGAATATAGTTTCCTGTGTTGTACAATAGGACATTGCTATTTATTTTATATGTAGTAGTATCTGTTAATCCCAAATCCCTAATTTATCCCTCCCTCTCCCTTTCCACTGCCTTTTCTAGTTACAGAAAGAAGCAGAAAACAAAGTCAGGAAAAAAAGCACTTCTTTAGATATGAAAAGAGGGGACTTGCTTCATGGTTGAACATTATTATGAAAGTGTTGAACTAGACCATTGAACAATAGAATCAAGAAGAGAAATAAATCACTGAAAATCAGAGGGAAAGTTATACTTATTTCCTGATAATATGGTTGAAAGCCTAGAAAATCTAGTTCAATAAGATGGTTGGTTAAAAACAAACAGACTTCCCAGGTGGCCCAGGGCTAAGACTCTGCACTCCCAGTGCAGGGGGCCTGGGTTTGATTCCGAGGACACTAGAACCCACACGCCGCAACAAAGATCCCACATACTGCGACTGAGACCTGGTGAAGTCACATAAATATATAAAAAACAAATAAATAGATAGATGATAGGGAGATAGAGAGAGATGTAAAACTTTCATATAACAAGCAATAGGCATTGCATTCAGATCAAGGCAGGATCTGTTTAAGGATACAGAAACTGCAGCAGTTGTTGTAAGAGAGAGTAGTTAACATGAGGAATTAGTTAAACAGGTATTGGAGGATGGAGAAAAGGAGAAGGTGATTGTAGTAGGCAGAATAATGTCCCCCCAAAGATGTCCACATCATAACACCCAGAACCTGTAAACATGGAGGGTG
Organism: Bison bison bison; assembly: GCF_000754665.1. Taxonomy (NCBI): domain Eukaryota; kingdom Metazoa; phylum Chordata; class Mammalia; order Artiodactyla; family Bovidae; genus Bison; species Bison bison. Next base: position 2,690,908 of record NW_011494609.1, read on the forward strand.
ACAAGGCAAGAGCAACTGAGGTTACAGGTGGAGTTAAGGTTTTAATCAGGGGACTCTAAAAGACCCTGATGCTGGGAGGGATTGGGGGCAGGAGGAGAAGGGATGACAGAGGATGAGATGGCTGGATGGCATCACTGACTCAATGGACGTGAGTTTGAGTAAACTCCGAGAGTTGGTGATGGACCGGGAGGCCTGGTGTGCTGCGATTCATGGGGTCGCAAAGAGTCGGACACAACTCAGCAACTGAACTGAACTGAACTGAATAGGGAGAGTGGCCTGGATTCTTCAGGTGGGCCCAGTTTACTCTCAAGGGTCTTTATAGGGGGACGGGGTGGGGAGGGGATGTAGGGAGGAGGCACCAGCGGAGAGCTGGCAGCCTGAGAAGGACTGAGCCCAGCGTTGCTGCTGGCTTTGAAGGTGGACAAGGGGAATGAGCCCAGAAATGAGGCATCTGGAAAAGGCAAGGATTCTCCTCAAGAGCCTCCGGGAGGGACCAGCTCTGCCAACACCTTGATTTCAGCCCAGGGAGAGCAGCACTGGACGCCTGACCCCCACAACCATAAAATGATAACTTGGCGTTTTGTTTTATGTTTTGGCCGTGCCCTGCAGCACGTGGGATCTTAGGTCCCTGTTGTTGTCATTCAATCACCGAGTCACGTCCGACTCTTTGTGACCCCACGGACTGTAACATGCCAGGCTCCTCTGTCCTCCATTGTCTTTCAGAGCTTGCTCAAACTCATGTCCACTGAGTCAGTGATGCCATCTGTCGTCCCCTTCTCCTCCTGCCCTCAATCTTTCCCAGCATCAGTGTTTTTTCCAATGAGTCGGCTCTTTGCATTAGGTGGTCAAAGTATTGGAGCGTCAGCATCAGTCTTTCCAATGAGTATTCAGGATTGATTTCTTTTAGGATTGACTGGTTTGATCTCTTTGCTGTCCATGGGAGTCTCAGGAGTCTTCTCCAGCACCATGGTTTGAAAGCATCAATTCTTTGGTGCTCAACCTTCATTATGGTCCAACTCTCAGATCCATACGTGACTACTGAAAAAACCATAGCTTTGACTAGAGACCTTTGTCAGCAAAATGATGACTCTGCTTTTTATATGCTGTCTAGGTGTGTCACAGCTTTCCTTTCAATTTCATGGCTGCAGTCACCATCTGCAGTGATTTTAGAGCCCAAGAAAATAAAAGCCGGTCACCATTTCTGTTTTTCCCCCATCTATTTGCCATGAAGTGATGGGACTGAATGCCATGATCTTAGTTTTCTGAATGTTGAGCTTTAAGCCAGCTTTTTCACTCTCCCCTTTCACCCTCATCAAGAGGCTCTGTAATTCCTCTTCACTTTCTGCCATTAAAGTGGTATCATCTGCGTATCTGAGGTTGTTGATATTTCTCCCTGCAATCTTGATTCCAGTTTGTGATTCACTCAGCCCAGCATTTCTCATAATGTACTCTGTATATAAGTTAATTAAGCTGGGTGACAATGTACTGCCTTGATGTCCTCCTTTCTCTGACCAAGGATCAAACCTGTACCGCCTGCACTGAAAGCATGGAACCTTAACCACTGGACTCCCTGGGAAGGCCCTATTTTGCATTGTTTTAAGCCACTAAGTGTGTGACCATTTGTTGCCGGAGTCACAGGAAACCAGCGTGGGGACAGTGAATTAATACAAAGAAAGAAACATCAGGAAGCAGCTGAGCTCTGCAGTGTTGGAAGCAGGGGAAGAGCTGAGAGGTCTGGAAGCTCAAAGCACAGGTCTGCAGAGCTAGGACCACTGAAGGTTGTAGGGGGCTGGCTCAGGGGGTGCAGACTGGCACCAACACCAGGGCCCTTGAGGGTCCTGCAAGGTGATACCAACAAGATGGCAAGCAAAGGAAGATGTGAGCTCACCTTCTCTAGCCTTGTGGTCTCCCTCTGAGCCACTGCTAACAGAAACGAAAGCACAGTCAGCTTCCAAGGGAGAAATGTCATGGGAATCCCCTGGCGGTCCAGTGGTTAGGACTTGGCACACTCCCTGTGAGGGGGTGGGAAGAGGAAGCCCAAGTTTGATCCCTGGTGAAAGAACTAAGATCCCACAAGCCTTGTGGTGTGGCCAAAACAAACACAAAAAAGGTGAAATGCAGGTACGAGCATCCCTGTCTCGTTCCTAATCGTAGAGGTAAAGCTTTCCGTTTTTCTCCACTGAGTATAATGTTCCTTGTGGATTTGTTGTATGTAGCCTTTATTATGTTAACGTTATGTTGCTTCTGTAGCCAGTCTATTGAAGGTTTATATATGAAGAGAGGTATTTTGTCAAATGCTTTTTCTGCATCTGCTGAGATAGTTGTGTGATTTTTATCTTTCATTTTCTTAGTGTGAGGTGTTATGCTTATTGATTTGCATCCATGGCACCCCAGGGATGAAACCCCTTGGGTCATGGTATATAATCTTTTCTATGTGTTCCTGAATTCGGTTTGCTAATATTTTGTTGAGAATTTTTGTATCTACATCCATCATGAATATTGGTCTATAGTTTTTCTCTTGGGATGTCCTTATCTGGTTTATCAGGGCAGTGCTGGCCTTGTGGAAAAAGTTTGGAGGTACTCCCTCCTCGATTTTTTGGAAGTGTTTAAGAAGGACCTGCGTTAATTCTTCTTTGATGTTTGATGGAATTCGACTGTGAAACCATCTGGGCCTGAGGTTCTCTGTGTTGGGAGATTTTTGGTTTCTGGTTTAATCTCTGCTCATTTGGTCTCAACACTCTCACTTGACACAGTGTTGGAAGGCCTACCCAGAGCAGTGAGACAAGGCCAAAAAAATCAGGAAGAAATAAAATTGTGGTTTGCAGATGATCAGATTCTGTATACAGAAAATCCCAAGAGTCAGCCAAAAAAAAAAAAAACAAAACCCGTTGAAAGTAATCAATGATTTTAGTAAAGTTGCAGGATACAAAATCAATGTGCAAAAATCAGTTTGAGATGGATCTTTCCATCACTGGCAACAGAAACACACCCTAACTGATACATAAAGCTGCAGTTATTTAAAACAGTATCAGTAGATATATCCCTAGGTAGATTTATGGGACAAAAAAGAATAGAGAAAGAGATTTATGGACATAAGGAAATGTATGAAATAAAAAAAAGGTGACTTCAAACTAATTGGGCAAAGATAAATTACTCGAGGAAAGGTGTTGAAGTGCCTGGCCAACTTTGGAAAATAAAGCTTAACTTTCAACTTCACTTCTGACACTGCCATAAAATCAATCTCATAGAGATCAAAGATTCACTCTTAAAAATAAATGATAAACCAGAAGAGAAAGAGTGAACATTTTTATAGTCTTGGGGTGACAAAGGCCTTTCTAAGCAGAAAGAGAAAAAACAAACTTAACTATATACAATGTAGAATTTAAAGCTAGCAAAAATTACACATAAAAAATCAAGACAAACTAGGGAAAAAAATAATAATACATATATAAAGGCACTCTGATAAACTGATAAGAAAAAAAGCTAAAAAAGAAAAATGGAGGAAAGATGGGCATAAAAACAGCAAATTAAAAAAAAATTAATGGGTGACTTCCCTCGTGGTCTAGTGGTTAAGATTTTGCCTTCCAAGCAGAGGGTGCCGGTTTGATCCCTGGTCAGGGAGCTAAAATCCCACATGCCTCATGGCTAAAAAACCAAAACATAAAACAGAAACAATATTGTAACAAATTTAATAAAGTCTTTAAAAATGGTCATCATCAAAAAAAAAACAAAAACTTTTAAAAACTTAATGGAAATTCCAAATGAAAGCAAAAGCGACTGATCTGATCTGATCTGATACCAAAGATTTCGGGACGTGGGGTAGCTCCTCTCAGCCACACTTAGTGTGCCGGTCGTCGCAGCCGCAACCCCACCTCCAAGGAGCCGTGGCTGCGCGGGCGCAGGGGGGCCTAGAGGAGCTATCCCACGTGGAAGGTCAGGAAGGGCGGCGGTGAGGAGATACCCCTTGTCCAAGGTAAGGAGCAGCGGCTGCGCTTTGCTGGAATAGCCATGAAGAGATACCCCACGCCCAAGGTAAGAGAAACCCAAGTGAGACGATAGGTGTTGCAAGAGGGCATCAGAGGGCAGACACACTGGAACTATACTCACAGAAAACTAGTCAATCTAATCACACTAGGACCACAGCCTTGTCTAACTCAATGAAACTAAGCCATGCCCGTGGGGCAACCCAAGACGGGCGGGTCATGGTGGAGAGATCTGACAGAATGTGGTCCACTGGAGAAGGGAATGGCAAACCACTTCAGTATTCTTGCCTTGAGAACCCCATGAACAGTATGAAAAGGCAAAATGATAGGATACTGAAAGAGGAACTCCCCAGGTCAGTACGTGCCCAATATGCTAATGGAAATAACTCCAGAAAGAAGGAAGGGATGGAGCCAAAGCAAAAAGAATACCCAGCTGTGGATGTGACTGGTTATAGAAGCAAGGTCTGATGCTGTAAAGAGCAATATTGCATAGGAACCTGGAATGTCAGGTCCATGAATCAAGGCAAATTGGAAGTGGTCAAACAAGAGATGGCAAGAGTGAATGTCGACATTCTAGGAATCAGCGAACTCAAATGGACTGGAATGGGTGAATTTAACTCAGATGACCATTGTATCTACTACTGCGGGCAGGAATCCCTTAGAAGAAATGGAGTAGGCATTACAATCAACAAAAGAGTCTGAAATGCAGTACTTGGATGCAATCTCAAAAACGACAGAATGATCTCTGTTCATTTCCAAGGCAAGCCATTCAATATCACAGTGATCCAAGTCTATGCCCCAACCAGTAACACTGAATAAGCTGAAGTTGAACGGTTCTAGACCTACAAGACCTACAAGAATGAACACCCAAAAAAGATGTCCTTTTCATTATAGGGGACTGGAATGCAAAAGTAGAAAGTCAAGAAACACCTGGAGTAACAGGCAAATTTGGCCTTGGAATACGGAATGAAGCAAGGCAAAGACTAATAGAGTTTTGCCAAGAAAATGCACTGGTCATAACAAACACCCTCTTCCAACAACACAAGAGAAGACTCCACACATGGACATCACCAGATGGTCAACACTGAAATCAGATTGATTATATTCTTTGCAGCCAAAGATGGAGAAGCTCTATACAGTCAGCAAAAACAAGACCAGGAGCTGACTGGGGCTCAGACCATGAACTCCTTATTGCCAAATTCAGATTTAAATTGAAGAAAGTAGGGAAAACCACTAGACCATACAGGTATGACCTAAATAAAATCCCTTATGATTATACAGTGGAAGTGAGAAATAGATTTAAGGGCCTAGATCTGATAGATAGAGTGCCTGATGAACTATGGAATGAGGTTCATGAGATTGTACAGGAGACAGGGATCAAGACCATCCCCATGGAAAAGAAATGCAAAAAAGCAAAATGGCTATCTGGGAGGCCTTACAAATAGCTGTGAAAAGAAGAGAAGCAAAAAGCAAAGGAGAAAAGGAAAGATATAAGCATCTGAATGCAGAGTTCCAAAGAATAGCAAGAAGAGATAAGAAAGCCTTCCTCAGTGATCAATGCAAAGAAATAGAGGAAAACAACAGAATGGGAAAGACTAGAGATCTCTTCAAGAAAATTAGAGATACCAAGGGAACATTTCATGCAAAGATGGGCTCGATAAAGGACAGAAATGGTATGGAC
>NW_011494609.1:2696873-2715372 GCF_000754665.1 Bison bison bison
TGGGAACATTGTCAGACTTTATTTTGGGGGGCTCCAAAATCATTGCAGATGGTGACTGCAGCCATGAAATTAAAAGACGCTTACTCCTTGGAAGGAAAGTTATGACTAACCTAGACAGCGTATTCAAAAGCAGAGACATTACTTTGCCAACAAAGGTCTGTCTAGTCAAGGCTATGGTTTTTCCTGTGGTCATGTATGGATGTGAGAGTTGGACTGTGAAGAAGGCTGAGTGCCGAAGAATTGATGCTTTTGAACTGTGGTGTTGGAGAAGACTCTTGAGAGTTCCTTGGACTGCAAGGAGATCCAACCAGTGCATTCTGAAGGAGATCAGCCCTGGGATTTCTTTGGAAGGAATGATGCTAAAGCTGAAACTCCAGTACCTGGCCACCTCATGCGAAGCATTGACTCATTGGAAAAGACTCTGATGCTGGGAGGGATTGGGGGCAGGAGGAGAAGGGGACGACAGAGGATGAGATGGCTGGATGGCATCACTGACTCAATGGACGTGAGTTTGAGTGAACTCCGGGAGTTGGTGATGGACAGGGAGGCCTGGTGTGCTGGGATTTATGGGGTCGCAAAGAGTCGGACACGACTGAGCGACTGAACTGAACTGAACCGAACTACCAAAGATTTCACTGTGTGTTAAACTGACACACACATGGTTGGTGGGAGTGTGGACCACTTTGACCGCTTTGTAGGCATTTGAAAATACAGATCACCCTTTGGCAGATGCGTTATCTTTTGACTTCGTGGTTTCTAGGCCTTATCCAGAAGGAATCCTTTCACATGGAAGCAAAAGTAGCTGCCCAAGATATCCCTTGTAGCATGTGTCTTCACTCGTGTGTGTTTGTTTGCTCAGTCGTGTCTGACTCTGTGACCCAATGGACTGTACCCAGCAGGCTCCAATGTCTGTGGAATTTTGCAGGCAAGAATGGCTGGAGTGGGTTGCCATTTCCTACTCCAGAGGATCGACCCAGGGATCGAACGCGTGTCTCTTGCATTGGCAGGCAAATTCTTTTACCTCTGAGCCATCTGGGAAGCTCTTGTCGTCTTCACTACCAAAAAAAGAAAAGGAAAAAAGTGAAAAGATGACTCAGGGGCACCTAATGGGGGAAATGATTAAGGAAACCATGCTAAGACCACTAAGCACCTATTAAAAACTCTTCCCAGGCTTCCCTGGTGGCTCAGTGGTCAAGAATCCATCTGCCAATGCAGGGGACATGGGTTCAATCCCACATGTTGCAGAGCAGCTAAGCCTGTGCACCACAAGTGTTGAGCCTGTGCTCTATGGGCCAGGCGCTGCAACGACCGAGTCCACATGTTGCAGCTACTGAAGGCCACGCACCCTAGAGCTGGTGCTCCATAATAAGAGACGCCCAAGCACCCCAACTCGAGAGTAGCCCCTGCTCGCCATAGCTGGGGAGAGCCCGTGCCCAGCAATGAGGACCCCATAGACTGTAGCCCGCGAGGCTCCTCCGTCCATGGGATTCTCCAGGCAAGAATACTGGAGTGGGTTGCCATTTCCTTCTCCAGGGGATCCTCCCGATCCAGGGATTGAATCCGGGTCTCCTGCATTGGAGACAGACTCCTTAACCTCTGAGCCACAAAGAAGACCCAGCATAGCCAAAAATAAATAAAAAACCAAACTCTCCCCAAGGTTACAAATGGCCTTTACTTTCCAAAAACCACTGACCAGTGTTCCTGTCCTTAACCTTGCTCATTATGGTCGCATGGGAACCACCCCATCCTTTCCGTAAGTCTCTTCCTTAGACCCGAGGACACGTGGTCGCCAGGCCCTCCTCCCGCTTGCTGCCTGCTCTACTGCAGTCTCTTTGCTCTTCTTCCCCTCCAGACCCAGATCTCCATCCTTGGCATTTTTCTGTTCCTTGACTGGTGAGTTTGTTCAGCCCCTGATTTTAAAATTTCATTCACATGCTGCTCTTCCAGAGTGCCAGGTCTGACTACTCCACAGCCTCCTCCATTTCCGTACTCACAAGTCTCCTAGCATCTCCAGCAACACGGCTGAAAGAAACCAGGCTTTCTTCTCAGACCGAAAGGTTCCCCCATCTCGATCCATGGTGTCACTGGCCTCTTAGTCCTGAACCCAGCATCGTCCGTGCTTTCATCTTGCAACAATTGGGCAGTGAGACGCTGGAGAGATGCTGCTAGTTGAGCGCCTGTCACCTTTTCTTCCATTTCTTCGTACCAACAGGATTCCAGTTTTGTTTGGAGGTAGCCCTGGGCTTCCCTGGTGGCCCAGAAGGTAAAGAATCCACCTGCAATGGTGGAAACCCAGGTTCAGTCCCTGGGTTGGGGAGATCCCCTGGAGAAGGAAATGGCAACCCACTCCAGTATTCTTGCCTGGAGAATCACATGGACAGAGGAGCCTGGTGGCCTATGGTCCATGGGGTCACAAAGAGTTGGACACGACTGAGTGACTAATGCGACAACGAGCAATGTACCCAGAAAAACACATTTATATTTCCAAGCCTCTTATATCTAGACCTGGGCCAATTAAATATAAGTGGAAGTTGCTAAGGCTTCTGGAAAGCCATATTTAGCATCTTTTTTATCAACCCCTGGAACACAGATGTGACACTGGTGGCATGCAGCCACTTTACGGCCACAAAGCAACACACACAATGTAGTTGCTTTTTGTGTTTAAATCTTTCGACCATCCGATACCAAGTATATACAGTAAGGTGCCTTTTTAAAAGTGACAATTTAAGTTTAATTGATTAGCTACCGTTTGTCCAGAAAACTGATATTAGCCATCCTTGTGCTTTTGCATTCCAGGTCCAGCTTCTCTGTCCTCCTACATTGGAAATTGGGGAATTTCCTGGCAGTTCAGTGGTTAGCACTCAGCACTTGTACTGCAGGGGGCCCAGGTTTGATCCTTGGTCAGGGAACTAAGGTCCCACAGGCTGCCTGGTGCAGCCAAAAAAAAAGGAAATTAGCTACAAACAGACTAATCAATGTCCTCAAGACTCAGTAAACCATAGGATCCCCTCCTGTTCCCTTCATCTTGAATGCTGGTCTGCTGCAGTGTGATTTTTAAAGGAAAAAAGGAAAACTAATAAATCTGAGAGCTCTCTGAGCATCCAGAAGTTGACACCTTCTCTGATCCTCAGCCTGGAAAATGGGGAGCCAGTAACCAACGTACACAGAAGAAATCCCAACTGTAACTGGTTATGAAGCTCATAAATATGCACCTCCAGGCACCCCGGGAGGTGGCCACAGTGTTTTGTGTTTCAGAATGTCATTGCAAATGGGGCCCACTTGTAAAAACACTTTTTCCACTGAGCATTAGCACCACCGAGAGGGGGATCAATCCGCTGGACTCCTTACAAGGGAACAAAAAAAGAAGAACCTTTCAGCCAGGCGTTTTATTGACTTTTTAACACACTCTGGTCACCGCCTTTTGGTTTTTGCATTTCCACAGTAATTTCCTCTCTTTACTCCACTTTTTATCTCCAAAGGTACATTTTCTTTTTTCTAAATGGACTAAATAAATAAGTCTGTGAAAGGTTGACTTCGTAGCAGGATATGGGGGACATGTTGAGCTCTCCGAGCAGGAAATGTACTTGCCAGGGAGTCGATAAAGCATCTCTCTTTGGAGGTGTGTTTTGGAATCCGGGAAACAGCCTGAGTCTGTCTGGCAAGAGGAATAGCATTCAGCAGCCCCGGGCTCGGCAGGATGCTCAGACGCGGACGCAGGTCTCAGCAGAACAGCCTAGAAGGTGTTAGTGATACGCTGAGAGCCCGCGGGGAGGGGAGTGCCCGGTTATATATGACTCCTGATGATGGGGGCTTGTGGGGCCTCCCACCACCTGCCTAATTCTTGGAAACCTCTCTCTCCTGAACCAAGGCTTTGGCTTCCGTTTGATCTGGATGCTTCCAGAAGGGACTATCTTAGGGATAAGGTATGGCCATGCAAGTTAAAACCCCAGCTGGCATCCATGTGATTTATTTAACAGATGCTGTCCTCCTGGTGTTAAAGCTACAGAAAAAAAAATAATAATAATATTAAGTCTGTTTGCTCCCAGCTTCAGGGCACATTGGCAAGTGCTGTCTCTGGCTTGGATGTCGCATCAGGCAAAGGGAAGCCCCCACAGAGCTTCTGCTTCTGCCTGGCAGGGCCCCCGCCCCAAGTTTCAGGCTGGATGCTGGTAACAGCAGCTCCCTGCTCAGGAGACCTTGAGATGCTCAGGCCCAAGTTTCCTCCTCTGTAAACGAGGGCACCAACAGAGCAGCCCTGAAGTCCCAGCCCACTCTGTGTTCTCTGGCTGCCAACATTTTCTGCATTCTCAGGAGGAAGGGGGGAAAGGGAGAGTGGTGGGTGTGCAGGGAGCCCCTCCAAGGGCCCCTAAGACTCGTGGCATCTCTCCCTCTAGTGGGAGAAGGGCAAGCACAAAATCACTGGGTCCAGACAGACTCGCAGGCTGACCTTCAGAATACCCAAACCGGTTGCTATCTGTATCCCCAACTGGTGCAGTCTGGGAGGAAACCCCAGGAGTCAACTCATGGGTTTGTTCTTTTTTCTAACTGGAGGATAATTGCTTTACTGACTCATTAGAAAAGACCCTGATGCTAGGAAAGATGGAAGCGGGGAGGAGAAGGGGACAACAAAGGATGAGATGGTTGGATGGCATCACCGACTCAATGGACATGAATTTGAGCAAACTCCGGGAGTTGGTGATGGACAGGGAGGCCTGGCATGCTGCAGCCCACGGGGTCTCAAAGAGTTGGACACGACTGAGCGACTGAATGGAACTAATGGAATTCCTTTACAACGCTGTGTTGGTTTCTACTGTGCAACAGGGCGAATCTCTCATAATCATATATGCCTTCCCTCTTGAGCCTCCAGCCCTGTCCCCCCAGCCCAAGTCATCACAGAGACACAGGCTGGGCTCCGCATGTGATACAGCAGCTCCCCACTAGCTGTCTATTTCACACGTGCTCATCTATATGTGTCAACATAACTTTCTCAGTCCCTCCGACCCTCTCCTTCCCCTTCTCTGTCCACAAGTCCCTTCTCTACGTCTGCATCTCCATTGCTTCCCTGTAAATAGGTTCATCAGTATTATTTTTCTAGATTCCACGCACATGCGTTAATATACGATTTTTTTATTTTTGGCCGTGTTGAGTCTTAGCTATTGCATGTGGCATCTTCCCTTGTAACGTGTGGGCTCTTCACTGTGGTGCACAGTTTCCTCCAGTTGTAGCTCAAGAGCTTCTCTCTAGTTGTGGTATGTGGGCTTAGCTGCTCCGTGGCTTGCAGGATCTTGTTCCCTGACCGGGGATCGAACCCATGTCCCCTGCATTGGAAGGCGGATTCTAAACCACTGAACCTCCAGGGAAGTCCCTCTCTTCATTGTTTTGAATGCAGGTAATCTTCATCTTCAGATGACTCGAATGGGCACCAGGCTAAGCAAACTACTGTTCGTGCTGGAGTGATTTCAGAGCCAACAGGACTACATGTCCAAGCCCAAGTAACAGGGACAGGGACCTGGGTAGGTTGGTAGGAAGGGAACAGGTGATGGAAGGTGAGAGGGAGATGAAAGGGACGGGGGGGTATGGTTGTATGGCAGGGAAATGGTGCACGGATGGATGGATGGATGTTGATTGGAATGAGGCTGGGTCATGGCAGGTGGACAGGTGGATGGGTGAGTGTGTGTCTACAGAAAAGAGACCGTTTTCATACTAGCTTTTTTGGCCACGTCGGGAGCAGCATGCAGAATCTTAAGCTCCCTGACCAGGGACAGAACTCCTCCCCCTGCAGTGGAAATGCAGAGCCTTAACCACTGGACCGCCAGGGAAGTCGCTTCGTAATAGCTGTTAGAGAGAAACGATCAGTGTTCACAATGATTCCAGAAAATCCTCTGGCTAAACAGCAGGTTAAGAGACAAATGTTCCTCACTGGTTTAATGTTTTCCACCTTGTGAGTTCGCTCTTCACAGAACTTGTCTCTTTCAGCAAAGTTTTTATTATTTCCCAGCTGTCCTTTGTAGAGTCACACGACAGAGCCTTTCGTACCTTAATGGCTCATTCATTCAACAGCTGGAGGAGGCAATGGCACCCCACTCCAATACTCATGCCTGGAAAATCCCATGGACGGAGGAGCCTGGTAGGCTACAATCCATGGGTTCTCAAAGAGTCCAACAGCACTGAGCAACTTCACTTTCACTTTTCACTTTCATGCATTGGAGAAGGCAATGGCAACCCACTCCAGTGTTCTTGCCTGGAGAATCCCAGGGACGGGGGAGCCTGGTGGGCTGCCATCTATGGGGTCGCACAGAGTCGGACATGACTGAAGCGACTTAGCAGCAGCAGCAGCAGCCTGCAACAGCTATTTATTCATTGTCTCGCTTTTGACAGGCACCATGCAATATGTTTGTTCTATTTTTTTCCTCTCCAAATAAAAGGGAAATCCTGACAGTCTAGGCAGACAAAAAGCATAAAGTAAATTAATTTATAATCATACACTGTGATCAGTGCCATGAAGTCATGAGAGAATGACAGGTGGGTCTCATCCGGGAAGAGGTTAGTGAGGACCTCTTGAAAAGAAGAGGTTGAAGCCAAGACCTGAGGGTCAGCAAAGAGCCAGGTGGGAGTACAGCAGCGAAGGGGCCTCCAGGCAGAAGGTGTGGCATACGCAAGGCCCTGTGCAGGCAGAGCGCTTGGTGTTCAGGTCAGACGGACGGCCAGGACGGCCCCAGTGTGCTGTCCGGGCTGACCTCATATACGGCGTGTTGGTACCATCCCAGGTTCATCAGGTATCTTAATGTATCTACCCAAAGTGCCCTGGGGCAATCTATTTCAGGGTCACCCTGAGGATAAGAGGCAAGTGATAAATACATCAGAGGGGAGTTTGGGAGCCAAGCGCGCTGGCTGCATGAGGAATTCTGTCTCTGCACACTGAGAAACCACTGGATAGGACTCCTATAACTTTCTCAGGTACCTTGTACACATAAAGGCAGCTGGGAGATTCAAGACCAGGAATTTCACCATGATCCATCCATAAGTTAAAATCTCTTTCCTGAGCGTGTCAGACACTGTGCTATGCACTGGAGATTTTAAAAATGAAAAAGAGAAAAGAAAATTAAAAAGAGAAGACAAACAAATGGCTAATAAGCACACAAAAAGATGCTCAGCATCCTGTCATCAGTGAAATGTGAATCAAGACCACAATGGTAATTACCATATGTACTGGTTTAAGATTTTTTTTTTTTGATGTGGACCATTTTTAAAGTCTTTTCTGAAAAAAAAAAAAAATAAAGTCTTTTCTGAATTTGTTACAATATTGCTCCTGTTTTTTGTCTTGGTGGGGGTTTTTGTTTGTTTTTTGGCCACGAGGCACGTGGGATCTAAGCTCCCCGACCAGGAATCGAACTCACTGATTGACCCGGTGCACTGGAAGGGGGAGTCTTAACCACCGGACCACAGGGGAAGTTCCTGTATTCGTTTCAGGCTGCCGTAACAAAGAACCACGAGCTGGGCAGCTTAGACGACAGAAAGGTCTGGTCTCCCAGTTCTGAGGCTGGAAGTCAAAGACCATGGGTGTGGGCAGGGTTGGTTCCCTCTGCGGCTGTGCGGGCCCCTGAGGCCTTTCTCGCGGGCTTCTCCGTGTCCTCTTCTCCCTGGGTCTTCATGTTGTCTGCCCTTTGTGCATCTCCACCCCTGTGTCCAGATTTCCCTTTCTCATAAGAACACAGGCATGTTGGATAAAGGCCCACACTGACCTCGTTTTAACTCGATTGTCTCTGTAAAGATCCTATTTCTAAATAAAGATCCTATCTCTAAATAAAATTACATTCAGAGCTGCTGGGCTTAGGATTCCAATGTATCTTTTTGGGGGACACAATTCAACCTGTTGTGCTATTGTTGTTGTTGTTCAGTCGCTCAGTCGTGTTCAGCTGTTTGCAACCCCATGGACTGCAGCACGCCAGGCTTCCTTGTCCTTCACTGTCTCCTGGAGTTTGCTCAAATTCATGTCCGTTGAGTCAGTGATGCCATCCAACCATCTCATCCTCTGTCGTCTGCTTCTCCTCTGGCCTTCTGATACTGATACTGATACTGATCTTTTCCAGTATCAGGGTCTTTTCCAATGAGTCGACTCTTCACATCAGGCAGCCAAAGTATTAGAGTTTCAGCGTCAGTCCTTCCAGTGAATATTCAAGGTTGATTTCCTTTAGGATTGACTGATTTGATATCCTTGCTGCCCAAGTGACTCTCAAGAGTCTTTTCTAGCACAATTCAAAAGCATCAATTCTTCAGCGCTCAGCCTTCTTATGGTCCAACTCTCACCTCTGTACATAACTACTGGAAAAACCATAGTTGACTATAAGGACATTTGTCCTCAAAGTGATGTCTCTGCTTTTTAACATGCTGTCTAGGTTTCTCATAGCTTTTCTTTCATGGAGCAACCATCTTTTAATTTTGTGTCTGCAGTCACCATCCACAGTGATTTTGGAGCCCAAGAAAAGAGAACTGATGACAGACTCAGATGGATACTTGTATACTAGGGTTCATAGCAACATCATTCATACTAGCCCCAAAGTGGAGACAATCCAAGTGTTCATAAGCAAATGAATGAATAAACACAATGTGTTATACCTATACACTGGAATATTATTTGGTCATAAGAAGAAGTTAAGTTCTAGTACATACTGCAACATGGATGAACCTCAAAAATATTATGCTAAGTGAGGTAAGCCAGTCACAGAAGGACAGATAGTGATGATTCCAGTTATACAAAACATACAGAATAGGCAAATTCATACAGACAAAGTAGAACAGAGGTTGCCAGAGGCTGTGGGGTGAGAGGAATGGGGAGTTGCTGTTGAATGAGTACAGAGCTTCTGTTTGGGGTGATGGAAAAGATCTGGAGATGGTGGTGGTGGTAACAATATAATGAATGTAATTAATGCCACTGAGTTGTATACTTTAACACATTGTTGATCAGGGGGATTTTTGCAGAAATTAATGTCTGTGGTGATTCGTTATGTAAGTGACTATTGAAGCATCTCTGGTGAATAAAGTTCTGGTAACAAAAAACATTGATACATCTTTGACAATAATAAATTAAAATGGCTAAAATGACAAATCTTATGTTTTATATATGTTATGATAACTTCGGGCTTCCCTGATAGCTCAGTTGGTAAAGAATCTGCCTGAAATGCAGGAAACCCCGCTTCGACTCCTGGGTTGGGAAGATCCCCTGGAGAAGGGATAAGCTACCCACTCCAGTTTTCTGGGGCTTCCCTTCTGGCTCAGCTGGTAAAGAATCCACTTGCTATGCAGAAGACCTGGGTTCGATCCCTGGGTTGGGAAGATCCCCTGGAGAAGGGAAAGGCTACCCACTCCAGTATTCCAGCCTGGAGAATTCCATGGACTACATAGTCCATGGGGTTGCAGAGTCAGACACAACTGAGCAACTTTCACTTTCACTTTCTTTCATAACTTTAAAAGAGAAGATCCAGTCCCTGCTTTCTATGGGCTCTCAGATGGGTGGTGGGGTGGGAGTGGCATAGAGATGGAGCTGGAGAGAGAGCTGGTTCTGCTCCAGAAATCCCCCTTGGGAGCGGACTTGGGGGCAGCATCACCCTGGACAAGGGCCGGAAGGAGTGGCTCCCAGGCACTCTGGAGGTTCAGGTGGTGATGGGTGGGAACCCCAGGCCGTGCAAGGGCTTGTCCAAGAGAGATCAAGGTGACTTCTTGTCAATGGTTTTCAAATCTAAAAGCAAAACACTGTTAAAGGAAAAACATCAATCAATTTAAGAAAGAAATGGGCTTCCCTGGTAGCTCAGAAGATAAAGAATCTGCCTGTAATGCAGGAGAGCTGGGTTCAACCCCTGGGTCAGGAAGACCCCCTGGAGAAGGGAATGGCAACGCACTCCAATATCCTTGCCTGGGGAAGTCCCATGGATAGAAGAGCCTGGCTGGCTACCATCCACGGGGGTCACAAAGAGTCAGACACGACTGAGCTACTAACACTCAAGAAAGAAAGAAATGGGCTTCCCAGGTGGCCCTAGTGGTAAAGAACCTGCCTGCCGACACAGGAGACTTAAAAGACTCTAATCCGATCTCTGGGTTAGGAAGATCCCCTGGAGGAGGGCATGGCAACCCACTCCAGTATTCTTGCCAGGAGAATCCCATGGACAGAGGACCCTGGTGGGCTACAGTCGATGGGGTCGCAAAGAGTCAGATAGAATTGAAGCAACTTAGCAAGATAGGCACCCACTCCACTGTTCTTGCCTGGAGAATCCCAGGGACGGGGGAGCCTGGCTGGCTGCCGTCTATGGGTTCGCACAGAGTCGGACACGACTGAAGCAACTTAACAGCAGCAGCAGCAAGATAGGCATGGAAAATTTTATTTGCACCAACCTGAGGGTTACAACCTGGGAGACAATCTTCCAGAAAGCTCTGAGGATCGTTCTGCCTGTTACAGCACAGTTATATACATTTTTAAGACAAAGCATTATACATCATTATACACATCGACAGTTCATACAATCTAGAGCTACATGTACAAAGCAAGTAGTGGGTTATGGCTCACTGTGGTCCCTTAACAATTAAAAAGGAAGGTTATCTCCTAAGGAGTTGTGACCCTTTATGAAATTAAGCAGGAAGTTAAGGAAGTCTGGTTAATGCAGCATAAGACACACGGAAGGGGAGGGAGGAGGCCCAAAGGAGCCAAGAAAACGTTACGTCTAAACTTTCTTGTCTTGCCAAAAATATGAATTTTATTTCACCATTCCTGATGCTCAGTGAGCGTCTACTATGCAGAAGGCCCTTCACCATCTCATTTCCTTCTCAGAGAACCAAGGAGACGAGAGCGGTCAGCACCCTGGCCTTCCCCAGGGAACCCGAGGTGCAGCGAGGCCATGTGACTTGCCCACGGCCACAAGCATTAATCGGTGGGGACGGGCCTCCAGGCCAGTTCTCTGGGCCCAGGGCCGCCCCCTTTCTGCCAAGGAGAGCCCAGCAGATCCATCCTAGCTGCCAGGAAGGGGTCCCGGGCCAGGCCAGGCAGGCGGCCACAAGCTCAGTCTCCCCTTTGGGGTCCCCCTGAGTGTGTTGGCAGCCCCAGGCCCTCCACTGCATATTCCGCCAGCGCTCAGGGCTCAAGCGGACAGATCTAGGAACAGAAAAAAAGACCCCAGGACAACGGACCAGCCCTGATTCCTCCAGCATCTCAGCTGAGCCTTGAATGGCTCGTGCCCAGAGAAACCGACTTCCCTCCCCAAGGTGGCTGGTAGGTGTGCGTCCCCACTGAGGCCCTCTTTCTTGCCTTCTTTTTAAATATTAATATTTGTTTACGTGGCTGCCCTGGGTCGTAGCTGCCGCATGCAGGATCTTCATTGTGTTTGTGGCACGTGCCATCTAGTTCCCTGACCAGGAATCGAATCTGGACCCCCCGCTCCACCACATTGGGAGTGCAGAGTCTTTGCCACTGGATCACCCCACGAAGTCCCAAGGCCCTTCTTTCAACTCTCTCGTTTAGTGAAGCACAGCATGGCACCCCCATGTCACACAGAAGAGAGCTCTGGTTGCACAATTTGCTGCGCTGCTGAGCAGATAAGCGCAAGAAGCCAACCCAAAGCTGCAGGTGAAGGCCAGGCCGTCAGGGTAACAGACCTGGTGTCCGCCCACCTCGCCAGCCGCGACCCCCCAAACACCCTGCGGGTCTCACACCTTTTGCGGAGGCCTCTGGAGAAGGCAATGGCACCCCACTCCAGCACTCTTGCCTGGAAAATCCCATGGACGAATGAGCCTGGTAGGATGCAGTCCATGGGGTCGCTAAGAGTCAGACACAACTGAGCGACTTCACTTTCACTTTTCACTTTCATGCATTGGAGAAGGAAATGGCAACCCACTCCAGTGTTCTTGCCGGGAGAATCCCAGGGACGGGGGAGCCTGGTGGGCTGCCATATATGGGGTCACACACAGTTGGACGTGACTGAAGCGACTTAGCAGCAGTAGCAGCTGGATGGCCAGATGGTGTCTCCTCCGTCTGCTGCGTCAGCCAGGAGACAGGAGACCCCTGATGAAGCTGAAGGTCTGGCCTTAGAAGTAAAAATGGCCAGTGACTCACAGCCGAGCGGGGACCGGACAGACCCAGGTCTGTTTTCAGGCCAGGCTGCCCCTCGACGCTGTCATTTCTGCTGCTGCTGCTGCCGGCGTGGTTTCCACCACCGGGGCGGGCCAGCAGTTTGGCAGCTGTATGTTCGGAGACCCTGCTCTTCCTGGAGCATGTTTAGCCTGGAAAAGAGAGCACCCTGAATGAGGCGGTGGAATTCCACGACACATTGGAACAAGAGTGTGCGCTGCTCTGTGTGGACATAAGCAGACCTGGGTTTGATTCCATAGGTGGGAGATGCGTCCACCTAGGCTGAGCAGGGATGGAGCACAGGGTGGTGAGCTCCCCATCACTGGGAGGGTCCAGGTTGAGGCTGGGTGAGATGAAGCCTCAACACACAGCAACCACACTTGGGAGCAGGGGGGAATTACCTGAGCAGGACTGCTGGTGGTGGTCAAGGGCCTGGCCCTGGGGCTCTGTTTTCCTGGAAGCCAGTTCGGCCTCTGCCCCTCATACAGCCCAGCGTGGGCACCTACCCCTCCTGGGCCTCGGACCCTCCTCTTCCTGTAAGAAGGGCAATTGGCCAAACATGCGCGAATCCCACCACGCTGATGGCTTCCAGCTCTGTAACTCCAATCTCTAAGGCCCTCCTGGTGTGCAGTCTTGGATTTCATGTCACGAGTGAATAATCACAGTCATCAGAGTCAGAGTAGCTACAGGGACTGTCATCTTGATTTCCAGAATGCTCCTCAATTGTGGGCACCCCCCATTCCCACACCAGGCCAACATTCTGGCCCAGGCCCATCACCACTGCTCGGACCATTGCAGTCGCCTCCTGAGGGGTTCTCTGCACCATTCTCAGTGTGCATGCAGAGGGCTCTTTCTAAAACACAGCGGGGAGTGGGTGCCTATGAGGGGTTCCCCTTTGTACTTTGAATATATTCAGGCTCCTCTCCATGCTTAACTGCCCCCATCTCTGAACTCATCACACACCATTTACTGGCTGGGTCACAAAGCTCCATCCACACGAATATCAGTCTATCTGTCTATTCCTGAAAGGTCAGGCCTTCCCACCTTGGGATCTTTCTGGCTGTTTCTTCTACCCATACGTCCTCATATTTCAAGCCTTGGCTTAAATATCTTCAAGTCAGTCCTTGCCCTGCTGCTAAGTCTGCTAAGTCGCTTCAGTCGTGTCCGACTCTGTGTGACCCCATAGACGGCAGCCCACCAGGCTCCCCCGTCCCTGGGATTCTCCCGGCAAGAACACTGGAGTGGGTTGCCATTTCCTTCTCCAATGCATGAAAGTGAAAAGTGAAAGTGAAGTCGCTCAGTCGTGTCCGACTCTTAGTGACTCCATGGACTGCAGCCTACCAGGCTCCTCCGTCCATGAGATTTTCCAGGCAAGAGTATTGGAGTGGGGTGCCATTGCCTTCTCCAAGTCCTTGCCCTACCCCATCCTAAAGCCCTGTAGCATGCACCCATGAGGAGGCGTCACGCTCAGTGGTGGAGGCGATGGAGGTGTTACTGGAGCAGGAATGGCTGATGTGTTTGAGGCTCGGTGGGTGGGGGGCACCTACTCCATGCTTCTCACTGAATCGGCATTGCAAGTCCGTGAGGAAGGGGCACTCTGTCATCTCATGTTACAGGTGAGCAAGACAGGCAAGGCTCAGCAAGGCTGAGCAACAAACCCTTGGCCACACAGCAAGTGGCAGAGTTAGGGTTCAAGCCCAGACAGGCTGGCTGGCCCCAGAGCCCATGACCTTCAAACCCTGCGATTGCTGAGAACCTGGGTTCTGCTGGGTCCAGCTGCCACAGGTTAACTCACAGGTGCTTCCGCTTGTACCTCTCATAGTAAACCAGCTCCATGCTATTTTAATAGCTCCTGAATTGCTCTTCGAGGAGCTGTCAGAATATCGTGTAGTCTCATAGATTAGTTATTTGGGTGGAGAGAAGGCATTCTACCTAAATATCTAAGATATATTGAACTAACCATGAATTAGGGACCCAGATCTCCTACTCTCCAGAGTCCAGTCTGCTGGTCTGCTCGCCAGACCATGAGCATTCTCAATTTCCAAGGTTAGCCAAAACTGGTGGTTGTGGTGGTGAATATTTTTTATGCGAATTTTTTAGGGAAGTGGAGTTGACTTGTAATGTTGTGTTGGCTTCAGATCTACAGAGAGTTGATTCAGTTGTCATTTTTTTTTCAGATTCTTTTCATTATATGGAGCTTCCCCTGTGGCTCAGATAAGAATCTGCCTGCAGTGCAGGAGACCCAGGTTTGATCCCTAATATATAGATATCAAATATAGTTCCCTGAGCTATACAGTAGGCCCTTGTCATTTACGTGATGGCTAATTTTAAGTGTGCATTTAGAGAGTGTTTTGGGGTGAGAGTAACATTTAAATTTGTGAACTCTGAGTAAGTGGATTGTTCTCCCTAACTTGGGGGTGGGGCTCGTCCAATCAGTTGAAGAGCTGAATAGAACAAAAAGTCCAGCCTCACTAAGCAAGAGGGAGCTCTCCCGGGTTTCCACTTGCCAGCCTTTGGACTGGAACTTCAGCATCAGCTTTCCTGGGTCTCTAGGCGGCTGGCCCACACTGCAGATTCGGTACTTGCCAGCCTCCATAATCGTGTGAGCCAATTCTTATAGTGAATCTCTCTCCCTCTCACTTGTGTATTTATACGTATGTATAAATTCACATATTTGTATATTTATATACACATACGTGTGTATAGTTATATACATACATGTGTGTATACTTGTGTACATATATATGTGTGCATATTTACGTGAATGCATGCTCAGTCAACTAAGTCATTTCCAACTCTTTGCGACCCCATAGACTGTAGCGCACCAGGATCCTCTGTCCATAGCACTTTTCAGGCAAGAATACTAGAGTGGGTTGCCATTTCCTTCTCCAGGAGATCTTCCCGACCCGGGAATCGAACCTGCATCTACTGAGTCTCCTGCATTGGTAGGTGGATTCTTTAGCACCAGTGCCACCCGGGAAGCGTGTGTATATTTATATGTACATATATAGAGATATGTGCATATTTATGTATACACACATATCCTATCGTGTACTTGTCCGGAGAACCCTAGTATAGTGATTAAATATGTCCCCAGGGATCACAAAATTTCTCCCCTGAGAAAATGCAAGTCTCAGTTTAAGAGGAAAGTACATGTCCCACTCAATCCTTTCAACCACCATATGAGGCAAAGGCTGGATTCCTGTTTTATAGATGGGAAAACTGAGGCCTAGGGAGATGACGTAAAACATGCCAAGTCATACAGCAGTTTAGCAGTTGAGCCTGAATGGAAACCCTACCCTTTCTAGACCCAAAGTCCATGCCTGGTCATGCTCCCCCGGACCCTCTTCACACCGCCTCATACACTTGGCAGCCCCATTTGTGGTGAGAACCCCACAGTCACTTGGCTTGCTGGCCTAAGCTCCCCCGCCACCATCTAGGACCACGCCCTTGCCAGCAAGTGGAACGAGGGCTAAAATTGTTAGGTGCTGGCTTGAAGTCTAAAGCCGGAAGGGTTCATGTTGATGTACGGCAGAAACCAACACGGTAATGTAAAGCAATTATCCCCCAATTAAAAATAAATAAATTTAAATTAAAAAGGGGCTTCTCTGGTGACTCAGAAGGTAAAGAACATGCCTGCAATGCAGGAGACCCGGGTTTGATCCCTGGATTGGGAAGATCTCCTGGAGTAGAAAATGGTAACCCACTCCAGTATTCTTGCCTGGAGAATCCCGTGGACAGAGGAGCCTGGAAAAATTTTAAAAATAAAACTGGAAGGGTCTCGAGTGTCCTAAGCAGAAGCTACCCTCTCACTCGGCTCCCGAGGAAAAGGTTCAGAGCCAAACGCTCCTCCGATCCCAGCACGGTGCCTGCTTACCCCTGAGCCTTTCGGGTCAGTCCCGTCAGCTTGCAGGGAACGTGATAAATAGAATCTCCTCTTTGTTTCTGCACTTGTCATATTATTGAACAGGGGATTTTTGCAGAAACTAAAGACTGTGGCCAATGATTTATTATGTAGGTGAATACCGAAGCATCTCTGGTCAGTAACGTTTGGGTAACAAAAAGCACATTACTATGGTCAGTATTAACATTTTTCCACAGCAGCAACAAGGTCCAGCTAACAGCTGCATCACATATATGCATCACATATAGCTACACTGTGACTTAATCTCCTTTTGGCAGACACTTTGTTTCCATTTCCAAACATTGTGACGAATCTTTGTGCATGTCTTTGTACAGTTGGGAGGTGTAGTGGATATTACCTTTGCTGCTAATGTAGAGAAATGTCATTATTAAGGCTGTATTTTTTGGTTTAAAAATTTTAAAACCCTTCTGAAGTTAGTGTCTTCAAGCTCATTATACTTTTGGTACGCTGACTATAAGTGCATTTTCAACCTAACTTACATGTATGTGAAGTTCTCCTGGTGTGCTCTGAGTCAGCATGTGACTTGGATTTATAGAGCTCTTTGAGAAGACAAAATAGCATTTAATTATCTAGAAAGTAATAAACGTGAAAACTAATAGATAATATACTACTTCCATAACAACGGGATTAGAAACCCTTTCAGTGAATATTTGAAATGAGTTAATAAATTTGACAGTGGAGCTAAGACCTGGCAATATCGCCCCCTAGTGGCTTGTTGGAGCGCTCGTCCCACCCGTAACCGAGAGTTGGTTCTCGCTTTGGGGGGCGGCTCCAACAGCACAGCATTAACTCATTCCTGTAACTTCTGGGTTAGAAGCAGAGTGACACTGGGGCGCGGGGGAAGAGCAAAGTTTTCTTCAGGATTCGGCTTCTTCTTGAGTAGTTGAATATGGAGGTTATGAAATCAGTGAGTCCAAAGAATTTTAATGCCAATCATTGGCATATCATCCGGATTTCACAACGCCTACCCATTCCCTTGGACCACAGGGATATCCAACCAGTCCATCCTAAAGGAGATCAGTCCTGAGTGTTCATTGAAAGGACTGATGTTGAAGCTGAAACTCCAATACTTTGGCCACCTGATGCGAAGGGCTGAGTCATTTGAAGACCCTGATGCTGGGAAAGACTGAAGGTGGGAGAAGGGGACAATAGAGGATGAGATGGCTGGATGGCATCACTGACTCAATGGACATGAGTTTGAGTAAACTCCGGGAGTTGGTGATGGACAGAGAGGACTGGCGTGCTGCAGTCCATGGGGTCGCAGAGTCAGACACGACTGAGCGACTGAACTGAACCGAACTGATCCCATTCTCAATGCCAAGTGAGCTTGAGGCGCCAAGGGAGGCCGAGTTGGTGGTGGGCTCCTCACTGGCAGGGGACTGCATCTGTCCTCACCCCCATCACTCAGAAGCAGCCTGAGCCCAGGGGATGCCCACTGGATGCATCAGAGATGAGCTGAGAAGGGTGTCTTGTTCTTGAGAATGCCTAGAAAGCCTGATCTGCCTCCTTCCTTCCTCGCCCCCTCCTTTATTGTTTTTCCCGCCTTCCCGAGAGGCCTTCCCCACTGAAAGCTTCAACCCACCCTCCACTCAGCTCCCATAACACCCCTCACCTTTCTCTTTTTTCCCTAAGTCACCTTTTTGTATGCACTAGCTTTATGGTTGGTCTCCCCCAGGCAGAACGTAAGCTGCGGGAGGGAGGGCAGAGCTTTGTCTGTTTTGTGCTCGTGTATCCACTGGTGTCTGCATGCTGTGCTGTGCTTAGTTGCTCAGTCGTGTCCAACTCTTTGTGACCCCATAGACTGTAGCCTACCAGGCTCCTCTGTCCACAGGGATTCTCCAGGCAAGAATACTGGAGTGGGTTGCCATGCCCTTCTCCAGGGGATCTTCCCAACCCGGGGCTCGAACCCACATCTCCCACATGGCAGGCGGATTCTTCACCAGCTGAGCTATCAGGGTATCTAGGTATCCAATGAATAGATGAACCAAGTGAGCAGATGAGGACACATGGATTACTTCCATAATCCTCTCCCTTCTCCATCTGTTGCTCTGTCTGGCCAGCAGGGGCTGAAGTTGGCATCCAAGGACACTCATGTCAAGCCTGACAGGAACGTGGACCCCTCCGGGAGAGATGGAACTAAGTAGGCAGCAGAGACTCCGAGCCAGGCAGTACCAGACTCCAGTACCAGCCCAGACTCTAGTACCAGGCTGGGTCAGGGCAGAGAGCACCCTCTAGTGCGAATGAGAGTTCATACTTAGGTGACACCAGGTGTCTATTATTGAAAGTCACTCAGTCATGCAGACTCTTTGCAACCCCATGGACTGTCCATGGGATTCTCCAGGCCAGAATACTGGAGTGGGCAGCCTTTCCCTTCTCCAGGGGATCTTCCCAATCCAGGGACTGAACCCAGGTCTCCCACATTGCAGGCGGATTCTTTACCAGCTGAGCCACCAGGGAAGCCC
>NW_011494609.1:2715472-2716167 GCF_000754665.1 Bison bison bison
TGCTACTGCTAAGTCACTTCAGTCGTGTCCGATTCTGTGCGACCCCACAGACGGCAGCCCACCAGGCTCCCCCGTCCCTGGGATTCTCCAGGCAAGAACACTGGAGTAGGTTGCCATTTCCTTCTCCAATGCATCAAAGTGAAAAGTGAAATTGAAGTCGCTCATTCCTGTCTGACTCTTAGCGACCCCATGGACTGCAGCCTACCAGGCCCCTCTGTCCATGGGATTTTCCAGGCAAGAGTACTGGAGTGGGGTGCCACTGCCTTCTGCGCTTGTGCCTATGACCCCCATAAAAAAGGAGGAGACTGGATCTGGTTTACCCTCAGCCCTTTAATTCTGTTTCTCCTTTCTGCCCTCCTGCCTTTTCTCTGACCCTTCTCCCCTACCAAAGGACGCATAGTCTTTAGAACTGTGAAGAAACTCCCTCAGATGAAGCGGCTTGTCCGAGGTCCTGCCTCTCCCACACAGACTGACAGACACACACACATCAGGGGAGAGGGAGCTGAGACTGCAATACAGCAAAAATAACCCAAAAGGGGAGATGCAGGAGTGCTGGGAGAGTCTAGGTGGGACGGGGGGCCAGACCCGTTCATCCTGCACCCCTCACTCACCCCCAGGACTCAAGACCTTCGTTACTTAAATGGACACTGACAAATCATTTTGGTAAGAAAGGCCCATAGCATCATGATCATGCA
>NW_011494609.1:2716267-2734295 GCF_000754665.1 Bison bison bison
CATGATCATGCAGACAGGGGTGCTTTCAGCAAGGACGACAGTGGCTGGCAGGGGGCAGAAATGAGTCAGAGGACTAGACATTGACTCACCCTCCTGCTCCCTTCCTGCCTCTTCCCCACGGGGGGCCCTGGCCCTGGTGGGCGCCCTGACAGGCCTGGTCACCCAGGCCTGGTGTGATGAAGCCATCACCTCTGCTGCCGGCTTCCCCGAAGGCCTACAGGCCACTCCTCCCCAGACTCCAGGAAACTTGTTATCAAGTTCTCCCAGGCCTCTCTCCACCCAGCAGGCAGCCGGGATTCAGACACAAACCCCACCTGCCTACAGATCAGAACGGCGAGCAGGTCGCTGCACTCAGCAGGGATACAGCAGCAGCTCCCCCACCACCACCTGGGTGGAAGCAGGAGGCTTTGGATCAGGACGTGGGGGTGCTGCTGCTGGGGCTCTTATTGCCGAGTGTGTAATTTATAGTCAGGGTGGCAAACAGGTAATAACTGTGCCTATAAACAAGCACCCTGCCTCCTCCCCATTCCTGCTGTCGCCCCTCTGCTGCGGGTGGTCAGAGAAGCAGACCTGCTCACCAAGGCACGCAGGACCCACAGTGACTCCTGTTTGCATGGGACCAATCCCTACAAAAGATACGTCACTCCAGCTGCAGGATATTTTTATTTTTTGGCTGAGCTGCCTATCACATGTGATCTTAGTTCCCCGAATAGAGGTTGAACCCGTGCCCTGCCCCTGCATTGGAAGCACGCCGGAGTCTTAGCCATCAGACCGCCAAGGAAGTCCCTAGCTGCAGGAAATTTAAGGTCATTTTTCCTCTGAAGAGCTGATGGCATCTCCCACACATTGTTATCCTTTCGGTTTGGATAGAAGCGCTGCTGTCCCTCAGTGATGGACCAGAGAAACAAGAGAAAGCTTTCCGTGCAGATGCATTTAACCAGCAGAGACTGCCTCCAGGGGAAGCTTCCCTCTCTTGACTTCTCAATCCTGGCTGCGCCTCAGATCGCCAGAGGGGCCTTCAAGAATCCTGAGGTTCGGCTGGCACCCCAGACCAAGAAGGCCAGACTTGGGCCGCAGGACCCGGCCATCAACGTCTGACAGCTCTTTGGGGGACCTCAAGGTGGAACCCTGGTCAAAACAGCTGCTCTTCGACCTCTCAAAACATCTTCGTATTGGATGTGACCCACACTCGTGTTACTATAACTCTTCGTCGATTCACCTGCAAGCTCTCTACGTTGTAAATCACCCCCTTTGCCTCTTTCCCGTGGAGAGGGAGGCGGGCTCTTTTTCCTGATAACTGGGTTGTGGACGGAGGTTCCCAGGTGACTCAGCGGTGAAGAATCTGCCTGATGATGCAGGAGAGGCGGGTTCGGGAAGATCCCCTGGAGCAGGACACACAACCCACTCCAGTATTCTTGCCTGGAGCATCCCATGGCCTGAGGAGGCTGTCGGGGGCTACAGTCCATGGGGTCGCAGAGAGTCGGACACAACTGAGCGCACACATGTGCACAGGCTGTGGATGAGGCAACAAAGAACCAAATTCTTTCCAACTCTCTTGCTTGCTGCTGGCCTGAGCTGAGGAGGGTCGTTCTCCCACCCTCAGGGGCTCCCCGCCAGAGGTGGGATGTGCGGGTCCTGAACTCGCCCTCTGGTCTGGCTCAGACAGGGCAGGGGGCGCTGGTGCAGCCCCACCCGGGGGCTTCATGCGGGGTGCCGGCCTCAGGCGTCGTGGAAGCAGCTGTTAGCTCCGCTCAGCGTGAGGCAGCCGCACCGGCGCCTGGGGCTGTGCCCGTCGCCACCTCTCAGTCACGTAGCCAGCGTCTCTTGTGCTAAGAGGAGCCTCCAAATGTGTGACGCCCGCTGCAGGGACGGCACATCACACATCTCAGCCCGCAAGGCCCATTTACCCACAGGAGGAAAAGGACCACACCAGCAGCCCAGGTGCTGAGTGAGCAGAAGCACAGGCCACCAAGGATAGGTACTTCTTTTGCTTTGAAAAATCAAGAAGGTAACCTATGTGTTAACCAAACTGCATATACAGTAAAATTG
This sequence comes from Bison bison bison, assembly GCF_000754665.1. NCBI lineage: Eukaryota > Metazoa > Chordata > Mammalia > Artiodactyla > Bovidae > Bison > Bison bison. The sequence continues at coordinate 2,718,317 of NW_011494609.1, forward strand.
CAACCCTTCCTCTTCCCAAAAATAACAGAAAAAAAAAGATTTTAAAAAGGAAGTATGCTGAAACAGTAGCAAGGGTTTCCTTCAGGTGGTGAGATGGATGATTTCCACCTTCAACCCCGTTTTTTTCCCCTAATTCACTCTAGTTTACTATCTTTCTAAAAAGAGCATTATTACCTTTAAAATCTGAAAGCAAACATAACAAACTTCCAAAAGTTAATCAACTATTTAGAAGCTAAGTTGATCAAATAATCCAACACACTAAAACCCAATGGAATAAACCTCAAAGTACTGTCTCCTCTAATTCCGGCTGGAGGAGAGTCCACCGTCAACTGTCTGCGTTTTCATACAAATATTCCAAGGCAGGAGTCACTCATTTTCACATCAGGTAACACTGAAAGTGAAAGGCGCTCAGTCGTATCCAAGTCTTTGCGACCCCACAGATGATACAGGGCTCCCATCTCAGAAACTCAAGAAAAAGAGAATATAATCTATTAAGATGTTCACATCTCCGAGGGAAAAATGTATCCTAAATACAAGAGGCGACATATCTCTGGAGAAGACCAGTCCACGTGTATCTTCCGTTACAGAAATCCATTTCCGACAGACGGTGCTGCTCTCAGCTGCCTTCAGGCCCGCCCCTCCCTGGCACCCGGGTGCCCCAGAGCTAGCCGCCTTCAGGCACAGGACAGGTCTCATTGAGGGTCCATGACTCGGGGTCCTTCTCCATGCTCACCGAGTCGGGGCCGCTTCAGCTCCAGGGGGCTGACCTGAGGGTCTGCAGGCGTCTCTGAGGCTTAAACACACACAAGGTTGGCAGGTGAGTGAAGACGTCTCTAAGTTAAGAGCTGAAGTTTACGAGATAAATTTCGTGTCCAGACAAAGGAACTGGACTGCCTGGCCTGGTCCTTCGTGGATCTGAGGGGGAGATCTGACCCAGCGGTTTGCAGCCAGGGGTGGCTGTGCCCCTCGAGGGACAGTGGGCAGAGTCTGGTGACACTGCAGAATGTCACCAGCAGGGGGAAGGGATGAGAGTGCCCAGGGGTGCTGCTACGCCACCTGCATCCACAGGACAGCCCCACAGCGAGGACTGACACCCACAGCGCCAACAGGGCTGAACTGAGAACCAGCTCTACACCATCTCCCCACCCCAGGTTTAAACGACAAGCCTGGTAAGATGCATCCTTTTTTAAAGCCAGGTTTTATTTATTTTTATTTATATGGCTGTGTGGGGTCTCAGTGGAGACACACAGGATCTAGTTCCCCAACCAGGGATTGAACCCAGACCCCATGCACTGGGAGAGTGGAGTCTTAGCCACTGGACCACCAGGAAGTCCCAAGATGCATCCTTCTTTCTCAGAAGTGACTTAAAGTCACGCACTGTTCATTTCCAAAAGAGACAATATTCTCGTTAATTATATTAGACCAGTAACAGTGTCACTTGAAAGTGAAAGTGTTAAGTCACTCAGTCGTGTCTGACTCTTTGTGACCCCATGGACTGCAGCCCACCAGGCTCCTCTGTCCACGGGATTTTCCAGGCAACAATACTGGAGTAGGTGGCCATTCCCTTCTCCAGGGGATCTTCCCGACCCAGGGATCAAACCTGGGTCTCCCGCATTGCAGGCAGATTCTTTACCAGCTGAGCCACCAGGGAAGCCCACAGTGTCACTTACCTGATTGAATTTCCTCTGTGGAAGGGCTGGAAGTTATAGGGGTTGATATGGAGTTCAGTGGAGAATCTGTCTTTAAGGGTATTAAGTTTATTCTCCTGGATTAAAAAGAGAAGTAAAAGGTCGTGAGCATCACAGAGGTTGACCGTGTATGGTACCAAGTTTCCGAGGAAACAAGGAAACCAAGGCCTCCTTACTCAGTAAATAAGGATCATGTACTCAGTTAAATCGTCACATAAATAATAGTCAACCAGTCATCTAAAAGCTTCAAAATCCATGCTTTGTTAATTTCCAATGACACACTAACCACCCTGCTAGGTGCTTCATATAAAGCCTATCGGACGTGGTTTCCAGTATGAAAGCTCTAAGACATGGATGGTTCTTTTTAAAAAAATCCACAGTCTCAATTCTCAACAGTTACTTTTTTAAAATTCTAACTGCAAGAAGCTCACAGGAAATTAAGGGGGGACTTTAATATCAAAAAGACTTCAAACACCGTCCCACTCCCCTCCACCACCAGAAGCGAGGTGGACGGAGGTCTGAGCAAGGACAGGGCCCCTCGGACGTCAGGAAACGTTTCTCTGGCCGCCGTGTGGGAGCTCACACAGTACAAGGCGGGGGGCTTTCAGCTCTTGCTGTTTTTCCAACCGCAAGGACGCGTTCTTTCTGCGTCTGCGTGCTTACCGGGGTGTGGGCTTGCTCCAGGCCTGCAGGGTGTTCAGGGTGACCCTCCGGGACGGCTGGGCCTTGGCGTTCTGACTGCTGGGCTGCAGGGGCTTCTCCTTGGGAGGCCCTGCGGGGGAGCCTCTGGCACCAAGAGCGGCCGTGGGGGTGTCCTTGGCCGCCGGGGGGGCCTGAGACTGTTTCGCCTGTGGAGGGGTGGTGGAAGGGCTGCTGGGGTCCTGGACTCTGCCGGTGGGGGTCCCTTCCCCAAGCCTGGGTCCTGGCGAAGATCCAGAGGGGGTCTGACCCTTGGTTTTCTTCGCTGTATCGGGAGTTCGCAGGCTCAGAACCGGCTTCTCTTTCAGGGGGATTCCAAGCTCATCTTTCTCGAACGTCACGAAGGAGCAATAACCGTCTGTGGAAGAGATGGCCAGGAAGGCCCCATCGCTGGACCTTCGTTCCCAAAAAGAAGCAGAAGGGAGGAAGTTTACCGAACGCTGTTGGCCACTCTGGGTGCGCTCATCACCAGGCAGGAAAATGGAAGTGCGAGCACCGTCCCCAGCTTTGTTTGAAGACAAGAGTCGTTGTGGGGAGGGGGCCCGGCTGAGAAAGGGCTAGTGTGACCCCTTCCCCGCCCCCCGCTCCACCCGCCTCGAGCTTCTCAGGGCCCCAGCATCTCTGCCTCGTCATGAACTTCACCAGGGAATCTAGGTGAGACGGCCTCCTCTCGCCCACCAAGATCAGAAGAGGACTAAAAGAAGATCAAGAGTTACAAAGAGCAAGAACCGGGTGTGGGGCGGCCAGGCCCAGGCTGGGCCCCAGCGGGCGGGGAGACGGAGGAAGGCGCCCGGGGTGCTGAGAACCCCAAGCAGGAAGGCCAGGGCGGCGACCCCCCAGGACAGGCCCACTTCTGGGGCCCCCTCTGTGTCTGGGGTTCCTTCCTCCCGGGGGCCTGGCAAGTCCCTGGACGACCAGGGAGCCCAGGCGTCTTCCCTTCGGTTTATGAGAATGAGAAGAATCCACAGGGCGATCCGTGTGGCATCAACACCCACTGAGATGACCACCAGAAGCAGTATTGTAGCAAGTGAGACACAGCTTTCCTTGTTAATACTTTTTTTCAAAAAAAAAAAAGCTGGTAAATAAGAGCCAACCAAGCCAACTGCAGGGCTACCCCAGGGGAGGGTACGTGTCCTCACTGTCCACTCACCAGGAAATATCACTCAGGGTGTGGTAATGGATGTTGGACACGTAACCGAACGGGAACAGCTGCTGGGTGTCGTACAGAAGCACCGAGTCCTCGGAAGCGACGGCGAACACCAGGCGGTACGGCAGGCTGACCAGCTCCATGCCTGGTTCTGGTGACGGGCGAACACAGGGGCAGAGAAGGTCAAACAAGCCAAGCTCTCAGATCAAACACATCTCCACCCCTCCCCCACAAAGCCCCGCCCCTGGGGACATAAGTGACATAATTTCATAAAAGACTAGTTTGCTGTATGCCTTACAGAATTCACTTTTGTCTTATTTTATATATGAATATCAGAATCCAGGGCTTCCCAGGTGGCTCAGATAGTAAAGAATCTGCCTGCAGTGTGGGAGACCAGGCTTTGATCTCTGGGTTGGGAAGATCCCCTGGAGAAGGAAATGGCAACCTACTCCAGTATTCTTGCCTGGAGAATCCCAGGGACAGGGGAGCCTGGTGGGCTGCCATCTATGGGGTCACAGAGTCGGACACGACTGAAGCGACTTAGCAGCAACAGCAGACTAAGATAACAACATCTGGAGAGGACAATGGCACCCCACTCCAGCACTCTTGCCTGGAGAATCCCATGGACAGTGGAGCCCGGTGGGCTACAGTCCATGGGGTCACAAAGAGTTGGGTGTGACTGAGCGACTAACACACATGTAAGAATCAAGGAGAACCATGCATGAACCAATGAGCACACCATGTTCTGATCTGAGACTCACGGGCACCTGAGACCTGAAAAGAAGGGAAGGAAGGTGTGTGGATGAGGCAAGTCACCCTGTGGTCAGCACCTGACGAGGAAAAATCAGGGTCACATAGAAACGCCTTATCAAGGGATGTTTTCATGCTGTCTGCGCTGTGCTAAGTTGCTCAGTCATGGCCGACTTTTTGCGACCCCATGGACTGTAGCCCACCAGACTGCTCTGTCCGTGGGGATTCTCCAGGCAAGAATACTGGAGTGAGTTCCCATTTCCTATTCCAGGGGATCTTCCCAACCCAGGGATTGAACTCAGGTCTCCCGCATTGCAGGCGGATTCTTTACCAGCTGAGCCACCAGGGAAGCCCAGGAGTACTGGAGTGGGTGGCCTATCCCTTCTCCAGAGGATCTTTCCGACCCAGGAATCAAACCGAGATATCCTACATTGCAAGCGGATTCTTTTACCAGCTGAGCTAGCAGGAAAGTCATTCATGTAAAGGTTTAGAAAGTTGAAAATAGCTTCTGCATCTAGCCTTGGAGTAACAGGGACCAACTGACCCTTCCCCTGAAAGAATTAAAATACCTGGCAGAACACTGAAACCAGGGTCCGGGGGACACTGTCCACGAGCCCATGAAGGACAGCAATCTCACAGAGATGGGAAGCAAGAGACCCGAGCCCCGCCACTGCCCCCGCTTTCTGCCTGTAGGTTCCAGGCCCCGCAAAGGTGGAGGAGACCCAGGCAGCGCCCAGCAGACGCCCCGAGCTGGGAGCCAAGAGGCCTGGTGGAGCATGCGGTGGCGGGGCAGAGAGAGAACTGCGGGGGCCTCCAGAGTCTTCAGCCTACGCTGGCAGTAAACACACGTGAGAAAACTATGGGAAAGAAAGAGCCATCCCTAAGGAGGCCAGCAATCAGACAGACAATCAGGAAGTATCTGCAACTGATGCTACGGACAAGGGCTTGATTTCCCAAATACACAAACAGCTCATGCAACTCAACAACAACAACAAAACAACCCTATCAGAAACGGCCAGGAGACCTGAATAGGCATTTCTGCAAAGAAGACATCCAGATGGCCCAGATGAAAAGCTGCTCAACGTCGCTAATTAATAGAGAAATGCAAATCTAAACTACCACCTCACACTGGTCAGAGCGGCAACTGTTAAAAGGCTACAGACAACAAATGCTGAAGCCAGGGAGCACAGCCAAAATTTAGAAAGAAAAAAAAAAGAATGAAAATACACCTGTATCCACTAAGGTAAAATCCCCACAATGTCTAATAAAAAATTATCAGGCACGCCAAGAAGCAGAAAAATATCCATAATGAGGAGAAAAAAAGTCAATCGAAACCAACCCTTTGTACACAAAGCCATTAAAAGAGTTGTTTTAAAAACTGTAGTCCAAAAAAAAAGAAAAAAACACTGTAGTCCACGTGTTCTAGAAGCAAAAGGAAAGCAGATATGCATAAGGAAGAACCAACTTGAACTCTGGAGATGAAAACCACACTGTCACAGGAATACACCGGATGGCACCAAGGGCAGGTGACAGAGAAGAAAAGGTGCGTGAACTCAAAACACGGCTGTAGAAACTATCCAAAATAAAACGCTGGCAGGCAGGGGGCGGAGGTGGGGGAGTCCAGTAACAGAGCATCAGTGAGCCGTGGGTGGCTTCAAGCAGCGGGATACATGTGTGGCTGGAGTCCCTGAAGGAGAGGGGAGAGAGGATGATAGCAGAAAGTCTCTGAAGAAGTAACTGGCGAAGTTCCCCACATCTGGGACTTTCCTGAAGGTCTAGTGCCTAAGATTCTGTGTTCCCAACACCGGGGGCCTGGGATTCAATCCCTGGTCAGGGAACTAGTTCCCTCGTGCCGCAACTAAAGATCCCGTGCCCACAGCTAAGACTGGGTGAAGTTGCTCAGTCGTGTCTGACTCTTTGCAACCCCATGGACGGTAGCCTACCAGGCTCCTCCGTCCATGGGATTCTCCAGGCAAGAACACTGGAGTGGGTTGCCATTTCCTTCCCCAGGGGATCTTCCCGACCCAGGGATCAAACCCAGGTCTCCTGCACTGCAGGCAGATGCTTTACCATCTGAGTCACCAGGGAAGCCGCTGATCAGGTACAACCAAATAAATAAATATATTCTTTTTAGAAGCTCCTCTAATTTGATGGAAACTATAAACTTGTAGATCTAAGCCAGTCAATGAACCCCAAGCACAGGAAACACAAAGAAAACTGCGGCAGGCACACTGGGATAGGACTACTTACAGCCACCGACAAACAGAAAAATCTTAAAAGCAGCCAGTGGAGGGAAAACAGTTACACAGAAATCCAGTTCATGTATCAGTTTTACTGCACAGGGAACTGATGATGAATGACAGTCAGCCAAGCAGCAGAGAGACAAAGCTCCTACTTTCATTCCTTTACAGATGCTAGTAGCAAAAGAAAAAGAGTGTATTCTAGACAATGCGTAGGCTGACACGTATTTTGATAACATCAATCTTTGCTCCTGCTGCTGCTGCTGCTGCTGCTGCTAAGTCGCTTCAGTTGTGTCCGACTCTGTGCGACCCCATAGATGGCAGCCCACCAGGCTCCCCTGTCCCTGGGATTCTCCAGGCAAGAACACTGGAGTGGGTTGCCATTTCCTTCTCCAATGCATGAAAGTGAAAAGTCAAAGTGAAGTCGCTCACTTGTGTCCGACTCTTAGCGACCTCACGGACTGCAGCCTATGAGGCTCCTCCGTCCATGGGATTTTCCAGGCAAGAGTACTGGAGTGGGGTGCCACTGCCTTCTCCATCTTTGCTCCTAAGATTGGTCAAATGGAACTAACCCCCATACTCACCTCTTCCCTCCCTGCCCTGGTCACTTAACACACCTGCTTCTGCCACCGGCCTGAGCTCAAAGTAGACGGGGCAGCAGCGGACAGCGAGCGTCGCCTTCGCAGGACACGGAAGGTGGGCGATGGGCCTGGAAGATGAATTGCGGTTTTGCAAAAAGGCACTGTCACTTAACAAAAGCAAAAAAAAAAAGAATGGGTAAACGTTTCATATATTTCTTTAACTGCCTACCTTTTAAGATTTTTCCTGGAGAAAACGTAAGTCGTGTTTGTCACATTTTCACCGGATTCCACGCACCCAGCTGAAGAAGCAGGAGAGGAAGGTGAGGCCTGTGTTATTATCAGACTGTTCACCAGCAGAGACGCAAGAGCATCAGTTCTGGTTTATATAAGATTCCCCAGAAAGATTATTTCCTGTACAATGTTTGATGTCTGAGGATAAATGCAAACATCTCGTCCCTGTCTGGGCTCAGCCCTTACTGCGGTTCTAGCCACCTGTCACCCCCCTGAGTGTCACCTCCCAAGGGGCTCAGCCACCTGGGAGCCCCTACCAGGCCTGGGCAGGAAGAACAGAAAGCAGGGACCCTGGCCTCAGCGGACCTCTGCTTGGGAATCCAGCTAATCCCTGTGGTGAAGCGCTGTGATCAGACCCTCGGCTTGCTGTCCCCCTCGATTCTGACCCCAGCTGCCACGCAAAGCCTGAGATGCCGGGAGCCGGCATATCGCATATTGAGTGCATATTGCATATTGAGTGCAGCACTTTCCACAGCATCATCTTTCAGGATCTGGAATAGCTCAACTGGAATTCTATCACTGCCGGGAGCCAGTGTGAGGAACTCCGCCCATGACAAAGGTCATGAGGAAGGAGGCTCGGCATACGCAAAGGCGGGATCGAGCTTCAGGAGTCCCCCTGGAAATTCTCGAGCATATATCCTCAAAACCACAATCTGCCTACTTTCTGCTTTGTGCCTTCACCTACACCTCTGACTTTACGGGGGGCTGTCCCCCACTACCTCTCTCTGAAAAAAGAGTTAGCTTACAGTTCCAGTTAATAATTCCTGGGTGTGACAGTGTTTAACCTACAAACTCCTTTGGAAATCCTCTAGCCTGCCTGAATAGGTTTTTCCGGCCACATGTGATTGTTCAGAGCCTCCCAACTGTGAGAGGCAGGAGATGTTCTAAACTGTCTAAACACAGATTCCTTTGAGTAGTTAAAAGATTGATTAGAAATTGTATTGGTGAAGGGATTTTCACTTGTTGGGCCAATGTTTGCTGCTAAGTTTCCATATCCCTTACCTGCTGTGTCCCTGGCAGTGTAGTGATTAATATAATTGGTGTAAGTAGTAGCTTTAATGTTTGCAACCTGGGACCCTTGAGTTAATTCTTTTTCATGTTATAGCCCACCACACCTTTGCTCTGTAGGAATGCAACTTTATCTAACGCTTTTGGAGGGTGGCTCCTGACCAATCACCTTTAGAGAAAAATAAGTTTTCTGAAGAAAGGGTCTTAAAATGTTAACAGGCCTCCGGGCCAGAAGATGATGCAAATCACCTAAGCTTTTGCATATGATAAGTCTGCAGGAAGAAAGCCTGGCTTGCTGCATGACTCTATCCCTTCCCCCATTATCCTCTATGCATAACTTAAGGTATAAAAACTACTTTGGAAAATAAAGTGCGGGCCTTGTTCACCGAAACTTGGTCTCACCATGTCGTTCTTTCTCTTACCTTCTGGCTGAATTATTCAGCCTCTTTTCTCCACTGAATTTCCTCACTGAGCTATCCTTACTTCAGCCTCTTTTCTCCACTGAATTTCCTCACTGAGCTATCCTCATTTTATTAGTCTTTATATCCTTAATTAACGTTTAATTAAGCAATTGTTTCCTGATCTTCGCCTATGCCGTCTCTCCTTTGAATACCCTGGATCAGCCGGGGCTGGTCCCCGGCACTGAGACTTGGGTTTCTTCAATCTGCCTGATGGCGCCCTGAGGCTGCCAGGAGACCAGCCCTCTGCTGACATCTCTAGCCCCCGCAGAAGCTGCATTTGCCCTGGGGAGCAGTCCACATCTGAGAGCTCACCTCAAGCTATACTCAAAACCAGGTCAGACCTTGTTGGAGAATGCCAGTCACACACAGCTACTCTTGGGAACATCTCCCTGTTTTATACTAACATTTCCACACACCTATACAACCACACAGTCTTCCACATGACCATTCCATACCCCCAGGGGAGGGCAGCAGACAGACCCAGTGTCTCCCTACCCTCTCCCGCTCACCCATCCTTCCATCCCTAAATAATCCATCTTAACAAACCATTGGGTCACTGCTAATTTCCTCCATGCTCACATAATCATCACAACCAGTTATAACTCAACTGCAGCTATATTATACAGTGGCTTTTTAAAATCTGTTTTACAAAATGAGATGTTATTCACACTTGTGCTCATTACCTGCATGGCACCAATGGATCCTTTCGTTAGTAGCTGCCTGCTGTGCACTGGTATGAAAATACCGTAATTCATCCTCTCTAAGTGAGTACTGCTTTTTGTTTTTTTTTTAACAACTACAAACCATGTTTGCAATAAACACGCTTGGACATATACCCTATGAACTGTTTTCATTTCTTAACGAAGTGAATCTCAGACGACTCAGCAAAGCAGATGCACTGAACGGTTATTAGACTGCTTTCCAGAAAGGCTCTGATAATCCACACTCCCTCCAGCAATAGCCACACCCACACCCTTCAGCCATAGGTATTTTCACTGTTTTTCAGTGTGACATGAATAGAGCCATACCTAACTTATATCAAGGTAACCGGCACTGCCTTGACTGTTGCTGGGTTTCTGAACATTCTCCTGTGTGTGCTGATATCACATGAAGATCTGCTTTTCTACAAACTGCCTTTTGTATCTGGCTCTCATTTCTCTCTTCCAGATTTTTTCCCTTTGTTTTTCTGTTCTTCTTGCCAATTGGAAGAGCGCTCACATACGGTATCATTTAGCACTTTCTTTCCTGTTCCATGAACATTATTTTCCAGCTCCATCATGACTACTGATATTGTCTACTGCATCTCTTGCCTATAGGCAAGATCTACATTCTACAGCCAAGTAGGTCTGTCATTTAAGAGCTTCTGGGTCTCCAGTCTTTTGCTTGGTCCTTCCCAGTCCTAGAAAGGCCTTCTAGATTTTCTTCTAAGAGTTTTACATTTTCACTTTTTATATTTAAGTACGGAGTTCACCTGAGATTTATTTTTATACATAAGCTAGGAATCCAATTTCATTTTCTTCCATACATCTAGACATTCCAGCATTCTTCACTCACTAACCCATTCTTCCCACTGAAATACCCTCAGGTTACCTACTAAATTTCCTTTTGTCCCAAGATCTATTTCTGGATTCTGCTCTGGTCCACTAATCTATATGCTTATTCCTATACCAATACGGGTACAGAGGAGCCTGGTGAGCTAGTCCATAGGGTGGCAGAGTCGGACATGACTGAAGTGACTGAGCACCCATACCAATACCATACTGATTTGATAACAGTTATTGTTGTTCAGTCACTCAGTTCTGTCCAACTCTTTGTGACCCCACGGACAGCAGCACACCAGAATTCGCTGTTGTTCTTCAATATCTCCCTGAGTTTGCTCAAACTCATGTCCATTGAGTTGGTGATGCCACCCAACCATCTCATTCTCTATCATCCCCTTCTCCCCCTGCCTTCAATCTTTCCCAAGATCAGGGTCTCTTCCAATGAGTCGACTCTGCATCAGGTGGCCAAAGTATTGGAACTTCAGCATCAGTCCTTCCAATGAATATCCAGGATTGATTTCCTTTAGGATTGACTGGTTTGATCTCCTTGCAGTCCAAGGGACTCTCAAGAGTCTTCTCCAACACCACAGTTCAAAAGCATCAATTCTTAAGCATTCAGCTTTCTTTATGGTCCAACTCTCACATCCATGTGACTACTGGAAAAAACCATAGCTTTGACTAGACAGATCTTTGCCAGCAAAATAATCTCTCTGCTTTTTAACGTGCTGTCTAGGTTGGTCATAGCTTTTCATCCAAGGAGTAAGTGTCTTTTAATTTCCTAGCTGCAGTGATCATTCACAGTGATTTTGGAGCCCAGAAAAATGAAGTCTGTCACTGTTTCCATTATTTCCCCAACTATTTGCCATGAAGTGATGGAATCGGATGCCATGATCTTCGTTTTTTAAATGTTGAGTTTTAAGCCAGCTTTCTCATTCTTCTCTTTCACCTTCATCAAGAGGCTCTTTAGTTTCTCTTGGCTTTCTGCCATAAGGGTGGTGTGATCTGCGTATCTGAGGTTATTGATATTTCTCCTCGCAATCTTGATTCCAGCTTGAACTTCATCCAGCCCGGCATTTCACATGATGTACTCTGCATATAAGTGAAATAAGCAAGGTGACAATATACAGCCTTGACGTACTCCTTTCCCAATTTGGAAACCAGTCCATTGTTCTCTGTCTGGTTCTAACTGTTGCTTCTTGACCTGCATAACAGGTTTCGTAGGAGGCAGGTAAGGTGGTCTGGTATTCCCATCTCTTTAAGAATATTCCAGTTTGTTGTGATCCATACAGTCAAAGGCTTTGGCGTAGTCAGTGAAGCAGATGTTTTTCTGGAATCCTTTTGCCTTTTCTATGATCCAATGGATGTTGGCAATTTGATCTCTGGTTCCTCTGCCTTTTCTAAATCCAACTTGAACATCTGGAATTTCTTGTTTCACGTATTGTTGAAGCCTAGCTTGGATAATTTTGAGCATTACTTTACTAGCGTGTGAGATGAGTGCAACTGTATGGCAGTCTGAATATTCTTTGGCATTATCTTCCTTTGGGATTGGAATGAAAACTGACCTTTTCCAGTCCTGTGGCCACTGCTGAGTTTTCCAAATTTGCTGGCATATTGAATGCAGCACTTTCACAGCATCATCTTTTAGGATTTGAAACAGCTCAACTGGAATTCCATCACCTCCACTAGCTTTGTTTGTAGAGATGCTTCCTAAGGCCCACTTGACTTCACATTCCAGGATGTCTGGCTCTAGGTGAGTGATCACATCATTGTGGTTATCTGGGTCATGAAGATCTTTTTTGTATGGTTCTTCTGTGTATTCTTGCCACTTCTTCTTAATATCTTCTGCTTCTGTTACGTCCATACCATTTCTGTCTATTGTACCCTTGTTTGTGTGAAATGCTTCCTTGGTATCTCTAATTTTCTTGAAAAGATCTCTAGTTTTCCCCATTCTATTGTTTTCTCTAATTCTTTGCATTGTTCACTGAGGAAGGCTTTCTTATCTCTCCTTGCTATTCTTTGGAACTCTTCAGATGCGTATATCTTTCAGCATTCAAATAGATATATCTTTCCTTTTCTCCTTTGCCTTTCGCTTCTCTTCTTTTCTCAACTACTTGTAAGTCCTCCTCAGACAACCATTTTGCCTTTTTGCATTTCTTTTTCTTGGGGATGGTTTTGATCACCACCTCTTGTACAATGTTATGAACCTCCATCCATAGTTCTTCAGGCACTCTATCATATCTAATCCCTTGAATCTATTTCTTACTTCCACTGTATAATTGTAAGGGCTGGGATTTAGGTCATACCTGAATGGCCCAGTGGTTTTCCCTACTTTTTTCATTTTAAGTCTGACTTTGGCAATAAGGAGTTCATGATCTGAGCGACAGTCAGCTCCTGGTCTTGTTTTTGCTGACTGTATAGAGCGTCTCCATCTTCAGCTGCAAAGAATATAATCAATCTGATTTCAGTATTAACCATCTGGTGATGCACGTTTATAGTCTTTTCTTGTGTTGCTGGAAAGAGAGTGTTTGCTATGACCAGTGTGTTCTCTTGGCAAAAGTCCGTTAGCCTTTGTCCTGCTTCATTTGGTATCCCAAGATCAAACTTGCCTGTCCCCAGGTGTCTCTTGACTTCCTACTTTTGCATTCTAGTCCCCTATGATGAAAAGCACATCTTTTTTTGCACTATAAAATCTGACATTCAGACAAGGAGATGCTGCTCAAGTGTTATTCTTCTTTCATATGTGCTACATTCTCAGTCGCTCAGTCATGTTTGACTCTTTGTGACCCCATAGACTGTAACCTGCCAGGCTCCTCTGTGCATGGAATTTTCCAGGCAAGAATACTGGAGTGGGTTACCATTTCCTTCTCCAGGGGATCTTCCAGACTCCCTGGATGAGGACTCCCAGGATTGAACCTGCATCTCCTGCATTGCAGGTGGATTCTTTACCACTGAGCCACATGGGAAGCTGGTTGCATTATTCTTTGCATTTACTCAACTAAACAAATCTGAGATGTCATCCAATTAAAACAGAAAACCAAAAGAAACAACCAAAAAAACCTTAAATGGGATCCTAAATGGAAAACAATGAGTATGTTAATTTTTAGAACACGAAATATCTATTTGTTCAGAACTTGTTTTATAACCATCAATAAGACTTTCTAGTCTTCTTCATCAAGGCTCTGTGCCTTATTAAATTTTTTCCTATGTAGTCCCATGTCTTCTGGACTTTGCACTATTATGAATGGAACAACTGTCCTTTTCACATTTCTAAGTACTTATTCTAGTGTAGCAGATACAGAATTTATGTATTTTTACAATATTTAGCCACTTTATCAAATTCTTTTTTTGATCCCAATAGTATTTTTTTAATCTCTTGGATTTTCTAGAAACATAATCCTATCACAACGTTTTCTCTCTTCTTTTCCAATCTCTGTCATTGCATTTCCTGCATTTATTAACACCACTGAGAATCGTTAACAGTGACAGTAGAAACCCATCTGGTATCCGATTTGAACTGAAAATGTCTTTAGAGCTGCCCTTTAGAAAAAGGATTTGATACTGAGTTTAGTAAGTAACTTTTAATATACTTAAGCAACTATTTACTCTTGGTCCTGGGACCACCCCCAAGCCAATGTCATTCCCACATGTTCTCTGTTGTCCTTTTACAGTCTGATCCACACGTCTGTGTGATTCACACACTCCTGGGGCCCCCACCCAGCCTGGCTGGAACACGTAGTGGCAAACCTGACCCACGCCTTCCCGTTTGGCTGAGCCCGGGGTTCACATCACTGAATCACACACAGGATGGTACCTGAGCAGTGGAGCGCAGGGGTTGGTCTCTGAGACCACGCTGGCCATAGCACTGTCCTGGCTGATTCTGCTAGGCTCACCCTCTTGCCCTCCTGCAGGCAACGAGCCTGACATGTCCTCACTGATTCTGCTGACCTGTCAGACTTAACCACTACACTGCCACAAGTTATTCCGACCTGACATGTCTGTGTCTAGACCCTGTCACAATAGGATGCTTCATTACTCAGAATAAACACGATAAGGGCACTTTCTCATTAGTTTTAGAACTATGACCTCGGTATACATGTCTAGGGAAAAGGAATTTGTTAAAAAATTTTTTTTAATTGAATTTATCTAAGAGAATACATTTATCACTCTAGTCTAGTGGCTCCCAAATTGTCTGTGTGTTAATACCACTGGGGATCTTTTTGAAATTCCAAAACCCAGACCACACCCTCCAAACCAGTTAAAATACAATCTCTAGCGGGGTGGGACCCAAGTACCAGGACTTTTGGAAGCTCTCTGGAGGTTTTGGAAGTGCTTCCCAGGTCGCGCTAGTGGTAAAGAACCCATCTGCCAATGGAGGAGACCTAAGAGACGTGGGTTCAATCCCTGGGTCGGGAAGACCCCTTGGAGGGCATGGCAACCCACTCCAGTATTCTTTTCTGGAGAATCCTGTGGACAGAGGGGTCTGGCGGGCTACATGGGGTTGCAAAGAGTCAGATACAACTGAAGCGACTTAACAGAGTTCAGTGTGTGGACAAGTTGGGATCAGTGCTTTCATCAGAATTCCCTGAGCTGCAAAAAGCAGCCCAGAATGAGGAGCACAGACCCCAGCACTGCTGCCCTCCTGCCCTCAAATCCAAAGCTTCGTGAAACACACCTGGCGTGAGGAGCAAAGATCCATCAGGAGTGAAACTCAGTCTTCGGAAGAACGACTTCATGCTGTCGTCGTGGAACATCCGGTAACTTCTCGCCTGCAGCACATGAAGTTTACATGTTATCCCGAATCTTCACATTCACAATAAAGGCTTACCAATTCCTATCTCTTCACTACATATTGTCATCTATTACTGACATAATAATAAGTATGAAATTGAAACACATTACAACTCAAATAATCACACAGGACTGCAAAGGCCATCAGTCTTGAACTCATCTCCCACTGTTGGTAAGGAAAGCCGTGTGCGTGTGTGTGTGTATCTACGTGTTTGAAAGTGAAAGTGTAAATTTGTTCAGTTGTGTCTGACTCTGCGACCTGCCGGGCTCTTCTGTCCCTGGGATTCCCCAGGCAAGAATACCGAAGGGGGTCTACGTGTTTGTGTCGTTTAACAATTATTAAATGATATACCTCTGTAAGAACACACCACGCTGTGAACAGTGCTTTGCCTGGGAAATGAGACTGGGAAAAGGCAGGAAGGTAACTAGGAGCCCTTTTGTTTGTTATCTGTGTGTATATATTTAGAATCTCCCACTGAATGAACCCTTTTTAAAAAGAAAACAGGAACCCCATCATCTTCCCAGACAACACTGCTTGAACACCTATGTGGAACAGTTTTTGCTGCCATGCACCTAACACTTTACAAACACTAAGCTTTTAACCCTCCAGACCCAGCCCAGCCCGCAGCTCACTCTGCCTTATTAACCTGCTGCCCAGGACTGCTTTGCAGTCATCCCTCCTCTGCTCCAGTAACCAGCTCGCTCCCTTTCAGCTCCTTGTCTGCCTTAGTACTCCGTCATCTGACATCTCAAGGACCAGGGTGCTACCTTTATTTGCCGCTTCT
>NW_011494609.1:2734395-2749808 GCF_000754665.1 Bison bison bison
TTTGCCGCTTCTTCCCAAAGATCAGAACACTTCCCATTCCTGGGTACCAGCCCAGTGGCCCGAGTTGCCCCTCTACCTGCCTGGAAGGTGCTGGACCCACCTGCCTTCCTGTTGCCTAGGGCTGGGACGCTCCTGGTCAGTGGTTCCTGGCCCTCACTGCACATCAGACCTGGGGCCCTGGCTGCCTCCAGCCACGTGAAACGCGTCTCTGGGGGTGAGGCCCAGGCACCTGTACTTTTACATGCTGCCCAGGTGACTCCATAGCTCATGCAGGACTGGAAACCACTGAGCTTCACCACCTACTCTTCCCCTGGCCCCCAGAGGTCCCCACTCCCACTCAGGTCAGCCCAGCACCCCCACACTGAGACTCGGCAGTCTGAGAGGAAGTCACACTGCAGTTCAGGTGTGGGGGCCTGGCCGCCAGGGGCTTAGCCGCAGGATACAGAGGTGCTCACGGCTTCCTGGGTCCCAACTTAAGCACAGGTGGGATGAATGTCAATCCTGTACCTCTCCTTCGGCCCCCACTCCAGACAGCATCTTTGAGACGTTAAAAGCCACACGTTTCTTCTGCGTGCTGTACACCCTCAGGATCCTAAACAAAGAAGACAAGTCTGACCTATCTCTTCTAGTAAGTGAATTACGTTTCCCATAGAAACAATCTAGTACCAGAACTAAAGACTGCTTCAACAACTTGCGGCCTGCAAAACCACTGACCAAAGACTTTCACACTTAACTGAATGACTCGGGCAAATATTAACAATTGAAAGGCTACTGCTAATGAAGGGGGGAAATACGCTGTAATTTCACTTTTTTATGGAATGTTTCAACTTGTCAAGGGAGATGAACTTCGGGTCTTGGACGTGTGGCCCAATGGCCATCTGCACGACTGTTGTGAAGTTGATTTTGTGTGGAAGGGTCTTGGCCTCAGGGATTTGCAAGAGTAAGGAAAACACTAGCAGGTAAACTGGTTGTTGGTAATATATTATTCCCCAAGCCAATCAGACTGTTTCACTCCTGAGTGTTGAATAAAACACATACACCAGGGGATTACCCTGGCAGTCCAGTGGTTATAACTCAGCCCTTCCACTGCAGAGGGCATGGGTTCAATCCCTGGTTGGGGAACTAAGATCCCACATGTCACTGGGGCAAAGCCAAAGAATTCCCCCACATATACCAGAAAATAAATGACAACTGAAATGTTACAGGAGATTCTTCAAAAGATAAACACTAATTCTTCCTTAGTGTTTTCATTCCAGGGTTATCTGAAATCCAGTTTGTTATACTTAAAATTAGCTGTATGTGCTTAGTCACTCAGTTGTGTCTGATTCTGAGACCCCATGGACTGTAGCCCACCAGGCTCCTTTGTCCATGGAATTCTGCAGGCAAGAACATTGGAGTGGGTTGCCATTTCCTACCCCAGGGGATCTTCCCGACCCAGAGATTGAACCTGGGTTTCCTGTACTGCAGGCAGATTCTTAACCATTGGAGTCACCAGGGGAGGCACTTCTCAATTATGGCAGTAATAAACCTAACAAAAGACTTTAGTATAATTTGGCTCTATATGCTCTATATTAAAAATGTCATTATGTACTTTTTTTCTGGTGATAATTTTCAATCTAAAACAAATCTGCAAATGGCTAGAGCAGGACCATTATAAATCTGAGAAGCAAAGCTGAAGAGACGTGAAAAAGGACTGTTATGACTGGTGAGCAATGACTGGTGCCTCTGTTGTTGCTGTTGTTTTTAATTTGGCCACACCAGGCCTTGTTGCAGCTGTAGGATCTAGTTCCCTGACCAGGAATTGAACCCAGGTCCCCTGCAGTGGGAGCACAGAGTCTTAACTACTGGACCACCAGGGAAATCCTCCTGGCTTTTTAAAAAATTCTTTGTTCCAAGAACACAATTAAATTACTGTATTTAATTACACCAGTAAATACAGCAACAGGACCTCTTTGAAACAAGGAGGAAAACAAGACAAAATATCTTCTTTTCAAATTAATTTAAACGGAGTTGTTAAAATCACTGTAGCAGTAAACACTAATCAAAAAAATGAAATAAATATCCAACCTTACCACTAGGTATCTCTTCTTTCCTAAGTCATATTTATAAAAGACTTTTTCTTTAAAAAAGTTCAGATTTAACTCAGAGCCATTTCTGCATTCACTCACCCATTCAATAAAGACTTAAGTACTAACTTTGTGTAAGGCTTTTGTCCTAATCAGTTTCCAATTTCTTACTCTGTTTTAAGAATAACAGTAAAATAAAACGCTTTCTATGAAATCAGGAACAAAAGAATCAAAGCTAGATTGTGCTTTATATTGGTTAAGCTGTAATAAAAATACCTCTGAAGAAAATTTAAAGCTAACAGAGATGAGGACAACTCATCAAATACTAACTTACCTGTCACAGCTCAGGGTAGCAACATATTGACCCAAAGGATCCCAGGTTACTCCTTGTACGTAACTTTTATGTTCATTAAAAATTGAGATCTTCTGGCCTATGGATAAAGCATACAACACATTACTAAAACCCGCTAATGCACAAATGGTATAAACCACAATTTAAGTATTATTCCTTTGCTGTTCCATCATTCAGCACCGGGCGATTGAGCCTCTGTACCAAATCCCACGTCAGGCTCTGGGGTCAAAGATAACTTCACGTGGTGCCCGCTCCCAGGGAGCTCAGAGCTCCCGGTGGCAGCTATGCACACACAATCCCCTTGGAGAGCAAGCTGGAGAGAAAGAATACGAGTGGCAGGGTCAGTGGGAGGGGGGAACAGACCACCACAGGGCACACACAGACACCATGGGGAGGACGAGGGGCAGCTGCAAGAAAGCAGGGGGCAAGGGTGAAGGCGTGAGCTCAGAGTTCAGGTCTCCAGGTAAGGCAGGACATGCGGGGCCAGCGGGGAGAGAAGGCAGCATTCTGAGCAAACCCATGGGGTGAAAGCCAGCTTGGCATTCGGGGAAATGACAGGCAGCTGAGACCGCTGGTGTGTGCAACACCCTCATGTGCGAGAGAAAGGTTCTGGGGGCTCACAGTGCGGCTCGGCGCAACGCTGAGCTGGGAAGTGACCTGCATCTCAAGGATGAAGCTGAGGGTTGAAGAGAGCACGCACAGGAAGTGTCATTAGTAGGAAGGGGACAGGAGACTGGGTGAGAGCCAAGGGTCTGCCCCAAAGCAAGGCGGGCCAGGATGGGAAAGGGCTTTGGGGGAGAAACGTGGAGGATAAAACCAGTCGCACACAAAGACAACCTGGAAGAACCGAGGAGGGGGTTAGGAAGCCTTGGCCAGTCTTTGAGAAACAAAACCCTCTTTTGGGGGGAGCACTCTACACCTGGCCACTCACTCTGGCGATTTCCTCGCCTCTCACTTACTCAATCTTCTGCCAGGGGCACCCGCTCCCCACACCCACCACTGCCCCCTAAAACCGCAGGCCTCGAGGTCGCCAGGGACCTTCGTGTGCACACCACAGATGTCAGAGTAACTGTCCGTCCCCCTCCCCTTCATGAGGCTCTTCTCTGGGAGTCTGCTGAGATTAAGGTGGCTGGGGGTGAAGAAGTAGTTTCAGGAGATCTTCGGAGGTTTGTGGGGGAGGCTATTGAGGAAACAGGGGTGGGACTGGACCTCACAAGCAAAAGGGGCAGGGACCTTGGGACCACCCACCCGCCCCCGGAGGCTGCTGGGGACGCATTTGCAGGGGCTCGGGGTGCAGTGTGTGGGTCTGTGACCAGCTGTGCTCAGCCCGGGACCAGGACCACAGCCGATCCTGGGCTGGGGTTTGTCTTGGTGGGGCAGGTGGACGAAGACGGTCTGTGTTCGTACATGATCCCCTTGGGAAACAAGCTGGACAGGGAGAATACAAGAGGCCGGAGGGGCCGACAGACCAGGAAGCAGAGGGCTCAGTGGACTGCGGGGCTCCTGGAAGGAGACGAGCAAGAAGTGGAGGTGCTGAGGGACCAGCCGCAGATGTGCTGATGTGGGGGGCAGGCCGCCTGGCCTGAGGTGTCCCTATCAGAGCTGTCAGAGGACAGGTCTTCAGAGACAGATGCCCAGCTCTGGGACAGCGGACAGCAGACAAGACAAGTGCGGACCAAGTGGGCATTTTTCAGCTCTGGAGTCAAAATCACTGCAGATGGTGACTGCAGCCATGAAATTAAAAGACACTTGCTCCTTGGAAGAAAAGTTATGACAAACCTAGACAGCATATTAAAAAGCAGAGACATTACTTTGCCAACAAAGGTCCATCTAGTCAAAGCTATGGTTTTTCCAGTGGTCATGTATGGATGTGAGAGTTGGACTGTAAATAAAGCTAAGAGCCAAAGAATTGATGCTTTTGAGCTGTGGTGTTGGAGAAGACTCTTGAGAGTCCCTTGGACTGTAAGGAGATCCAACCAGTCCATCCTAAAGGAGATCAGTCCTGAATATTCATTGGAAGGACTGATGCAGAAGCTGAAACGCCAATACTTTGGCACCTGATGCAAAGAACTGACTCATTTGAAAAGACCCTGATGCTGGTAAGGGTTGAAGGCGGGAGGAGAAGGGGATGACAGAGGATGAGATGGTTGGATGGCCTCACTGGCTCAATGGACATGAGTTTGAGTAAACTGGGAGTTGGTGATGGACAGGGAGGCCCGGCCTGCTGCAGTCTGTGGGGTCACAAAGAGTAGGACAGGACTGAGCGACTGAACTGAACTGAAGGTGATGGGCAGTAGATAGAATCACAGCACGTGCAAATCCACAAATACAAAAACTTACTGACTTTGAATAACCTTGCCCATGTTACACGTTTAAAACAAAGGCTTACAATAAAGTCTCTATTTCCACACTCCTTAAAAACTGTTCCTCCCCCTGCCCCCTTCTCTGTTGTCCCAGGATCAGCATGCCACGTGCTAATAAGTAAAATCAGGTTGCTCTATTGCTCAAAGCCCTTTGGCAGCTCACGATCACACCTAGGATAACCTGAGACCTGACCCGGGTGGCCGGGCCCACCACCACCCTCCAGCCTCAGGTCCTCCTTCCCCCTCCTGCTCCTGCACACCCTCAATTTCCTGTTGCCTGGACACAACAAGCCGTTCCAGCCACAGGGCCTCCGCACTTGCTGTTCCCACATGCAGGAACACCGTTCCCCGAAACAATGCACACAGCTCACTCCCCAACTTCATTCCAGTTTCTTTTCAAACTCCACGTGTTCAGAGAAGCCTTCTTGATCACCCGACCACTCTCTGACCCCCTCAGGGCGCTATCACTTCCTAACATTGGATGGACGTTTGCGTACTTATTCACAACCTGCTAGAACTTGACCATCATATTTGGGTACTTTCCAGCACCTGCAAGAGTGCCCAGAGTGCTGGCAGTGTTCAAGGTCATTACAGCTGGTTTCAGAGGTGCTGGATGGAGTGTCCGCAGACACCAAAATATCAAGGTTTGGGAAAAAGAAGATGAGGATGCTGGTCACGCTGGTCCTCCCCTCGGCAGAAATGTCGCGGACTGATTAGAAAGAGTGTGTGTGACACAGAGGAGGCAAGAGAAGCTGCTTCAGTGGACAGCACGGAACTATTAACACAAGAGAGGCTTTTACAGCGTGGACGGAAACTGGGCGGATGCAGCACTGAGACTGCAGAGGATGCCAACAGCCACAGCCTGACCCCTGACCTGGGTATCTGGGCTGGTGGAGAATGACCAGATAAAGGAGAGGAGAGGAAGAGGTTTGGGAGAAAACACCAAGCTTGACTGCAGGACTGCGGCGGGGGAAAGTGGTTAGGCACTGGCCACCACTGCTACTTTCAAACTGTAGTTAACTTCTCACATGTTTACCTCCCACTTCCTCCCACACCCCTCCAAAACAGGTTCTTTCAAAGCAGCGAGGTATCCTTTGCTTTATTTGATGTCCTGAAATGTAAACCTGACCATGAAGTGAAGTGAAAGTCACTCAGTCGTGTCCGAGTCTTTGTGACCCCAAAGACTATACAGTCCATGGTATTCTCCAGGCCTGAATACTGGGGTGGGTAGCCTTTCCCTTCTCCAGGGGGTCTTCCCAACCCAGGGATCAAACCCAGGTCTCCCACATTGCAGGTGAATTCTTTACCAGCTGAGCTACAAGGGAAACCTGATCACAGCTACCACTACATCGAGCAGGCAATGCCCCACTGATGATGATGACCTGATAACCTTCCAAGATCCTCAGGTCCGTGAAGGCTGGGATCAGCCCTGTCCCTCCCCACCTGCTCCCTCGTCATGTCTGCACCCCCAGGCGCTCGGTGTCTACCTTGCTTTGGCATCAGCAACTCATGACTCATAACACCACTGCTAAACCTCATACATTCCGACTGCATCCCTGGCATACGGGGATAATCCCTAAGCTGTCCAGCTAAACTTCTGTTTCAGTTCGCTAAAGAAACTCTTCTGAAGCGTTTCATGGTTCAGCTTTTCAGCCACTTGGAATATTGCTCCCCTAATAATGGGCTTTCCTGGTGGCTCAGACAGCAAAGACCCTGCCTGCAATGCAGAAGACCTGGTTCCAACCCTAGGTCAGGAAGATCCCCTGGAGGAGGAAATGGCAACCCACTTCAGTACTCTTGCCTGGGAAATTCCATGGGTAGAGGAGTCTGGCAGGCTGTAGTACACGGGGTTGCAGAGAATCGGACATGACTGAATGACTAACACTTGCATTTTCCCCCCAACAATAGCAAAAACACATCAGCTACCTTTACTAACGTCCCACATGATGGCCGTGTTGTCCACAGAGGCAGAAGCCATTAAATTCCCGTCAGTTGCCCAGCAAATATCATACACGTCTTCTAAGTGGCCCCTAGAATCCAAAGAGGAAAAAGAAAAGAAAAAGCAATTCTTGTCTTGAGGAGAGGAAAAAAAACAAATGTCAAAAATTTAAAGGCAAACTCAAGGCCCATGCAATGGGATTGTAGAATTCCCACTAGAGCTACATAGCTATATTAGCTGTAGCTATAAAGTACTACCTTCAAGGATACTTGTATCTTTAAAATTGATTCAAGTTTACTAAAGAAAATTTTATAAGAGAAACTAGGAAAACCTATTTTAATGGCTTTTAATGGAAAATCCATTTTAATCCATATTTTTATCTTTTTAAGCCAGGGGTCCCCAACCCCTGGACTGGTACCAGCCCGTGGCCTGTTAGGAACTGAGCTGGCCGGCAGGAGGCTAGGAGGAGGCCTGAGGAGGCAGGAGGAGCCGAGTGAAGCTTCCTGTGTATTTCCAGCCACTCCCTGGCGATCGTATTACTGCCTGAGCCCCGCCTCCTCTCAGGTCAGAGGTGGCTCTGGATTCTCACAGGGCCTCGAGCCCTGATGGTGCTTGAGAGGTACCCAGGTGGTAGGCTCCTTGTGAGAATTTAATGCCTGATGATCCGAGGTGGAGCTCAGGCCATGATGTGAGCTCTGGGGAGTGGCTTGGGGAGGAGGACTGCGGGAGACCATGAAGAATCAACTGCCTGCAGACTCATATGCAAACTCTATCACTGAGCAGCAAGTGACAACTGTATAATTATTTCATTATATATTATAATGTCATAATAATAACAGAAATAAAGTGCACAAAAAATGTAATGCACTTGAATCAGCCTGAAATCACCCCTCACCCCTAGTCTGTGGAAAAACTGTCTTCCACAAAACCTGTCCCTGGTGCCAAAAATATTGGGGGGCTGCTGTTTTAAACTATGCCTGCATTACTGTCTTGCACAAGTAAAAGCTTTAAGTGAGATATGAAAGTCTAAATGCCTATCAGCTGAATGCATTCAGGTCCTAAAGCTAACCCCTCCGCAGGTCCCTCCCAAGGTTACCTCAGGGTTTTTACGACAGTCCAGTTCTCCTTGTTCAGCTCAGCCTCATCCTCGTCCTGAAAAGCAACCTGTTCCGGCTCCTTGTTATCATTCACCTTCCAGAGCAGAATGACAGCATCTGCAGAGTGAGTCGATTAAACGCAAGTCATGCTTTCCTGTGTGGCCTCTTCACTTCTGGATTTTTAGGACATTAAACAATATCTACAATATCTACAGACACTATGGCCATGAGGATTTACCTCTAAGAATTCGGGCAGGAACAGCAAGTTTCCCTTCTGAACAAAACTTTCTACTAATTTACTGTGTTCTTAAATTGTTTTTTTCAGTATCAGATATTTTAAGCTCTATAATGGAAATTTTGGGGGTTTTTTTGGGGGGTGCATACTGGGTGGCTTATGGGATCTTAGTTTCCTGACCAGCAATGGAACCAGGGCCCCCAGCAGTGGAAGCACAGGGTCCTAACCACTGGACCACCAGGGAATTCCCTCTATAATGGGAATTTTCAAACGTATACAAAAGTACAGAAACTGTTCACTGCAGCCCTGTTTACAATAGCGAGGACATGGAAGCAACCTAAATGTCCATCAACAGAAGAATGGATAAAGAAGATGTGGTACATAAATCCAATGGAATATTACTGAGCTATAAAAAAAGAATGAAATACTCCCCATAACATATCCCCGTAACTCCCCTAAATTATCTAAATGACAGATTCAGAGGGTCAAGCAACCTCTGAAATGAGAAAGTATATCTAGCTCAAATCTCAGTATTGACTATGAGACATGTGTGTATCTGGTTTCTAAAGATTCAAAGTAAAATACTCACCATCCCCTCCCGATGCTAAAATTTCCCCATTTGGAGAAAAACGTACGACATTGACCGCTTTGGTATGGCGAGCAAGATTGGACAAAAATTCAACGATGGCCTTTCCATCTGGTCCTTTTTCTACCTTCCAGACCTGTTGATACAAAAACACTCATTCAGAGAAACATGTAGTGAGCAGGCTTCATACTGCACCTACTAAAACAACCCTGTACTGATTTTCAGAAAGAAAATTTAGTTTCTGTTTCGAAACGTAAGAGGAAGTAACTCCTATCTGAAACATAAACCTCCTGTGCCACTGCCTCCCACCTCCTCCTTGTGCAAACTCTTCCCCTAGAGGAAACTGGCCTCAGGGTTCTGAAATAATAACATCACCACATCCAGTGACATCAGTCTATGTAACAGGACCCTAGGAAGAAAGTTGCTCTCTATTGCCTCACTGTTGACTCAAGGTCCTGACAAATTATCCATCTGGGCTGGACACACATATACATACACTTTGTTGCTCAGTTGTGTCCGACTCTTTGAGACCCCCATGGACTGTAGTCCACCAGGTTCCTCTGTCCATGGGATTCTCCAGGCCAAAATACTGGAGTGGATTTGCCATTTCCTCTTCCAGGAGATCTTCCCCACCCAGGGATCCAACTGGCACCTCCTGCCTTTAGCAAGCGAATTCTTTACCGCTAGTGCCACCTGGGAAGCCCCTGGGCTAGGTAACTTAGTACAATAATTTGTGATGATTGCCTGCAGTGTGCATGCTCAGTCCTGTCCGACTCTTTGCAACCCCAGACTCCTGTGTCCATGGGATTTCCCAGGGGAAAAAAATACTGCAGTGGGCTGCCATTCCCTCCTCCAGAGGGATCTTCCTGGATCAGAGATCGAACCTGCGTCTCCTGCATTGGCAGATTCTTTACCGCCGAGCCGGCCACCTGGGAAGCCCTGCGTTTAATAGTCATTATAAAAACACAAGAATGGAGAACGCCACTTCAACGTTGCTTCCTGGGCCCTTCCCATTCCCCGTGCCCCACTTACCCTGACAGCCGTGTCCACCCCAGCGGAGGCTAGCCGGTGGATCCTCCCGGCGGCTCCATACTGGAAATCCAGGCTGTACACCGGCTCCTTGTTGTGCCAGGCGATCTCGCAAGTGATGACTTTCATCCTCCGGGGTCTTCAAGGAGCGAAACACAGTTCCTCAGGGGGTGGTGGGGAGTGCCCCCGTTGGTTCTCCAAAGACGGAGGAGAGAGAGCTGCAAATGGTTAGTGATGAGATGAATCTTCGAGCCGAGGACTAGGCACTGAACGCTCAAGCCTGAGCCAGGAGCCCTGCCTACCATTAAAGACGCTGCCCTGGGAGAGGATGTCAGTGCGGCCCTCTGACGCAACCCTCGCAGCTCCTCCTTAAGTGGTTCGCGGAGTCCTCGGTTGTTTTCAGTTTATTCTCCGGGAACGTCCGGAAGAGCAACGAGGGACGGACACCCAGGGAGGGGAAAGCAAGGCCCGGGCCGGGCCAGGCCAAGCTGAGAGGGGGGCGAGCCCAGGGATCAGGGGGTGGGCGCCCCGGGGCGACGGGTACCGGGGGTGAGGGAGGGCCGGGGCCGCGGGGGAAGGGCTGCTCGGCGAGCCGACCGAGGCCGGGGACGAGGGGGCAGCCGGAACCGGACCTGAGACCTGGCTGAGAGGAGGCCGCCGGGGGCACTGAGGCCGGGCCGGGGGCCAGCCGCGCACACGCGCGCTTCTCCGAAGCTCTCCCGGGTCCTTGCGGCTGGCCCTCGGCGAGGGCCGCTCGCCACCCTAACCTGGCCCCTCACCCCTCACCCAGGCCCGGCCTGGAAAGCGTGGGGACGCGAGAGTCCGCGCGGGAGAACCAGTACCTGAAGAGAAACGCTCAGGCCGCTGGGCCACCAGCTCCCGCCGCCGCGCGCGCACCGCTTCCCGCGCGCCGCAGGCCCGGCCTTCTTGTGGGCGGGGCCGCGGGACTCCCCGCCTCCGCGTGGGCGGGGCTCTAAAGACTGAGTGTTCACCTCCTCGTGGGCGGGGCTCCACAGAGGCCCTGTCCCGCCGCGGAGGCGTGACCAGCGCCCTCAGACACTGGGCTGGCTCCCGCCGGTTTATTTCCCTGCGGACCGACGCATCGGTGGAAGAATGAGGGAGTCCAATCACTTCTTCCCTTGTTAATTTAGCAAACATTCTTAGCAAACATTTACTGAGCATCTGCTATATGCTGGACCCTATGCTGGACCTGGATACACAGTGGAGAGCGAAGCTGACACAGACTTCAGTTCAGTTCAGTAGCTCAGTCGTGTCCGACTCTTTGCGACCCTTTGGACGGCCGCACCGCCAGGCCTCGCTGTCCATCACCAACTCCCGGAGCTTACTCAAACTTATGTCCATTGAGTCGGTGATACCATCCAAACATCTCATGCTCTGTCGTCCCCTCTCCTCCGGCCTTCAATCTTTCCCAGCATCAGGGTCTTTTCCAATGAGTCAGTTCTTCGCATCAGGTAGCCAAAGTACTGGAGTTTCAGCTTCAGCATCAGTCCTTCCAATGAATATTCAGGACTGATTTCCTTTAGGATGGACTGGTTGGAACTCCTTGCAGTCCAAGGGACTCTCAAGAGTCTTCTCCAACACCACAGTTCAAAAGCAGACTTACCCTCAGGAGAATTTGCAGTCTGGTAAAACAAAAAGGAGGGCCCTCCTCTAGGACAGGTGGCGACACTGTAACTCTGAGACTCACCCAAGACTACCACGACTTTCACTAGTGCAGTGACTATCTGACAGCTATAACCTGTTTTGGTCACTAGTGTTTCAAAATAAATAAACCACAGAAATGGTCTTCAGGCCTCCTGTCATGTATCCAAATAATTATAATTAAAAAATAAAGTGAAAAGGAGTATGTCAAGGTTGTGTATTGCCACCCTGCTTATTTAACTTATATGCAGAGTACATCATGCGAAATACTGGGCTGGAGGAATCACAAGCTGGAATCAAGATTGCTGGGAGAAATATCAGCAACCTCAGATGTGCAGATGATACCACTCAAATGGCAGAGAGAGAAGAGGAACTAACGAGTCTCTTGACGAGCGTGAAAGAGGAGAGTGGAAAAGCTGGCTTAAAATTCAACGTTCAAAACACAAAGATTATGGCATCTGGTCCCATAACTTCATGGCAAATAGATGGGGAAAAAGTGGAATCAGTGACAGATTTTATTTTCTTGGTCTCCAAGATCACTGTGGACAGTGACTGCAGGCATGATTAAAAGATGCTTGCTCCTTGGAAGAAAAGCTGTGACCAACCTAGACAGCATATTTAAAAGCAGAGACATCACTTTGCCAACAAATGTCCATATAGTCAAAGATATGCTTTTTCCAGTAGTCGTGTATGGATGTGAGAGTTGGACCATAAAGAAGGCTGAGCGCCGAAGAACTGATTTTTTGAATTGTGGTTGGAGACGACTCTTGAGAGTCCCTTAGACTGCAAGGAGATCCAATCAGTCCATCCTAAAGGAAATCAGTCCTGAATAGTCATTGGAAGGACTGATGCTGAAACTGAAGTTTCAATACTTGGACAACTTGATGCACAGAGCCAACTTATTGGAAAAGACCCTGATGCTGGAATAGATTGATGGCAAAAGAAGGGGGTGACAGAGGATGAAATGGTTGGATGGCATCAACAACTCAATGGACATGAGTCTGAGCAAACTGGGAGATAGTAAAGGACAGGGAAGCCTGGCAGGCAGCAGTCCATGGGGTTGCAGAGTCAGACATGACTTAGCAACTGAACAAAAGCAGCAACAAAATACAGTGAAAAGGAACATGAAAGGAAGAATGTGCTTTTACAGTCCTGAATGTGAGCGAGCTTTAGATTTGAAGGATCAAAGAAAGTTTGAAAAGGAGACACTTAAAGTGGGTTTCAAGTGATAAGAGTTTTGGAATGAGCAGCTCTGGGAAATGAGAATTGAAGGTAAAGAAACTCACTGTCAACAATAGAGATACAAAGAGGAAGTGGGACCTGGCCGTGGGAAAGGACGGGTGGATCAATGACCCAGAAGTCTCTGGACATTAACAAGCAGGTCGTGTGGACATGTGTGTTTCATGTGCGAGCATGTGTGCTCAGTTGCTTCAGTTGTGTCTGACTCTTTGTGACCCTATGGACTGTGGCCCACCAGGCTCTTCTGTCCATGGGATTCTCCAGGCAAGAATACTGGAGTGGGTTGCCATGCCCTCTTCAAGGGGTTTCATTTCTCCTTCTAAATTAATTGGAATCCTGATTCCATACATTAGTCTGGGAGCTTGGTTGAAATGACATTGGTCTAGATAAACAGACAATCTCCTTGTGCTGACTGACAGGTTTCTGGGCCTTCAAATCCAAGGGGTTTTGTAAAGCAAGTCCTATCCTGTGCAACCTTGCAGAAGACGGCTTGCCAGCCTCCCCCCGTGACTCTCCCACTCCCCAGCTTTCCCCTCTTCTCTCTCTGGATGTCTTGGCCCTGAATTCAATCAGGTCTCTTGCTCCTTTGGCAAACAAAAATTGGGATATTTTGCTTTTTTCTAGATAATTTTGGAGAATTCAAAACTATGTGATTGTTCAGTACCTGGATTGCTTACAGTATACCTCAATTAACAGATGTGCTTATGAACACTTCCTAAAAATAGAATTTAACATTTTAAAGTGAGGTTGTTAATCAGAAGGCAGAAATGGATGTAGCATGGCCTTTTGAAATGGGTTAATTTTCCGAATGTGACATTTTACCTGTGAGTTTCCTGGAAGGCAAGGAAACAAATACCCTGTGATGCAAAGCCTTGATGAAAAGAAATACAAGTTTATCTGAGCAGCCAACTTGTGATGACTTTTTAAAAAATTTTTCTTTTCTGGCATTTTTAGTCAAGAGTTGTCATGGATTCTTACATAAATGCTAGTCAAACGCTTTTAGCCAGTTTCACAAAAGGTATACAAATTGTCTACAAACGATGTCTCATGTTGATGAATACGACTGGATGGTCCTTAAGTCTACAGGAAGCTAGGACAATGTAGTTTTTAGATGTTCTCTTGAGTTATGGCTCGAATTTAGAGGACTTGGGAGTGGGAATGACTAATATGTGCTGTAGATAATCTAGTTGTTTGAAAAGCACAGATAAGAGGAGGGAAAAAAAGGAAGATGCCACTCCTAGGTATGTGCCCCAAAGAATTAAAAGCAAAGACAACAATAGATATTTATACAATAGTGTCCATAGCAGCATTCTTAATAGCAAAAAGTGGAACCAACTTAAATGTCCATGGATGGATGAATGGATAAAATATGGTACATCCATACAATGTAGTATCATTCAGCCTTAAAAAGGAATCAAACTGATATTTGCAACAATATAGATGAACCTTAAAAATGTTATGCAAAGTGAAATAAGCCAGACACAAAAGAACAAATACGTTATGATTCCACTTAGATATCTAGAATAAGCAAATTTGTAGAGACAGAAAGCAGAGGCCACCAGGGGACAGGTGGGAATGGGGAGTTATTGTTTACAGGATACAGTTTATTCGAAATGATGAAAAAGTTCTGGAAATGGATGGTGTAGGTAGTTGCCCAATGATATGAATGTACTGCATGCCTCTGAATCATACACTTAAAAATGGTATATACTTCCACAATAAAAAATTAGTCAATATTTACAATCACACACACAAATTATTACCAGAGGGATGTTAATGGGAATACAGGTAAAACAAGATTGACCATGAGTTGGAAACTGTTGAAGTGATGGGTGCACATGAGTTCATTGTAACAGTTTTTCTACTTTCCTTTTTATTGGAGTATAGTTGATTTACAATGTTTTTAGTTTCAGGTGTACAGCCAAGTAAATGTTACACATACACCCACTTTTTTAGATTCTTCTCCCCATAGGCCATTACAGAGTACTGAAGAGTTCCCCATGCTATACAGTAAGTCCTTGGTTATCTACTTTATATATAGTGGTGTGTACATATCAATCCCAATCTCCCAATTTATCCCTCCCTCTTCCTTTTACCCCGTTAACCATAAATTTGTTTTCTACATCTATAAATCTATTTGTTCTGCAGATAAGTTCATTTGTATCTTTTTTAGGTTCCACATATAACCAATATCATATATTTGTCTTTCTCTTAGTTCGCAATGACACTCTCTAGGTCCCATCCACATTGCTCTACATGGCATTATTTCATTCTTTTTTTATAGCTCAGTAATATTCCATTGGATTTATGTACCACATCTTCTTTATCCATTCTTCTGTTGATGGACATTTAGGTTGCTTCCATGTCCTCGCTATTGTAAACAGGGCTGCAGTGAACAGTTTCTGTACTTTTGTATACATTTGAAAATTCCCATTATAGAGGGAATTCCCTGGTGGTCCAGTGGTTAGGACCCTGTGCTTCCACTGCTGGGGGCCCTGGTTCCATTGCTGGTCAGGAAACTAAGATCCCATAAGCCACCCAGTATGCACCTCCCAAAAAAAAACCCCAAAATTTCCATTATAGAGCTTAAAATATCTGATACTGAAAAAAAAAATTTAAGAACACAGTAAACTAGTAGAAAATGAGAAACTACCGGTTAAGTGATTACAGTGAATATTATCATATAGTTTACATAATGTAATTATAGATAATATGTAATGATATACAGTAAGTATTTATTATTGCCCTGCTGCTACTAAGTCGCTTCAGTTGTGTCTGACTCTGTGTGACCCCATAGACGGCAGCCCACCAGGCTCCCCTGTCCCTGGGATTCTCCAGGCAAGAA
>NW_011494609.1:2750319-2762760 GCF_000754665.1 Bison bison bison
TCTCAAGAGTCTTCTCCAACATCACAGTTCAACAGCATCAATTCCTCGGCACTCAGCTTTCTTCACAGTCCAACTCTCACATCCATACATGACCACTGGAAAAACCATAGCCTTGACTAGACAGACCTTTGTTGGCAAAGTAATGTCTCTGCTTTTCAATATGCTATCTAGGTTGGTCATAACTTTCCTTCCAAGGAGTAAGCATCTTTTAATTTCATGGCTGCAGTCACCATCTGCAGTGATTTTGGAGCCTAAAAAAATAAAGTCTGATACTGTTTCCACTGGGACCAGATGCCATGATCTTCGTTTTCTGAATGTTGAGCTTTAAGCCGAACTTTTCATTCTCTTTCACTTTCATCAAGAGGCTTTTCAGTTCCTCTTCGCTTTCTGCCATAAGGGTGGTGTCATTTGCATATCTGAGGTTATTGATATTTCTCCTGGCAATCTTGATTCCAGCTTGTGCTTCTTCCAGCCCAGCGTTTCTCATGATGTACTCTGCATAGAAGTTGAATAAGCAGGGTGACAATATGCAGCCTTGACGTACTCCTTTTCCTATTTGGAACCAGTCTGTTGTTCCATGTCCAGTTCTAACTGTTGCCTCCTGACCTGCATATAGGTTTCTCAAGAGGCAGGTCAGGTGGTCTGGTGTTCCCATCTCTTTCAGAATTTTCCACAGTTTATTGTGATCCACACAAAGGCTTTGGCATAGTCAATAAAGCAGAAATAGATCTTTTTCTGGAACTCTCTTGCTTTTTCGATGATCCAGTGGATACTGGCAATTTGATCTCTGGTTCCTCTGCCTTTTCTAAAACCAGCTTGGACATCTGCAAGTTCATGGTTCACGTATTGCTGAAGCCTGGCTTGGAGAATTTTGAGCATTACTTTACTAGCGTGTGAGATGAGTGCAATTGTACGGTAGTTTGAACATTCTTTGGCATTGCCTTTCTTTGGGATTGGAATGAAAACTGACCTTTTCCAGTCCTGTGGCCACTGCTGAGTTGGACCCTAGACCCCTCTAATTCTATGCCCAGGAAAAGGTCAGACTGTGAGCTACTCAGACAACTCACAAGTTACACAGCAAGTTGGGAAGAGCCCCCTCTAGTGTCTCAGCTGTCTGCACAGAGAGACACTCCACCAAGGGACTCGAAAAAACATGGGACAACTGTCTATTCAAAAAAAGAAGACAAAAAGCTCAAACTTCCTTTCAGTCAGCCCTGGTTCAGATCACAGCAAACACTTTGAAAACCGGCCACATAGTTGAAAACACAGGCCAAAATTTTCAACACTATTTAACAAGAAACCCATAGGTAAGACTGTTGACTCATGTACTCAATACTTTGTGAATATAAAGCACCATTACACTGTTATGAGGATACGAGTTCTGGATAACACCTACCTATTGAAGACACTCAACCTAAGGATTAGCCAGGTTGTGGTACAAAGTTCTTTTGAGTCTATGTATTGTTACCGTAATACTGAGTCCTGACAGCTTTGCAAGAAATTAACACTGAACTTTCAACTTGTTCTATCTGTTTGAAATAGCTAATTAAATTTACTCAGCCCATTCTTAGTAGAATGCTTGTGCAGGAAATTCAACTTGTGATTCACACATTATAATAGCTAATTCATTCTCTATGACTCCACTCACCTGAAAACTTCACCTGCATTTGAATGGCTTGAATTTACCAGGACTAGACGTCTTCTCTGGTCTTGAATTTCTCTCTAGAGGCCAGTATATGTAAATTAACTTTGTGATCACAAAATTAATCCTGGAAAACAGTATATATTTTCCTCTATGCCAAATGGAAGGATATTAACGGCATTCTTTGTGAGCTGTGACCAATGTCCGAAAGACAAATACTGTTGACCTTTGAACACAGGCTTGAACTGCCTGGGTTCACTTATATGCGGATTTTTTTCAATATACTGAAAATTTGGGGGCGAGATTACAATTTAAAAATACAGTTGAGCTGCACGACCCAGAAATATCTAAAAATTTGAGAAAAAGTTGGAGGAGAGGGCTGAATTAGTTGGCTGGCATCAATATATACTTATTACTAACCAAAAGAGACCTACTGTATAGCACAGGGAACTATACTCAGTATTTTGTAATAACCTATAAGAGAAAAGAATCTAAAAATATACATATATAACTGAATCACTGTGCTGTACTCCTGAAATTAACATGTTGTAAATCATTTATACTTCAGAATTCATATATAACAGTGCATGATTTATTTAATAAGGAAAATTTAGGTATGTCATAAAAGTATAAAATATACATAGATACTATAGGGTGAGTGAAACTTAATATAAAATTAATGTGTTGTTTCCTATTTTATAACTTTGCTCTCAAAGAATTATATTACCATACAGTATGGTAGAACTGCGTATCATCACAGGTAAGTTTCAAAAAAAAAAAAAAAATTGCAACATTTCCAATGCTGTATTAAGAATATGACTATAATACTGTATGCCATAAAAATTTGATAATAATTAGTGTACAGAATAGGCTACCAGGAAGCAATTATATCAGTTACACTAGGCTGCCATAAAGCAATCATGTTATTGCTTCTTCATTATCGGTGCATGAATCATTATACCTGTAAATAAATATGAATTCTTCACATTACCTTCCCATTTTCAGTATCTATCACACAAGACAATACTGACGTACACACTGAGATGGTCCATCTTTTTGTAAACAAATGACAAGTTCTGGTAGTACAGTACTTTAAACATTTTCCTTATGACTCTTTCTCTAGCTTACTTTAAGAATACAGTAAATGATCCACATAACATACGCTACTTGACTATTCATCAGTAAGTCTTCTGATCAAGTTATTAGTAACTTTGGGGGGTCAAAAGTATGTGGATTTTTTTACTAAATGGGGGTCAGCACCCATAAGGCCACATGCTATTCAAGGGCCAGAAAAACACGACTCCAGTGAGTCTCTCATTGCATCCCAATGAATCTGTGTAACACCGTGCAAAGTAAGATTTAACCAACGGCAGCTTTTCTGAAAGCTTGGAGCCATTTGTGGCCACATTAACAGACACTCAGCTTCTTTAAAAAAATAAACCGAAGAATCCAAAAGAGGTGGCAGAGAGTTATGATGGAGAACACAGAAAAAGGAATTAAAGTGGCCAATAAAACATGAAAACATGTTCAACCTGGGACAAAGAAATGCAAGCTGCCATTTTCCAACATACTATTAGTAAGTTTGATGGAGATAGGAAGAAACACACTCGTACATTTATTTTTCATAGGAGTTTAAGTACAACGATTTCTGGATGGCAACATTTATTAAAATTAACATACCATATACTCTTTGACCAATCAGTATTCATGACAAGGAATTTACATTCTGGATACGCTTGAAAAAGTATGTGTGGTGGGTATTTATTTTCACAGTAGTGTTTTTTCCAGAAAGAAAGAAAAGAACACTGGGAGCGTATTCATGTCATTTTAAAATGCTACTAAAGCTGTTCAAAGAGTAATATGGAAATGTTACCAATTACATGGTATAATACCTGTGTAGATTTGATACAAATATATAATCAAATATAAAGATATAAAATTTAATAGAAACTGAATGCATATATATGAATGTGTATATGTATGCAGCTAATATTTTCTGGAAGGACATACAAAAAAATACTGGTCACCTTCAGGGAGGCAGTGGGGAAGTTTTTTCACAGTATACCATTCTGTTGTTATTTATATTTCTAACTTGGGCACCAGCTCTGCTTCCCTTTCCCTGACCTCGTACCCCAGTGAGAAAGTGGCCATGCAGATTCTGGGTTGGTTTCAGGAACCACTTGACTTCAACACTCACACTCATCACTAGAGGGTGTAGCTCAATGGCTCTTGGCTCTGATAGTGCACTGGGAGGCCTTAAAAAAAGTCTTGACAATTGGTTCAACCCTCAAAACTCTTATAGTACGGGGAGCATCCTCACACTGGGATTCCTAAGAACCCCACAAGTGATTCTAAAATGCAGCCAGTGGAGAACCACCAGTACGTATCACCTTTGATTATTCCTCCATGTCAAATAATGACCTAATGGGTCGTGCAATAGCACAAGTCAAGTGTCGGAGACTGTGGGCAGTCACCAGCGCCTCCTGCTCACAGTAGGAATTGAGGCCAAATAAAGGCAACAGCGATGTGCCACACTGGCCTTGCTGTGAGAACATTTAGCGTTCGCTGAGTCTGTAGTCTCTGTTGAGGTCTTGTCTGTAGGGACTGTGGGCAATTCTAGTTTACGTCCTCATACTGTTTTTGTTTTAAAGCTTTAAACAAGTGGTTTAAGCGGCACACTCCTCCCACACTAGCCTTTTAAAAAATTTAACAACAACAAAAAAGAAGTAGAGGTACCTCAATATATGCGATGTGGGTCCATGTTGTTCTCTTAAATCTGCTAGCCACATTTTCAGTCTTATCTTGGCAATATTTTCTTAAAGAGTGAATATTAGGTTAAATATAGTCAAAGAATCAACTTAGCAAGCAAGTTTCTCTTACTAATTCTATGATTAATTTTCCCATTAAGCCAGTTAACAGCCATATAATATGGATTTCTGCAAGAATATAGCTGACCAAAAGGAAAGGGAAAATTGCAAATTCCAGAAATAAGTGCTACATAAATATTCACAAACTTAGACATGCTATACACAGCTGCTCTCATTTAGGCAAGGTTTTTTAAAATGATTTATACAAAGAAAGTTTCTTTTTCAGTGTAAAATGCACACACACACTCTCAAGGTGAGCCCAGTCTGAGAATCTTAATGGAAACAAACAATATTAGTCTTCTAAATGTAACTTCTAATGAATATAATGAGCTCAACTTGAGGGTCTTAACAGACACAATCTTAGTTTTCAAAATATAACTTGAATATAGAATTCCTTAAAAGTAATATCTGAAATGTTAGCCATCATATATATTTTTATTTTATTACAAGATTTTTAAATTCTGAGGAGATACAATTGTGACAGAAAACCAGCTTCATACCAAAAATACACTTTCAATTACCTTATCAAGCAAATAAAATTTCACTTATTTGCTTTTTCTAGAAGTTAATGTACAATAAAAATTTAACATTGTACCTGACAGACATGTAATTAAGCATATAAAAGGAACATGTATTCAATGTTCAGAAACAAAAGTAAAAATAAATAGCAATGATAAAACTTTGAAAAAAATAATGCACATTTTAGTTGTGGAAAATACGATTCTTAATTATATACACAGTTATACTTAATAGAAAGCCATCTCTTTATAATTGCACAAAACATGGGACCAATAAAGCATAATTTTTAGGGCATGTAATACTATAATCCTAGGTTGTTTGCTGCTTAACTCCAGGATACAAAACACTTAGGTTTGCAATATAATAAAAAGTATGCAGTACTGCTGGAGAAAGATTGTCTTCCTCAACTCATATTAACCTGTAGTAATTCTACAAAAGGCTGTACAGGAAATTTCACAAAAAGAAATATTAAACAATTATTGTGCCCACTCCATGCGAACTAAGCAGCCAAAAATGGGCTTCAAGGTAAATGTGGTGGGACGTTTAATATTTTTGATACTTTTATACTAAAAATCGTTGCTTTTTTCTGTAAAAAACACTTTGCGTTTGATCATGATTGGCAATCTCAACACACAAAACATCCCGGCAAAAATGGAGTTTCTGCTTTGCTTTCTTTTCATGAATAAAATACTTCAGGAAATAAGAATTTATAAAAAAAGAAACATTAATGCTCAATTCACTTCAAACTTATCAGGAATGTTATTCCATTTTAAAAAACCCTGTTTTAAACTTTTCTGTAAGAAAATCAAAGGTAACATTTCCATTTGTATTATGGCACAGCCCCCAAGTCAGAGAAAAATACACTTTAGGGAACCAGAAAAGATTGCACAAAGGTTAGGGGCAACCTGAAAACCTCTTGGTGAAAAACACTTAAGTCCATTAGGGTGATTAAAAAAATATGTGCAGACTTAATTATAAGTATTTACATTTCAAAGCAGAATCATGAGTTAGCTGTGTAGCTGCTCAATATCAATGATTCACAGGCATTTCAAAAGGTGTGATAATGTGTACACAGTATTTGTGTCCACACTTGAATGCATAGAATACAGCAAAGAATATGGTTCTTCAGTCTGTTACCTATCATACTTATAACAAAATTGTTTACATTTTGAAAGCTGTACAACCCGAAGACTGAGCAAATATTTTTCATTATCTCAAATACACTTTAAGTACTACTGATTTCACTCATTTGTTCCACAACTTGTCCTAAGATCTCATCAACTACATCAACATCGTAATTCACTTGCTGAAGATCGAGATCAGGTACAATCATGGCCAGGAGCTGTCCTACGTTAACTCGAAGAGATCGAAGTTTGAGGCTGAAAATACAAATATTACACCTATTAGATGAACATTATAATAATACAGCTTAATATTCACGTAGGGCTTAAAATTTAAGAGAAATATTAAAATGGAATCTCTAGAATGGCACACAAACTAAACGAAAAGCAAAACTTCCTCAAGAGAACTGGATTTAATAATTCACTTAATAATTTATTATTTAACAACTAAATATTTATCTGTTGGTAAATAGAATGTTTCGTAAAACTAGTGGCTCTGTTTGGTTCCAACTAATATAATTTTAATTCGAGACTGGAAAAGATGTGGACTGGTAAATACATAAATAACAAGATGCTATTTACAACTGAAAATCTTGTTATTACCTGGAAAAGAGTATTGATATACTAGTGAGAACACTGGTCTAAGAATAAGACGTAGCTCTTTGAGTTTCAGCTTCCTTCTGAGGAAACTAAACTCAACTGTTCCCTAAACCATGTTCTGGTTACGGTATGAGATATCTGGTTATGAGATATCCATAGTTGTATAAATGGATTTGTGCTTAACTAAGCTTAATAAACTTTGGGTTAAATAATGTTAAACAAGATCTTTTTTAAATGCAGGATTTCTCTGAACCTATCACATACTAAAGTTCACTATTAATTGTACTATGAATTCATTATAAACACTGGGAAACTCTAGATTAAATGAACATTATCATTCCTTCCTGATTTCCATACATGTAGCTATGTGAATATCAACATTCTGGATTTTAGACACATACCTACAACTATTCAGCAAGTGGTCTTTCCTTGAAGATTGAGTGAAACACATGGATTAAGAGAATGTTACAGTTGTTTCTATTCTGTCTCCTCCAAAGTATAAGAAGCAAAGACTCTTGATGCTGGGAGGGATTGGGGGCAGGAGGAGAAGGGGACGACAGAGGATGAGATGGCTGGATGGCATCACTGACTCGATGGACGTAAGTCTCAGTGAACTCCGGGAGTTGGTGATAGACAGGGAGGCCTGGCGTGCTGCGATTCATGGGGTCGCAAAGAGTCAGACACGACTGAGCGACTGATCTGATCTCATCTTTAGTTTAGACACTGATCTTTCTAGGGTAGAAATCTCTGAAGGAACAAGATGCTCATCTTTAGGTTGACAACACACAAAAATGAGATTTTACATTTGGTTTGTGAGCTTATCTTAGGATTCCATTGGATCTTGGATAAAATTTTATACCATTCCCATAACAGTTGCTTTCTGTCCAAGCTTACCCACTCATCTTCAATCAGATGCCTAATTTCTATATAAAAAACAGACAAAGTCCCAGGATGACCCTACGGCCATCTCTGACCTTCCTATCCTTTAAGTCTTTGGACTGTCCTGGCTAACTCCCCTTCTCTACAGGACACATCACAAGACCCTATTTCAGTGTATGTAACGGCACTGAGAGAAAGCACTGTGAGCTCCACATGCAATTTTAAAGAATGTAGCCACATTAAAAACTAAAATGAAGCAATAAATTTAAGTTACATATGAAATATCATTTCATCATATAATCAAAATATTGAGGCGTTTTCTTCTCCTTTTTTTGAATATGAGGGCATCAAAATCCAGCATGTATTTCATATTTAAAGCACATCTCAACTCAGACTAGCTACATGTCAAGTGCCAGTGGCCAAATGTGGCTATACTGTCTTGGAAAGCACAAATCTAAGTGATCATCAATGACTCAAAGTTCAGTGTGCAAGTGGATCATCTGGAAAACTGTTTTAAAGTTTCCAATTCAATAACCCATACTTTGGCCCAAGGATCTGTATTTTACAAGTACTACAGATGTTTGTGGTTAACGTTTTCCGAAACACCAGTTGGGAGTTTATTTTCCGAACTTTTGGCCCCATAGTTATATGTACTATTCTATTCATTCCATTTCCATAAACAGGTTTAGTGAAATCCTTCAAAAACTTAAATGTCAGGTAAGGATGGTAAACTATTTCCCAACAACAGTATGTTTTAGGTACCAAGTCTTATTACATTAGTAGGAAGGGTTATACAATTTTATCCCTTACTGACTTTTCTTTTTTCTTAATGAATATTTTTGAATAATAACCACCAACACTGTCAGAACCCCAAGTCCATTTAATACCTTACTGAGAGTAATCATTCATTTATTGTTTTCTTATTTTCACAGAACTTCTTCCTTATTATCACCTGTAATGGCAATTTTCAGTAATTATGGATTTCCTAAGTTAAAATTGCAGAAGGCATGTAGTTAAATGAGATAGCAAACCATAAATAAGTATTGCCAAGTAAATACAGAAAGAAATCAAGGTAAAAAACTAAGTTTCATGAAATGGACCCTTATCCTCTAGTCACTGCCTAATTCTTTAACATCTGGGACAATTTTCAGTTTCTCACCCCAAAATATTCCTAACCACTCTGACCAATCAAAGCTTTATTCCTTTCAATTCCTATTTTACTTAGGTTCACTAAACTGTTAGTTCCCTGAAGGAAAGGATGATGACATGTACTTCTTTTCGTATCTATCGTAATGCTGGGATAACAGCAGTGAGCAACTTCTTTTGATAGAACAAGCTTTGAGGAGTACTAGGGAGAAGACAATGGCACCCCACTCCAGTACTCTTGCCTGGAAAATCCCATGGATGGAGGAGCCTGGTAGGCTGCAGTCCCTGGGGTCGCGAAGAGTCAGACATGACCGAGTGACTTCACTTTCACTTTCATGCATTGGAGAAGGAAATGGCAACCCACTCCAGTGTTCTTGCCTGGAGAATGCCAGGGACGGGGGAGCCTGGTGGGCTGCCGCCTGTGGGGTTGTGCAGTCGGACACGACTGAAGCGACTTAGCAGCAGCAAGTATCATGCTAACCAGAACTGCAGCCCCAGCCAAACTGCCTCATCTCATATTACCTTTCCCCATCAGTGTAATTTACAGACTCCTCGATGTTACTTGAAGTTGATACATCAGCTCCTACTTGTCCACTTGCAGATTTTAATTGTTCAATTTCAGCTTTCAGTTCTTCACACTGCGAACGGATTTGTGATTTTTCCACTTCCAATAATTCAATCTGACAAAAAATTAATTTTATAACTGTAAAATTTTAAAATACTACTATCCAAGTGCAAATTTAAGCTAAGAAATGTACAAAACCCTGCTTGATGAAAATCTCCATCAAAAAATTAAGACACTACCCTAGTGGCTCAGACAGTAAAGAATCTGCCTGCAATCTAGGAGACCTGGTCTGGAAAGAACCCCTGGAGACAGGAATGGCAACCCACTCCAGTATTCTTGCCCGGAGAATTCTATGGACACAAGAGCCTGGCAAGCTACAGTCTACGGGATCGCAAAGAGTCGGATATGACTGAGCGATTAACACTTTCACTTTACACTCAAAAAGAAAACCAAGAAAACGTAGACAAAAAACAGCATGCTATAAATAAAGTTTCACTTGTTTAGTTTCACTTAAAGGAAGACCTACAAGACCTTTTAGAACCAACACCATAAAAGATGTCCTTTTCATCATAGGGCACTGGAATGCAAAAGTAGGAAGTCAAGAGCCTGGAGTAACAGGCAAATTTGGCCTTGGAGTATAAAATGAAGCAGGGAAAAGGCTAATAGAATTTTGCCAAGAGAATGCACTGGTCATAGCAAACACCCTCTTCCAACAACACAAGAGACGACTCTACACATGGACGTCACCAGATGGTCAACACTGAAATCAGATTGATTATATTCTTTGCAGCCGAAGATGGAGAAGCTCTACACATTCAACAAAAACAAGACCGAAAGCTAATTGTGGCTCAAATCACGAACTCCTTATTGCAAAATTCAGACCTGAATTGAAGAAAGTAGGGGAAACCCACTAGACCATTCAGGTACGACCTAAATCAAATCCCTTATGCATATACAATGGAAGTGACAAATAGATTCAAGGGATTAGATCGGATAGACAGAGTGCCTGAAGAACTATGGATGGAGGTTTGTGACATTCTACAGGAGGTGGTGATGAAAACCATCCCCAAGAAAAAGAAATGCAAGAAAGCAAAATGGCTGTCTGAGGAGGCCTTACAAATAGTTGGGAAAAGAGAAGCTAAAGGCAAAGGAGAAAAGGAAAGATATACCCATATGAATGCGGAGTTCCAAAGAATAGCAAGGAGAGATAAGAAAGCCTTCCTCGGTGAACAATGCAAAGAAACAGAGGAAAACAATAGAATGGGAAAGACTAGAGATCTTTTCAAGAAAATAAGAGATATCAAGGGAATATTTCAAGCAAAGATGGGCACAATAAAAGAAACAGTATGGACCTAACAGAAGCAGAAGATATCATGAAGAGGTGGCAAGAAAACAGAACTGTACAAAAAAAGATCCTCACGACCCAGATAATCACAATGTGTGATCACTGACCTAGAGCCAGACATCCTGGAATGTGAAGTCAAGTGGGCCTCAGGAAGTATCACTACGAACAAAGCTAGTAGTGGTGACAGAATTTCAACTGAGGCATTTCAAATCCTCAAAGATGATGCTGTGAAAGTGCTGTACTCAATATGCCAGCAAATTTGGAAAACTCAGCAGTGGCCACAGGACTGGAAAAGGTTAATTTTCATTCCAATCCCAAAGAAGGGCAATGCCAAAGAATGTTCAAACTACTGTACAATTGCACTAATTTCACATGCTAGCAAAGTAATGCTCGAAATCCTTCAAGCTAGGCTTCAAAAGTTTGTGAGCCAAGAACTTTCAGATGTACAAGCTGGATTTAGAAAAGGGAGAGGAACCAGACATCAAATTGCCAACATCCAATGGACCAGAGAAAAAGCAAGAGAATTCCAGAAAAATATTTACTTCTGCTTCACTGACTATGCTAAAGCCTTTGACTGTGTGGATCACAACAAACTGTGGAAAATTCTTAAAGAGGTGGGAATACCAGACAGACTACCTTACCTACCTCCTGAGAAACCTGTATGCAGGTCAAGAAGCAAAGAGTTAAAAACAGACATGAAACAATGGACTGGTTCAAAACTGGAAAAGAAGTACGTCAAGGGTATATATTGTCACCCTGCTTATTTAACTTACATGCAGAGTAATGCAAAATGCCAGGCTGGATGAAACTCAAGACTGCAGGGAGAAATATCACTAACCTCAGATATGCAGATGAAACCACCCTAATGGCGGAAAGCTAAACAGCCTCTTGATGACGGTGAAAAAGGAGAGAGAAAAAGCTGGTTTAAAACTCATCATTCAAAAAACAGAAGATTATGGCATCTGGTCCTGTTACTTCATGGCAAATAGATGGGGAAAAAGTGGAAACAGTGACAGATTTTATTTTCCTGGGCTCCAAAATCACCAGGGATGGTGACTGCAGCCATGAAATTAAAACACACTTTCTTCTTGGAAGAAAGTTATGACAAACCTAGACAGCCTATTAAAAAGCAGAGACATCACTTTGCCAACAAAGGTCCAAGGAGTCAGAGCTATGGTTTTTCTAGTAGTCACGTACGGATGTGAGAGTCGGCCCATAATGAAGGCTGAGTGCTAAAGAACTGATGCTTTTAAATTGTGGTGCTGGAGAAATCTCTAGAGAGTCCCTTGGACTGCAAGGAGATCCAATCAGTCCACCCTAAAGGAAATCAGTCCTGAATATTCATTGGAAGGACTGATGCTGAAGCTGAAACTCCCATCCTTTGGCCACCTCATGTGAAGAACCGACTCATTTGAAAACACCCTGATGCTGAGAAAGATTGAGGACAGGAGAAGGG
The DNA here is from genome assembly GCF_000754665.1 of Bison bison bison. Lineage (NCBI taxonomy): Eukaryota > Metazoa > Chordata > Mammalia > Artiodactyla > Bovidae > Bison > Bison bison. The sequence goes on from NW_011494609.1 coordinate 2,762,460, forward strand.
GATGATAGAGGATGAGATGGTTGGATAACATCATCAACTTGATGGACATGAGTTTCAGCAAGGTCAGGAGTTGGTGACGGACAGGGAAGCCTGGTGTGCTGCAGTCCATGGGGTCACAAAGAGTCGGACACGACTTAGTGGCTGAACAACAATAACAAACATCATCATCTACCTCATATGGTTATTTTCAAGCTTACAAATAACATGGAACTCCCAGCGTATTAGTAACTGACTGTCTCAGGGCCAATCAGCAGGATGATCCCTTGTGGTACAGCAGGGTCCTGTATATACAGGACATTTA
>NW_011494609.1:2762860-2797263 GCF_000754665.1 Bison bison bison
CCTTTCACTTCCATCACTGCCCATGCCTTCAAGATGCTGAAAGAACCACAATGACCTTATGCATTTCCAGATGCCCACATCAGGACCACTCCCAGTCGAGAACCAGTGGATTAGCAGGTAGTCGAGAAATGGAAATATTATGCAGCGATTTATTGCAATCTAGCAACTGGGAGTTAAGGCTGGGATGCCCCTGGACACCTACACCTCTCCTTACGCTGAGGGATAGAACTCACCTCACTTTTATACTGGTCCCTCTCAACACTGCATTTGTCCAGCTGTCTAAATACGTCATCAAGCTGCACAACCATTTCGTCCACCTCACTTTTACTCTCGCTACTGGAACACTGACTGCATTCAGCCTTTACATGTTGCAAAGCACTACACTGCTTTTTCAGCCTTTCGATTTCTTCCAAGGCTTGACGATACTGAGACACCACATGGTCTGGACTTTCAGGTTTACCGTTAATACTTTCCAGTAAAAATACAGCATCAGTTTCAGTAGACTGATGGCAAGTTTCCTTCTTCACGTATTTGTTATTCATTTCCAGTATCCTCTGCTGTAACACGTTGATTTGTTCAGTGAACATGTGGCACTGTCTTTTATAATTTTCTTTTTCTTGGGTAACGAGAAGCAGCTCATTTCTTAGTTCATTTAACTGGCAACTAGCGTCACTAGCAGATTTATCAAAGGTTCCCTGGGTTTCATGTGTCTTTCCTTCAGTTTCCACACAGGCTGGCAGTGCGGCTGCGTCATTTCTTACATCTATCGCATCTTCAACAGTCTCTTCCTTTTTAACGACTAAACTTGGCACTTCAGTCTGGGTGGCTGTGGTAGTTCCCTGATCACACTGGGACGTCGAAGTACCTGTGGAGCCAGTCTGGCCACAAGGTTCACTGTCACCCACAGGCTCCACTTCCACACCACTCTGCTCCATGGGGCTCTGCTGCAATTTCACTTCAGTATCGTCATCTCCTGCAGGCTTGGGAGTGCTGTTTTCTTCTAAGATGATGACATCTTCATCATCATCATCATCTTGATGAGAATTTTCAAATACTTGATTACTCAATCTCCGATTCTTTGCATTCAAAATTGAGGAGCGAGTAGGGAGTCTTCGTTTCAGGCTGGAAAAAATTTCATATATGAAATATAGGATTATAAAATGTAGATATGGAAAAAAATAAGATGACCTTGAAGTAATCTATCTTGAATTCTAAGAAATGCCCACGTTCATTTTTTTAAACAATATATTTGCAGAATATTTTGAATATCAAAATATCAAAAGAAAAATATCAATGATTTAATAAAGCAGAGATTATTGTCTCCTTTTACAGATGAGGAAACAAGACTATTAAGACCTCTTCAAAGTACCACATCCTTATACTGCCAATTTATCTCATTTGATGTCTTCTGGCATTTCAATTTAACATCTTGAAACAGAATACCACCACTCACCCCAGGAGTGCTGTCTGTAACCTAGAGGTCACTGAATGGCACTGCCATTCCCATCTGTCCATCGTAATTCCATCAACATTCAGGGATCAAAGGTGGGTCACAAGGTAAACCAGCATGCCCTACCCTTTCATGGAAAACAATTTCCCCTGCATTAAAAACTGCCTTGTTTTCTTCATCTGATTAGTTTTCTGTGAATTTATCACCAATTGATCACTTTTTGTCCCACCTAAGAGGGATATTTGTACTGATTTGCCACTTGGGTCTTAGGTGTTAAGACCTCATTTCTCGAGAAAGATCTCCCCTTTCCTTAGGCTTACTCTCTCGTATGGGGGTGGGGCATAATCTTCAATAAGAACTTGAGAAAGGGTACACATGACATAAAAAATGTAAAATATTGCACAGTGAAAATATTCTTTTCACCTCTCAAGTTCACTAATGGTTTGGTTTTTATACAGACTTCCAGGTTGGGAATTACTTTCTCGAAACTCTAAAAGCATCATCCCATCATTATCTTCCAGTCACTGTTCCTGCCACTCTGATTCCTGATCTTTTGAATATAGCCTGCATTCTCTCTTAAACAAAAAATTCTTTTCCCCAAGTGCTTTAAAACTTCATGATGATATTTCTTATCTTTCCCCAGACATTACACTGTGGAAATTAAGCCTTTCTTCCATTATTTCCTCCCTTCTCTGATGTCCCATTTTGGAATACCCTTATTCAGAGGTTGGTCCCTCCAGTACCCTGTCTTCTGTTTCCTGTCTTCCATTTATCTCCTCCTTCTGGGAGAGTTACCTGTTAAACATCTGCCCAGCTCTAAGTTAGTTCCGCATGGTCTCTTCTGCTCCCTTTGTTTGAGCTATGTGCCTCTGGGGACCCTCGGCTATATCTCTATTTCGGACTGGAAGCAGTGAGGGCTGGGTGTGGGAGCCCAAGGAAGCCATCATCACCACCTAGGGCCTTCCTCTTGGGAGCCAGGGAGGGGAGGAGGGGAGACAGGCTCCTCACCATTCAGTATTCAAACACTCCCCGACTCCTTCTGCTTCCAAAACAGTGGCAGTGAAAGCTGCTCCAGAGAGTAAGCTCCCTACCTTCTGACAGAGGAAGAGCAGCAGCACTTCTGGCCTTTGCAGGCTGTGAAAAGGCCCAGGGAACTACCCTCCCCTGAACTCTCATAGTAGCCTCCTGGTCTTACCCCCAGTTTCCCACCTTCAGAAATGTCCAGTGCTTCCAAGTTCTGAGACAGTCTAGTGATCCAAGCAGTTGAGCATTTAATTAGAAGTTGCCCTGTTCTTTTTCTTACCAGGCTAATTCCTATTTGTTTGTCAAGACTTAGTTTAGGGACCATCTCCCCATAGACTTTGGCTCTATGAATTTAGGAACAGAGGTTTACAAATGAAAAATCTCGCTCTGTTCTCTTCTACCATTTTGGTGGCTATGTGTGTGCACTCAAGTAGCTTCAGTCCTGTCTGACTCTTTGCGACCCCATGGACTGCAGCCTGCCAGGCTCCTCTGTCCACCGGATTCTCCAGGCAAGAATACTGGAGTGGGTTGTCATACCCTCCTCTAGTGATGGTAGTCACTTTTAAAGATAAATTCTATTACCTTGTCTGTAAACATTACAAAAAATTTACTTTTTTCTTACTTTGTCCGGAACCAGCTTTATGAAGAAAAGCCAAGAATATCATGGAGACTAGTTTAAAAAAATTCACACATGTTCTCAGTTAAGCAGCAACCCAGCCACAAAACAAGATCTCAAAATGCAGGCTATATATAAACAGCAAACTATTTCAAAACATGCCCTCCATGATGTATATATGCATAAAGGCAGTTATTTTGAATCTTTTCTCAACTTTCAAAAATTCTTTTGAAGGCCTTCCCTGGCGGCTCAGTGGTAAAGAATCCACCTGCGAGTACAGGAGACGTGGGTTCAATTCCTAACCCAGGAGGATCCCACATGCCTTGGGGCAGCGGGGCCCACACACAACTGCTGGGTCCACATGCTATGACTACCGAAGCCCGCCAGCCCTGGAGCCTGCTCCACAAGTAGAGGGGCCACTGCACGACGAGAGGCTCGTGCACCGCAACTAGAGAAAAAGCCCTCGCAGTGGCGAAGACCCAGCACAGACAAAAAGAAATTAACAAATTAAAGAAAAACCTCTCAGAACGTCTGGTATCACTATTTCAGAGAATCTCGTTTCAGTGTTTCTCTTCAAACAACAAATCCACACAGAGTCTGATGCGTTAGTTAACTGGCATCACAGTCTTCACTCTTCACCCGTGTGCCTTCTGTTCACTTTGTCAAGGCAACCTGTGCAGAGTACTGCTTTTAGAATTTCAGGAACCAACCTAGCACCGCCTCCTCATAAAGCATTCCCTGACCATTCCGGTCAAGAGCGCTAACTGTTCACTTCAGGTTATCATACATCTTTCTCTCCTTCTTCATTCCACCCATCCAAGTACATAACATGTCACGGGCTATGCTGAGAACGTATGGGTCACAGCTGACATTATACTGTTGCACTGTGAGCTGCCATTGCTTCGTGTTCTTCTTTACTCAGATACCGATAATCTTAAAAGCAGGAATTTCCTCACTATACAGAACTGCAAAGAAGTGACAATACGATCAATTTCCACAATGAAAAAAAATATTCTTTTAATTGATTTAAACAGTAACATAAGTAGGGTAGAGGTAAGTTTAGACAATAAAAGCAAAATACCTCATCCTTATGGCTTCCCTTGTGGCGCAGCAGTAAAGAATCCGCCTGCCCACCCAGGAGACATGGGTTTGATTCCTGGATCGGGAAGATCCCCTGGTTTAGGAAATGGCAACCCACTCCAGTATCCTTGCCTGAGAAATCCCATGGACAGAAGGAGCCTGGCGCGCTACAATCCATGGGGTTGCAAAAGAGTCGGACATGACTTAGCAACTGAACAAAAACCAACTCATCCGTAAGAATTGTTTAATATGCGTATAAACTACACTTTCTTAGCAGTGCATTATTGCCATAAAAGTGTCAAGTAAAGGCTGTCTCATACTTGTTTCCCAAGTCGAAAAACACATTTTAGCCACTGACCTGTTATTCTCAGGTTCAGACTGGGGTGAACCCCGATGATGATTTATAAGCCTTGTTGAGTAAGTATTTGCTACTTCTGAAAGATGTCCTCGTGGAACACCTTCCTTAACGGGAGTAAAGGTTTGACTTGACACAGGGGTTTTTGGAAACAGGAGTTCGGCATGAATCTGTTGAAGGAAAAAAAAACTGATCTTAAGAAGAGATTTTAAAATGTGTCCTGTCCCAAACACAAAGTACTTTTTCCCCGTTCCCTAAACCAGAGGCACTGAGAACTATCCTAACCACGTGAGCTTGTGCTGTGTACACTGCACCAGGGAGCGACAAAGAGCCAAGTCCAGCCTGCAAGTCAGTCAAGACTGGTTTCGCATTTTTAAACGCATGAACAAAACAAAGAATGAATACGCCACGGAGACTGTATGTGGGGTCCACAGAGCCTAAAATACCACCTGGACTTTTACAGAAAGATCTGTTGACCTTGGATTATATAGAGAGCTTACACAGATACGTAATAAAAACATTTTTCCAAGAGAAAGAAACATAAATATAAAGGAAGATAAAGTCACAAAGACACTGCCTTTAAAAAACCTAAGCCCACTATTCTTTTTCTCCCAGTTCTGTTCTCACTCTCAAACCCTCAGCCTTTATATAAGAAAACATTTCAATGTATTGATAAGCATACATATACCAATGCAGCAGCCCACAACTTCCTATATAAGAAGTACAACTACCTACTTAACACACCAAAAAAAAGCTCACCACCATTAAGCAAGATAGGGCTATGGGATTAAGAGAGGCAAATTACTATATATAAAAGAGACAAGCAATAAGGATATATTATTGAACAGCACAGGAAACTATAGCCATTGTTTTGTAGTCACTTTTATTGGAGTATTATCTGTAAAAATTCTGAATCACATGCTGCACACCAGAAACTAATATTACAAAATAAACTATACTTTCAATTAAAAAAAGAGAGAGAACAGGAGGGAGGGTCAATGATGTAGCTTTGGTCTAAGTCAGTACTAGAATGCAGCCCCCTGGGTGTTCCTATTAATTTTTCCTTGACTGTCTACCTAACGAGAAGATTCTTAAAAGAACATCTGTCTTTCCCCAGATGCCCAACTTAAGAATAAATTGAACCATCTGAGTGAAGTTGTTGGGTTAGGAAGGCAGGGTTGGGAAAGAGGGTAAGAAGTGGGTACAAGAAGAGAGAGAATGTGAACTCAATGAACAAGATTGCTTCAATCTGCTATATAACTCCTAAGTTTAAAGTTGAGTACTAAGTTAATCACCACCCAATCCAGGACACAGCTGTAACATGGAAGGCCTCATTACCCGAGGGGCTGTTTCCAGTTGTCTGATCCTGAACTTTTCCCTGTCTCTTAAAAAAAAAAAGAGAGAGAGAAAAAAGAAAAAGAAAAATGAACAAATTTAAATTTACTTCATTTTCCAATTGTTTTCCAATGACATACTTGCCACTTCTACTAAGTCACTAAGACAGGCAGGTACACTGAACTCTGCTTCAGTGTCCTTATAATCAGGGCTGAGCCCTAGGCAGGTAGGTGCTTTCTACCTCTTATCTCAGTAACACCCTAATGTCTTCCAATCTTGCTTCAAACTTTATCTTCAAGAATAGTGCACTATAAATCTTCATGAACTCGACCTTCCACGAGCAGTACATAAGCCTAATGTTCCCCGTGGCTCACTGCTGTTCCCAGCTTCTCTCTGCACCTCTATTCTCCATTAGGTCCATTCACATTATTTACTCTGGTTAAGCTGAACAAACCATTGCTCTCCACCCAACAAATCCCATTGCTCTCCACCCAACAAATTCCACCCATCAGGAATTTTCCTGATCCATGTCCCCAGCCAAAGGAATTTATCCTTATGGGCTTCTTCACAGGACAGAGTCAGGCCTTTTACAGGAGTCGTCAACTTCACACTGGTAACGACACACGTTTCACCTTCTCTGTTAAAAGGGCTGTATTCACTTCTGATTCATTGGTGTTTCGCCCAAAAAGACAAAACTATACCACATATGCAAAGTATCTTGTAGACAGGACAGCAATAACCAGCAGGTATCCACAGCATAAACTTAAAAAGCACTTGATGGTATACACTCCACACCTTGGAGTCATCTTTTGTGGCTATACTGCTGTCTCTCAGAAACGCACTGACTGATGCTGCAGACAAAGCACTGCGGATGATCTGGGTTTTATCCTCCCACATACATTAATATAACACTCACTTCTTTTTGTAGGTTTTCTCGTAAGTGGGATGCACCACATCTTCATCTTCAGGTTCTTCTGGAACGTCACAATTTCTAGTCAGAAAAATCACATGGGAATAACACGTCACCAGTGCCTATTCATACATCTTGAACAGTAGTTTCTGCCTTTCCAAAAAAGGGTACTACCAACTATATGGTACCTGAACTGTGGGTCAGGGTTATTGGAGCAATACCATTTTTCTGGAAGTTGATCTATCCCATCTGGTAATTTTCGCCACTTTAGACAGGAATCACATTGAACCCATGTCTGATCAGGACGTTTCCTGTAACAAAATAACAGCTCAATGTTAACATGGAAATACCGACCTAAGTATTAGGGCCTCCTTAGTGGCTCAGACGGTAAAGTGTCTGTCTGCAGTGCAGGAGACCTGGGTTTGACCCCTGGGTTGGGAAGATCCACTGGAGAAGGAAATGGCAGCCCACTTCAGTATTCTTGCCTGGAAAATCCCATGGACCAGGAGCCTGGTAGGTTATCGTCCACGGGGTCACAAAGAGTAGGACATGACTGAACGACTTCACTTTCACCGACCTAAGTACTTCACTGGACTTTCCACTGGACTTTCTCCCGCAAAATTCTATTAATTCTGTCCCTGAAAATTCCGTAACATAACTACTTTGGTGGACAATTAGTTTTTAAAAACAATTCTGGCTACTATTGAAGTGACAGACTAATTTAAACAAAGTGATTTAAATGTCTTGTTTAATAGCACATTATTAATTTTTTTCTATAGTAAGAACTCAAAAACCTAAGAAAATACTACAAATGACTTACTCCGAAATTCATATTAAGTTAGCATCTGTAGTGTCAAATCCAATATACTTCTTAGCACAATAACAACTCAAGTACAGAAAACAGGCAAGTTGTGTTATTGCAGTTTAAGCAATTTTCATAACTGTATTACATTTTACCCTCTACTATAGCATATCTCTGAACAACTTAAATTTGCATATTTCTTTAGTTCATAAAATGAGGCTTTCACATTTTTATCATTCAAAAATTACTATGATCCTGCAAAGAATTTACATAGACTCATTTAACATACAAATAATTCACCTTAACGCTAGTAACTTTTAAAATCTAGTTTTAAAAAATACATTTAAATGGTTTTATAGAAACTTCAAACAATCCAAAATTTTATAGAGTAAATATAAACCCCTTGTTTCAGGAGGTTATTATTGCTTACTTCTTTAATCCTGGTAGAAATTTTCTATGCTTATAAAAGTATGCATATGTATGTGGACTTTTAAAAAACCTACACAATGGAAAAATTAAGACACTGAGTTGCATCCTTTTTGTTTTCCGTTATCTATCTTGGACATCCTTCCATCAGTACACAGAGTTATTATTCATTCAGAGGGCTTATGTGTTTCACTGTGGAGCACTATTATCTTTTCATTCTTACAACTCTACGAGGTAAAGACTATTACTGTTCCCATTTTACAAATGATAAAATAGAAGCTTGTAAGAGGTCAAATAACATGTTCAATGTCACACAGCTACTTAAGCAAGATCTACAATGTAATCTGGAATCTGGCTTTAGGCTCTCGATCCTATTACACAAGACCAGAGATTTTCAAACTATGAGATACAACCTATTAGTGGATCATGAAGTCACTTTAGTGGGTCAAGATGAGCATTTTTAAATAAAATAAGTGTTATCAACACTAATAATACAGGTAAATACTGTTTCAAGAATCTTTTGTGTATAAATGCATATGTTCATCTTACAGTATGCTGATTTGAGCTGTGGGACTTATTTCTTACCATGAATTAGATTCCAAAGTTTATGAACACTGTACAACCGCCAGCCCTCCAATACCATATCCTGATATTAAAGTCAATAATTTTTTAAATGTACTTACTGAATATCAACTGGCAAGTTTAGAGGATATTCTGCATGTTTTTTCACTTTCATTTCATTCCAGTAATCATTCAGCTTATCTCCTAGTGCTGTTATTGTTAACCTCAAAAAGAAGTAAATTATAAAATCAATTCAAGAAAAAAAAATGATAAAGATTAAATCTCTGTCAAACACAAAGAAAGCATAAGCAACCTAGTATTTATTGATCATGTGAACACTAGGGAGTGGGGAGGGCAGAGTGGAAGGTTCTCCAAAATGTTCAGTTAAGTAACACTCAGAGTCATGGCAATCTTCTAAGTATCTTTAAAAGTTCATAGAACGGAGCCAGGGTCACCAGGAATAAGACAGAAAATACTAGTACTTCAGGTCCTCTGCTGAGAAAGTATGCTGCCAACCAACCCACTAACTACTTTCTGAATCTCAACCCGGTGGCCCTTCCGGAGGAGCTCCAGCTGTGCTCTCAGGCCACCCTCTTCGCTCCAGCAGCAGAGACTGTTCCAGCCTACACACACCCCTGGGCAGAGACAGGTTTCCTCTAAGGACAACTCAGCCCCACATCTCCTGCCAACAGCAGGCCATGTCTACAGACAGAGACTGATCGGGCCTTCTGGCAAGCTCCCTGCCACGGCAGGTACTGTGTTCCTGTGTCGGTCACAACCTCTACCGGGATCTGAACCTCTGACTGCTGGGACTGGGAACCCTCTCCTAGTTCCTTTACTGTCTACTCTTTTTCAACCCAGAGGTAACAGTTGTATTTTTGCTCCTGACAGTTCTGGACAAGCTACTGTCCTTTTTAACCCTTTGAGCAATCACCTTCTACTACTGTGGTTAACAGCTCCTTATATTTTCTTTGTTTAAACAACAGAGGTAGCTGTAGTCTCAGGACTATACTCTGAATGATATAGTTACTGATTTTCTCTATCATGTGTTTCCTAATTTGCTGATTCTGCTATTATTCCTTTCCTTCCACTTTATTTGTTCTTTATTTATAAGAAGTTTGCATTCTATTCTGTAATATATGCTCATTAGGACAGCTGTTGGTGCTTCCTAAATTTACAAGTAAAATTGATGATCATATTTACTTTATGGCTTCTAATCCTTCTTAGAAGATAGGAGTATTTCTGTCTAAAGTACAGAGGACTAAACTTTCTTGATGTTCCCATCCAAGATGGAAATTTCTAGATTTTATACTACACAAAAAAATGTTACCAAGAAAGCATGAACTTCTTCTATTTAGTACAAATCTCAGAAATATTTCATTAGTAAAGACAGAGGAGAATATATTTCTATTTGCGATGGAGTAGAATATAATTCCTAGGGTGGAAAACAATGATTACATGTGTTTTCTAGGTAAGCCTCCCACAAAAGAAAAACAAATTTAGCTTAGAAAAAGTTAAGGAAGTATTTCCAAAATAAATTGTAAAAGTCAGTCATCAATCATTTTAATAGGTAACATACCTGTATTCATTAGTATAATCGAAATCTTGTTTATTATGAGTTGGTTTTAGGAAATAGCAGTCTATAATCCCCACTACTCCAACACCCATGTTGTTTGCCTGAAAAAGAAAATGAAATTGGCATTTTAAACATTAGATATGATACTCCTGCACTGCAGGCGGATTCTTTACCACCTGAGCCACAAGGGAAGCGCTTCATGATGCTCAAAACAATTATTCCTTCACCAAAATTTAAGAACTTTATGAAACATTTTCCTATATAATCTCAGGATTCTTATGACATTTAGATTGAATAACAGTATCTGGAGTGTAACTTACTTCTGGGGGAGATAATTCCTAAAAATGTAATAGCTTTCCTCCAAAACCACTTCCACTGTCAGGCATTCACTTAAGACAAGTATTATCATTCCCAGTTTTATACAAGGGGAAAAAACCCCTCTCTACTGGGATGCAGTATCTTAGCAGGCAGAAACCACAACTAACTCCTTCCTATATCAGGGCCTAGCAAAGGCTCTGGCACATTAATATTCCATACGTTTGCTAGATAGAAATTAAAGTCATTTATCCAAAGTTACATATTCAGTTGCTAATTGTGATGAAATAAAAACTTTAAATTCAACTGACATAATTTATTTTTTAAACCTGCTAGCTAAAATATTGAACTCAACATATCTGAATCATATTCTGATTATCTATATGTGATCAACATGTGTATTTTATTCGTAAGTGTAGCTGAGTCTAAGTACAATGATAAAAAGTAAAATACTGACACATAAAAAGAAAATTTTCATAGATACAGCTATAGTCAAAACCATAAAAACCTAATCACAATGTGACTCTACTAAAAGCCATCTGTGGTTCCTCATTTCATACAAGTTGTAAATCACAGCACCCTTCACTTATAGTTCTTTTTTTTTTTTTTCACTTATAGTTCTTTTCATGTTGTTTCTGGCCTTACCTTCCTCTCCCCCCATTACTGCATTCCCAATTACCATCTGGTCCAAAGTGAAGTGAAAGTCACTCAGTCGTGTCTGACTCTTCGAGACCCCATGGATTATACAGTCTATGGAAGTCTCCAGGCCAGAATACTGGAGTGGATAGCCTATCCCTTCTCCAGGGGATCTTTCTAACCCAGGGATCGAACCCAGGTCTCTCACACTGCAGGGGATTCTTTAACATTGCTGGGTAGATTCTTTAACAGCTGAACCACCAGGGAAGCCCATCTGGTCCAAATAATCCCTTTAAGGTTGCCATTCTCTCAGAAGCCTCTTTCTTTTCCTTTGCAGACCTTCTTTTCTGGACCTAGAAAACTCTTGTTAGACCTTCCAAAACAGTAAATTAACTCAGTCTCCTCTCAATCACCACTTTCTCCAAGAAGCCCATTCTGATGCTCCAAGTGAAAGTGAAAGTTGGTCAGTCATGTCCAACTCTTTGTGACCCCATGGACTATACAGTCCCTGGAATTCTCCAGGCCAGAATACTGGAGTGGATAGCCTATCCCTTCTCCAATGGATCTTCCAGACCCAGGAATCAAACCGGGGTCTCCTGCACTGCAGGCGGATTCTTTACCAACTGAGCTATCAGGGAAGCCTGATGCTCCAAGGAGATACCATATTCCCCTCAGCAAAAAGAGCTCTGGGGGCATGTGTATCTTTTCCTTTTTTTCTGCTGACATCTAGCACGGCAAATCATACCAAATACTTAATAAATTGTTTACTGAATCCAAATACTGGACCAGTTCATCTTCTGGTACAGAAAAACATTAAAAGTTGGCTGTAAAAGCTTATTTCTTTATGAGGTCAAACTTAACCAAAAATAACACAAATTTAGCTGGGCTAGAAAAATGAGCTACACATCTTACTTATGTCAAATTCATTAAAAGAAAAAAAAATGTGGATTTTGTAGCAGACCCTATTGGTTTTTTTGAATCCCAATTTGAAAAACTGAAGTATAGCTGATTAACAATACTATGCTAGTTTCAGGTATATGACACATCCAATATTTTTAATTATACTCCATTTAAAGTTACTATTAAATATTGGCTACATTTCCTCTGCTGTACAATACATCCTTATAGCTTATTTTATACATAGTAGTCTGCCTCTTAATCCCCTGCCTCATCTCTCCCCACCACCCTGTGCCCACTGGTAATCACTAGTTTCTTCTCCATATTTGAGTCTATTTCTGTTTCATCACATTTATTGAGTTGTTTATTTTTTTGATTCCACACGTAAATGATAATACAGTCTTTTGTCTTTTTCTAATACATTTCACTAAGCATAATACTCTTCAGGTCCATCTACACTGTCGCAAAGAATTCAGAGTAAAATAAAATGAGCAGAAAATGAAAATCATGGAACTGGAAAACAAAATATGCCTGGACTTAAAATCTTTTTAACACAGCTGAATTTTAGAATTTAACACTAAATTCGTAGCACACACACATCAAAAAAACCTTTCTGTGGAAACATGTAAAAGATAAACAGACTGACACAGTAGGCAATGTTCATCACCCTAAACTGAACTCTACAAAAATGAAAGTGGTTTAGGAGGAAAATTCTAACATATTTAGGAACTAACTCCAGAAAAGTAAATCACCTATCAGATACTATTTTTTAGGCTACTGCAGCAACAATGAATTAAAATCGATCAATTTTATTCTCATATAAAGTAATCCAGGATCCTTATCCAAGTGTAGCGACAAGATATGCATCTGTGCCTGAGAGCCACACTCATCTTTAGATCTAAGGCAAGCTACATATGAGCCCCAATTTCCTCATCTGTAAAACAGAGAAAATGCTCTGTCCTCCTTGTAAGATTATTCAAGACCAAATTAGAAAATAATACACAAGTGCTCTACGGTCAAGCCCCACACCAATGCTGTTAAAAACACTGATATTAGAAGTTGAGGCAAAGGCAGGGGGCTTCCATGGTGGTCCAGTGGCTAAGACTCCGCACTCTCAATGCATGGGGCCTGGGTTCGATCCCTGTTCAGGGACCTGGATCCCACGTGCCGCAACTAAAGATCCTATATGCCACAACGAAGAAATCCCACAACTAAGAAACGGAGCAGCCAAATAAATACATATTTTAAGACAAATAAATAAAAATCATTAGGCAAAAAGCACATTATTTCATGTTTGACCCGAAACATGTTATCCTAACTTTTACAAAAGATTCAGACATTTTCAGATATAAGCTTACCTTTAACTGACATCCAACTTTTTCATAAGCTTTGATGAGTCTATTTCTGTGATACATCATTATTCCGTAATGATCTTTATTTCTGCAATTGAATCCAAAAGTAATTCTCACAGTTTTATTAGTCTTAAATGTTAAGGATTTCTGAACACACCATCTCACTTCCTTTAATTCATCCTCTCTATTTCATAGAGTTCAACGGCGCATAAAAAAGGGCAAAGTTGGACAGCATTAGAATCTGTTGTCAGGATAAAAAGAGAAGTGGGGAAGGGAAATACACTTGATCTCTCTCTCTCTATATATATATACACACAGCATCGTAACAAAGTAAAGGATACTAAAAACTTGGGTCGATAAATATCACGTTCAATGTAGGCAAGACTCTTCGAAACTAGCTGGGTCTTTACTTTCTGTCCACGCAAGATGATCTGCATTCGTGGCTTTAGATATAATATACTGCAGTAAGCCTGCAAAGACACACAACAACTGACTGTCGTTTCTGAATAATTACCAATGCATTTGTTCAACATTACTTAATATGTTTTTAAAAAGAAAGCTACCACAGTGCTTTGACAATAAAATACTAACTCTTCAATAAAATACTACAGACTATAAAGGTGCTGTAGTTAGTATTGGATTACTGTATTAAAAACAAGCTCAATATACTGGAGCCAGTAAAAAGGGTTTACAGAAAACAATCAACTGACCCACATAGATGCTGATAAGTTATGTGGAAAAAAGTTTAAAAAGAGCATGTATGGTATAATCTCATTTTACCAGATGACCAGTGCAAGTCCAATGCATGAAGCAGGGCACTCCAAGTCGGTGCTCTGGGACAAACCAGAGAGGGGGGTGGAGGGGGGGGCAATACATGTGCACCCGTGGCTGATTCATGTTGATATATGGCAAAAACCAATTAAAATAAATAAATAAATTTGTAAAAAATGTCTATATATACAAAAAAGGACCTATATTTTCTGACTCTGCTGTCAAAACATATATTGTTATTGTAATTTTAAAGCATCAATAAATTTCACTTGTGCAGAAATAAGCAAAAATCTAATATAAACAAAGGGGACTATTGTAAGTTTGAAAAGAAAAAGAAATGCAGCAGTATTTAACGGGAGTGGACAGACAACACTTTTTCCATATGGAACTGTAACAATCAGCAGTCATCCATATGTGCTTTCAATTCTTTTATTTTTTAGTACCCTGACTGGGACCGAACCTGAACAATCAGTTTGAAAGCGCCGAGTCCTAACCACTGCGCTGTGAGGGTACATGTGTTTTTAATTCTTAATGCATCAGAGCTTAGATACTTGAGAATAGTAACCAAACTTAGCATCTTAAAACATGTTAGAATATGATCTCTTGTGCCTGCCTGCAAGCTATCAGAAGTCTCTAAAGGAAATGAAGTGAACAACTCAATAAGGATATATTAATATGAAAAATTCAATACGAAACTAAAATTTGAACATTTCTCTCACTTTTTTCCTCCTGACTCCTGATTTCAAAAGTAGTGTTTTGTCACTTATAAAATTTATTACCGATATTTTAAGACATTTTACTTTGTGGTATACTAAAACTATTCCATCTGCTCTGGCTGTTTCTGGATATTCTTGAGAAAGGCTTTCTTAACCACTAAGATACTTCCCTATCACACTGGGGTAAGGCAAGAAATAGGAACATCTGCCATTGTAATTGCTGAAATCTCAGAACAAGTTACATAGTAAAGCTGTCAATGTTAAATGTTAGCCTTAGCTTGGGTTGTGAGATAATTTTAATACAAAAAAAGGGAATGGGGCAAGTCTCTGGAGGTCTAGTAGTTAGGACTCTGCACTTCCACTGCAGGGGGCACGGAAGGCCTGTAGTTCCTGGCTTGGGAACGAAGATCTGACACGCCATGATGTGGTTGACCAAAAGGGAAAAAGGAGGGGGGCGGGGAGAGTCAGTATTGCATGTCTCACAGTGACTAAGAAACAGTAGTATTATCATATCAACATTATTATATTGAGATATTAATTCTTTCAATCTTAAAAGCATATTTCACTTTAAGGTCAAATCTGACATATATTTACCACAAAATTATATTAATGCACATTTTCTGTAGGCTATATGTAAAATTGCTTTAGAGTACCGATTAATGCATGTATTCTAGAATATTTTAATTTTTAAAAAGGACAATTTGGTATTTTGATTGAATTAACCAATATGGTCACCAGGGCATCTTGATTCAATATTCCCAATTCAAATAATTAATCACACAGTAAAAGAACTTTTACAACCACTGTAGACCTGATGACTTTGCAATTTAAAAACTTTTCTAAGAAAATAAAACAGCCAATGAGCATGACAAATTTAATACACTGTTTCATGTCTGAGACACTTTCATTTAGAGATTTCTGGCAGCATTTATAACACAAGTGGATAATGTAATTTCCATCATTTGATGGTTTTCTCACTCCCACAGAGAGCAGAATACGCACCCTCAGGGAATAGTCACTCTCGGGGGCAATTTGGTCCATCCTTTCCTGCTTCTTGTACCCTTTCTTCCCTGCTGTCTCATCTAAATCTTCTGGGATTCTGATGTCATATTTATCCTTATCAAAATCAAACTCTGTTGCACTTTTGTAGCTGTAAAAAGAGTTTTTAAAGAGCTAAATATTAACTCCACCATAATAGAAGCAAGCAAGTAACCTTTAGTTAACAAAACACAGCACAAACAAATACATGGTAAGAGTCAAGATCTGAGGAGTTGGAGGGAGGAAGGAAGACAAGGAGTCCAGGAAGGTGCAGAAACTGTATTTACTCTCATGTTACCAGTGGGAATGTCAAATGAGAGAGCCACATTCTGATAGCATCCTAAAAAACTAAACAAGCAACTGCCATATGATCCAGCAATTACACTCCTGGGCATTTATCCAATAAAATGATGACCATATTCCCACAAAAACCTCTCTGCACTTATTTCACAGCTTTATTTGTAGTAACTGAAAATCGTAAACAACTAGATTGGTAAACACACTGTGGTCCAAGCATACAATGCAATACTACTGCTCAGCTAGAAAAAGGGAGCAAGCAGACACACGCAAGAACCTGAATCTTCAGAAAATTAAGCTGAATGAAAAAAGCCAATCCTAAAAGGTTTCACACTACATGATTCCAGTTATATAATAATATTCTTTAAAATGACAAAGACATAGAAATGGAAAAACATGTTAGCAGTTGGCAGGGATTAAGGAAGGAGTGGGTGTGGATATAAAAGGGTTCTTGAGTTGATGGAAATGTCCTCACTGTATCAATGTCAGTATCAACAGTACTATCTTAGTACAGTGTTCCAAGATGTTACCACTGGGGGGAACCTGGGGAAGGAGTACCTGAGATTTCTTACAACTACACAGGAGTCTGCAAGTACCTCAAAATTCAGTTTAAAAAAAAAAATGGGGGTGAAGATGGGAGGGGTAGGGAAGAAAGGAAGAGAAAAGAAAAAGGGAATGCAAGAGGTCAGAAAAGCATAAGAATTAAAGGATTTTAAGATTATCACTTTTTCGGCTTAACTCCTATTGTTCAACAGATCAATTAGATCTCTCAATATTATACACTCACCCTAAAGTTCATAGCTTCATTTGGAAAGGATTTTATCCTCAGAAAGATTTAGCAACACAGAAGTCTCATCTATATTACTTTTCTCAACAGATGCTGAATCATGCTTAGCTTTATGTAATAAACCAAAAGGATTTTTCTAACTTTACCAAGTTGGGACCTGTTGGCTGGGCTTTATCTTGTCATGTCTTTTTTTTTTGAGGAGAGGGATGGTATAACCAAGAGCAAAAAAAAAACAGTGCTATGTAGATAGAGTGGCAGGGCCAGGAAATTTATTTATAATAATATAAAATTATCTCAAATTGAAGCCAAAGAAGCCTCAATGAAACACTCTTGGGAAAAGGTAAATCATTAAATATGCCACAAAATGAGGACCTTCCAATACATTTCTACTCGGTGTAACAATGGATGAACATAATGAAATTACTCCATGCACTTTACTTCCCAAATGGTTAACCAGCTGAGGGTTACCGTTTCATTTACCTTCTGAGATTCCAAATGATGATCCTGGTTCCCTTCTTGCCTATGATAGCATCAAGTTCTGCCAGTAACTGCTGTTCCTTAGAAAATAGAGAATGTTCCAGAATTGCAGCAAGGCTTGCTTTTGATTCTGTTGAATCTAATACCTGTCGTATATCGTAAGTTAAAGACTTAGACCAATAACATTTTTCAATTACAATATGGAAATCAACTCAAACTGAAAAACTACTAAATTATCCTCTAAATTTTAAAATCACAGCGTGATTTCAAATGAACAAGCAGTATGAACAAGTATATTATGACTCCTAACAAATTTAATGATTTCAAATATTTGAATGTTTATACAGAAGACATTTTCCTAAAGATATCTTGTTTTCCATGGTTGTTGGTGAAAATTTCAAGCCAGACCGTAAGTCTTACGGACCACAAAAAGACTGAAATAAAAAGGTGAGCTCTGGGAAGCTTAATAAAAATGCAATCACCTTATATTGAGTATTTCCATGGCACAATTCCAACAGAGACCAGAGAGGGACAAACATTTAGCCCAGATGCAGAGTAGAAGCAGTGGATAGGAACAAGAGCTAGAATGGAAGGTATGATTTAAAAACAAGAACCAGAGGAGGCCAAAAGGATGGGATGGTCCAGACCACTTCCTCAGTTTCCATTTCAAAATCAAAAGGATATGTTGTTTGTTGAATGACACAATTGGGACAACAACATGTTCTGCTTTTATGACTTCCAGGTACGTCTGAGACAAGAAACCCACGCTCATGCTTTCTTCATTTTTGGTAAAAACCATTGCATCTTTACCCAAACGCATAGATCCTGACTTGAAGCCATTTCCATACAATCCAACCGGGACATGATCATTCATGGTGACTTTCTCACTGAAGCCAAAGCTAAAAAGAAAAAAGTATAAATTTCATTTATTTTAATTCAAACATTGTTAATATCAAGTAAAATGCCTAAGTTTGAATGTTGGCCCTGTCCTTGCTTGCTGGAAGATCTGTACTGATGTGTTTCCCCATCTTTTAAGTGAAGGAAGCCAAATCCACACTATAGGGATGTAAGGATTGTTGCTGTTTTTAGTCGCTCAGTCATGTCCCACTCTTTGTGACCCCATCGACTAGCCCACCAGGCTCCTCTGTCCATGGGACTTCCCAGGCAAGGATACTGGAGTGGTTGCCACACACACACTAAAACAGGAGTTCATTGCCTGGCACATCCTAACTAGATGGATGAACTAATTTAGGCTTCTGGGACCTTGAGATTTCACCTCTTCCTCCTGATGGGGAGAACCTGCCTTTTCTGGTGGCATACGGAGTGCTGGAGGACAGCAGAAGGGCCTCTGCTCCAAACCCTCCCTCTATCTCAATTCTGTACTATGTATTTTAGCTTCCATGTCAGGTACACCTGGCTTCATCCTGACATCCTATTCTTTGACCCTAGAGCCCAGGGCCTTACGGCTATGCTACTTCCTCATCCTTTGAATCACTTTAAATTTACTAGTTCTCATTCCCCAAAGTGTTAGGTTTTATTGGATATGGTAGCTAAAACTATCTTTCTACTAAAGCACAAACAACAGAGGACAATGTGCCACAACTCTAAAGGGACGGTAGAATTTTAGGTTAAGTTAAGGCATGGGAGGGATGATGAGAATGGCCGGGATTGCCCAATAACGTGACAGCAGTAGAAAATGATGGAAGACTTAGAGAACAGAGCACACTATGGGTACAACATTTCATGTTTAAAAAGCAGGAACTACAGGCAGTAAGTATGGCGCAGGAAACACTTCAACTAGGCAGCAACAATGATTTTAAGGAGTGTGACGCTTTTACGTACCTTAGCATTTTATGTAATTTGTCTGAAGTCATACCGTTCCCATTATCAGTGAATGTCAGGCATATACAGTCATTTATTACTGTTTTGTCAATCCATATCTGTTTAGCATTCACATCAGGATCATAAGCATTATCTGGGAAACAAAAGTTTGAAAAATTTTGATTTTGGATTTTAAAGAAGAGCAATCCATTTTGAACAACCCTTTATAACCAGCAACAGAATAATATATTTTAAGGAAAATTTAAAAGCTGAAATGTTTCCAAACTCCTAAGATTTGATGACATGAAACTAACCTGTACCATGCTGTATACTGCTCACTGACTCTTAAAGAATTAACTCTATCTAAAGCCCTCCATTTGTTACATGAAGAATGGAGATGGGAACCCACTACACTAAAGAAGTGTAAAGCCAGAAGAATCACTGCAATGAAGAGATGATCAAGACAGGAAGGTCTCTGCCCAAAGAACTAGCCTAGCTATCATAAAGAAAACTGAGAGCTGAGTGTCAACAGCACTTCAAGTTGACACGGAAGGTCCACACAGGATTACTGAATGAATGAGAAAGCAGTATGCTAACGTACACACAGATGTTTACCTACAACACATTTCTTCAAATTTTAGCCCTTTTTAATCTAACATAAGCTTCTGACGACAGGTACATTTTTATCATCTTCGTGAAAGTCACAGTCGCATAGTGGTATCTACTCTGCAACACCATGAACTGTAGCCCACCAGGCTCCTTTGTACATGGAGTTCTCCAGGCAAGAATACTGGAGTTGGTAGCCATTCCTTTCTCCAGGGAATTTTCCCAACCCAGAGCTCAAAGCCGGGTCTCCAGAATTCCAGGCGGGTTCTTTACCATCTGAGCCACCAGGGAAGCCATCTCTGTACACCTCATCATTTAACATCCTTGTCTAGCATACTTGTTTCTCTCAGAACAGTTATTAAGTATTAAGGAATACAGCAAAGAAAAAGGAAAAAAATTTCAACAGTAGCAGTAATAAAATCAACTTATAAACTATCTAAAATCTATCTGAATATTTCTAACTAACTAAAAATACTTTTGAGGTATATTTTGAAGACTTTACTATAATATAAAAAGTGGCTCTCAAACTCTTGTAAGCCTTCAATTAAAACAAAATAAATCTTTTTCATCAACCACTTCAGCATCATTAAAAAAAAACACACACTTAAAATGTGATACACCACAAAGAGCATAACGGCTTTCAGTTGTCCTATCCCAAAACTAGATAAGTACTATGTACGAATGAACAATCCCAGCTGAGTAGTTCCTCTGGGTTGCCATAAAAAAGGAAAAAGAGTGACCATGAATAGCTGCAATGTTATCTCATTTACACTTCAGAGTTTACATCTCAACAGAACATGTTAGGGACTTTGGAAAATCTAACTACACCAAAGAAAAGAAGGAAGTGAAAGCCACTCAGTCATGTCCGACTCTTTGTGACCCAGGGCCTATTATAATCCATGGAATTCTCCAGGCCAGAATACTGGAGTGGGTAGGCTTTCCCTCCTCCAGGGGATTTTCCCAACCCAGGGATCAAACCCAGGTCTCCCACATTGCGGGCAGATTGTTTACCAGCTGAGCCACCAGGGAAGCCCAAGAATACTGGAATGGGTAGCCTATCCCTTCTCCAGAGGATCTTCCCAACCCAGGAATCAAACCTGGGTCTCCTGCATTGCAGGCGGATTCTTTACCAACTGAACTATCAGGAATAAAGAAAAGAAGGGTTCTCAAATTTTCTTTCTTTCCTTATTCTTGGTGCATCCACTTTAGAACCCTTCCTTGACAAATAATCTAAAGTGTATCTAAGAATTCCCAAAAATATAGTTTTCCTTTATTATCTGTTTCTTAAACACATTTAAATCAAACAGTTCATGTGTATGAATTTTACCAAAGAAAAACCATAATGCAAATCCAATCAGGACCTTGCCTCTTTTCTCATGTTCACTAGAACACTTTTAGGACTTCCCTGGAGGTCCAGTGGTTAAGAATCCGCCTTGCAACGCAAGGCACACTGGTTCGATCCCTGGTCGAGGAAGCCCCCACATGCCTCAGAGCAGCTAAGCCAGTAGCCCACAACTACCGAGCCGATGGAACCTGAGAGCTGCAACTGCTGAGGCCCGTGCACCGAGAGCCTGTGCTCTGCAACGAGAGAAGCCCACACACCGCAAGGAAGAGTAGCCCCTGCTCACCACCTCTAGAGAAAGCCTACGTGCAGCAACAAAGACCCACCACAGCCAAATGCATATGTATGTATAAATAAAACCTCCTAATTACTAATAGCAGAAAAGTACTATAAATAATTTCCAACTTTAAACATAATTATCATTTTTTGGCAACAGACCTATTTCTTTTATGATGAGACAAAAAAATATTTTCAACATAAATGCTTCAGGAACTCTGCAAATTAAAATACTTTGCTCTGACAGTAGTATAGGGAAATACTTAAAACAATAGTATACAGGGAAACCTGGGCAACGACCGATCGGAGACTAGTCTGAATGGTTGTGATGCTAGGTAACCTTTACTAATGTTATCACTGACACACTTGGTTTTTTTCAAAAAGCACATCTTCATGTTACTTTTCAATAAAAAGCTTTCTAGAACTTCAATTGCCAGCAGGAGATTATATATGAAACATCAATTTACTTACCTATTAATTCAGCGACTGCACTAAATGGCCAAGTGTGACTTGTAGAATTTGTATGTAAAAACTTCGGGCAAAGCTGAAACAAATCAATGATTCATGTAAATTAATTAAGGTCTCACTTTTGCAAATAGAAGCCAAAATAATCTTCCATCACAGTATTAACACCAAGATCAAGCAAAAATGACTTAACTGCTTGTGCCAGGAGATACCTGGAAGATAAAACCCAGATTCGATTCCTGCAAAATGAGGCTGAAAATCAGCCAGTTTCTCATTAAGATGGGCGACAAACTCCTTGCCTCCTTGGGCCCACCAATCCAGAGTCATATCAGAAAGGGCCCAATTCCAAAGTGCCCCACCCTGCTGGACCTGCCTCAAAATTGAGAGCATTAGTTGCTCAGGTGTGTCCCACTCTCTGAGACCCCATGGGCCCTCCAGGCTCGTCTGTCTATGGGATTCTCCAGGCAAGAATACTGGAGTAGATGGCCATGTCCTCCTCCAGGGGATCTTCCAGATCCAGGGATCGAACCTACATCTCTAATGTCTCCTGCATTGACAGGTGGGTTCTTTACCACTAGAGCCACCTCAAATTTACCATGAGATAAAACTAAGACTTTGTCAAAGGGATATTTTCACCTTTTGTGCATTAAGCTTAATAAACATATCTATAAAGTCCTCAAACAATGTCAAGTAACAGCTCAAATGCAACAAACATCCTTGACTTCCAGAGATTTTGTCTGATTCATCGTAATAAAGTATGGAAGAGTATGTTAATCATACAGGGCACTCTCTTAATCCTGACTAATGTAGATATCAAATGTGTAAAAATGCACAAATGGTTTAAAAAGGCTGAGGCTTGGATATTTCAATATGCAGAGAATTTTCATGAAATGAGGACTTTTCTGTGTTCATTTTGAACAGATTATCTCATATTTAAGGAAGAAAAAAGAGGCAATTTAAGTGTTTCATGTGAAGAGCCTAGAGATATGACTATAACCAAACATTTGTAGTGTTCAGCTGCTGCCACAAGGTGTCAGAAAAAGCTCTGCTTTTCCTCTGTCCACCCTCGATTTTAGACAATCCTCAAGCATGTTTACCATCAGGTTGAAGTACACATGTGAGAAAAGGTATTCTGTACAAGAGTGGTTTGCAAACTGGAGTATATGGAATTCTGACTTTCTACAGCATTTATCTATGTAATAACGGTGTACAAGGAATTTCAGAACTTCCTAAAACAAAGAGTTTTTACAAAGAAAATCAATTTCCAGACCTTCATCTTCTACAAGAAACCTCCTGTCAATTAGTCCACCCGAGTCCTATCCCAGGCCCTCCTCTTGTGCAACCATCACTTCTCCATTTATAAAAGAACACTCCTCAGCCATTCTAAATCCTACTATGGGGTATGGTCTTGGGGTGTCGGCTACCAAAGGAAAGAATGACTAATCGACACCAGAACCCTTAGAAGAGTTTGTCTTTGTTCTCTATTTTATGAATTTGTTAGGTGTGAAGTCTGGAGTTAGAAATTGGGTATTCTGCAGCAGATGCAGGTTTGATCCCTAGGTTGGGAGGATCCCTTGGAGTAGGAAATGGCAAAAATTCCAGTACTATTGCCTAGAAAATTCCATGGACAGAGAAACCCAGCATGCTACAGTCCACAGGGTTCAGATAGCCGGACACAACTGGGCACAAATGACACTGGGGTGAAGTCTGGAGTTAGAAACTGGGTATTTAGGTCCCTGTTGTAATACTTGGATTTTAGATATCTGGCAGACTGTGTGCAAACTGTCAACTTTCATTTAATGACTTCATTCTACACACCACCTCCAAAAGTTGGTACACATTGTTTCCTGGGTAAGAGTCCCAGCGGAACAAAGCAAAGAAGGCATCAGTGAAAAATGATGAATGCTAAACAGTGGCTTTTGGTGTATTTAAACACAAGCATTATGTATAGCTATTATTAATTCTCATCTCTAAAACAATTAGCTGGAAAGAATAACTCCCTAGAACAGCCAACACACACACACACACACACACACACACACACACAGATGATACACACCGATCACACACACACAGAGCCCAATGGAATATCTTTAATTAGACTCATGATCCTGATCGCACACACACAGCCTCTGGAGTATCTTTTAACTAGATGTGTGATCCTGATCCCAGGTAAGCAACTGAACCTTCTGTGCCTCAGGTTTTATCGTCTGTGAAAACGAGGATGATAGTAACAGCAGCTTACCAAGATGTTAGGAGAATTAAATAACTTAATATTTGTAAATACTCAGAAGAACACCTGGGACATAATAAGCATTATAAGTGTGTGTTCTTTTTTTTTTTTTTTTAAGGTAAGCATACCGTTAAAGTCCCAGGTGGAGCAGTGGTAAAGAATCCCAGTGCCAAAGCAGGAGATGCAAGAGACATGGGTTCAATCCCTGGGTCAGGAAGATTCTCCTGGAGTAGGAAATGGCAACCCATTCCAGTACTCTTGCCTGGAAAATTCTATGGACTGACGAGCCTGGCAGGCTACAGTCCATGGGGTCGCAGAGAGTTGGACACGACTGAGCGACTATGAATGAACTATGAACATACCTTTAAAGGCACAACTGAGCTCACATATAAATAAAGATAATACTCAAGGGCCTCAAGTCAAGAAGAAATTAAAAACAAAAATAAGATTTGAAAATAGGGATACCCTAGGGACTAGAGTGGGATGCTTAACTGGAATATGAAGGTTTCCATTTTAATGGTGACTGTGGATTGGAAATATGGCAGAGAAGCATGTACTTGAAGGTAGCTGCCCCCTCCTACCTCAATACAAAGGAGGGCAGGGGAAATATGCCCAATGAGAAGCTTGTCTGTTTCGGTCTGCAGTCAAGGTTAAAAAAAAAAAAGTGTACCATAAAGTTCTGTAAAGAGGCACGCCTTCACTTGGGTTAAGTGTTTCCATTTAACCTGCAGAACCACTGTGGAGACACAGCCTCAACCAGACCGCACACGATTCTCTGGGTCATTACTTGGGGAATATCTGAGTACACAGTCTAAAATAACGTTTAAGGAACAATCCGCCAGGAGAAAACATCTGCAGACAAGACACAGTAGTCCTAGTGCACCCCCAACTTCAACATTGGGAGAAAGAAATACCAGCCTATCAAACTGCTGCTGCTGCTCGCTTCAGTTGTGTCCGACTCTGTGAGACCCCATGGGCTGTAGCCCGCCAGGCTCCTCCGTCCATGGGATTTTCTAGGCAGGAGTACTGGAGTGGGTTGCCATGCCCTCCTCCAGGGGATCTTTCCAACCCAGGGATCGAACCTGGGTCTCCTGCATTGCAGGCAGATTCTTTACCACTGAGCCACCAGGGAAGCCGTATAAAATAAGAATCCCTTGAAATAGCTAGACCTTTAAAAAGTAAGACTCCCCTCCAAAAAACACACAAAAAGGGAGATGCAATGAAGACCATATATTTTAAAGAATGAACAGAATTTTTAGAATCAACAAACGGTCCCAAATTTTAAAAATCCTTTAAATATAAGACTTTAAATGTGGACGCCTGAACACACAGACAGTGTTTACCTCGGCTCCCTCTTGGAGCTGCTACCTAACGAAGGAAAGGGAGTGGGGGTGCATAAACACAGGAGAACAAAAAGAACCAAAGCAGTGATTGACAACAGTAGACAAAATAGCAGCTTGGAAACTGGAGAGTACAGAGCAGTGACAACTACTTCAATATCCTGGAAAGAGCTAAACCCAAAGCCTGCAGGAGACGGGAAAACCAACAAGTAGGTCAGAAACCTTGGCAATCCCAGGAAGATTTAGGAAATAAGACTTTTGCTCCTTTGAAGTCAAAGATACTAGATGTCATATGAAAAATGGGAAAGGCTGAAAGTATTTAAAGAAGAAAGATTCCCAGATCCTTTTACCCTGAGCAAGTCCTTCAACTACACTCAGCAAACCATGAAAAGACAAGAGGTCTGTTCTCTGGAGAAACTGATGGCCATGGACTCAGAGAAAACCAAAAACAGGTGGATTAAAAGCAAGCCAGTCAACAGTTCAGAAATAAATAGTCAAATGACTTTCCACAAGGGTGTAAAGACCATTTCATGAGGAAAAGACAGTTTTGCAACAAATAGTGCTGGGAAAACTTGATATCCATAAAAAGAATCAAGTTGTACCCTTGTTGCTGCTCAGTCACTAAGTTGTCTCTGACTCTTTGTGACCCAATGGACTGTAGCACGCCAGGATTCCGATTCCCTATCCTCCACTATTTCCCAGAGTTTGCTCAAGTTCATGTCCATTGTACCGATGATGCCATCCAACTATCTCATCCTTTGCCACCCTCTTCTCCTTTTGCCTTCAACCCCCTTCATGGATCATACCCCTCTCGTGGCGAAGGGGCTTACATAACTCAGTGAAGCTACGAGTCATGCTGTGGAGGGTCACCCAAAACAGACGGGTCACAGAGGAGAGTTCTGACAAAACACAGTCCACTGGAGGAGGGAATGGCAAACCACTCCAGTATTCTTGCCACAAGAATCCCCTGGACAGTACAAAAAGTCATACCCTTCCCCTACACCATAAACAAAAATCAACTCAAAATGAATCAAAGACCTTACCTTCAGGGCTGAAACTCTAGAATCTTTAGAAGAAAACACAGAGGAAACATTTTATGACATTGGGTTTGGCAATGATTTTGACATGACACCAAAAGCACAAGAAACAAAAGAAAAAATAAATTGAATTGTACTAAAATTTAAAACTTCTCTACATCAAGTGACACATTCTACAGAGTGAAAAGGCAACCTACAGAACAGGGGAAAAAACCCAGCAAATCAAGTAGTATGCAAAATATATAAAGAATTCTCACAACTCAATAACAAGAAGACAATCAACAGATTTAAAAATGGGCAAAGGCCTCAAGATATTTCTCCAAAGATGCTCAATATCTCTAATCATTAAGGAAATGAAAATCAAAACTACAATGAGATACCACCTCACACTCAAAGGCATGATCATTATTAAAAACAACAACAAAAAACCCCACAACAACAAAAACAGAAAATAACAAGTATTGGAGAGGCTGTAAGGCAACTGGAATTCCTGTGCACCCGACCACAGGACTAGAAAAGGTCAGTTTTCATTCCAGTCCCAAAGAAAGGCAATGCCAAAGAATGTTCAAACTACTGCACAATTGCACTCATCTCACAAGCTAACAAAGTAATACCCAAAATTTTCCAATCCAGGTTTCAATAGTATATGAACTGTGAGCTTCTAGATACTCAAGCTGGATTTAGAAAAGGCAGAAGAACCAGAGATCAAATTGCCAACATCCACTGGATCACAGAAAAACAAAGGAATTCCAGAAAAACATCTGCTTCATTGACTATGTGAAAGCCTTTGTGTGGGTCACAACAAACTGTGGAAAATTCTTAAAGAGATGGGAATATCAGACAGACCATCTTACCTGCCTCCTGAGAAATCTGTATGCAGGTTAAGAAGCAACAGTTAGAACTGGACATAGAACAACAGACTGGTTATTGGGAAAAGAGGATGTCAAGACTGAAAATTGTCACCTTGGTTATTTAACTTATCACAAGCTGGAATCACGATTGCCAGGAGATACATCAACAACCTCCAACATGCAGATGATACCATTCTAACACAGAAAGCGAGGACAACTAAAGAGCCTCTTGCTGAGGGTGAAAGAGGAGAGCAAAAAAGCTGGCTTAGAACTGAACATTCAAAAAACTAAAATCATGGCATGTAGTCACATCACTTCATGGCAGATAGGCAAACAATGGAAACAGAGACAAACTTTATTTTCTTGGGCTCCAAAATCACTGCAGGCAGTGACTGCAGCCATGAAATTAAAAGATGCTTGCTCCTTGGAAGAAAAGCTATGACAAACCTAGATAGCGTATTAAAAAGCAAAGACATCACTCTGCTGACAAAAGTCCGTACAGTCAAAGCTATAGTTTTTCTAGTAGTCATGTACAGATGTGAGAATTGGACCAAAAAGAAGGCTGAGTGCCAAAGAATTGATGTTTTTGAAATGTGGTGTTGAGAAGACTCTTGAGAGTCCCTTGGAGAGCAAGGAGATCAAACCAGTCAATCCTAAAGAAAATCAACCCTGAATATTCACTGGAACGACTGAAGCTGAAACTCCAATACTCTGGCCACCTGATGCACAAAGCCGACTCACTGGAAAAGACCCTGATGCCAGGAAAGATTGAGGGCAGGAGAAGGGGACGACAGAAAGTTTAGATGGTTGGATGGCATTACCAACTCAGTGGACATGAGTGTGAACCAACTCCGGGAGATAGTGAAGGACAGGGAAACCTGGTATGCTTCAGTCTATGGAGTCAAAAGGAGTCGGACACGACTTAGCGATTGAACAACAAAAATGGTGAAGCCAGTGTGGAAAACAATATGGAAGGTCCTCAAAAAATTAAATGTAGATTTACCATATGATCTAGGAATTTGACTTCTAGGTATAAACTGAAAAGAACTGAAAGCAGGGTCTTTTTCCCCTTAACTGAAATACAGTTGATTTACAATGCAGTGATAGTCTCAGGTATACAGCAAGGTGATTCTGTCTTATATGTATTTCAAAGTGATTTTACATGTATACATATATATACACACACACATATACACTTTTTCAGATTCTTCTCCAGTATACGTTATTATAAGATATTAAATATAGCTCCCTGTGCTGCTGTACAGTAGGTAGGTCCTTACTGTTTGTTTATTTTGTGTAAAGTAGTGAGAGGAGGGTCCTGAAGAGATATTTGCACACCTGTGATCAGAGCAGCATTATCCTAACAGCCAAAGTGAAAGCAACACAAATACCGACTGATGAACAAATGAACAAATGTGGCACACTTGAATATACAGCGGAATGTTGTTCAGCCTTAAAAGGGAAGGAAACTTTAGCACACGCTACAACATGCATGAACCTCGAGGACGTTATGCCGAGTGGAATAAGTTAACCATAAAGAGACAAATGATGTATGATTCCACTTATATGATGTACCCATAGATGTCAAATTCACAGAAGGTAAAATGGTGGCTGCCAGGAGCTGGTGCAAAGTGGAACGAAGAGTTATTTTTTCATGGGTTCAGAGTTTTAGTTTTGCAAGATGAAGGGTTCTGGAGACTGGCTGTACAACAATGTGGATGTACAAAACACTACTGAGCTACAGGCTTAAAATGGCTAGGACAGTAAATTTTATGTTATGTGTAGTTTACCACAATAATAAACAAAAACCAGGTGAGCAAACTGAACAACGTGACACTCCCATCTCCTGTCCCCTGCTGAGCTACCAGAAGAGCCAGCAGCCAGGATTATCTATGCCATGGCTGGAGACCAGATGCAGAATTCCCCTCTGGGAAAAAGGAATGATTTCTAAAATTTTTATTTGGCTCTTTTACAATTGTACCATGCTACTCTGAACAGCATTTTCCCCCCTCACTTAAAAAAAAATTATTTTAAAAGTTATTTTATTGTTGTTTAGTCGCTAAGTCGTGTCCGACATTTTTGCAACCCTGCAGACTGTAGCCTGCCAGGGTCCTGGGTCCATGGAATTTTCCATGCAAGACTACTGAAGTAGGTTGCCATTTCCTTCTCCATGGGATCTTCCTGACCCAGGGATCAAACCCAGGTCTCCTGCACTGGTGCACAATTGCTCAGTCATATCCGAATCTCTGCAATACCATGGACCGTAGCCCACCAGGCTCCTGTGTCCATGGAATTTTCCAGGCAAGAATACTGGAGTGGGTTGCCATTTCCTTCTGCTGGGATCTTCCTGACCCAGGGATAGAACCTGAATCTCCTAAGCCACATGGGAAGACAGATTTGGGGAATGATAATTCCTTGCTTTTTGACTGCTTTTTTCCCCGCCCCCGTTGTCCTATTGAACTCCTGCATTGGTAGGTGGATTCATTATCACTGAGCCACCAGGGAAGCCCCAAAGTTATTCTGCTGCTGCTGCTGCTGCTAAGTCGCTTCAGTCGTGTCTGACTCTGTGCAACCCCACAGACCAGACGGCAGCCCACCAGGCTCCACCATCCCTGGGATTCTCCAGGCAAGTACGCTGGAGTGGGTTGCCATTTCCTTCTCCAATGCATGAATGTGAAAAGTTAAAGTGAAGTCGCTCAGTCATGTCTGACTCTTAGTGACCCCATGGACTGCAGCCTACCAGGCTCCTCTGTCCATGAGATTTTCCAGGCAAGAGTATTGGAGTGGGGTGCCACTGCCTTCTCCAAAAGTTATTCGAAACATCCTTATTTTCTGGTCTAACATTTTTATTATCTAGGATCAACAGACTCTGACACAGAGTACTCCAACGACAAGCTGGCTCTTCCTACCTGATCACCCAATACTGAAACCCACCAAACGACAAGCTCTATTCAGGTATGAACATCCAGCTTTTAGTGTCTCATCTGGAAACATAAGCACACTTGAGAATGTTAAAATTAGAATAAAAAACAACACACAGTAAAAAGAACATAAAGAAGACAGAGGCAATGCAGTGAACAAAAGAAAACTTCAAAAATACTATGAATAATACAGCCAGTGACAAGAATAAATATTTTGTTGAGTTTTTTAAAGATATTCGGAGAATAAGACAATGTTTCTAATAATTAAATTCATGGTAAAAGGTAGGAGATCAAATGGAGAAAATGTTTTTAAAGATATTCGGAGAACAAGACAATGTTTCTAATAATTAAATTCATGGTAAAAGGTAGATCAAATGGAGAAAACGTTTTTAAAGATATTTGGAGAATAAGACAATGTTTCTAATATACATGGTATAAGGTAGGAAATCAAATGGAGAAAATCTCCCCAAAAGAAAAGAAAAAGCAGTGAGAAAACAAAATGAACAAAAACAGAAAAACAGACAGGAAATTGCTGTCAAAAATCTGAGAAAATTTCCCTGATATTATTACAGGTTTATAGCCTAAGTACTAGAACAATGTATTGCAGGCGTGCTTAGTCACGCAGTTGTGTCTGACTCCTTGAGACCCCATGGACTGTAGCCCAGCCAGCTCCTCTGTCCATGGGGATTCTCCAGGCAAGAATCTGGAGTGGGTAGCCACGCCCTTTTCCAGGGGATCTCCCCAGCCCAGGGATGGAACCCAGGTCTCCCTCATTGCAGGTGGATTCTTTACCATCTCAGTCACCAGGGGAAGCCCAGTATAATGCATAGGACTCTATTAAACAATAAAGCATGCCTTGAAAATTCTGACAAGAAATCACTTCTAATCTAGAATTTCAAGCCCAGCCAGATTATATGTAAAGAAAGAGCAAGGGTAGCATAAACGTATTTCCAAGAAAAGACACATAAATGTTCTTCCCATGTACTCTGTTCTCAAGAAGCTACATCTGTTTTTGGAAAAACGGACAGGCTTCACTGTTAACAGTAACAAAGACAGCAAATATTTACTGAGTATTTATGGCAATCAGAGGACTGTTATAAGACTTTTATGTGTATTGGCTCAGTTTTTAAAGCAGCCCTTTTAGGTGGTAAGATGATTATTCTCTCTTCAGGTCACACATCCAGTTATCTGTCAGACTTTGAACCCAGGCACGTGGGCTCCAGAACCCATGCTCTCAGTCACTAAGCTATTGGTGGCGGCCAAGAGTAAACCCCAGAAGAGGAATATGTGATAGGAAGGAGAAACAAAGAAAAGGGGAAGGAGATGTCCATAAAAATGATAAAGGGAAGTCCCCAATTCACAACTGAGCCAGCAAAAATGACAAAATTTGGGTGTGCTTGAACACATCTGGAAAAAATTTTCCAGTTGTCTGAAAGTTTGGATGAAAGAGTAATCAGTACAGAGAAAAACTAAGCAAACAAATACAAATCAATTACTAACTTCAAGGAAAACACAAAGCTATACAGCAAAGAAAAAGCAATCACAGTTTTGGCTGGCTCATTTCTGAATAATGCTAAGAGTGATAATAAATCATATGGTAATTCAACCAAAAGAAAAAGTGAACTGAAGAGTGTGCGTATGTGTCACTTAAATCTATAGCAGGATTTCTGGAAAACAACAAAATGGTATCAGCATTTACTTAGAATCATGGAGGCAAAAAGCAAAACTTTAAGTTTCTGTCACTCTGCATTCCATTTCAGAATTTACAGACCTAATGATTTTTTTAAATTTGCACACATTATGGGTGTCACTTTATGTTCTATGATTTTTGACAAATCCATAAACAACATCTGAGAGCTATACCAAAGGGATGATCAAACCTTCAAAAATGAAACTATTTATGGGAACGGAAATATCTATTTCACATAATTTTCATGTTACGAAACATTATTCTTTGATCTTTTTTTCCCCCAACCATTTAAGGATCTTGTAGCCATACAGAAACAGGTGGCAGGCTGGATTTGGCCCATAAACTGCAGTTTGCCAACTCCTGTCCTAAAGCAACAGACCACTTGGAATACAGTCCACAAGCTGCAGATAGATTTCCAACAGTGAGCTTCAAAACAGTCCGTATTTGCCACAAAACAAAGATGTAGCACATGGGCAGCTGCTGCACCCAGAGAACCAGCTAACCGCAGTGCCAGTCTCTCAAGATGGTACTGACCCTTATCTTTGCTCTCTTTGTCTTCTCAATCCTGAAGAGACAGAGACAGCAACTTGGGAGGGGCTGGGGAGTGGGGAAGAGAATCAAAGTACAGAAACAGCAAGGGAAAGAAAACAAAAACAAAAACAACCCAGTTCACTTTTCCTCACCAGTTTTCTGGACCAAAATTTGGCCCAATCTGAGGGAAGGAGCGGGCTTCGTAATTTAACAATGCTAAAGTGGTTAGTCGCTCAGTCGTGTCCGGCTCTTTGCGATCCTATAGACCATAGCCCTCAGGCTACCTTATCCAAGGGGATTCTCCAGGCAAGAATAACTGGAGTGGGTTGCCAAGCCCTCCTCCAGGGGCTCTTCCCAGCCCAGGGATCGAACCCAGGTCTCCAGCATTGCAGGTGGATTCTTTACCATCTGAGCCACGGGGGAAGCCGGGTGATTAAACAGTGAAAGTGCAGGTAAAGTCTCTCAGTCGTGTCCGACTCTTTGTCACCCCATGGACTGTAGCCTGCCAGGCTCCTCCGTCCATGCGATTTTCCAGGCAAGAATACTGGCTGCTGCTAAGTCACTTCAGAATACTGGAGTGGGTTGCCATTTCCTTCTCCAGGGGATCCTCCAGACCCAGGGATAGAACCCGGGTCTCCCACACTGCAGACAGACTCTTTACTGTCTGAGCCACCAGGGAAGCCCAGATTAAACAGTACCTGAGGCTAACTGGAAAGCAACAGGATATGCCCAGATTCACTCCGGTGAATTAGCAACAATGTCTAAGGCCAGCGGTAAGAAAGAATAAAATTGCTCTCTGTATTCCATCTACTAAATACAAGCTCATTCAATAAACCACTTAGGAACCAAGGAGCCTTTATTAAAGATATGTAAAGAATACTCATAAACCAATTTAAAAGTTCCCCTCAAAAGAAACAGAAAATAGAAAAATGGGCAAGGAATATGCAGGGCTGTTTTTTTTTTTTCTTTATACGAAGGTTTCTTTTAACCCAAAATCAAAAGGGTGAATGAAGTGTGACAAACTTTCAGCTTCTCAGTCAAACGTAAAGCAAAATTTCACACTCATCAGGAAAAAATGTTAAAAGTCAGAAGACAGCAGGGGTCTGTTAGGAATCTCGCCAAATGGAAGTCAAAAGGCAAAAATACCATTTTAAAGCAATGCTATTACCATTCGAATAATGAGACTGGCACAGCCATTCTCTGGCCTGAGCAAACACCCTGATGAGAAGAGGTATATTTTTGCATAACAAGGCCAACTTTTTCAGGAGAATCGGGTAGGGGTTCTCTGCCACACTCTTGAGGCAGAGAAAATTTCATTTATTGTGTGGCTGCCCCCCCCGGAAAAAAAAAAAAAAAACAAAAACGCACAGGTATAAAACACGCTCAAGGATTTCCAAGAGGCCGAGAAGCTCCGGAACGAGACACCGCCAGGAGACGAGACGGGGCAAACCGGGAGAGCTCGGTGACCACCTAGGAGCGATCTGGATTCCCGATGGATGAAGTGGAGGGAAAAGTGAAGTCGCTCAGTCGTGTCCGACTCTTGGCGACCCCGTGGGCTGTACAGCCTACGAGGCTCCTCCGTCCATGGGATTTCCCAGGCGAGAGTACTGGACTGGGTTGCCATTCCCTTTCTCCAGGGGAATCTTCCCACCCAGGGATCGAACCCGGGCCTCCTGCATTGCGAGCGGACGCTCCGACCGTCTCAGCCACCCAGGGAAGCAGGAGGGAAGGCGGCAGGAATTGAAATGAATGAGGAAGACGAGTCCCAGCTCGCAGCACCCCGGGGCCAGCCGCCAGGACGTCAAGGCCGCGGGGCATTTCTGGCCGCCGACGGCCACTCCCCCCGCAGTCCGGGACGCTCCGGGGGCCC
>NW_011494609.1:2797490-2844750 GCF_000754665.1 Bison bison bison
GGGCCGACGAGCCGCCCCCGCCCACCGCCGGCCTCTCCCCCCTCGCGCCTCGCTTGCCCGCCTGCCCGCCCTCCTGGGACATGGCCCGCTCCACCCCTCGCGGCTGCTCACCGCGCTGAGGCGGATCCCGCTGGGTGGCTGCGTCGCCATCTTGAGCGAGTTACAAAGCCAGGACCGGCCTCAGCCGCAATCAGACTGGGAGGTGGCGGCGGAGCGCCCGCCTACTTCCGGGGCGGGGCGCGCGTAGCTGACCCCGCCCCCCGACTTCCGCCTCCCGGCGCCTTGTAGTTGGGAGCGTAGGGCAGGTAAATTCCCCCGGGGGTTTAAGGAAGCAGGGACAGCTAGAGAGGTGGGTGGGCTTCAGGCTCCGGGCGGGGGCCCTGCAGAGTAAGGCGCATGCGTAAGGCTCAACCTGGTGACTGTAGTAACTGAACCTACAGGCTTTGCCAAACAGTAATCGGTATTTTGTTGTTCACTCGCTCAGTCGTATCCGACTCTTTACGACCCCATGGACTGCAGCACACCAGGCGTCCCTGTTCATCACCATCCCCTGGAGTTTGCTCAAACTCATGTCCATTGAGTCAGTGATGCCATCCAGCCATCTCATCCTCTGTCGTCCCCTTCTCCCGCCTTCAATCTTCTCCAACATCAGGATCTTTTCCAGTAAGTCGGCTCTTTGCATCAGGTGGCCAAAGGATTGGAGCTTCAGCTTCAGCATCAGTCCTTCCAATGAATAGTCAGGATTGATTTTCTTTGGGATTGACCGGTTTGATTTCCTTGCAGTCCAGGGGACTCAAACATCTTCAGCAGCACAGTTCTAAAGCATCAGTTCTTTGGTGCTCAGCCTCTCACATCCGTACCTGACTACTGGAAAAACCGTAGCTTTGACTAGACGGACCTTTGTAGGCGCAGTAACGTCTCTGTGTTTTAATATGTTGTCTAGGTTTGTCATAGCTTTTCTTCCAAGGAGCAAGCATCTTTTAATTTCTTGGCTGCAGTCACCATCCACAGTGATTTTAGAGCCCAAGAAAATAAAGTCTGTCACTGTTTCCCCATCTATTTGCCACGAAGTGATGGGATTGGATGCATGATCTTAGTTTTCTGAATGTTGAGTTTTAAGCCAGCTTTCTCACTTTCTTCTTTCACCTTCATCAAGAGGCTCTTTAATTCCTCCTTGCTTTCTGCCATAAGGGTGGTGTCTTCTGCATATCTGAGGTTATATTTCTCCTGATTAATTGATATTAATCAGTATGGAGGCTGCAAATAATAAAGAGCTCTGTCTGGGGTCTTGGGGATTACAACTGGGGATACACAGGTTCTAGCAAAATAGAATGGGGAAGAGAAAGAGTCAGGGGGTTATAAAGGCAAAATCCACAAGTTTTGTTAAAGTTGTATTGCAGGAATTATGATTGACTTTGATAGTAAAAGAAAATATTCGTCCTTAAGGGATGGATTTGTCACCAGTTATTTAGGGTATGGGCCAGATAAGTGTCTTGAATTTCTGGAACCCTATGCAAATGTTCTGGATATCTTTGTTAGACGATAAGTGGTCAAAAGGTCAGATTCAGTCTGGGCAGAGACATAAGTCACTTCCTCAATGGCCTCTGGCTCCACTCTGGAGAGTTCTTTTAGCAGTACAAAACTGACTCTTTTTTGATTTTCCTTTTGCAGCTTGAGGTCCCCAAGTTTGAAGACAGGTGCCATGGGTGTTGGTGACCCAAAAAGGTGCACTTGAAGTGCTTGACTGGGCTGGACGTGAATTACACTGAAGAAAGCCGTCTCATGCCCGCCAGTGTCATCATGTTGTGAAACTTTAATGAGATGAGGTGACTCAGATGGTGAAGAATCTGCCTGCAAGACAGGAGACCTGGGTTCAAACCCTGGGTAGGGAAGATCCCCTGGAGAAGAGAATGGCAACACACTCCAGTATTCTCGCCTGGAGAATCCCATGGACGGAGAAGCCTGGTGGGCTACAGTCTATGGGGTCGCAAAGAGTTGGATATGACTGAGTGACTAACACTTAATGAGATGAAGACTTGTACTTTGGGGATTTGCCTAAAAAATTATCACCCTTCATCCTGATAAACAGAATCCTTTCTCATATGCAGTTTAGTCCTTTTGCTCCTGTACATGTATCTCTATTGACCTTGAGCTGGGTCCTGGGCTAATTAGTAGGATGTCGGACACGACTGAGCGTCTTCACTTTCACTTTTCACTTTGATGCATTGGAGAAGGAAATAGCAACCCACTCCAGTGTTCTTGCCTGGAGAATCCCAGGGACAGGGGAGCCTGGTGGGCTTCCGTCTATGGGGTCGCACAGAGTCGGACACGACTGAAGCGACTTAGCAGCAGAAATGAATAAGTTGGGACTTCCTTGGTGGTCCAGGGGTTAAGCCTCTGAGATTCCTCTGTAGGGGGAGATTCCTCTGTAGGGGGAGATTCCGCTGTAGGGGGCGGGAGTTCCATCCTGGGTGGGAAACTAAGATCCTGCTTGTCAAGCAGCCAAAGAAAAATGAAAGAAATTAATAAGTCAAGGGCTGTCAGATACTGCCCTTAAATAAAGAGTTAAAAGGTTTTTCTTAAAGTATTCACTGCGTTTTTTAAAAAATACTTATTTGGCTATGCCAGGGTCTGTCTTGTGGCATGCGGGATCTTTAGTCTAGTTCCCTGACCGGGGATGAAACCCAGGCCTCTGCATTGGGATCGCAGAGTCCTAGCCACAGGACCACCAGGGAAGTCCTCATTGCATCTTTATAATTGTAAAGGAAATACATTTGCCTTGTAAAACTCAGATAATATGGAAATATAAAACAACACTTACCCTAATCCCTTTACGGGAACATATGAATTTGGTGTACATTACTCCATATTTACTATATGCTAAATACTATTTACAGTATGGAACTAGACCTTACATACTCCTCTGCAGCTCATGTTTTTGTTTTATTTAATTATTTCAGTTTGAGATTTCTAAGTGCCCAAATAGTTTTGAATAAATGAACAAAGGAGGAAATGTTAAAAACAAACAGGACTTTCCCGGTGGTCCAGTGGTTAAGAATCTGCCTGCCAATGCAGGGGACGATCCCTGGTCCTGGAAGATCCCAAATGCCGCAAGACAGCTAGCCCATGTGGTGTCTGTCCTAATGCCCATGCTCTGAAATAAGAGAAGCCACTGCAATGAGAAGCCCAAGTACTGCAATTAGAGAGTAGCCCCTGCTCACCACAATGAGAGAAAACCTGCACACAGCAACCAAGATCCAACACGGCCAAAAATAAATAAATACAATCAAAAACAACAACAAAAAAACCTGTGCTCTGTTGTTACCCTTACTATTGACCACTGGGTTCTCAACTGAAAAAAAAATGCACAATCTAAAAGTTGAGAATTATGTTTTATTCAGTGGACATACTGAGGACTGAGGCCAAGAAGACAGCCTCTCAGACAGCTCTGAGGGACTGTTCTGAAGATGTAACGGTGGAGCTAGGATAGGGCTTTTTGCAGAACACCTAGGTAGTCAGAGTGTCAAAAGATTACAGTTAATCGACAAAGGATGAGATGGTTGGATGGCATTGCCGACTTGATGGACATGAGTTTGAGCAAGCTCTGGGAATTGGTGATGGACGGGGAAGCCTGGCATGCTGCAGTCCTTGGGGTCGCAAAGAGTCAGACACGACTGAGCGACTGAACTGAAAGAAAACCAATCATCTCAAGTTAGTGAATTTAGTGCTTTTCTTGATAGGAGAAGAGGCAAGAGTCTGGGCTTATTGAAATCAACCCTTTGATGTGCACCTTAACTATTTAGAGCCAGTATCCTATTTTTCCCCATCCTGAATCCCCTCAAGGTGGGCAGTGGCTAATGATTTGATGGCCGAAACATCCTTCCTTTACTGATACAGCAGGTAACATTCTTTGTCCACAGGATAAATGGCATGTGAAACACCACCTAAGTAAGAATGCTAGTCAATACCATTTGCAATGCTCTGGACTGGGTAATTTCTCAGTTCCTTCCAAGTTTAAGATCATATTATTACATCAGAGGCTCTTTCATCAACTGTTTATTGAGAACCTACTTTGTGTCTATCAAAGTGAGGGGGCCTAGAACCCAGTGATGACTAAAACAGAGGTTTCCATTCCTGTGGAATCTACAGTCTCTTGGCTGTTTATTCAGTAAGTTGCAGCTCGTTCGTTGTGAGATCAATTTGGTGAGTCTCAACTGGCACTTTGTTTTAAAAAAAAGAAAAACTAGAATAGCATACTACAGTGTCTGCCTGGGCCCAAATCCAAGTTATTCATTTATTAACCATGTGATGTTCAGCAACGTGGATTTTGAAGTGAGATTAGCTTGGATTATCCGGATGTGCCCTAGATGCGATCACAAGTGTCTTTATAAGACAGAGGCAGAGAAAGACTTGGTCACAGAAGGCCACTTAACACTGAAGCATCTCTCTAGAGACTTGAAGATGCTATGTGGCTGGATTGGAAAGTGGAGAAGGGCCATGAACCAAAGAATGCAGGGACTGTAGCTTCAGAAGCTAGAAAGGCAAGGAAACCCCATTCTAGAGTCCCTAGAGTTTACAGAGAGAATGAGTCTCTGCAGACACCTTGGTTTCAGCTCGTTTTGGACCTCTGGCTTCCAGAACTCTAGGTTCTGAATACATTCCTGCAGTTTGAAGACACGAAATTACAGTAATTTGTTAGAACAGCAACAGGAATAGACAGTAGTCTATTCATGTAGAAGCAAATACTTACCTGTACATACAAATTGTTGCCTCCCCCCTCCCAAAAGTTTTTTAACCCAGTTGCGCATACTGCAGAGTTCTGCATTCTCAAGGCTTACTCATATGAAAGAAATGTGAGGCAGACATGTACGGACTAAACTTAAACCACATTGGTATAAAAGGGGCTTTTTCAGGAAAGTAAATGCTTTTGCTTATGTCAGATGAACTCAGCTGACATTTTAAAAAATGTCAAAGCTGAGGTTGATATGATTTTAATGGTTAAAAACTACCTTCTTTGGGGAGTGCTGAATGTTTGTATCCCCCATCTCTGCAAAAAAATCCATGTTACCTAGCCCCGCCATGTGATGGCATTTGGAGGTGGGGCCTTTGGGAGGATAATTAGGTCAAGAGGGTGGGTCCCTCATTAATGGGATTAAAGTGTGAAAGTGTTAGTCACTCAGTCCCGTGGAGTCCAACTCTTTGCAATCCCATAGACTGTAGCCCCCCAGGCTCCTCTGTCCATGGAATTCTCCAGGTGAGAATACTGGAGAGGATTGCCATTCCCTTCTCCAGGGCATCTTCCCGACCTAAGGATTGAACCTACATCTCCTGCATTGCAGGTAGATTCTTTACCGCTGAGCCACCAGAGAAGCCCATGAATGGAATTAGAGTCTTTGTAAAAGAGACTCTATAGAGATGCCTCAACCAACCCTCTGTTATGTGAAGACACAGCAGGTAGAACCAAGAAAGTGCTGGGTTTTTTTGGCTGCACCACACAGCTTGTGGGAGCTTAGTTCTGTGACCAGGGATTGAACCCAGACCCTGGGCAGATGAGAGTGCCACGTCCTAACCACTGGACCACTGGGAAATTTCCAAGGTGCTTTGACCTTGGACTTCCCAATTACAGAATTGTGAGAAATTAGTTTATTGTTTAAGCCACCCAATCTGTGGTGTCAGCAGCCCAAAATAAGAAAAGAGAAATTTTAAAATTCCATACAAGAGTAAGAATATCAGAATAGAGTAAAATTTCCCACTGACCTAAATCAAACACAATATGAAAACTGGTTGCTTTCAAAAACCTACACAGCTATGCATCTTGACTTCCATGGACTATCTCTCAGAGATCCTTCAGTGCTGTGCATGAAAAATTTCATCACATTATTTTACTGTTTCCTAACATTTTATTATATTGTGTTGTCATTCATGTAGCCAATCTCCTACTGGTGGACACTGAGGTTGTTGCCAAACTTCCTGCTGTTATCAATATTTACAATGAATAACTTGTACATAAGTCATTTTGCACATATGCATGTATATCGTAAATTCCTGGCAGTAGAATTGTGAAATCAAAAATATACATGTGGCTTGTGTGATAGTAGTCCCCTGACCAGGGATTGAACCTGCCCCCTACAGTAGAAGCCCAGAGTCTTAACCACTGGACGGCCAGGGAAGTCTCCATCCGTTTTTACTTTTGGTAGAAATTGCCCCCACTTTCTCCACAGAACTTGTACCAATTTATATTCTATAGCAATGGAGGAGAGATGCTGTTCACCTATAATTGATGTTGGCTGCCATGGTCAGTGACTAATATCTCAGAGCAATGTTTTTCTCGTGTTGTAAGTATGGGTATCATTTTACATTTGTAAAAGCCAATTGTGTGTGTGTGTATACATACCCTCTATTTACATCTTCTGCCCCTATTTCTATTCTATTTCTTTTCATTGTTCTTTCAGTACTGAAGAAATCAGTCCTTTGTAATATGTCTCAAATATTTTTGTCTGCTGTCTTTTACATTGCTTCTGATGATTTTGTGTTGTGCAGTTTTAAAAAGGAAATTTACATAGCCAAAACTTATAGAACTTTCTCTTAGGCTCCTAGAATTTATGTTCATCTAAGAAAGATCATCTCCATTGTTGGCTTATTTTTTATAAATACCTTTTCTTCAGTTCTTCTAGCGTCTTCATGTTTTATTCATGGTTTCCAATCTTTGATCTGTTTGGGATTTATTTTGGTGAAAGATGTGAGAGATGAATACAACTTATTTTCCCCCTGTTGGGTACCTGGTTCTCCCAAAACCATTTGTTGAATAAGATACCTTTCTTTCCCGCTACAGTTTGAAGTTCTACTTTTATTACATGTTAAACTTTTCTATGTGTTTTGGTCCACTGATAGAATTACTAGTTTATCCTATTGATCTCTTGTCCATTTCTGCACTGGTACCAATTATTTTAGCTTTATAATATAAAGATCTGAGGTTAGTTCTCTCAAGTCTTCAATAAGTTAACATTTATAACTTGATGATGTTGAATTTTCCTCTCCAAGATCTAGTAAATCTTCCCTTTAGCTCCAAGTCTTCTTGTCTGCTTTCGTAGGGTTGTCTTCAAGGAGCTCTTATAAAGTTTTTTTTCCCCCTGTTTTATTATTGTTGTTATTGGAAGATAGATTTTATCTATTTCATAACAGGTCACATATATATATTACATTGATATCAAAAAACTATATTGATGTGTACATATTAACTTTTTTTTTCTGGCTGTGCCACAGAGCATGTGAGATCTTCATTCTCTGACCAAGGATCGAACCCGTGCTCCCCGTAGTCCAAGTGTGGAGTCTTAACTACTGGACCACCAGGGAAGTCCCCGTGTTAACTTTCTGTTGAATTTATCGCGTTTAGGCCATTCATACTGTTCATCTGGCCACAAGCTCTACTGCCGCCCCCCCACAACAGTTTTAAACAACTTGTCTTTTTCCTGATGGAATGTATATTGATAGCCTGGCTTAGCTTCAGAAACAAACAGAAAATAATTGGAAGGAAAATATGGGAGAATGTGCAATCAAGGGCTTGTCAGTTACAGTGGTGCCTTTACTACAACACAAAGCTCCCCGAGCATGCAGTTAGTGCACAGTCACGTGCTCCCCCTCCATATGGTATGGAAGCGTTTGGTTGTCCAAGGGTCCAGGAAGAATTCAGCATGAGCCTGGTGAAGTCAGAGTGGGTGGTCCTCACAGAGATGCTGCAGCTGGGTTGGGCTGACTTATGTCATCGGGCAGTGCTGGGACCAGCAGGATGCGGTGGGAAATCCCACCAAGCAGAGCACCCTCCTGTATCCACAGAGGGAAGTGACAGGAATCCCAGCAAGGGGATTCTTAGAGGGATGGAGAGGCCAAGATCGGGGCAGAAAACCCAGTTTCGGGAGCCCACACTCTCTATAGTCCCACAGACTGATTCGTTCAAACTTAGTTTTACTTCCCGTTCTTCTTCTTCCTTCCAGCAGCACCTTGGGCAGATAAGTCAACCTTTCTGTTCTTCATTTAGATCTCTGCCGTCTGCCCGTAGATGCCAGACAG
The DNA here is from genome assembly GCF_000754665.1 of Bison bison bison. Taxonomy (NCBI): domain Eukaryota; kingdom Metazoa; phylum Chordata; class Mammalia; order Artiodactyla; family Bovidae; genus Bison; species Bison bison. The sequence goes on from NW_011494609.1 coordinate 2,805,558, forward strand.
CAAAGGAACCGAAGAGACAGGCTCTGTCTTTTCCACAAAAGGGCGCTTGCCTTGGACCAATTACGGGCTCTGCGTTATTGGGTGTTTTCATAGGGTCCCTCTGGGAAGGTGCCTTGCTGAGCCTGAGGAGGTGTAGAAAGAACCAGGCCTGGGGAGTTTGGATCTCAAAGACGGGTTCCTCTATATCCGTTGAATAAACCAATAAATGACTTGAGCTGGTCTTTGCCAGGTGAAAAGAAGAAAACAGTATCGAGTGGATGAAACAACATATGTAAGAAATGCAGCAGATGAGAAATCCCGAGTGGTTGGAGGAGACAGGAGAGAGAGCTAAGGCCTTCAGGAGGCTAGAAACCCCATCAGGCATCAAGAGTCATTACTTTAAAACAAAATTTTTTTTTTCAATGTGGGCCATTTTTCAACTCATTATTGAATTTGTTACAATATTGCTTCTGTTTTATGTTTTTGGTTTTTTTGGCCACAAGGTATGTGGGATATCAGCTTCCCAACAGGGATTGAACCTCCACGCCCTGTAGTAGAAGGCAAAGTCTTAACTACTGGACCGCCAGAGAAGTCCCAACAATCATTATTATAATTTCAATTTAGGGTAAAACGTGAAGCAACTTCTTTTTCTAAAGCTGAAACACTGAAGGGCAAGTTTGTTCTTATTATTCCCCCTCCCACTTGCTTCTGGTTGACTTTGGGTGGGGGGAAACTTGGGCTGGTACAAATGCTTGTTCGCCAGATAAGGTGGGGCCTGGGCTATCTCCCCTGCTCTCACTTTAAATTCACAGTATTTTAAAACTTTTATTGTGGTATTATATACAAAGCATAACATTTATCATTTTAGCCCTTGGGTGGACAATTCAGCAACATTAATTACATTCACATTGTTATGCAACTGTCAACAGCATCCATCTCCAGGACTTTCTCAACCCTAACTGAAATTCTGTGCCCATTGAACACTAACTCCTCAGTCCTTTCTCCTCCAGCCTGCGGCAACCACCATTCTGTTTCCTTTTTCTATGAATTTGACTAGTTCAGGTAGCTCATGTACGTGGAATCATATTTGTCCTTTTGTGACTGGTTTATTTCACTTAGCATCATGGGCTCAAGGTTCATCCACGTTGTAGCTCGTGTCCGAATTTCACTCCTTTTTAAGGCTGAATAATCTTCCACTGTATGTCTACACCACGTTTATCCATTCATCCATTGATGGACATGCAGGTTATTTCCACCTCAGCTGTTGCGGATAATGCTGCCACGGATGTGGATGTACAAGTATCTGTTTGTGACTCTGCTTTCAGTTTTTACTGGAATTGCTGGATCACAGGGTAATTCTATCTTAAATTCTTTAGGGGACTCTCTTCCTAGACCCGATTTTAAAGTCCATTTCCCCCTTGGCTTGAAGGTAGGCATACTGATTTAGATAGAGGACCACTTGGAAAGAGCTACCAGTTTAGGATGAAAAGTAACCAGACAAGCTTCAGCCTTGCGGCTTCTTCTTTGTTTCCATAAGAGCCATCATCTCTGTGAACTCATTGCTCGGCAAACTAGTGTTTCTCCAAGAGTGGTCCAGGAAGCACTGGCATCAAAAACAACTTATAATACAGACTCCCCCGTGGTTCAGTGGATAGGAGTCTCCCTGCCCGTGCAGGGGTCCCTGGTTCAATCCCTGGTCTGAGAAGATTCCACGTGCTGTGGAGCAACTAAACCTGTGCACCACGACTCCTGAACCTGTGTGCTGCAAATACTGAAGCCCACGTGCCTAGAGCCCATGCTCTGCAACGAGAAGCCCCCGAAGTGAGAAGCCTGCACAGCACAACTAGAGAGGAGCCCCCGATCGCCAAGATACCACTGTAGTGATTGTCACAACATCCAGTTGGCCCTTGGTGTAGAATGGACTCCTTGGCTGGTCCAGGTCCACATGACCAGTCTCTCCTTTGATGGTGCTACTTTTCCATGTTTGTGGGTTCATGTAGTCAAAGGTATGGTTTTTCCAGTAGTCATGTACAGATGTGAGAGTTGGACCATAAAGAAAAGCTGAACACTGAACAATTGATGCTTTTGAATTGTGATGCTAGAGAAAACTCTTGGAAGAGTCCCTTGGACAGCAAGGAGATCCTTAGCTAGTCAATCCTGAAGGAAATCAACACTGAATGTTCATTGCAAGGACTGATGTTGAAGCTCCAATACTTTGGTCACCTGATTCAAAGAGCTGACTCATTGGAAAAGAACTTGGTGCTGGGAAAGACTGAAGGCAGAGGAGGGGCAGGGGACGACAGAGGATGAGATGGTTGGATGGTATCACTGGCTCAATGGACATGAATTTGAGCAAACTCCAGGAGATGGTGAAGGACACCAAAGCCTGGTGTGCTACAGCCCATGGGTCGCAAAGAGTTGGACAGGACTTAGTGACTGAACAACAATTAAACTGCAAATAATACCTAGTAGAAGGCATTGTCTTACATGAGAATTTTATTCCAAAGACCAGATTCTGTCTGGTCTCCCAGGTTGTTGTTCAAAGCTTTTAATTAGAGGCTTCATCAACTGTCTGGACCCATCCAGCTCCTTCTAATTTTGCTGGGCATACACACATACTGGGAAATAAGGCTTGTTCTCCTTTAAGATACTCCTCACCACACCTTGGGAGCCACCCGCTCTGCCATGACCCCAGGGTGGCCAGGTTTGGCAGGAAGCCCACTGGGCAGGGTGCCCTCAGAAGTGGTCTTCCATACCTTGCCACGCAGCAGCAGCCCTCCCGGGGTTTTCCTGTTGAACTCTTCTTGGCGCTGGGCTTGAGGACATAGTGCTCTAGACCAAGACGAACACAGACTCTGTTGACTTTGTAGAATTGGGTAACACTGCTTACCTCCTCCGCAGCTTAGGAAACAACCCAGATGACACAGCGCCACGCCCAGCCCCTGGAAAGCACCCCAGTGGTAACGACCATGTCATTCCCATACATATGGGCTCTGTTCTCACCACACCCCGCTGCAGCCGCATGTGTTCCAAACCCTGCTTTCTTAGAACAGGGGTTCCAGCTCACTGCTTGCCCCCAGAGCAGTGGCACTTTGGTCCTTGGGCTGGACACCTGGTTTACCTTCTAGGAGGAACTGAGTCAGAACAGTCATCTTCAAAATGGGGTGGAGAAGAGTCTCCATGAGGAAGGAAAAAAAAAACTGGTAATTTTGTTTTTCCTCATACTTAAACAAAAACAACAAATGCGGGGACTTCCCTGGCTGCCCAGGGATTAAGTTCCTATTCTTCCACTGCAGGGGCCACAGGTTTGATCCTTGGTCGGGGAGCTAAGATCCTACATATCGTGTGATGTGGCCAAAAAAAAAAAAATCTCCATTTCTCTTTTATAAAATACACAATCTATGTGGATACTCAGGTCAATTAATGCAACACATAGGCTTGTGGATACTGAGAGTGAGCACAAGCTTCGCTTTCGCTGGTGGGGGTTTCCCAGATGGCACAGTGGTGAAGAATCCACTTGCCGGTGCAGGAGATGCAAGAGATGTGGGTTCGATCCCTGGGACAGGAAGATCCCTGGAGTTGGAAATGGAAATCCACTCCAGTATTCTTGCCTGGAAAATTCCATGAACAGAGGAGCCTGGAGGGCTACAGTCCATGGAGCTGCAGAGAGTCGGATATGACTGAGCACACACACATGCATGATTAAAACTATACAGACCACTGAAGCAACATGGGATGAGTCCAGAGATTGTCATACTTAGTGAAGTCAGATAAAGACATCATATGATATTGCTTATATGTGGTATAAAAAAAAGATACAAAGGAACTTATAAAACAGAAACAGACTCATAGGCTTATGAGAACAAACTTATGGTTACAGGTAGGGGCAAGGGTGGGGGTTGGGGGGAGGTATAGTTAGGGAGTTTGGGGTTGACATGTACACCTTGGTATATTTAAAATGGATAATCAACAAGGATCTACTGTGTAGCATGTGGAACTCTGCTCAATGTTATGTAACAACCTAAATGGGAAAAGAATTGGAGAAAGAATAGATACATGTATAACTGAATCACTTTGCTATACACCTGAAATTAACACAACCTTGTTAATAGTATGCTCCAATATAAAATAAAAAGTCAAAAAAATAAGACACAAAAGATCCCCAAAAAAAGTGAAAAAAAATATATAGATCACTGAGGCAACACAGAGAGGATTAGTTCCTACAACTCTGAGGGGTAATTACCATTGATAATTCCACTTTGTAGTTGAGAAGACTGAGGCACAAAGTATATGGCCAGTCTAGCATGTGGGTAAAACTGAGTCCTCAAACTCATGTCCATCGAGTCAGTGATGCCATCCAACCGTCTCATCCTCTGTTGTCCCCTTCTCCTTCTGCCTTCCATCTTTCCCAACGTCAGGGTCTTTTCCAATGAGTTGCTTTTCACATCAGGTGGCCAAAGTATTGGAGCTTCAGCCATCACATTTACAAGACTTCTTTTTTACTGTTTTATGCTAAACAGAGATGTATTATTAACTCCCTTTAAGATTTCTACTTAATAAAAAAGGATTAAATTACATATGGTATTGAGTTGTTTTAGACACTGGAGAGAAAAAAAAAGGAAAAAACAAAATTTGTAAATCTAAGTACAGACACGAGAACTATCTTTCATACCATAATAGCTACTGGTGATATAAATAAGCTCTCAGATTTGTTGTCAGTTTGGGGGGTGCTGTACCATGTGGCATGCGAGATCTTCGTTCCTCCACCAGGAATCCAAACTGGGATTCTTGCACTGGGAACACCGAGTCTTCGCTGCTGGACCAACACGAAGTCCCTGCGTGTAATTTTTAACACATATTTGTATGAATACCCATATATGTGATGGTGCTTTTCGACTCTTTTAGCACCCCACTCCAGTACTCTTGCCTGGAAAATCCCATGGACGGAGGAGCCTGGAAGGCTGCAGTCCATGGGTTCGCTAAGAGTCAGGCACAACAGAGCGACTTCACTTTCACTTTTCACTTTCATGCATTGGAGAAGGAAATGGCAACCCACTCCAGTGTTCTTGCCTGGAGAATCCCAGGGATGGGGGAGCCTGGTGGGCTGCCATCTATAGGGTCGCACAGAGTCGGACACGACTGAAGAGACTTAGCAGCAGCAGCAGGGAACCAAGTGGTTCTGTGTTCCCCACATCCTCTCTTGGGGCCAGTGACACAAATTGCTTCTGCCCTGCTCACAGACTTATACATGGTAGGATGTTACAAGAAACGAAACCAATAGTGTTTGTCAAGTCCCCAGACACCCTTGTCTGTAGGAAAGGATGTATCTGAGAGCCCAGATCAGAGCAGTCAGCATCGTCTGACCTGGAAAGTGATGTCATGGAATGCCCTGGTGGCTGAAAAGGGAACATGAGACAGGCAGGTCTGGGAGGCAAGCCTGAAGCACAGGCAGAGTGTGTGCAGGACGCGTGCCAAGTGGACTCTAAATAGGGAAGCTGGGGTAAGACAAAGAGGCTTGAAAAGAGTGAGACGGCATGCTGCCAGCCCCAAGGAGTCTGTGCTGAGGAACCTAGGAATTATTTTCACGAACAGCGATGTCTGCAGAGGTTCAGAGTTCCCAGAGAGGACAGAGTAATAAGAGGAGTCCAGAGTGAATTTCCCTGACAGTAGTTTCAGGCATTAAAGCCTCTGCGACCATGATGATTGATTTATGTCAAGTGGAAAGTGCTGGTTAGGCACATTGCACTGTATAACTGAGGTGACAGCTGTCGGAGGGTTGAAAACGGTGTATTTCTTACCCAGCAGAAGGTGCGAACGCGTGATTTTAATTTGGCAAGAGTTAAATACACTGAGATTGTCTTCACGCTTACACCTCTGCTGAATAGTCAAAGGTAACGGGCTATTACTATTTTCAGAAAATAATGTATTTTCATTTTAAAATGTGGTACCAAAATAAACATTTAAAGGGACACATGTATGAAAGGTTAAAAATAATATTCAACGAGTTAAAAACGTTTAGAGAGATGTACTGACACATCTGCAACAAAAAACCCCAACTTTTCAATCTCTTCATGGTTTACTTTATATTACAAATTTTGTGCCACCATTAGATGATATATTAATTTCACTTCTTTACATACATTGAGGAAGAAACACAAAATCAGACCTAAATATATTACAAGGCATTTCAGGGAGGTGTGTTTTGTTGGCCACCAAAAAAAAAAAAAAAGACTTGAAATTTCCTTTTGGATTGAGATAGACTTGTTTAGAACCACTATCCTGGCTCCTTTTCCATTTTCAGTATATCCTGGCTTTTCTCAAGGTCTCAGTAAACGGCTTACAGAAATTCTCCGGTCCAAGGTTAACATTCCAGATGTTCCAAAAAGTCATGTTCAACACATTCTTCCAGTTGTTTCAAGACCCTTGGGTTATCTGCGACAGGAAACTCCATGAGTGGAGGAGGGCCTTGGGGATCGGTGGACAGTCGACTCTGGGTTTTAAAAGCACAGTTTAGAGTCTCAAAGAAGGGCATCAGTTGCCTAACGCTGGAAAGAGAATGCTGGCGCAGCAGAGGGAACTCGCTCTTCAAGGCGATCTCATCTGAGCTGCTGATTTCCTGCAAAAAACCAACGACGACATGCTAAAGATTAGAGAGGCTCATGCAGGTGGTGAAAGCTAAGACATGAGTCCTCTAGGAAAACTCCCTGTCTGCCCTGACGGCAGCAGCGTTAACTCGAATCCCAAGTCCCCACTGCCGTCTTCCACCAGATTTCGCTGTGAGCCATCCTGCTGGGGCCCCTGCCACCCCTCCTGCAGGCCCTTCCTCTGAGTCACAGAGGAACTCTGCAGGCACGTCTCCTTCTACAGCAGGGGTCCCCAGCCTGTGGTCTATTCAGGAACCGAGCTGCAAAGCAGAAGGTGAGCAGTTGAACAAGATGAGATTACAGAGTAGACTGGACATTAGCAACATACTTCGGGTGTCCCTGTCTCCCATGACTCCCAGCTGGGACATTCAGGTTGCAGGAAAACAAGCTCAGGGCTCCCAGTGATGCTGCATTATGGTGAGTTGGATCATTATTTCATTATCACAATGTAACGATGAAAGAAAGAAAGTGCACAATAAAGGTAATGAAACCACCCTGAAACCACGCCCCCAACCCATCCCAGCTCCCTGGTCTGTGGAAAGAGTGCCTTCCACAAAACCACCTCCTGATGCCGAGGACGTTGGGGACCGCTGTTCTGTAGGACTGTGTCTACCCAGGACACTTTGCTAAGAGGATGCTTCGCCTCTTAGCATCCAGGATGAGAAAGTGACATACAAACGCTAAGACAAAGATGAAATGTATAACCCTCTTCAAGTCTGAACACTTAAGAGGCAATTTGAACCCCGTTCAAAGTCATTGAAATCAAATGGCATATGAAGTACTTCACTCACCCCTGAGCCCGTTCCCCTCCACCACAAATACAAATTTTGTAAAAAGGAAAACAATTACCCCATATTTTAATTTTAGAAGTTCAAGAATCCTGACAGTGTGGGGCTTGCATTCTTGGTGATCCTCTTCTAAATCTGAGGAGAAGGCAGGGCTTTCTGTGTCCACTTCGGGAACAAATGCCCACCTGTAACTGGAGGAAGGGAATCCGAGGTCAGGCACATGGGCTCACAGCCCACCCAGAGGTTTTCAAATAGCTTCTCTGAGACGTAATTCACGTACTGTACAGTTCACTCGTTTAAAGTGTACTATTCAGGACTCTCTGGTGGTTCAGTGGCTAAGACTCCACGCGCCCAGTGTAGGGAATGTGGGTTCAATGCCTGGTCGGGGAACTAGATCCCACATGCTGCAACTTAAGAGTTCACACGCTGCAAATAAATACTTTGCATGCTGCAACTAAGACCCAGGACAGCCCAAAATACAATAAAAAATAGACTGCACCATTCCATAGCTTTTGGTATATTCACAGAATTGTACGTCCATCACCATCCATCGTGATCAATTTTAGGGTATTTTAAAACCCCAAATAGAATTGCTGCTCTCTTTAGCACTCACCCCTCAATCCACTCCAGTCATCCCTCAGTCTCATCCCTCAATCCGCTCCTCAATCGAGGCCACCACTGAACTACTTTCTGTCTGTACAGGTCTTTTTTATTCTAGACATTTCATATAAATTAGAATCATGGTTGTACACGATTACATTCCAACTGATGTACTACATGGCTGTTTGTACCTGGCTTTTCTCACTTAACCTACTATTGTCAAGGCTCGCCCATGCTGTTACCACGTGCTGACACTTCCATCTCTTTGTGTTGTAGACTATTGCATTGTCCGGACACACCATATGTTATTTATCTGCTTGTCAATGGATGGACATTTAGGTTTTCTCTACTTTTTGCCTATTATGATTAGTGAATATGCTATGCATATTCACGTACATTGGAACTCACTTAAAGAAAAAAAAAAAAAACCTTTCTTTTTATTTATTTATTTATTTAAAAAAAATTTTTTTTTAACAACTTTCTTTTTTAGAGCAGTTTTAGGTTCATCCAAAATTGAGCAGCAGGTATGGAGGTTTCCCATTTGCCCCCTGCCCCTTCTCTACTAGGCTGAGCCTCCCTGTCAACACTCCCACCGGAAGGGTACATGTTACAATCAATGAACTGACACTGGCTCACCACCATCACCCCATGTCCAGAGTTAAGCTTAGGGTTCACTCTTGGAGCTGCATCTTCCATCGGCTTGGACAAGTGTGTAACGACATGTGTTCACAGTATAGTAGACACACAATCGCACACAATCATCTCACTGCCCTGAAAATCCTGTGCCCCGCCTCCCTGTCCACTCCTGGGACACACTCATCTGTTCACTGTCTTTACAGTTTTGTCCTTTACAGATCATCATATAGTTGAAAACATATGGTATGTAGCCATTTCAGACTGGCTTCTTTCATTCTGTGTTTCTAACCACAAACATTTCTACACGATTCCTCTCTTTAGGGCGACAGGACAGAGAGAAGTGGCATCTGGGGCCAGGCATGAAATGAAACATACGAGCGGCCGTGTTAAGCCCACAGGAATGTGAGCCAATAGTGGCAGAGTGAACTGGAGACAGCGTGTTCCATTTAGTTAATTAAAAACAAAGAGACCAAGAAAAGAAAATACATAAATGCAGTGAGGATCACCAGCGCGGGCCTCTGTTTTATAACCACCCAATAGCAAAACCCACTGAAACACACACACGAACAGAAACCCATCCATAAATACTACTGTGAGCCAAATTCACCAAACCACAGATGTTGCGAGTAATCTGAAACTCGGTACTCTGAGCAGGCTCCTCGGCCACTGGTAACCCACATGCTGTAGAGGAAAGAACAAGTGAAAGTGCTGACGAGGAAAGAAAGTCACCTCCTTCAAAGAGGACACATGGTCCCCTGTGACTTACATCTGAAACAGTGGCATCTTGTCAGGTGGAAAAGAGAGTGCTGTGTCTAGGAATTTGCAAGCTGATAAACAGAGGACCAGCTCGCTCTGGGGTATCTCCCCCACCGACGGCCCATTTCCATCAGAGGCTGCAACTTTCATTCTGTTGATTTTGTTGCTGTTTCTATAAATTGGCAAAGAAACTCTTGTTAGAAATTCATTCACATCCAATGTAGTCCTTTTGCCTATGAAATGTCCACAAGAAGGTTTTTTCCTTTTGAAAAATGGTCAGAATAGCTGGTCCCTTCACAACTACTTCAAGAAAATGGTGTTTAGGATGAGCTAACCCTACATCATAAATTGATGTTCATAGTCTGGATCTAAAAAAAAAAAAATCAAAACAAAAAAAATACAGTGATGTCCATTAACCTTCACATATGTGCACAGACTCATACACTACTTACCTCAATGATTCATTGTCCTTTTTCAGCTCTTCTTCAAGCTGTATGAATGCCTGAATCTTAAAAAAAAAAAAAGTGAATTCAAGTTACTCTTTGAGAGAGGTTAAATATAGCTTAATGTTTAAAATTTGTATGTCCATAAAAATTAGCAAATAAAACAAAAGGAATCAAAAATATGAAAAGACAACCTATGAAATGGGAAAAAAATATTTGCAAACCAAATGCGGTAAGGGATAAATCCAAAATACGTAAAGAACTCATATAACTCAATAACGAAAAAGCAAATAATCAAATAAAAAATGGGCAGAGGACTTGAATTGACATTTTTCCAAAGAAGCTATAGGAATGGCCAACAGGCACATGAAAAGATGCTCAACATCACTAATCATCAAGGAAACGCAAATCAAAACCACGATGAGACATCACCTCACACCCGTTAGAACTGCTGTCATCCAACGGGCGAGATTACAAATGTTGGTGAGGATGTGGAGAAAAGGGAGCCCTCGTGCACTGCTGGTGGGATGATAAACTGGTATAGTCACTATGGAAAACAGTATAACCGCTCCTCAAAAAATTAAAAATAGAACTACCGTATGATCCACGAAACCTACTTCTGGGACTATACTCCAAGGAAATGAAAATATTCTCAAAGAGATATGTGCACCCCCATATTCAAGGCAGCATTATTTACTAGGTTGGCCAAAAAGTTTGTTCAGGTTTTTCTGTGACGTGGGAAGAACCTGAATGAACTTTTTGGTCAACCCGATACAGTAGCCAAGACATGGAAACATTCTAAGTGTCTATCAACAAATAAATGGATTAAGTTTCATATATATATATATGAATATATACACATGCACATATATGTGTATGTACACACACGCATATGTATATATGTTTACACACATACAATATGTATATGCATGTGTGCGTATACACACATACATGCATATGTATATATGTTTACACACATATGCATATGTATGTATATGAGAATACACACACACAGTAGAATGCTATTCAGCATGAAAAGGAGGAATCTTGCCATTGGCACATCTGTAGTAATTTGGAAGGACTCTGAGGGCATTACACTACATAAAATAAGTCAGGAGAGAAAGACAAATACTGTATAATCTCACTTATAAGGGGAACCTAAGAAACAAAACAAAGCAAAACCAAACCGAACTCACAGAAGAGATCAGAGGCAGGGGGTGGGAAGAGGGAAGATTGAATGAAGGTGGTCAAAGATACAAACGTTGATTTATAAGACATATGTTATTGCCGGGAGCCGGTGAGGCATTCCACTCGTGACAAAGGTCACGAGGAAGGAGGCTCGGCATACGCAAAGGCGGGATCGAGCCTCAGGAGTCCCCCTGGATATTCTCGAGCATCTACCCCCAAAAAACCAGAGTCTGCCTACTTTATTGCTTTGTGCTCTCACCTCTGACTTTACTGGGGGCTGTCCCCCACCACCATCTCGCTGTCTCTGTCAAAGAGTTAACTTACAGCTCCAATTAATAAAGTTCCTGGGCAATTAGGAGTGTTTAAATCCAAACCCCTCAGATGGCTCTCTAACTCGCCTGACAAGTTTACCCGGGCTCCTACAGCTATGCATACGATTGTTTACAGTCTCCCAGCCTCGAGAGGCACGGGAAGCTTAAGATATTCAAATAGCTTAGAGCCTCTCAGAGAGTTAGAAACTGTCAGAATAAAACTAGTAAAAGATTTCATTGATGAGCCAATGCTTGTTGCCAAGTTTTCACATCCCCTGAATTGTATCCTTGAATGTGTATTAATTAATATAGTTGGTATGTAGAAAAAATAAGTAGTGGCCTTGGTGTTAGTAACTTTAGACCCTTAAGGTAATAAATTCTTTCCTTTGTTGTAAACCCATCACACATCCGCCCTATAGGAATGCAATTTTATCTTCGGAAGATGGCGCCAAACCTTAAAATAATTACTCTTAGAGAAAATAAGTCTTTGTTGATAAGTCTTTGTCAAGAGTCATAAAATGTTAATAGGCCTTCTGGCCAGAAGATGATGTAAATCACCTAAACCATTTGTATACGATAAATTTGCAGGAAAGAAACCCTGGTTTTTGATAAGGATCAAAGACTGCTGACTTTGCATCCCCTATTATCCTCTATGTGTAACTTAGGGTATAAAAGCCCCTGTTGAAAATAAAGCTATGGGCCTTGCTCACCAAAGCCTGGTCTCCCCATGTCATTCTTCCCCTCAATTTCCAGCTGAGTCTCCATCTGGAGTGCGGATATCCTCTGCGGCCATTTATTTGCCTGGGCTTCTAAGACTCACTCGAGAAGGTGTCTAAGGTGGGGCACCTTCCGCTATTCGAGAGGGCCCCTGCGGCCTCCGTGGTCAGAGCTAACCTGGTGTCACGGGTTATATTGATTTTCCGCGTAAACCAAGCTACTCAGCCTCTTATCTCCACTGAATTTTCCTACTGAGCTATCCTCATTCTATTACTCTTTATATCTTTGATAAATAAATAAATAAATAAATAGGTCGCCGAAGCCGTCTCTCCTTCGAATACCCTGGATCAGCTGGGGCTGGACCCCGGTATGTTATTACTAGGGATAACGCAGGATGTGACAACTGCAGTCAAAGCTGCTGTAAGTCACAGGTGAAAGTAAAGACTGTAAATCCTGAGTTGTCATCACAAGGAAAAAAATTCTTTTCTTTTGGATCTGTATGAGATGATGGATGTTAACTGAATGTGATACGGGTCTCATGATATATTTCAGTCAAATCATTATGTGGTGCACTTTAAACTTATATGCTGCTGCATGACAGTTATGTCTCATTAAAAGTGGGAAAAGGCCAGTTTGAAAAATAGCGAACAGGGCGCTCTATGGCAGTCCAGTGGTTAAGACTCAATGCTTTCACTGCTGGCTTCAATCTTTGGCTGGGGAAGTCAGATCCCAAAAGTCACATGGGGTGGCCAAAAAAAAAAAAAAAGCAAATAATATCAAATTAATTTAAATAACTACAATTGAGAGGTCAACTAAGATTAGAGGATAAAATATCACTACTTAACCAAGAGCTGACCATGCACTACCAACTCGATTGAAAATTTTACAGATCAAATTATATATACACAAAAGGGTACATTATTGCTGAAACCGCATTTTAAAAAACTCCAATTTTACCTCAAGAATAAAGTACTTGCACTTACCAATTCAGAGACCATTATTGGCCACAGTGAAGTCAAATGTTGGGGAGATATTCTTAGCAGCAAAACTCTGAAAAAAAGAAACATCTGAGCAGCAACTGAGGATGTCTGTCCCACTCTGAGATTGTCTGTCAGGCGTTCTAAGGAAAGAAGATTTTCGAGATGTCACACAAATGAGGAGTTTGGAGCTTCTCACTAGACAAAGAGGAAAAACACAACTGCAATCGCTCTGACATTTGACAACAACTGTATGTGAGCTGGGTGTTGGGAGAATGGTACTGCTCTTCATGTTTGCCCACAGCCCTCTTCTTTGTGAGGCACAGCAGTTCCTGGCCTTTGCTAAAGAAGTGAGCCAACGGCCTCTTATTCCCCTGCTACAGCTGAGTAGGGAGGAAGGCATCAACTTCCGGCTCAAGCCGGAAATCCACTGCATCATCAATGAGCATGTAAGTGATGGTGGGTTTTTTTAATTCTTAATTTTTGGTCATGCTATCTAGCTTGCGGGATCTTAGTTCCCTGACCCGGGGTCAAACCTGTGCCCCCGGCAGAAGCATGGAGTCCTAACCGCTGGACCTCCAGGGAAGTCCTGTAAATGTTCTTCTAAGAATATCAAGTACAAGACATCAAACTATAAGATCACATAGGTTGGTTGGCAGATGGCACTGTATTTTGGGGGTGAGGAGTGACAAGTGAAGTTGAGTGAACACAAGAATGATTCAGTTAAGTTTAGATTTGACAACTACGACAAAAACTTCAATTCCTGCAGGCAAAAAAAAGTTGAGTGAAACTCTCTAGCCTCTAAGTCTTCCCCATTTCTCCACTGAAATAATTGCTCATAGAATGTGATTCTTCTCATAATTTAAGGTTTCTGAGGAATATGACAAATTGCCAGGGCAAACAGCTGAACTATGGTCATGCTGGTTAAGATTCACTGGAATACATTAGTAATAAACTTCTCTTAAAATCATACAATATTCTTTCTTCCTGAGTAGTTAACCTATGTTGGACAGTAAAAGCAAAAAGTTTTATCTCTACCTCTTATGGTTCCAATACGAAAAGGTAGTATTTCAGACACCTATACCACATGGGAGAACAGAAGAGCATCCCAAATGATGTAAAATGTTGATACAAGTATATACATTCTATGTTCGCTGGAATCCCTATAGCCACCACTGCAAAAACTTTAAAAAGAGACACATCCCCAAACCCACTTTAAATAAATCAAAATGTAATGCTGAAAAAATGTTCAAGTAACCTCAGGAAAATAGAAAAAAGGCAAACAAAGGAATTAAAAACAAGGAACAAACAGAAAATTTTAAAAAAGGCATAATATATCCTGACATGCCAGTAATTACATTAAAGGTAAACTGTCTAAATCCACCAGTTAAAAGAGAGAGACTGGTTGAATGGATGAAAGAAATGATGTACTTGTATGCTGCTGCCGCCGCCAAGCCACTTCAGTCGTGTCCAACTCTGCGCAACCCCACAGACAGCAGCTCACCAGGCTTCCCCGTCCCTGGGATTCTCCAGGCAAGAACACTGGAGTGGGTTGCCATTTCCTTCTCCAATGCATGAAAGTGAAAACTGAAAGTGAAGTCGCTCAGTCGTGTCCGACTCTAGCGACCCCATGGACTGCAGCCACCAGGCTCCTCCATCCATGGGATTTTCCAGGCAGAAGTACTGGAGTGGGGTGCCATTGCCTTCTCCAGAAAGAAGAAGTATGCTATCTTACACAAAACTTGTATGCTATCTTACACAAAACTCACTTCAAATATAATTATATAAGTAGGTTAAAGGTAAACAGATGGGAAAAGACACACCATGCAAACATTTTAAGAAAGCTGGAGTGGCACTATTAACACGGAATGGACTGCAGAGCAGAGCAGAGCACCAGGGTCAAAGGGGGACACTGCAGAGCGAAAGGTCAATTCAGCAGGAAGATGTAACATCCTAAATGCCTGTGTACCGAACAACAGCGGTCTAAATTACAAGAAGAAAGAACTACCAGAACTCAAAGAAGAATAACTTCTGACAACTGTAGCTGAGGTTCAACATCCCTATTGCATGACGATAGAAGCCTTAGGAAAAAAACAGTCAAGTAAGGATATAGAAGAACCAAGCAATACCACCAGCCTGCAGGATCTAAACAACACTTGCAGACCACTCCGCTCAACACAGCAGAATTCATCTCATTAACTGCTCGTGGAACATTCACCAAGACTGCTTAATGACCCATGACAAAATCTAACTTCAACAAATTTAAATTCTACAAAGAATGTTCTCTGACCACGTGTGTGTGCTTAGTCGCTCAGTCGTGTTTGACTCTTTGTGACCCCATGGACTGTAGCCCACCAGATTCCTCTGTCTATGAGGATTCTCCAGGGTTGCCATGCCCTCCTCCAGGGGATCTTCCCAACCCAGGGATCAAACCCAGGTCTCCCGCATTGCAGGTGGATTCTTTATCGTCTGAGCCATCAGGGAAGCCCACTCTGACCATAATGGACTCAAACTGGAAATTAATTACAGAAGAACAACTGGAAACACTTGGAAACTAACAAACTTCTATTAATAAATAAGATATGGGCTGAGAGGAAGCATCAAAGCAAATAAAAGATATAAAGCAATGAATGAAAATTAAAAGGTTATCAGATTTTGTGGGATATAGTTAAAGTAACGAGAGGGAAATGTATAGCACTAAGTGCTTACATTATAAAAGAAGAAAGCACTCAATTCTATAAATTAAGCCTCTGTCTTATGAGACTTGGAGAAGGAAATGGCAACCCACTCCAGTATTCTTGCCTGGACAATCCCATGGATAGAGGAGCCTGGCAGGCTACAGTCCATGGGGTTGCAAGAGTTGGACATGACTTAGCGACTAAACCACCACCACCACCTTACGAGACTAGAAAAAGAACAGACTAAACCCAAAACAAAGATAAAGAAGGGCGTGATAAAGAGCAGAAATAAATGAAATTACAAACAAAACTAAAGTTTGGTAATTTGAAAAGAACAATAAAACCAATAAACTTCTAGAAACACTAACCCCAAAAAAGAGAAGGTAAATTGCCAATATCAAGAATGAAACAAAGGTTATCTCTATAGGCATCAAAAAGGATAATGACACTTGAATTACTGTTTAAATGAGGATGCAAAATGGTACATCCACTCTGAAAAACAGTTTGGCAATTTCATAGAGAGTTTCTTAGAGAGTTAGATGACAAAGGTCTGTCTAGTCAAAGCTATGGTTTTTCCAGTAATCATGTTTGGACGTGAGAGTTGGACCATAAAGAAAGCTGAGCACCGAAGAATCGATGCTTTTGAACTGTGGGGTTGGAGAAGACTCTTGGACTGCAAGGAGATCAAACCAGTCTATCCTAAAGGAAATCAGTCCTGAATATTCATTGGAAGGACTGACGCAGAAGCTGAAACTCCAATACTTTGGCCACCTGATTCAAAGAACTGACTCATTGGAAAAGACCCTGATGCTGGGAAAGATTGAAGGCGGGAGGAGAAGGGGACGACAGAGGATGAGATGGTTGGATGGCATCACCAACTTGATGGACATGAGTTTGAGTAAGCTCCAGGAGTTGGTGAGGGACAGGGAAGCCTGGCATGCTATAGTCCATGGGGTTGCAAAGAGTCAAACACGACTGAGTGACTGAACTGAACTAGAGAGTTAAACACATTTACCACAGGACCCTGTAATCAAACCCTTGTGTAGAGAAACGGCAATTTACAACCACACAAAAATGGTACATGCATGCATCATAGAGGCTTTATTTCTAATAACCCCAAACTGGAACAACACAAATGTCCTCCAGTTAAATGGATAAATGAACTGTGAAACATCCATAAAATGGAGTATTATTACTCATTAAAAAAGAGCAAACTCTTGATACACCCATGAACCTACTTGCCTCTGGATGGATCTCAGAGGCATTGTACTGAATGAAAAAGCTATTCTCAAAAGGTGACATGCTGCATGATTCCATTTATACAATATTCTCAAAGTGACAAATCAAAGTCATGGAGAACATGTGAGCGGTTTCCAAGGGTTAGGCCTGGGTAGAGGGTGTGACTCTATAAAGAAGTGAGTGGCTTGATGCTGGGAAAGATTGAAGGCAGGAGGAGAAACGGACCACAGAGGATGAGATGGTTGGATGGCATCACTGACTCAGTGGACCTGAGTTTGGGTAAACTCCAGGAGTTGGTGAGAGACAGGGAGGCCTGGCGTGCTGCAGTTCGTGGGGTCGCAAAGAGTCAGACACGACTGAGCGACTGAACTGAAATGAGTAGCTTGAGGGCGTTGCTTAGTGGTGAGGGAAGAGTTCTATGTCCTGGTTGTGGTGCTGTCCACAAGAATTTGTAGAGGAGATTCATTCACATAACTGGACACACACACAAACATACACAAGAAGAATGCATTGTAGAAACTGGTGAGCTCTGAACAAGTCTCTAGTTGAGTTGCAGTAACATTCCCATGTCAATTTTCGGTCTTGATGAGAGACTATGCTTATGTGAGATGTTACCACAGGGAAAGCTGAACAAATGGTACTCAGGAACACTAGGTACTACTGGTGCAACTTCTTGTGAGTCTTAATCTATTTCAAGAAAAAACAGATTTAAAAAAAGTGGTTTGTACACATAGGGCATATTTCGTATTGATATTTCAAATCAAAACTAAACTCATGAGATTATTCTTCAGTCAAGATGATCTATTTTAGAATCTCTAATACGCCTTTCTTAGCTGAGTGATAAACCTCACAGGCTTAAGGAGCCCTTGTGAGTAGACAGAGGAGACAGCCCTGAGCCAGAACCATGCACCACTGCCAAGGTTGTGGAATCTCGTTTTAGGCTGGCCAGGTAATCTCACCGAGCCTGCTTCCTATCTGTGAAACTCACCTGCCTCAAAGGGTACCGCCTGAAGACCACAGCCCACTGCTGGGAGCCAGAGAGCTCAGACTTCAGTCCAGGTTTTGCCAGGTAGTGGCAATGCAACTTTACAGAGGTGCTAATCCCTCTGAGCATCGGTATCCTGATGTAAAAAATGGAGCTAACACAGGACAACGAGGAAGACTTAAAAGATGGGAGGGACTTCAGGAGACCTGGAAGGAACTGCCCTCATCAATTAAAGGGCATGGAGTGTTGTCTCAGGGTTGCCTTTCTGATCCCTTCGTCAGGAGCCTTTGTAGGGGGTGATGACTGTCTTCCTTTAATTCTAGACAAGCAGCATTTGATCATCCTTCCCATTATAAAATAATAATAATTGCTTTGAGCTCATTTACAGATTCTTTTGAGATCAATGTAAAATTTATGTCATGAGGAGCCAAGATATACGGCGTTATTTAGCTCCGCACTCCACTCACAACCATCACCCTCCACCCAGGGCTGCTTGATGGTGGTCAGTCAGGGGGAAAGGACCCTAGAGGGGACCCCAGAGGAGAAATACCAGGCCTTCCCTATTCCTACCTCTTCTGATCAGGCCTTGACTATCCACCATGGTGTACAATTATTTAGACCCTTCTGGATTGTCTACTCCCTTGACCTCATGGCTCCAGAGGCCACTCAGTGACCCAAGACTGTCAGAGAACACTCTGAAACCCACCACTCCAGCACCGCCAGGGAGTTCCACTCTATTTTTTCAAACAGGTAGTATTAAAAAAAACAAACAAACAAAAAAACAAAAACAAAAAAAAACAAACCACCCTTGAGTTATCCAAAGTGGAGGGTATTTATTTGGAGAAATTCCTCTTTCTCCAAGGGCTCCCAAACATTTCCTACTTAAAGTCAGCATGAAGGTGACCTTTATATACATATAAGAAAGTAAAAGTGAAGTCGCTCAGTCGTGTCTGACTTTGCGACCCCATGGACTGCAGCCTACCAGGCTTCTCCATCCATGGGATTTTCCAGGCAAGAGTACCGGAGTGGGTTGCCATTTCCTTCTCCAGGGGAATCTTCCCAACCCAGGGATTGAACTCGGGTCTCCCGCATTGCAGGCAGACGTTTTAGCCTCTGAGCCACCAGGGAAGCCCCCATATACATATATGCCATATATAAAAGTACCATATATAATGTATATACTATTCTGTGGCCCCCTACTTCCCTCCCCATCTCATGATCTCTCAGAAATTGAATGTTTACATCCTGCCGTGGTCAGACCCTCCACGCCGCTGGTTAAGGAAAGTCACTGTCTGTGTTCTTCTTGCTCTGTACACTGAACAGTGTCTCTCCAGCCCTCTGGGGCTCGCCCCAGGCTTTAGGAGAGAGTCTGATGGGCGAGAAGGCGGACTGCCCGGTGCACTGGCCACCGCGCTCTGCTTCTGGGACAGGGGGGCTTGACGCTGCCCTTTCAGGCCCCTGTCCCGGGGCCAGGTGCATAAAGCACCATCCCAGATGCTGCCCGTGAACCACAGGAAACGTGGTTCCTGTCGCTCTTCCTCGCTCCCAAATCCTGTAAGGATGCCACAAAATTCAGCTCTGACTCTGCTCTGAGCTGAAGGCTTTGGGGGGCTGCCACCGTCTTCATGGGCATTCCTGGTCACCCTCTGATCTCATCAGCCTGTTAGTACTTCAAGTAAGGACCTGTCCTATCTGAACATTCGCTTTCACACATTGTAGGTATTCAGGATGTTATGGCATGAACATCTCCATGATGCGCTTGACGTTGCAGAAATTATGTCAGCTGAAGTATAAGATGGTATTTTTTATTATTGCCAATGTAAAACACTATCATAATTAATACCTGGGAAAGCTGTTAATGTTTTGGCCTAAAATCATTAAGACCTTTCAAATGGTTAATCAAGTAGGGACGTGGACTGAGAACTAGTAGCACTAATATTTAGGAAAAGCATATACTTCGTGAACTGACAGATATCTATATGAAAATTTTTAGGAGGGCAGCATTAAGAGATCTATTGCATAATTCTACGTGGAACAACCTGAATGCCCTTCCACTGGTGACCGGGCAAACAACTCACAGAATGGAACACTGTAGATAAACAAAAAGGAGTAACTCCGGGTAAGTACAATAGCATGAAGCCAGGCTCAAGGGCTCTACACTGTCTAATCACATTCACATTCTGGAAAAAATGAAACTACGCGAGCAGAGAGCAGATTTAGTGGTTGATGGGGTCAGGGGAGGAGATGACTTCTGAGGGGCAAGAGCAAACTTTCAGGGGTGATGGAAATGTTCTGTATCTTGACTGCAGTGGTGGTCACATGACTGTGTGTGTTTATCAAAATTCACAGAACTGTACAGCCAGAAGGGTGACTTCTACTGTACGTAAGGTGTCAGTCACTTAGCTGTTTCTGACTCTGAGCGACCCCATAGACTGTAGCCCACCAGGCTCCTCTGTTGATGGAATTCTCCAGGCAAGAATACTGGAGTGGGTAGCCATTCCATTCTCCGGGTGATCTTCTGGACTGAGGGACTGAACCTGGGCCTCCTGCACTGCAGGTGGATTCTTTACCATCTGAGCCACTGCTGCTGCTGCTGCTAAGTCGCTTCAGTCGTGTCCGACTCTGTGCGACCCCGAAGACGGCAGCCCACCAGGCTCCCCCGTCCCTGGGATTCTCCAGGCAAGAACACTGGAGTGGGTTGCCATTTCCTTCTCCAATGCATGAAAGTGAAAAGTGAAAGTGAAGTCGCTCAGTCGTGTCCGACTCTTAGTGACCCCATGAACTGGAGCCTACCAGGCTCCTCCGTCCATGGGATTTTCCAGGCAAGAGTACTGGAGTGGGGTGCCATTGCCTTCTCCGTCTGAGCCACTAGGGGAAGTCACCTTTATTGTATGTAAATTATACCTTAATAAACCTGACCCTCCCCCAAAATGACTGACATCATCATAATTCTAGTATTTATAAAACTGTTTTTACACTAGTACTCATGATATTTAACATGATCTTGAAAGGTTTTTGTTTTTTTTTACTTCATTATATCTTGTTTAGGCTATGAGTAAAACACATTTCTATTTGAGAATTCTTTCATATCTTGGAGGAGGGTGAATTAGAATGTTCATCTTAACATTTCATAAGGAGGGGAAAAAAACCCTTCAAAGTCATGTGTAATATCCACATTCATTTTTGTAAAAAGGATTTTTGATGTTGACTGTTTTTAAAGTCTTTATTGAATCTCTTGGGCTTCCCAGGTGGCTCAGTAGGTAAAGAACCTGCCTGCAATGCAGGAGAAGCCGGAGATGTGGGATTAATTCCTGGGTCAGGAAGATCCCCAGGAGGAGGGCATGGCAACCCACTCCAGTATTCTTGCCTGGAGATTCCCCATGGACAGAGGTGCCTGGTGGGCTGCTGTCCACAGGGTCACAAAGAGTCGGACACGACTGAAGCAACTGAGCACAGCACAGCATTGAATTTGTTACAGTATTGCTTCTGCTTTATGTTTTGGTTTTTTGGCCCAGAGAGATGTGGGATCTTAGTTCCCTAACCAGAGACTGAACCCCGAACCCCTGCTCACCACTGGACCACAAGGGAAGCCCCAGTCATTCATTTTTGAGGCAGATAAAGGATACTGATAGGGTGAAGGAGAGGAAAAAACTGCTAAGGAATAAAGGCGCTCCTCCACAGTCTTGCTCCTTCACTAGCCTCCGTTAGGACTGCACCCTCCAAGTGTCTGCACTGCAGGAGGGATCTAGCAGGAGACAGTGCTGAAGAAGTATGGCCAGACTTTAAAAAATGACCTGATAGATTAACAGCATTATAGTAACTGATTTTTAAAACAAAGTTCCTGATTTACCAAAGTTCTTCTAGGACTGCCCCTGTGGAACGCTCGTCTAACGCTGGCCCATTCTGCCAGCACGTGCTGTGGGCCCCCCTGGTCTCCAGCCGTTTTGGCCACTCTGGACCTGTCTGTGCGGGGAGGGGGCTTGGAGGGGAGGGTGGGCCTTCTTACCTTGGATTAGAGGAAGGTAAAGGTGGTATTGATCCAGTTCTCCACTGAAGACAGCAAACGCCTGGCGCTTTAGCAGCATGGCTTTCTGCTCAAAACTGGAGAACAGTTTTAAAGAACTGCTCTGCATGCCTGGAATAAATACAGCAAATACATTTCACTTAGTGAGAAACCTACAATGAGAGGTAAGTGATGAGAAATTCACACAAGTGTTCATTCCTATCTTCCCTGGTGGAATATGGTCTTGATTAAGGGCATGTAGCTATTATCCAAATATTTAAAATTTATGGAAGTATTTATTTCTTGAGTGATGCTTAACTGTAAGGTATTTGAAGACGATATGCAGTATAGAAAAGTACTCCTAACAAATTACGGTCACTTTACCATTGCTTTCAAAAGTATTTTCTCCATTATAAAAATGCAAAAATGGTGGTGAGAGGCATTCTTGTCAACCGACTGGAACCAGAAAGGTTCATTCATGGAGTCCCGGCAAATCCTATGCATCACAGTATAGTTTGTGGCTGAAACTGCACCATAAAAAGTTTGAGCCACGTTCTGAAATGTGGTAAAAGCTCATTATGACCAAAAGGCATCGGTCCTTTAAAGTATGACTTATGTGCACATTAACACAGAAAAACTTACTCATTAGATCTTTAAACATAGTTTTCTCATGAGTCAGAAGATGGTCAATAATGGACTTCCAACTGGATATTAAAAAAAAAAAAAAGCAAAGTTAAATATGCAAAGGGTGACAGCCCAGTCAAAAATATCAAGGAAAAATAGCATGTCCCTTTAAGATTGAAGACTGCTTTCTGAAAAGTTAGTGAAAGGGATGAATAAGGAGAAACTAAGCAGAAGCTCTTCATTTATAACCTTAATATAGGGAATAAATAACAGGGAGTAATGAATAATTCCCAGACCACCATAAAAGAAAGCACTTGTGTCAAAGTCCTTTGGCTTTTGCAAAAAAAAAAAAAAAAAGAAGTGTTAGTCACTCCGTTGTATCTGACTCTCTGCAACCCCATGGAGCCCATCAGGCTCCTCTGTCCATGGGATTCTCCAGGCAAGAAAACTGGAGTGGGTTGCCATTCCCTTCTCTGGGGATCTTTCCAACCCAGGGATTGAACCCGGGTCTCCTGCATTGCAGGCGGAATCCTTTACCATCTGAATCAAAGGGCTTTTGCAAGGGTTGCCCTTAAATGTGTTTGCACAGATGATGTCCTTACACTTGTGTTGAGGAAGGGCAGTTGGGGCCCTGAAGACAAATATCAATAGTTTTCATCAGACTCTCCCACGGTGCAAAAGGATTACAGGGTGAAAGTGAAAGTCGCTCAGTCGTGTCCGACTCTTTGCGACCCCATGAACTATACAGTCCACAGAATTCTCCAGGCCAGAATCCTAGAGTGGGTAGCCTTTCCCTTTTCCAGGGGATCTTCCCAACCCAGGGATTGAACCCAGGTCTCCTGCACTGCAAGCAGATTCTTTACCAGCTGAGCCACAGGGAAGCCCAAGGATACTAGAGTGGGTAGCCTATCCCGTCTCCAGCGGATCTTCCCAACCCAGGACTCAAACTGTGGTCTCCCCCACTGCAGGCGGATTCTTTACCAACTGAGCTACCAGGGAAGCCCAGGAACACTGGAGTGGGTAGCCTGTCCGTTTTCCAATGGATCTGACCGACCCAGGGTGAAAGCTGTGGTCAAAGAAGCTGACCAGTGTCTACCCTCGACCCCTGCTGTTAATAAAGACATGTTCAGCCAAGCCATGGGCAGAGTTATGAGTGGTTCTGCTGACCTCCGAGTAGAAAGCGCAGTCAGTTCATCCTGATTCTACGCATCTCTGCTGCCCACGCAGAGGCAGGTGGCTGCACGGTCTCAGAGACGACTCGTGGAGTGTAAGCCCAGAAGTGGGGGGAAGGACCCAGGAGGGTGACCACAGAGCCCTGACGTCTCAGTGCTGGTCCATCATCTTGTGATTACAAGACAGAGCAGCACTAGGCCAAGTACAGCTGGAACCCCTTGTTATGCTCTTTAGGAATAATAACAATTCTTCTCTTGATTATTAAAAAAAAAAAAAAGGGCACCTGTGTCATTTTCAGAAGACTTCAATTCCTTCCCCGGAAATACACCGTTAACCTGCGAGGGATGTCCTAAGATTTGGGATGATAATACCTAGCTCTGCTCACCATTTCAGGAATGGGAACTAATTGTAGAAACCCACACACTTTGCTACTTGATGGTTCCCGGCCCGTTTTTTTTAATCAGGATGGTGTTTCTTACTGCACACAAGCCGTGTCCATCTGGAAGAAGGCTGGATCCAAGAATAACTCCAGGGCTTCTTTCTTCCAGGCCCGTTTGGTATAGGCATAACCGCTCAGAGAACTCAGCAGCTGGGCGCCCGCCCGGAAGCTGGGGGCGTTGTAGGCGCTGCAAGGGGGTGGGAAGGGCAAAGGGTCAAGGTCAAGGCCGTGAGAGGAGCCCTGTTGGATGCGTTTCCCATTAGCCATCTTCCCACACCTGGGCAGGAGTGGGCGGGCTTGGGGGGTTACAGAGAGGTGGTGGCAGCCATACCTGTGATTGCGTAGGTAAGGGAAAACATAGTGAAGCAAACGTGAGATCAAGGGCACCGCTTTCTCCTTCTCGTCACTTCGGTAAACCATGTCCAGCAGCGACGCCAGGACCTAGGAGAACAGGAATCGGAACTCAGGACTCTCCTAAAGGAAGTGGGAGTGTGGCCACAGACAACAGGAATCGGAACTCAGGACTCTCCTAAAGGAAGTGGGAATGTGGCCACAGACAGCCTCGTAGGGCACCCCATGGGGCAGCCAGAGGCCCAGGCTGGCTTACCGGCTCAGCCTCTAAGAATGGACGCGACCCCGTGAAGCCTCATTCCCCCGGCGGGGATGACGAGGCAGACGCGTACTCACCTCTGCCAGGAGGGACAAGGCCTGCACGCTGTACACTGAGGGTGCAGAGGCGGACACCATTGCTGAGGTGGCGGCGGCAGCATCTGCTGAGAGAGGCATCTGTGTTTTAACCGTGACGGATGGGGAATGTGCCCACTGGCCCAGTGGTTAGGACGCTGCGATCTCACTGCTGGGGCTGGGGGTCACTCCCTAGTCAGGGAGCTAAGATCTCGCAGGCCAAACAGCCAAAAAAAAAACAAACTCAAGATGGATTGGTCACCATCCGTCCATCTTATGCCCCCAAAGCATCACGTGAACGTGAGTCACGAGTCTCCACCTTTCACGCTGATTACACGTGTAAGTATGTGTCATATATTCTTCTCTTCTCACGTGTTCAGTTTCAGCAACTGAAAACCTTTGCTTAGCACCAGCTCACCATCTTCCTCCCTGCTTCTCTTCCCATCATCATTCTTGCAACTTCAACATCCCCTTGGGTGGTGCCTGTCACCCTGGCCTCTGAGCTGCGCAAGTCTTTTCAGCAATCTTTTTATTTTGCTGCAGCTCAGCCAGCCACTGTTAACCGTCACACACGTGGCTGCGCCAGCTTCCCAAATCTCCATCTCTGGCCTCCTGTAGTGACCGTGTCTTATTCCACCTGCTCACTTATTCCTGGAATGATGCTATGACAGCTTCCTCCAGCCCCTGCAATTCCCCACCTTAACTAGCCATCAATCCCCCCAAGTCTTGGCATCTCTTCCTCCCCACCCATACCTGTGGTCCATCAGCCACCTTGAGAGCATTCTTCATTCTTTTTCTCCTGTCTCCCTCCTGAAGCACTCACTCAGAGGCATGCAAAGCTTGGCTAAACCCAGCGATTGCCTAGTTCTACACAGCAAAATGCTCTGGAGAAATCAAACCACTATGAACTAGATCTCACTCTATTTCATGACCATGAACCTCAAAAAACACCTGATGCTACTATACACCTTCCCCGTGAATCTCAGCACTATGCTGGCTTCCTCACGCTCCAACCTAATCCACCTCCTCCCTCCAGAGCCACCACCATGTGCACCTTCTCAGCTGGCAGCCTCACTTCGAATCTCATTCAGAAAATGAATGTAAACAAATGCGAACTCCCTTGGTTTGGCCCCACGCGTTATTAATCTAGAACACTGATATCTGTGTTCTCTGCCTTGTCTGTTTGATAGACATGTTCCTGGCTCTTGTCAAAGAACAGTAATTCCATTTACCATGTTAACCCTGGCCCTTTGGCTGTAAAGAGCTGATGCTGGGAAAGACTGAAGGCGGGAGGAGAAGGGGACGACAGAGGATGAGATGGTTGGATGGCATCACTGACTCGATGGACATGAGTTTGAGTAAACTCCGAGAGTTGGTGATGGACCGGGAGGCCTGGTGTGATGGGGTTCATGGGGTCTCAAAGAGTCGGACATGACTGAGCGACCGGACAGATGGCCGTGAAAAATGTCGCTTTCTAACTATCCTTTCACCTTCTGGTCTTGATTCCTACCGCTCTGCTGCACTGTTCCATCACCATACAAATATGCTTTGAAGAACTCTAACTGAAAAATAAGCCTAATAAACGATATTCTTTGGTCCTTAGTACTACTTCATTAGGACTTCCCTGATGGCTCAAGTGGTACGGAATCTGCCTGCAGTGCAGGGAATGCAGGTTTGATCCCTGGGTCAGGATGATCCCTGGAGGAGGAAATGGCAACCCACTCCAGTATTCTTGCCTGGAGACTCCTGTGGACAGAGGAGCCTCTTGGAGAATTACGTTGGCAAGTGGGGAAGGCAGCATAGCACCGAGGGACATTGCAGGGATGGGGGCGGTTCTCTATGGGGTTCCCTGTAGCTCAGTTGGTAAAGAATCTGCCTACGATGCAGGAGACCCGGGTTCGATTCCTGGGTTGGGAAGATCCCCTGGATAGGGAAATGGCAACCCACTCCAGTATCCTTGCCTGGAGAATCCCCTGGACAGAGGAGCCTGGTGGACTATGGTCCACGGGGTCACAAAGGGTCAGACATGACTTAGCGACTACACCACCACCGCTCTGTAGTAGGGTTAGCATATGGGCTGCAGTCCATAGGGTCTCAAAGAGCCAGACACCACTGAGCATGCATTCAGTACTTCATTCCTGTCCCGCTGATGATTAAGCCTCAGTGGGTTATCAACACCCACGGCCAGGTCCTTCTCATCTCAGTCCTTTATGCCCCTTGATCCCAGCATGCCATGACCCCCAGCCGGGTCCAGAGAGCCTGCGTCCTTATCTCACACTGCTTCTCAGCAGCCTTCTCACCAACCACGCATGTGCCTCCTCCCTCCTTCTGGAAACACTCTCCTTCATAGTTTCCATGACTCGACGTTTTCTCGGTTTCTCAACCTACCCCAGTGACCTTTCCCGACTCTTTCCCAGACCATCTCAAGATTTAATATGGCCATGCAAACCCAGGCTCCATTTCCCGCCCCCCAGATGTTCCTGCAAAACCCGCAGTCACCCTCGAGTGCCTTTCGGTGACTCCCGCGTCCCAGTCCGTCAGCCGGTTCCGGGGACCCTGCCCTCCCACCGGCCCACTGAATTCTAGCGCCCATGCCTCTGATTCAGTGTCAGCTGCGCCCGAAGCACCACGAGAGCCTTCTGTTTGAACCTCTGGTTTCTGTTCTGGGTGGCTGCGGCCCACGTTGCTCCCAGCCGCCACACTGATGTTTTCTGAAAACTCAGTCTGATCCTGTCACTGCTCCAAGCGCTTGAATGGCTTCCCGCAGCAAGCGGGCAGACGGCCAAGCCCCGAGGCGAGCTCAGCCTCGAGCCCCATGGCCCTCCTCCCCCGCGCTCTCTCGGACCTCGCCTGACTCTCAGTAGGCTCCCAGAGGGCTGGTCTCGAGGTTTCTCGGTCTCAGCCCACTCCCAGCCCAAGGGTTTGCCATCCCTGCCCCCCCACCCTGGGAAGCGCCTTCTTAGGTCTCTGCATGCTCGCCTTCTTATCTTTTATTTTTGGCTGTGCTGGGTCTTTGCCGCTGTGCACGGATTTTCCCTAGCTGCAGCAACTGGGGGTTCCTCTCTGTTGTGGTGGGCTTCCCTGGTGGCTCACATGATCCAACTGCCTGCCAGGGAGGAGACCTGGGTTCGATCCCTGGGTCAGGAAGATCCCCTGGAGGAGGGCATGGCAACCCACTCCAGTGTTCTTGCCAGGAGAAATCCATGGACAGAGGAGCCTGGCGGGCTACAGCCCATGGGGTCACAAAGGGTCAGACGTGACTGAGACACTAACACTTCTCGCTTCGTTGCAGTGTGCAGGCTTCAGCAGTTGTGGTGCACAGGCTTAGTTGTCCTGAGGCAGGTGGGCTCTTAAGCTCCCTGACCAGGGATGGAATCCCTGCCCCCTGCACTGGCAGATGGACACGCAACCACTGGACCACCAAGGAAGTCCCCGCCCACCCCACTTTATCTTTCCTTTCTCTGCACAACTGTTAGTTCCGTGGGGGACATGTTCTGTAACATCTAAAGTGAACCCTGCCCCACTCCCATTAAAAAAAAATATATATATATATATATAAAAATTTGGAATGACTTTGCATTTCCAGAAGAACTTAAAGATACCTTTGTTAATTTACTCTGGACCATCACCTTCCATGTCACCCCCACAACAGCAGAGACCCTGTTCATTCTGTTTGCTGCTGGAGCACCAGCGTCTAGAACTCGGTGTGTGGCACACACCAGACTCAAATATACACGGAAGACCCTGCATGTCTGCTGCATGCATAAAGACTCCAAGCCGAAAAAAGCACATCATTTGAAGCCTCATTCTGTTTCATGCTTGATATGGCCAGCATCCTTAGTTTGTTCAAGACTGAAATAAAAAATAGTTATGATCCAGAGACTCTTTTGATACTCTACAGTTTGCTAATTATAATTAGTTCAGTTCAGTCGCTCTGTCGTGTCCGACTCTTTGCGACCCCATGGACTGAAGCACGTCAGGCCTCCCTGTCCATTACCAACTCCCGGAGTTTACCCAAATTGCTCATTAAGAAGCCTCCAAGTCATTTCTGCTTTGAAATTCTATGATTTTTTTTTTCTTTTTATGTCGCACTGTAGGGTCTTGGTTGCCCAACCAGGCACCAGACCCATGCGTCCTGCATTGGGAGCGCCGAGTCTTAAACACTGAACCAACGGGAAGTCCTACGATTTCTTTTCTTAAATAAAAAAATCAGATAATTATTTTACTACATTACTGTCTTGAGGTTAAATCTAACGACGGCAAAAAAGTCAGGCCCAGTAACATTTGACACAGTTCAGCTGAACTGTTGGTGGCTGTTCAGTCACTCAGTCATGTCTGACTCTCTGCGGCCCCACAGACTGCAGCACGCCAGGATTAAAGAGGCAGTTTAACCCTTACACCGCAAACTACGGCACAGTAACTGAGAGCAAAGGAGTCAAGGAGAGGCACAGACTCTCCTTCCCTAGAACCACACCTATAATCAGAGCCACAGCCTGAGAAGACATAATTGTTGGTTTACGTTAGCAAACGATAGCACACTAGCTGCAGGATCTTCAATACAGAGTAAAGTGCAATTATTTTTCTTACGTAAACCACAGAGCTAGCTGTCAAATAAATACGGTGGAAGTGATGGTAAGGGGCACCATGATTTAACCGTCTGTCCAACGCCATCCCTTCTCCTCCTGGGAAGAGATGCCCCTCTTGGGTGGGAGATCGCTTCTCGGGGCTCCAGGACACGAGCCCTTCCTGCCCGCTACTGGGCCAGCCGCAGACCAGGAAGAACCAACCAGAACGCCCGCACAAGATTTGATGAACTGCGTCTGAACACCTGGTTCCCACTCTGCCCTCAAAACCAGACACAGAGAGCACGCGTGGGCATTTCATGCGTGTGAGCCAGAACTCCCTGTGCTGCTGTGCTTCTGTCCTCCTGGAGTGGGTTTCTGCTACTTGCAAGAGAAAAGAGCCCAGATTTCTTGACACGCCGTCCTTTGTACGTTAAAACCCATGGATTCAGGTTTGTTTCTGCTGCTATAACAACTGCTAATGATAATGATCGAGGTCGCATCAAAATGGGAGGGAAGGTAAAGGTGAAAGTGAAGTGCAAGGCGCTCAGTCGTGTCCAGCGCTCAGTTGTGCCCAGCTCTTTGCGAGCCCATGACTGTTCAGCCCATGGACTTCTCCAGGCCAGAACACTGGAGTGGGCAGCCTTGCCCTTCTCCAGGGGATCCTCCCAACCCAGGGATCGAACCCAGGTCTCCCACATCGCAGGGGGATTCTTTACCAGCTGAGCCACCAGGGAAGCCCAAGAATACTGGAGTGGGTAGCCTATCCCTCCTCCAGTGGATCTTCCCGACCCAGGAATCGAACTGGGGTCTCCTGCATTGCAGGCGGATTCTTTGCCAGCTGAGCTCTCAGGGGAGCCCAATTTTCTTGTCTAGTGCTGAGCAATGTCGGGACTGGGCATAGTGTCTGTGTATTAAATAATACTGAGAACTTGCAACAGTAATTATTAATACTTGCTCCAAGATATGCCTAATCCTGAAAGAAAGACTAAACCAACTAAAGCAGCTCACTTATCAAAACAAGCAGCGTGTTCATGAAGATTCACTTACGGGCCCCCGCCTAGCACTGTGCACACCAGTGCAGAGGTATCTGATCACTAACTCCACCCAGTACCCACCTTGAAACATCTGCTACAGACAACTCGACCTATGCCCCAGAGCCCCCGACCATCTTCCCCACGTGTCCCCTGCTGAGACACCCCTCTGACTCAGCCAAGCGTCTCCCTTGCTGCAGCGGATCCAATAACCTGAGATGTGCCTGACTGACAGATTCAGCCGGTGGTCTTTAGGGCACCAGCAACTGACAGTCCGCACTGTGGCATTTAATTCAGACCCCTCGGGGGTTTCTGGCTGGTCAGTGGTCCTCCAAATAAAGAGATGAGTCTCCTTTGAGAGTCTCCCGACCATTTGCCTAGGAAGTTATAACTAATGATAAGGCTGGGGTGTGCCTACTGTGTGTGACTGCTGTGATAAAATCTTAATGACCTGGGCAATGACCAAATACAAGGATTTCTGGAAGGCAGGCCAGAAATGAAATACATCAACTGCTTGACAACGGTGAGCTGGTTTACTAAGTTTTCTTTCCACGGCTCCATAAAACAAACAAACAACAAAAAAAAACCACATGCATTCTCCCTATTCTTTACCTCACAAAGATTTCTACCACTGAGTCCATGCAAATTATCTTGGGAAGTTATCTCCCAGGACCCTCATCTAGGCTCATGGAAGGCTGAACACGGTAGCATGGGTCACTTGGGATCCTTCCAGTGGAATTCTACTGTTCATTTTACTACAACTTATGTTTATGATACTACAACTTATTTTGTAAGAAGCAAAGCCAGATGATTTTTAATGCAGAGAGAGACCCGCAACCTGGCAGCAGGCATTACTTTCTGAGCCATATACACCCACCGTGCAAGTCTTCCTCAGCATCGGATTCTTCTAGAGAGATCTGAGGCTGGGCCTTCACTTCCAAGTTCCTGCTCAGCCAGCTGGTTTGTTCTAAGGAAGACCCAGCAATGTTCCCAACAGCTTCCAGAATTTTTTGAGTGACTTCCTGAGAGGAACCGAGAGAAAAGAGGAAAGGAAGTTAAGAGAGTCTTAAGTGCCTAAGGTAGCACCATCCGACAGAAGTATAATGCAAGTCACGGCTATGAAGCATACAGGTAATGAAGTCTTCGAGCAGCTACCTTAAAAGAAGAAACAAGTTCACAGTGTGCATCTTGATACATCCAAAGTAGTCTCAACATATAACCGATAAAAAATTATTAGTGAGATTCGGCATGCTTCTTTGGTCTAAGTCTTTTAAACCTGATGTGTGTTTTATGCTTACGGCATGTTCAGTTCAGGCAAGCCACATTACAAGGGCTCAGCAGCCATACGTTGAGCTGTGGCTGCTCTACGGTCAGTAGGTAAAACGGATACACAGGAAGTCACAGCGGCACAACGCATTTGGCAGGTTGGATTTCTGGTTTCTTTAGGACCACGGGTACTAGAAATGCACTGTCGACGAACACGGCCAGAAACAAAACTGAGTAAGTTCAAACTGACTTGAGGGTGAAGAGCGTAGGAGTGCTCTCAGCACAGAATCCGGTCAAGAAGCCGGGACACAAGTGGAGATGCGGAGCGGGTATCATGGGGTATCATCAGCTAAGAGGGGCTACACGTCCCTGACACGTAAGCAGTCCTGGCTTCTGCTGGGAGTGCAGCAGGTGTGTTTGGGCATGAAGCAAGAGTAGGTCCCTCCCTGGTGGGAGGGACGGGGGCAGCGCACCCGAGGGAACCGTCCACGGTGCACCCGGGCAGAGGGGCGGGCGTGGACGCTGGCAGCAAGGGAGATCATGGAAGGACGGATGGATCTGGGGATGATCATGCTAAGTGAAGCCAGGCAGAGAAAGACACACGTCAGATGATAACACTGACATGTGGAATCTATGATACAACACAACGGAACCTACCTAGGAAACAGAAAGCAGACTCATAGACACACAGGACAGACTTGTGGCTGCTAAGGGGGAAGGGGCGCAGGAGGGATAGAGCAGGAGGCTGGGATCAGCAGATGCAAACTATTACATATATAGGATGGACAGACGACGAGGTCCTGCTGTAGAGCAGAGGGGAGCTGTATTCAATATCCTGCAATGAACCATAATGGAAACTAAGAGGAGAAAGAATGCACATACGTGCAAACTGAGCCACTGTGCTGTACAGCAGACGTTAACATGCACTGCTTACGCTTCAGTAAAATAAATATGAAAAAAACATCAAGACAAGGGGTTGAGGACTTAAGAGAAGCTGCCATTTCGAGGGCAGTGAGCAGATGGGGAAGTCGGGGTGCCTGGAAGCAGTAGGAAGGGGTCAGTGTCGGGAGGGCTGGGACCCTCTGGGGTGGACGCAAGGGCCCATCGAGCTCCTCCAGCCGCCTTACTGGCCACGGCCAAAGCTCAGCCTGGAGGACTGGAGGGGACGGGGCCGTGGCAGGCCACTGGCCGCACGAGATGGAGGGCTTTCAGCTTGGTGTAGGAACTGCTGACCACGGGCTGGGCTGCAGCATGTGCGCTGGGATGGAGCTTTCCCCTCCACCAGGGGAGCCAAAGGAGTCACTGGGCTTTACGCAGAGCTCCAGAGCTTCAGGGTCTCACAAATGCCAGGGGTCACAACAGGGAGCGGCAGTATCGCCAAGGCCATGAGATACACAGCACAGTTTAATGACCTTGACTCAAAGGAAGGAAATGCAAGGGACATATGTAAATGTGCAGCTGAATTCACCATGCTCTACAGCAGAAACTAACTCGACATGTTGAGGCAACCACACGCCAACAACAAAAATACATGAATAAAAGACACTGAAAAAGAAGTTAAGGCCTTGACTCGAAAAGCTCCTCACTCGATGATTATAAAGGTTATAACATACTGGTTTTTCTCACTCCATCCTACTTATTGGCTGGGTTTCTACTCAAAGGAGATTTTCCTTCTCCGGTGGCTGAGCTTTACTTTTGCTTTTCAGTGTTTTTGAAGTTTCCTATGAGTCTGAATTGCTTTAAAAAGAAGGGGGGGAAGGTTCTAAGGAAGGGAATCTGTGTATAAAGACAGATTTACTGCTCCAGCCATGCTGAAGAGTGAGCCTGCACACATCGGGGTCCAGGAGGAAGCTAGCAGGCGCCTTGAAAATTGCAAGGTGGATGGCTCAAGGCTGACATGAGAACCATCATCTGGAGACTCTATCGAGTCCTCTGAAGACAGTGATGCAGGGAGTCAGATGTGGGAACACATGCAAACCTAAGACCTGGTTCTGCCCCATGTTTAATGTTTATCATCTCCAGTGAGATTGTCTGAAGGCGGGGGGCGGGCAATGCTCTCCTGGGAGAGGAACCATCCTACTGGACACCCACATACAGACCTGCAGATCTTTTTGGTCCTTCTTGCTCTCCAGGTTTGGAGTTCTTGTCACAAAGTCATTCAGCATGCTGTTGAGAGACAATCGGCTTCAGAATGAGAATGCTAGCAGAAAGGAAAACATACATGTTCCTGGAGAAGAAAAAAAACGCGGTAACATTGAGTGGCTGGGAACACGGTACCTGAGAAGCAGAAAGTAACCGGGGGGAGCGAGATTCAACTGCACGGACTCCTTCAACACGCCCAACAGCGAGGGGAAGTTCTCTTGCAAGGCTGTTGCTGGGAGCCTATTAATAAAAACAAAGAGACAACAACAAAAAAATAGGAGGGAAAAAAAACATCCAGCCATGAACAGGTCTAATGAAAATGTTTTATTATAAGCACATTTTAGGCGCAGGCGGTTAGAAGGCACAGGACGATGCCTTATCTGCCTGACCTGTTTTGTTCTTCTTAGATTAAAATACATTTGTGTTAAATTGTGGTATTTTGGCAAGAACTTGGAGGTTTGGATACCAACCATCTGTCTAAACAGGTCAGACGCTCCTGGTTTCCTCGTCTATAAAGTGAAAGCGTTGAACTGGATGACGGATCTCTGGGCCTGTCGGGCTCCATTTAGCATTTGGCCTCCCTAACATCACTGGAAATGCAGTGAGCCATCAGGAGGTCACAGAAGGTGAGGTCAGGGGTCACCCAGCAGGAGGCTGATCTTTAGTAGCTCTCAGGTCAGGCCTCATGGGGAATGAGGACTCGGGGTTGTTGCCGTGGGGTGACGCTGCACCACACAGGGAGGCAGCTGGGCCGCAGCCAGCGGGTCCCAGGGCTGAGTGCTGGTCCCTGACTCGCCGCATCCTGAGGGTCCTGGGTGGGGCCTCCTCCCTGAAAGGAGGCAGCCTCCCTGAGGCCGCTGGACGATGTCACTCAGGCCACTGCAGCAGGCACTTGCTGGGATTATGACACGTATGAGTGAGCACTAGGAAGGACATGGGGAAAAGTGGAAGCAGTGACAGACTTTATTTTCTTGGGCTCCAAAATCACTGAGGATGGTGACTGCAGCCATGAAATTAAAAAGATGCCTGCTTCTTGCAAGAAAAGCTATGATCAACCTAGACAATGTATTAAAAAGCTGAGACATTACCTGAACAACAAAGGCCCTAGAGTCAAGGCTATGGCTTTTCCTGCGGTCACATATGGACGTGAGCGTTGGACCATAAGGAAGGCTGAGCGCCGAAGGATTGATGCTTTTGAACTGTGGTGTTGGAGAAGACCCTTGAGGGTCCCTTGGACATCACACCAGTCAATCCTAAAGGAGATCAATCCTGAATATTCATTGGAAGGACTGATGCTAAAGCTGAAGCTCCAATACTTTGGTCACCTGATGTGAAGAACTGACTCATTTGAAAAGATCCTGATGCTGGGCAAGATTGAAGGCAGGAGAGAAGGGGACGACAGAGGATGAGATGGCTGGATGGCATCACCGACTCAATGGACATGAGTTTGAGTAAACTCTGGGCGATAGTGAAGGACAGGGAGGCCTGGTGTGCTGCAGTCCATGGGGTCTCAAAGAGTTGGACACGACTGAGTGACTGAACAACAGCAAAGGACCAGCTCATCTTCCCCTCCTGGAGCAAAAAAGAGCAGTGATGCTCGTGCTGGAGGGTGAATGGCTGGCCTGAACTCGATCCTGGGCCAGGGGACTCCTGGGACTAGGACCCTCCGTCTACCTTCCTATAACCCTAGGGTGTCATGGGTCAGAATAACCATGGAATGTGAACTTGTTAGCCAGGGAGTTTGGTCAAATTTACTAAAGGTGAATCCCCTGAGACACGTGAGGCTATCGAGGCATCCGTGAGATAGGGCTACACCCCCTTCACTCCCGTTACTGCAGCTCTAACCTCCCCGCACAGTGGACGCATCTGGGAGCTGTATCCAGGACCTGCCGTAAGAGCCGCAGGAGGCCAGCAAAGCGTCCTCTCTCCCTGTAGACAGCCACTTGGGGAACCACTGCAGCTGAGACCCCTGCAGATGGGTGTTCAGCTCAGTGAACCCACGCAGAAACCTCAGTTCAGTTCAGTCGCTCAGTCGTGTCTCTTTGCAATCCCATGGACTGCAGCACGCCAGGGTCCCTGTCCATCACCAACCCCCAGAGCTTGCTCAAACTCTAGTCCATCGACATGAAGCCGCCCAGCAGAAAACACGGCAAAGCACTGAGGAGAGCATCCAAAACAGTCACTTCTTTTCCTAAAAGAGGTTCTTAAAATTCCTCTTTTTTTTTGGTTATCAAGGTAATGCAAACTGTTTCTTCTGAAGTTTACCAGGTCTCACACAAAGCTGTGCTGACAAAGTGTTCAAGATAGAGCACATAGACTTGAAGATGTCAGATTCGCTCTCTACAGAAGGAAAAAGTGAGACTGGCGGGGTGTCCAATGGCCTGAGAGGGAATTAGGACACCTCTCAGATCCCCAGGTCAGCAAGATCCCCTGGAGGAGGAGAATGGCAACGCCACTCCAGTATTCTTGCCTGGAGAATCCTACAGACAGAGGAGCTTGGCAGGCTACAGTCCATGGGGTCACACAGAGTCGTGTGTGAGTCGGACACGGCTGGGTTAGTAACACACAGATACTTTCTGAACTAAGGCTCTCCAGTAATCAAGAAACACACGGGTGGAGGCAGGGAGGGATAAAGAATAAGTTGGGATTAACATAGACACACTACTGTATACAAAACAGGTAAACAATAAGGACCCACTGTAAAGCACAGGGAACTATACGCAACATGTTATAACTTGTAATGAAAAAGCATTTGAAAGGGCACACACACACACACACACACCTATATCAAACTGAGTCCCTGTGCCGTACACCTGAAACTAACACGACACTGTAAATCAACAGCACTTCAGTTAAAAGAAAAAAAGGAGGACAATCCAGAGTAGTTACTTAAAATCACTGCAACAGCATCTATAATTGAGAAATGCCTTTGAGGGAGCTGCGTTACCTTTGGATGAACGCATAGCAAAACTGCAACACGGGGACATCCACCAGGGCCGATTTCTGAAAATTAAAGCACAGCTAATTACTCCAAAGTGGGAGGAAATAAGACTAAGACAAGAATTCAAATACAGAAACCAAACAGGTTCTATCTGCTAACAAATCAAAGGTTTCCAGCTCCGGGAGTCTTCTGAATATAATAATATAAAGGATCTCAGTGAAATAAAAGCAAATGTACCCTGTGATGGCCCACATCCTTAGGTCCCTGTTCATCAGACTCCCAGTCCTTT
This sequence comes from Bison bison bison, assembly GCF_000754665.1. Classification (NCBI taxonomy): domain Eukaryota; kingdom Metazoa; phylum Chordata; class Mammalia; order Artiodactyla; family Bovidae; genus Bison; species Bison bison. The sequence goes on from NW_011494609.1 coordinate 2,842,656, forward strand.
CCCACATTTACCTACTTCTCACCCCAGACTTTCAGCAAGTATTTAAGCAATAGTTGGCATAACGACTGAATCTCCTCAGACACGAAGCTGGTGGCCTCAGGAGCCCGTGTCGAGCTACAGACAACGCCAAATGCGAATTCTTAGCTCCGGGAATTCCCCCCAGACAGCTCAGACAACTTCCCTACGTCCCAAATGGCTGGAATTACTTGGAAATAGGTTTTCAAAACACATATTTTTCCCCCTTCTATTTGTCAGTTATAGAAGTTAAGCCAATTAAACTAACCACAAAACCAACTTTGTTATTTGAAAAATCAAAAGCCAGTTGGCCAGATGATGTCTTTTGGTTTTTTATTTTTAAGCCCAGGATTTGCAGACTCTTGTAGATCAAGTACTGAAGGAACAAAGTGGGAAAGCACCTGCACTCTGCATGAAGCTGTCGCAGGGCCAGCTCCCCCATGGCTGTAGCCGGGATATCATTCGGAGGGACTGACCAGCCACGGGGAAGGCCAGTCTCCAGCCACCTCAACCTGCTTGGAGTTATAAATGCCAATCCAAGGTCTGTTATGTGAACATTCACGTTCAAGAGTAAAAGGCAGGATCTTCCTGCCAGCCATGCAGTGGTTAGGAACCTGCCTTCTAATGCAGGGGATGGGGGTTCCATCCCTGCTCAGGGAACCAAGATCCCAAGTGCTGCAGGGTGACAAGGCCTCAGTGCTGTACCTAAGGTGCCTGTGTGCTGCAGTGAAAGATCCCGCGTGCCGCAACTAAGACTCGATGCCCACAGGAAATAAATAAATAAATACTTTTTAAAAAAGGGTAAAAGGCAACCAGTTGCTGTGCGAGCTAAGTCACTTTGGTCGTGTCCGACTCTTTGCGACCCCGTGGACTGTAGCCCGCCTGGCTCCTCTGTCACAGGGATTTTCCAGGCAAGAATACTGGAGTGGGTTGCCGTGCCCTCCTCCAGGGGAATCTTTCTGGATCTCCTGCCTCCTGCATTGGCAGGCAGGCTCTTTACCACTAGCACCACCCGGGAAGCCCCACAGCAACAAGAGTCCTAGGCCATGAAGAGATCTGAGGGCAGATGCCATGAAGCCTCCCGTGGCCATCTTACATCTGATTCCTTAAGCCGGTTCCATGATCTGGCCTCACGGGGTTAAGCTGCAGGCTGCCTCATCTCCTTCCCCCAACTAGAATACAGGCTGGCTGTGGGCGGGGGCGGCGTCACTCTTCAGGATTCCCCACTGTGGACGCACACACTTGATGTTCAATGAACACGTGGAATGAGGAAGGCGACCAGGGCCGAGAGTAACTGACTGGTTAGAGGCCCCTGGAGGCCCTCCTCCCAGCGCGGACATTTCTGCAGAGGGCGACCCTGAGCCACGGGCCCTTTCAGAGGAGGCGCCCCGAGTGGAGGGGTCTCCTGCAAGGCAGGCGGAGCTGTAAACACTGCTAAAGGTATTCCTGGTCAGTTTTCTCACTCTATGGGGAAAATGGGTGAACGCTTCTCTGATTTCAAGGTTTAGCTTTTGTTCACCACCCTTTGTGCTATGACTTTAATATCTAAGAGCAAATTTATTTGTTATAAAATTTTGGTAAAATGTATTTGACAAAATTTACCACGTAAAACATTTTTAAGGGTACAGGACAAGGGCATTCAGGACATTCACTGCTACTGTTGGGCAACTATGATCACCATTCATCAGAACTATTTCATCTTCACAGAGTGAAACTCAGTCCCCATTACACACCAAGCCCATTCCCTCCTCCCCCAGCTTCTAGTAACTATCTTTCTCTTTTCTGTCTCTGTGGACTGGACCACTCCTGGGTACCCCATATAAGTGGAATCATGCACTAGTGTCCTTTTGGACTGATTTATTCCCCTTAGCATAATGCTGTTAAGGTTCATCCATGGTATAGCGTGTGTCAGAATTTCCTTCCTTTTCAAGGCTGAGTCATAATCCACTGCGTGTGTATAGACCTCCCTGTGTTTATCCACTCATCTGCTGACGGGTTGTTTCTACTTTTTGGCTGCTGCTGCTGCTAAGTCGCTTCAGTCGTGTCCGACTCTGTGCGACCCCATAGATGGCAGCCCGCC
>NW_011494609.1:2845217-2847732 GCF_000754665.1 Bison bison bison
TTCAATGAAGAAGCCTGCTTTGGTGAAATCAAAGACCTCTCAGGCGTAAAACCATAGAGTCTGTTCTATTGCAAAACCACTGTACGTAAATGAAAAGGTGTCTAAGCAGTAGAAAAGCTCCCTCAACTGCTATGCAGAAATTGGGCAGAAAAACTATAGGAGCTTTGTGGTTCAATCACGTCACCCTTCAAAGACCACTGACACCCCTACAGCCAGATGAAAGCTTTGCTTTCTCAGAATCTCCAGTATGAGTTAAGTCCTCTGGTGTGAATTTTGTACTTTGACAAAAATTATGCAAACTTTTAACTTGCCCATGGACAAAGATGCTCTTCTTGACCTAGTCTAGTCAGGCCCCTCTGCTTTTCGTATTTTTAAAATATTTGTTTGTTTGGCTGCTCCAGGTCTTAATTCTGGCATGTGGAAGCTTTAGTTGCATCCTACGGGATCTAGTTCCCTTTACTGCTGTTGTTCAGTGGCTAAGTCACGTCTAACTCTTGGTGACCTTGGACTACAGCACACCAGCCTTCCCTGTCTCCTGGAGTTTGCTCAGGGTCATGTTGAATTCAGCTCCCTGACTAGGGATCAAACCCAGGTGCCCTGCATTGGACAGCAGGGAGTCTTAAGCTGGAGAAGTCTCTGGGTTTGTTTTTTTTCAGCCACACAGCACGGCTTGTGAGATCTTAGTTCCCCGACCAGGCACTGAACTGGGACCCTCAGCAGTGAAAGTGGAGAGTCCTAACCACTGGACTGCCAGGGAAGTCCTTAGCCAGGCTCCTCTGAGCCCTCATCTTGACCAAGCCTCAACCTTGATCTACAAGGTTGTACCTTCGGCACAAACGATTCCATCCACACCACAAACTAAGACTTGAGCAAACACGACTACGGTTCCCAGCAGCTCAAGGCTGTGTCCTAGGGAGATGACCTCGACCCCCTTAAAATGAGAAAGCTCACGGCCTCAGAAGGAATCTGCTGTGTGTTCGGCCAAGTCCTGATACGTTCCTGAAGACCCCTCCTTCGAGCATTTATTAGGAAAAGCTTATGGTTACAAATCCTTCCTCTGTCCCTCTGGGATGTGAATGCCTCTTCTCCAACCCAGGAATGTCTTTCCCAAGGACCTGGTAGCCATACCTTTAAAATATCATCAAGAAAGACAGGGCCCCTATCTCCCAGGATCCCGGGGAGCATAGGAAGCAACCTTTCACAACACGGTCTGTAACTATGCTCTCATTACACTCACCAAGCCCTTTCGCGCTTGTTTGTAGCTTTCCACTCCCCTGACTCTGCTGAAGCTCTGCCCTTCACCCTTTCTATTCATCCTCCCCATAAAATACCCACTCACCTCTGCACAAGCTGGAACTGATCGCACCTCTTCCACATACTGCCGGAGCTACTGAATGAAGTCGGTCTTTTCTACCTTTAACCAGCATCCGGCTTTGCTTATCTTTGATGCTTTTTAGGCTGCAAGTTCCTGCAAGCCAAGTGCCATTTCCTCTTTCTAGATTTATTTGATTTGGCGCACAGCAGGCCCTTGATAAGAACCACTACGGGGATTTCACTGGTGGTCCAGTAGTTGAGAATGCAAGAGACGTGGGTTCAATCCCTGGTCTGGGGAACTAAGATCCCACCTGCCTCGGAGCAACTAAGCCTGTGTGCCGCAACTGCTGAGCCCAAGTGCCACAACCAGAGGGCCCGTGTGCCTGCAACGAAAGATCCTGCAAGATGCAGCTAAGACCCAGTGCAGTCAAATAAACAAAGTACATTGCAGAAAACAGAACCACTACTGGGCAGAGTGCTCTGCGGTGGGCTGTAAGGATGGAAGTCCGTCCCCTCAGGTGATTCGCACCTCAAGACAGGAGTCCGTGGAGCACGTCTCATACATCTCCACAAAGTCTGGCGAGAACACCTCCCTTTTACGGCCCCTTGAATTCCCTGGTGCTCCTGCAACCTTTGTTTCCCTCCCAGATGCCATCTATACAATGTGGACTGGAAGAGTCCTGCGTTCATCCGAGGCTCCCCAGGCTCCTGACCTCATCCCCTCGGATCTGCGGCGGGTGCTTCACCACCTCCTTCACCAGGTGCAGCACCGAGTCCGTCTGCAGGGTGCTCAGCGCACAGATCAGATCCACTAGGGTCAGCTGGGACGTGCTGGCCGCTGGAACGATCTGCCGAGAAGAGGACCGTTCCTTGAGAGAGACAACAAAAATAAGCAGGACTCCCAGCAAGCACTCTGTGATACTTGCTCCTGGAGGAAGAGATGTGTTTTAATCTTTGAAACAAATATTTAAAGGAATATTAGGTAAAGGACTGTATTGGTAGGAAGAAAAGTAAGGTTAAAAAAAAAAAAAAAAGCTTTTAATCACAGGAATGTAATCAGTATATGATACAGATGAGGAATAAAAGGCATAGCCAGTGACAGGCAATTGCTCTGGTCTTTATGAGTTCAAGCTGAGAAAGAGTGTTGGAAACATAGTATTAACTTGAAGGAAACAGGCTGATTATCCAGAGCCAGCCCCCA
>NW_011494609.1:2847832-2848194 GCF_000754665.1 Bison bison bison
TGCCTCCTCGGGTAATGGGGTCCACACTGGGCGCCGAGCCAGTGCCCGGGGGTGGGGCAGACGCTCTGAAGAGGTACCGGGCAGGAACCTACATGGACCATGGACGGAACCGAGGGTGAAGCCCGTGCTGGATTTACAGAAACAGGAGACCAAGCTCCTGGCAGGACCTTGTGATGGACCAGTCGGTGGAGAACACTTAGGCAAAATGTAAACCAAAGTCTTGGCAGAGGAATGCGATGATTCCTTTACCATCACAAATGAGTATTATTCTCATAAATTAAAAAAAGCCAAATGTCAACTGTGACTGTGTCAGTGGAGGTTCAGCAACTGTGACAAGCATACCTCTCTTGGTGGGGGTGGGG
>NW_011494609.1:2848299-2849115 GCF_000754665.1 Bison bison bison
GTTGATGGGGGTGGGGAGGTGCATGTGTGGGGGCAGGGGAGTAGGGAAAATCTCTATACCCTTCTCTCATTCTGCTGGGAACTTAAAACTGCCCAGAAAGAGAAAGTCTTTAAAAAGATTGGTTTGAAAAAAAAAAGAAAGCTTTTAGAAGGTACTATAACCAAGGAGGGGCCCCCAGGGGTCCTCACGGGTAGAATGAGGAACCACTTCTTAGGCTGGGGGGCAGGTCCCGCAACGGTGTTGTTCTTTGAAATGTACATGTTTGATACATTCTTGGAAGTACACTATTAGACAGTAGATTAAAATGCTAAATGAAAAGTACGATATACCCATTGTACGGTAGGAAGAGAAGAAAACAGAGGTTGGGTGGGCTCCACTCCCTCCCCCCACCTGGCTGTAACAGGCACAGCTAGACGATGACGTCACGAGTTTAACACGGTGGGGGGGGCCGCCTCCGAGGTCTCCCCTGGCGGCCTCTGGGGTCACCTCTAGATCCCACGGGGCCGTCCACGCGTGGCTTCGGTTTCGGGCTTTACCTTTGTCTTACTGTGGCGTTTTCCCTTCTTCCTGCTCCACACGGCTGCAACTGCTGCTGTCAGCTGAACTCCAAGAGGCGCTGTCAAGGGGTTCAAGAAGTCTAAAATTTTTTGTCGTATGGTCTTAAAAAACAAAAAACAGAAAAACGATGAGTGAGAGCACAGTCAGGGCTCCAGTGGACCGTGCACTTCACCACTAGCACCTGTGACCTTGGGAGCTTTTGTCTTAGTGTAGTGGGCATTATGCCGGGGTCTGGGGGCGGCGGGGTAGGGGGGTTAG
>NW_011494609.1:2849215-2855150 GCF_000754665.1 Bison bison bison
GGGTTAGGGAGATGGTGGTGGTGCAGAGCACCGCCTGGAGGAGTTGGACAGGACGCATGGGGGGAGGTCCAGGTGCACAAACAGCAGAGCAGCGACTCCTGGGAAGTGATGGATACCACCTTCGAGCAGATAGTAGCGGGGCAGTGCTCGGAGCAAGTCACCTGAGGCTTTGCAGACCCAGCGAGAAAGCGGAGACCCTGCAGGGAAGCCCCCAGCCGTGCTGGCCTCAACCAGCTCAGGGAAGGCTTGTAAGTACCAGGAAGGATGTGCCTCGGTTTCCAGAAATATGTGCCATTTACCTAATTTTATTATGCGGCCAACAAAAACGGACCCATGCCATGGCCAGGACGTCACTCGCCACCCTCCCCTTTGCTGTGCCTGGATTTCTCTGCATTCCCGAAACCTCTGTGTTCCCTCCTTTGTGGATGCTGTGGGTCTCCCAGCCTCTAACACACACCTGGGAAGGCACATCCTCTCATCCTGGGTCTTGGCTCAACCCCTCTGCCTCAGGAAGGCCTCCTTGACCCTCAGAGCAGGGGTCACAGGCTGGCAGAGTGCCCTGCGTTTCTTTGCAGCGCTTCTCATCATTATTTTAAAGTGGATGGTTAATGTCTGTGCCTGCCAGGAGGACAAGGACTTCCCTCTATCTTGTCCACTTGTGGACAGGCAGGGCCAGGTACAGAGCAGCAGGCACACATGTGCCCGTGCAATGAATGGATTTACCTTGGGCTTCCCTTGCTCCTTGCAAGAAAAGCTATGACCAACCTAGACAGCATATTAAAAAGCAGAGACATTACTTTGCCAACAAAGGACAATCTAGTCAAAGCTATGGTTTTTCCAGGAGTCATGTATGGACGTGAGAGTTGGACCATAAAGAAAGCTGAGCGAGGAAGAATTGATGCCTTTGAACTGTGGTGTTGGAGAAGACTCTTAAGAGTCCCTTGGACTGCAAGGAGATCCAACCAGTCCATCCTAAAGGAAATCAGTCCTGAATATTCATGGGAAGAATTGACGCTGAAGCTGAAGCTCCAATCCTTTGGCCACCTGATGAGAAGAGCCGACTCATTGGAAAAGACCCTGATGCTGGGAAAGATTGAAGGCAGGAGGAGAAGGGGACGACAGAGGATGATATAGTTGGATGGCATCACCAACTCAATGAACATGAGTTTGAGCAAGCTTTGGGAGTTGGCGATGGACAGGGAGGCCTGGCATGCTGCAGTCCACGGGGTCGCAAAGAGTCGGAGACAACTGAGGGACTGAACTGAACGTCCCTGTCCCCACTGCCTTTGTCTAGCATCACTTTAGATACAACTGAGCTGGGGATGGGGATGTCTTCTCCCTCCTACCGTGGTTTCTGCTTGAGAGAGATGATTCGGGCCCCGGCTCAGGACCTTGGGTCCTTCAGGGAGGGCTTGGGTTAAGTGCTCAGTAAATGCTGCATTGTCGTTGTTCAGTCATGTCCAACTCGTCACGATCCTGTGGACTATAGCCCGCCAGGCTCCTCTGCTATGGAATTCTCCAGGAAAGAATACTGGAGTGGGTTGCCATTCCCTTTGCCAGGGGATCTTCCAAACCCAGGGACTGAACCCATGTCTCCTGCACTGCAGGCATGTTTGCTTGTTTCTTTTTTTAACCACTGAGCCACCTGGGAAGCCCCTGGAAAGCCCCCAACAAATGTCAGCCATCACCACAATGAATTCTTCCATCAGTCCAGGGGGTAGGCTACTAGTAACAGACTCCTTTCACAGGGGAGGAAACGGAGGCTCAGGCTGAGTGAACCTTCTGAACCTTTTTAGAGATTAATTTTTAGGCTGAATTTAAGCAGGTTCCTGTGGCCGATTTCCCTTGGAGATCATCTCTGGAACCGACAGAAAATTTCTGGAGGCCCCACCTGTGCCTCCCAGAACCTAAAAGCCCGCTGGTCTGGGAGTCAGACTGCCAGACTGACCACAGGAAGAATCACATGCTCTCTCTACACCCCTCATCTGTCCACCTGGGAATAATAATAGCACCTGCCTTGCAGGTGAGGACTGAATAATGCCAGTAAATATAGAGTGCTCAGATGGCGCCCGGCACCCTGTTTGCAGCGGAGCAAACGACAGCACACAGAGGTTGAATGCACGTGCTCAAGGTCCCACAAAGCAGCTGAGCAGGGAGCCAAACCCAGGTGACCTGGGTCCCAGGGCCCTGACCAGTTCTGCTGAACCCAGGCTGCCAGAGGCCGGCGTTAAGCCCTGAGGGCACGCGCCAGCGGTGCTCTGCGGACGGGAGACACGGCCAGACAACTGGGAGCCACTGGACATGGCGATCACACACTGAGTTACATGCCTGGGTGCCTCCCAGGCAGAGTCAAGGGTTTAACGCAGCACGGGACCCTCTGGGGACTTCCTGGGACAGATCCCTCCACGCTTGTCCTCTGCCGGCCTCTTGTTTGTGGAAAAGCTTTCGCCTTCCAGGCCTCCCCTGAGTCACCAACGCCTGGCTCAAGAATTAATGACTGCGGGGCTTTCCTGATGGCTCAGCAGTCAAGCATCCAATGCAGGAGACACGGCTCCAGGCCCTGATCCGGGAAGATCCCATATGCAGTCAAGCAACTCATTCATTCCTTCTGCCGCAACTACTGAGCCTGTGCTCCAGATCCCGGGAGCTGCACCGACTGAAGCCTTCGAGCCCAAGATTCCGTGCTCCATGACGAGAGAAGCCACCGCAACGGGAGGCCCACACACCGCGATGAAGCATAGACTCTGCTCCCCGCAACTAGAGAATGCCCTTGCTGCAACAAACACCCAGCATGGCCAAAAATAATTTTTCTAAATAGCCAAAGGGAAAAAAAACTGAAAAGTACTCACAAAAGCCTTAAGAAGGCCATGAATATAAGGCTTACTCATAAACAAACTGGAGATTTCTACTTCCGGTTTACTTATAACAGTACTTCTAACATGGGTTTCTCTGGGCACGTTCTCTTTGACTATGTATGTATACATCCCTGTGTATTTTTATTTCTGGCAGGACAATACAAGACAAAGGAAATCGTAAGCCTGCAGAGGAAGCTCTCTCACTTTGGTGGTTTTAAAGTAAACGGAAGAGGATCCCTTCGTGGCTCCGAGGAGATCGACGGGTCTCTTCTGAGTCTCCTCCTTCCTGAGGACGTTCCAGAGAAGGGCCATGGTGTTCACAATTCGAGGGAGCTCTTCCAGAATAGCATTCTTGGCATTCTTCAGATTGGTAGGGTCGGTCATAGCAGCGGTCTGAAAAACAGAGACAAAAACTTGAGACCCGGCTGCACTTCCCTTTCCATGAGGACGCTGGGGCTGGTGAGATGGAGTCTGGGTTGGAGCACTCCCCAGGGCAAGGCCTACATGTGTTCTAGAAATAAGATGCCTCCCTGAGCATTTAAACCCATGACTTCCCTTCAGAGAGAGATGTCTGTGAGTCTGAGGCTCATTACAAACTCATTACAAACTTTGCAAATCCCTCAACCAAAGTACTAGCTCCGTTCTAAAATTTAATACCAGATAGGGTAGAGTGGGCTTCCCTGGTGGCTCAGGTGGTAAAGAATCCGCCTGCAATGTGGGAGACCAGGGTTCGATCCCTGGGTTGGGAAGATGCCCTGGAGAAGGGAATGGCAACCCACTCCAGTATTCTGGCCTGGAGAATCCCATGGACAGAGGACCCTGGTGGGCTACAGTCCTTGATGTCGAAAAGTGTCCGACGTGACTGAGTTATTTTCACTTTCTAGGGCAGAGTAATCAAAACATAAAATGCCTTCAAACTCCATAAAGTCAAGAAAAAAAAAAAATACATGGAGAAAAGATCACATTCTATGCCACACTGGGCAAGGGCTGACATTGCCCACAGAGTGGCCAATGAGAACAAAACCACATGGGCGTTACTTACGTACGTACATTTGCACATATACTTGCACACAGGCTTGCGTTATTTGCATGTGTGCCACATGGCATTAATACTGACACACGTCTGTATTACATACATACATTTCTTATTTGAAACAGACATAATCCCAAAGAAGACAAAACAATATGTGAAAACTGCCTCGAACTCGGGAAAAAAAGCAATTTACCTTTTTGCTTTGGTTGGGTTGTTCCAAAAGACAGAAATGACTAATGGCTGTTAGGCCTTCCAACAGAGTGAGTGGATAATCCGGGGAGATGTTTTCCCTCTTGGAGGTTATGCTTTGGTGAAGAAACGAGAAACTGGTTTTGAAAATCTTTAAGAATGAGGCCAGAAAAGTTTTTAATCCTAAACATAGAAACCACAGACATATCACCATCTTAAAACAAACTGGGACTCTCATAATGAAATACTGCTACAAAAATGACAGGCCTCTTTTGAACTGTTTTACATTTATCTGGGCGCTTTGGAAAAATGTTTCCAGATGTTTTAGGATTTCTGTGCAGAGGATTCACACTTTTATTTCTGTTTTGCAAAAATAATGGAGACAGATTGACTTGTCCTACAACCCAGATCTGGCCTGGGTGGTCAGATGGAATTAAAAATAAAGGAATCCACATTCAGTTCCTTGTTACCCTCTTTTGACAATTCTAGCTAGGCTTCTGACTAGGTTGAATTGACCCTCCAACTGACGAGGGCCAATAAGCCATTCGTGACAAAAAGCTGTCATTAAACCAATAGGAATATGCCTCTTCCCAGGTGGCGCTAGTGGTAAAGAACCCGCCTGCCAAGGCAAGAGACATAGGAGACGTGGGTTCCATCTCTGGGTTGGGAAGATCTCCTGGAGGAGGAAATGGTAACCCACTCCAGAATCTTTGCCTGGAGGATCCCATGGACAGAGGAAACTGGCGGGCTACAGTCCACAGGGTCTCAGGAGAGTCGGACACGACTGAAGGGACTTAGCACCCAAGCACCAGTTGCCTCAAGGCTCACTGTACCTAAAGGACAGCTTCGCTGACTCGCTCTCATACTGCTTGACCAGCTCATCCAAGTTTTTGCAGATCTGGACAAGGAAGGGTGTTACAGTCCAGCCCAGGGACCTTCCAAAGTACGGCAAGGAATGCGTGACCAGGCTGACCCAGGCCGGGTGCATGCCATAGCCATAGGCTGGCTGCAGGCCCTTGACCACGGCGGCCACCAGCAGCCCCTGCGACGTGAGCGGGTGGGGCCACACGTACTGCAGGGCCCTGATGGCCTGCTGGAAGTTCAGGGCCCGCCGCCACTCCCGGGGCAGGTCAGGCAGCTGCTCCGCCTCCTCGGGTGCCTGGCCCAGGTGGTGCTCCAGCACAATGAGCACCTGCAGCAGCTTTAGCAGCTCGATCTGCAGTGGGTGCTCGCTCCAGATCTGGTCCTGGCCCAGGTTGATGACATGCTCCTCCAGCACGCCCTCTTCCCGCAGGGCTCCTCCCGGCGCAGCCGTGGCCAGCCCATAGCGCTTCTGGCTCGTGTACATGGAGGCAGACAGCGAGAGCAGGACGAACTCCTGTACCCGGCATCTCTGCAGCAGGCCCTGGATGAACTCCACGTTCTTGCCCTCGGCCGCCTTGGCCACCGAGACCAGCTCCGTCATCACCCTGATCAGGACCTCCACGCTCTTGACCTGCACATCCCGGTTGCCCAGGATGTCCCGGTGCGAGACCCTCAGGGAGCAAGGGTAATAGCTGCGGAGGAAACTGAGGCACAGGTAGGTAAGGAGCTCGATGAGCAGCGAGTGCGGGCACGCGCTGGGGGGCTGGCTTGGGAGCTTGCCGTAGAAGCTCTGGCCCCCCAGGGCCTCCTGGTGGCGGGCCAGGAGGTTGGAGATGAGGTTGAGGTGCGCCGTGGCGCTGGTGTCCACGCTGGTCCTGGACACGGCCTCGATGAACTCGCGTGGGTTGGTTTTGAGCACGGCCTCCAGCACTGAGAAGGCGTAGAGCACCCGCCGCGAGTCGTAGGGTTGCAGATAGAGCAGGATGTGCGCGAA
>NW_011494609.1:2855250-2864234 GCF_000754665.1 Bison bison bison
GCCTCCAGCCTCGCCTGCCTCTCGCGCTGCTGCTTCCGCAGCCGGGCCGCCGTCAGCGCCTGCAGCTCCGCGGCCGCCTCCTCGTCGCTGGATGGCGGCGACTCCGAGGCCTGGGTCCGGTCCGAGTCCGCGCGCACCAAGCACGTGGGGCTGCCCACCTGCGGGCTGGGGGCCCGGGCGGCCGCAGCCAGGGGCGCGCAGCACTGCTCGCCGCCGCTCAGCTCCTGCGGGTAGTGCGCCGGCGAGGAGACGGAGGACGTGTTCTCGCTGCTGTCCGTGGCGCCGGAGCTCGTGTCCGCCGACTCGGTGCGCTCGCTGCCGTCCTCCGCAGTGGCGTGGGCCGGCCCGTCCAGCAGGTCCTCGAGGCGTGTGGGGCGGTCATGCTCGCGGGGCTCGCCGCCCACCAGGCGCGTCTCGGGCTCCGTCTCCACCTCGGCCCAGATGGCCTCACGGTCCACCGTGGTGAGCTGGCTCAGGGGCGCACCGTCTTCACAGCCTCCCTCTGGCAGCTCGGGTGCGTCCCACGCCTCCCCGAACGAGGCTTGCTTCCTGTTGAGCCAGCGGTGCCAGTCTTCTACAAGGGACGGAATGACAGACAGCTTGAGAACAGAAGGGTTAGTTATGTCAGGCAGTTCCACGGTGATCTTGGTCTTAAAGGGAGGCAGCAAGATCAATATTAGTAAAACGCTCCATGGGGGCGGGGAAGGGGCAAGACAAATTCTTGGCAATATCTGGATGGGCTGGGATGATCCCCTGGAGGAGGAAATGGCAACCCACTCCAGTGTTCTTGCCTGGAGAATTTCATGGACGGCTGAGTGGCTTTCACTTTCAAATAGAGAATATAACCAATATGATATAATAACTATAAATTGAGTATGCTCAGAGGCTCAGTCGTGTCTGACTCTTTAAGATCCCATGGACTGTGGTCCACCAGGTTCCTCTGTCCCTGGAATTCTCCAGGCAAGAATACTGGAGTGGGCTGCCATTTCCTTCTCCAGGGGATCTTCCCCACTCAGCGATCCATCCTGGGTCTCCTGCATTGCAGGTGGATTCTTCACCAACTGAGCCACCAGGGAAGCCCATAAATGGAGTGTAACCTTTAAAAATCATGAATCACTATGCTGGGCACGTGAAACTTGTGTAGCACTGTAAATCAACGATACTGCAATAAAAAATAAAGCATGAAAAAACAACAAAATGTAGTTCCTGCATGAAACGACAACACTAGAGTCTAGGTTACATTACAGATGGAAGCTAGACAAGCAAAGTGAATAGGTCCTTTAAAACGTTCAAGAAATTGGGTAATTTAGTTATATTATCATAGACAATATAAATATACCAAGTTTAGGGGAAGGGTGATCTATAAAAATGCCTACGGTTTTCTCCCAGGACTTTCCTTTCAAAAAAAGGTACCCTATAGAAATGTCAACAGAAGGTTTTTCAAAACTGAAAGGGTATCGCTGAAATGTGCTGTATAAAGACAAACAAGTGAAGTGAAGTCGCTCAGTCGTGTCTGACTCTTTGCGACCCCATAGACTGTAGCCTACCAGGCTCCTCTGTCCATGGGATTTTCCAGGCAATAGTACTGGAGTGGATTGCCATTTCCTTCTCCAGGGGATCTTCCCAACCCAGGGCTTGAACCCAGGTCTCCCGCATTGTAGACAGACGCTTTACCGTCTGAGCCACCAGGGAAGTCCAAAGACAAAGCATCCGCAAAGTAAGAGCACAGAAACCTCATGGTGCAGGCCTGCAGAGGGCTACTGCTGGGCTTTCTAAAGACACATCCACATGCACGGATATGGAGTGAAGTGCAGAGTACATTGAGTATTCAAAGAAAACAGCAAGCTGCAGAATCTTGCTGTTCAGAAAAAGTCCGCTTAGGGGAGAGTATCTGTCATACGCAACTATGGTAATGTCTAGAGGATATCTGCTGAGCCATTAACTGTAAAGTGCTCTACTGGCTGGCATGGCAAGGGACTTTATTTGTGCTTTTATTTCCTGATTACTCCGATTTTTAAAATAAGCACTTGTCAGTACCTCTGAGATCAGAACACAGACAACGCTTTAAAGTGCTCAGGTCTCTTTTAAAAAGGAGTAAAAAGCCAGATGTCTTCGGCACTGCCAAACATTTTTAATAGGCAGCTTTCAACAAATCTATTCCATGAACATTAAGCCAGGTTAGGAAAGAAGGAAGGATAAGATATGAGAATATGAGCTTCCTGTTGCTCCACTTTAAACAGTATTTAAAAATGAGATTTCCGAAGGACTACCGCAGTAGTGAGGAGGGGAAGTAGAACCCTTCTGGTTGTTTCCATGGAGCGAACAGGGCAGAAGACGACACATTTTTTCTTAACAGGCAGGTAGCATTAGACAGGAATTAGAAGACGCAGCAGGAAGTGCCCCGAGACTTGTAACACCTGATGGGCTGTAGAGTTTCTTGTTAAAGCAAAGAAATGCTTCAAAATTGACCTGCCATAAATGAAGACCAAACTTTTAAGAAGGTGCTTAGTTTACAGTTCTTTGTATTTTACTTTCTTATAAGTGTGGAGTAATAAAATGCCTCCTAGTTTTTAGGCAGGGAACCTCGTAAAGAGAGGAAGCCACCTGGGAACCTTTGCTTTTTTGGGTGTTGGGCTGCATTCCTCTGTAAGATGAGACTGACGAACACTGAGTATTTACAACCCACTAAGCGGACACGACTGATCAACTTCACTTTCACTTTTTACTTTCATGCACTGGAGAAGGAAATGGCACCCCACTCCAGTGTTCTTGCCTGGAGAATCCCAGGGACGGGGGGAGCCTGGTGGGCTGCCGTCTATGGGGTCACACAGAGTCGGACACGACTGAAGTGACGTAGCAACTTAGCAAGCTAAACAAACTAGTCAAAGTCTGTAAAGCCATTGCTTAGAGAACTAACTGCAGGAAGTCATAAAATACACTATTGTGGGAAGTAATGTTAGACCATAAACTATGCTAGGTATTAATCACTGAAATTCAACGAAATCATCTGTTTCATTTCAGTCTTTCTTTTCTTTTTCCTATCTCTTTTCTATTCTTTAAAATTTAGTTAAAGATGCCTCTGAAAATTCTCAGAGCCCAGAGGTCTGTTTCTTCTACTTCTCTGATTTTAGGTTAAAGCTTGAAAGAACCTTGGAGAGCAGATAGAAACCACTTACCTTGTTGACGGTTCTTGAGCAGAAGTGATTTTTATATAGCACAACTGATTAGCTTACATGCAGGTTTCGACATGCTCGATCATTCATACCTGGGGAAAACCTCTGCTCTCCCATCCCAGGTCTGAGAAGAGCTAGCCTGGCCAGCCCAAAATGACCTTCTCACCAGACCTCAGACTTCCTTCCTAAGTGAAGAGGTGGCCTTGAAGACCTTCAGATGGATGGTCTGTTTTTCTCTTCTACTACCTTGGATGTGCTTAAAGTGCTTTCTCCAGCAAAAGAACCAAGAATCAGCTATATTTATTGGAACACGGGTTGCTAGTATTTTCCTTTTTAATATAAAAAAAAATCATATATTTTTCAGTGAAAACAACAAACCTACGACTTAGCACTTCTAAGTGCTGGTTCGTCTGATCCGGAAATTTTAGGAGGCCCCACAAAGTACCTCCCCCACCTTTCGAATCTGGCAAAACCATCCTGTCGGTCTGAGTGCCTTGACTGTGGCCCCAGGGTGGCAGGGAGGTCCCGGATGCCCCTTCCCTCCCTCTGGGCCCAGGGTCCCCGGGATGCAGGGCCGGCCTGGCCCCCGCGTGGTGTGCTCACCTGCCGAATTCTCCCGCGTGAGGCAGTGGATGGCGGTCCGCTGGGTCTTGGGCTGCAGCAGCAGCAGGAGCACGGGCTCCAGGATGCGGGCCGCATCGCCCAGGGAGAGAGCCCGCACCAGCCAGCCCTGGGCGGCGGCCCCGATGGCCCCGTCCGAGCTGCCCAGGCTGTCCAGCACCACGAACAGGGACCTGCCATGGAGAGGGGGCAGGGGTGTGGATGCGTACCGTCAGGGCGGTCAGGACACCCTCGGGGAGTTCCACCCGGGGAGGCTGGACTTGCAGGCCCACGCAGGCGAGGACCACGAGGTCAACCCTGCTTCCAGCTAGGGTCGCTGTTGCTGGTTTGTTGTTGAGTTGCTAAATCAGGGGAGCTTTTAAAAATGCTGATGTCTGGACCTCCTCACAAATGCGGGGGCAGGTGCGGTACATTAGGACCAGCTGGAATCTCTCCAAGGCTGCGTGTCTGACCCCACATCTAGGGCTCCAGGAACAAGGTAAACAAGAAAGAGAAGTCACTCAGTCGTGTCCGACTCCTTGTGACCCCACAGACTGTAGCCCACCAGGCTCCTTTGTCCATGGGATTCTCCAGGCAAGAATACTGGAGCGGGTTGCCATTTCCTTCTCCAGGGGATCATCCCCTCCCAGGGATCGAACCCAAGTCTCCTGCCTTGTAGGCAGACACTTTACCCTCTGAGACACCAGGAAAGCTTACAAGAAACAAGGTAGGGGATTTTTAAAAACCAACGTAGAACAGAACATGCCTGTAATAAAATGCATGGTTTTTGGCCTGGGATTGAGGACATTCAGCTGCACACACCCAGTGTGGCGGCCACCCCAGTTAAGACCCATGTGCGTGCGTGCTCTGTTGTGTCCTACTCTTTACAACCCCATGGATGGTAGCCTGCCAGGTCCCTCTGTCTATGGGATTTCCCAGGCAAGAATACTGGAATGGGTTGCCTTTTCCTTCTTCAGGGGATCTTCCTGACCCAGGGATCGAACCTGCATCTCCTGCACTGACTGGCAGGTGGGTTCTTTACCACTGAGCTGCTGGGGAAGCCCGGCCAAAATTTACCCCTCCTCATTTTCCTACCAAGCCCCCTCGGGGGGCTCATTCTGCCAGCTCCTCAGGTGACTCTGAGGCATGCGGGGCTTCCTCCCTTCGTGATCAAGGCAAGAAACCCCCCACGAGGTATTCACCCGTCTGGCCTGGATTCACTGAGAGGACCCCAGGAATCTCTCTGCATCAAGAACACCCAGCGGGGGTGGGGCTGGTTTCCGTTTCACATGTCTCCCCAATCCTAGCCTGGTACGCTGACCCAGCCCCTCCCCAAAGTGTCCTTTTCCTTTAAGGGTTAAGTTATTAGAAAAAAAAAAAAGTCCCCGTCACCTGTCAAAGGAGCGATTGTGAGACGTCACTCTGCTGCCCTGGATCTCTCTGGTCAGGTGCCAGATGACAGAAAATCGAAACAGAGCTTCCAACCTGGTTCCCTTGAACAGGAGAGAAAACAGGAGTGAGGCGCCTGTTTCTTAACAGAACGGCGTTCTCAGTGGTCGTGAGCCCCATTTAAATGACAGACGAGAACTCAGCGAAAAGAGGGCAAGCAGCGTAGAGATGCCTGAGTTAAGGGGCCTGGTGTCTGGAGGGGCAGTCCGTGTTCCAGACTCCATGATGACCAGAGTCCAGGGCCACAGCTAGGCCTGCGGCTAGAGAAGAACATGAGGCATGGCCTCCTCGTGGCCCTTGGCACTGCCATCCCCAACCTCTTTGGCACCAGCTTCACGGAAGACAACTTTTTTCCATGGACTGGGGTCAGGGCGGGGAATGGTTTCGGAAGGATTCCATGCTCGTGACAGTTATTGTGCTCTTCATTTCTCATTTAATACCACCGCTGATCTGACAGCAGGTTCCGCTCTGCAGCCCGGTGCCTGGGGACCCCTGGCTTAGCGGACAGGACCTGACTGCAGTGCAGAGCAAGGGCTCCGGGGGTGACACATTCTCCGCAGCTGCCTGCTTCACCCAGAGCTCTGGGGGCCCTGCAAGCATCACGGGAGCCTGGGCAGATGTCCCTGGTGAGCTTTGATACAACACACGGGGTGGCTCATGCTTCTGTGGGACTTCCGGTCCTGAAATTACTGATGTATTAAAATGCTGCTGATGCAACCCCCCTTCCCGTTAAACAGGATGTCCGCTGAGCCCCAGAATGGCTCCTGTCGGATACAGTTGAGTCTGCCTGAGAGCTTCCCTGATAGCTCAGATGGTAAAGAATCCTCCTGCAATGTGAGAGACTTGGGTTTGATCCCTGGGTTGGGAAGATACCCTGGAGGAAGGCATGGCAACCCACTCCAGTATTCTTGCCTGGAGAATCCCACAGACAGAGGAGCCTGGCGGGCTACAGTCTGTAGGGCCGCAAAGAGTTGGACATGACTGAATGACTAACACATGCCACCACGTGACACCTGGGCCGCGGGGGCGGGGTGGGGGGTGGTAGGTGTCAGGACCAGGGTCAGACGGAGGTCGCCGGCTGCAGAGACTCACCTTGTCAGGGTTCAGGAGGGCGTGGCAGATGATGTCCTCGCAGATGTTGGCTGTGGGGGCCAGGCAGTGCAGCCGGTAGAACAACTCCACACACGTGATGTGATGCTCCCGGGTCTCCTTGTTCAGCTGATTCCAAAGCACACGAGCCACCCTCTGGACAGAGGGGAGACTGGGTGAACACAGCCAAGTCCTGCCCCTTTCCTCCTTTGGCAGGCCAGTCTGGCCCCCAGCTGCTGGTTCCTGCCTACCTTTGCTATGTGAGCATCCTTAATGCACAAAGAACCACCACTGCCAGGCGAAAAGAGCCACATCACAGTCCCCTCAGGAGCCACCAGGTGAGGGGAACGGCACAGGTGGAATGTGGGGGTCGGCCACCAGGACACTGCAGCTCTAGCCCAGACCTCTGCTTTCAGAGGGGAATCACCTGGCAGCAAGCACCTGGTGATGATGGAGACGTCCTCTCAATCAGCACACACCAAGGCTCGCTACGAGCTGGTGCTGGGGTGCCAGGGTTGTGCCCTCTAGGAAGTTTGGGGGCAGATCTGTGGTGGTCGCTGTCCTGGGGTAGACACCCCAGCACCCTAAAACCAGTGGCTGGCTCTAACTGGTGTTCAGCTTTAATCCCACAAACTTGCTTCTTCCCATTTCTATGCTCAATGCTGTAGCAGAGGCCGGGCTCATCTTCAGGCCCAAACTGTATCCCAGGATCAAGTCCTTCATCTCCTCAACTCTGATCTCAGCTCTTTAAACGTATGATGTCTGCGAGTGACTTCAGCCCCTTCCCAAGTTCCTGGGGACACCAGCAGGACCAACCAGGGTGAGACTCAAAAAGAAGGCTGGTTCCCACTCCTAGGAGGGGGAATTTCTGAAGGTATTTTTTTGGGGGGTCATGGAAAAAGATGATGTCTGACAGATTATGTTTTAGAGACCTTGTACATCAAAGAACTTCTTTTGACTCATTTATTTTTGAGCTTCCCTTGTGGCTCAGATGGTAAGGAAATTGCCTACAGTGCAGGAGACACAGGTTCGATCCCTGGGTTGGGAAGATGCCCTGGAGAAGGAAATGGTTACCCATGCCAGTGTTCTCACTTGGACAGAGGTGAGATTGTCATCAGTCTCAGATGACAGAGGAGCCTGGCAGGCTACAGTCCATGGGGTCGCAAAGAGTCGGACACTACTTGAGCGACTAATACATTTCTGTTTGACAAAACTCTTCTTTGCACAGATCAAATTAATCTCTGACTGGCTTGAGACCCTAACCATTATTTATTTTTTACTTAAGGAAATGTGATTTCCAATTATCAAGTTACACGTAAACTTCATACAAACATCCTGTCAACTACAAATTGACACTTGCCAAGAGCATCGCCAGCGACAGAACAACAAGGGCATTTGCCATCTGCCTCCCGGAGACTGAACCCTGTGCTGCTGCAGCTGCTGACCAGGGTGGAGGGAGGAACCCTGTGCTCCGGGGAATCTGATGATGGGACGGGTCTTTAGATAGTTAGATATTTTCAAGAACTGACTTGAACTGATCCCCATCTTTGCATCTCTTCATATCTAGAAAGGGCTTCCCTGGTAGCTCAGCTGGTAAAGAATCCGCCTGCAATGCAGGAGACCCCGGTTCGATCCCCGGGAGAAGGGATAGGCTACCCACTCCAGTATTCTAGCCTGAAGAATTCCATGGACTGTATAGTCCACAGGCTCACAAAGAGTTGGACGCGACTTTCATTTTCATATCTAGAAAAGCACTAAATCCCTTCATGGTGACATCAGCTCCTCCTGACTAGCAGAAAACCTCTTGTAAAGTAAACGCTTCACTGCACTAAACTCCTCCTTCACCGAAATCTTATACATTGACCTTCTAGGAAGGACTGATGCTGAAGCTGAAACTCTAATACTTTGGCCACCTGATGCGAAGAACTGACTCATTTGAAAAGACCCTGATGCTGGGAAAGATTGAAGGCGGGAGGAGAAGGGGACGACAGAGGATGAGATGGTTGGATGGCATCATTGACTCAATGGACATGAGTTTGAGTAAGCTCCAGGAGTTGGTGATGGACAGGGAGGCCTGGCATGCTGCAGTCCATGGGGTCGCAAAGAGTCAGACACGACTGAGTGACTGAACTGAACTGAAGGTTTAATATAAGTTAAATATTGTTATACCTTTTACAAGTTTGTCAGCAAACAAAGAACCTCAAGTGAGGAAACTTCTAAAAAATGTAAATGAGATATGAGCTTTTAGATAAACTTTATTAAGAATAATTATGCTTCAGGAATGTCTATCTAAAATAGTCTCTCCAGATCGGGTAAGTTATATTTCTAGGGTTTGTGCTAAACTAAGTGATGAAAGTTTATTGAGTAGCGAAGTCATTTCCAAATAAAATAAAGTAGTCCCTTTCCTGGCAGTCCCTAGGGCAAATTTATGTGTAAGATGCTCCATTTGGAAGCTTTAAAGGTTTTTTGGAGGGTTTTTGAGACTTGACATTGATCACAAAAAAACACGCCTGCCCATTCATCATCTTTGCCTTCTCGGTCCCTATGCTCTGGACATTTTCTTCAGATCAGATCAGTCGCTCAGTCGTGTCCAACTCTTTGAGACCCCATGAATTGCAGCACGCCAGGCCTCCCTGTCTATCACCAACTCCCGGAGTTCACCCAGACTCACGT
>NW_011494609.1:2864334-2871020 GCF_000754665.1 Bison bison bison
CCATCTCATCCTCTGGCGTCCCCTTCTCCTCTTGCCCCCAATCCCTCCCAGCATCAGAGTCTTTTCCAATGAGTCAACTCTTCGCATGAGGTGGCCAAAGTACTGGACTTTCAGCTTTAGCATCATTCCTTCCAAAGAAATCCCAGGGCTGATCTCCTTCAGAATGGACTGGTTGGATCTCCTTGCAGTCCAAGGGACTCTCAAGAGTCTTCTCCAACACCACAGTTCAAAAGCATCAATTCTTCGGTGCTCAGCCTTCTTCACAGTCCAACTCTCACATCCATACATGACCACAGGAAAAACCATAGCCTTGACTAGACGGACCTTTGTTGGCAAAGTAATGTCTCTGCTTTTGAATATGCTATCTAAGTTGGTCATAACTTTCCTTCCAAGGAGTAAGCGTCTTTTAATTTCATGGCTGCAGTCACCATCTGTAGTGATTTTGGAGCCCAGAAAAATAGTTTGACACTGTTTGCACTGTTTCCCCATCTATTTGCCATGAAGTGATGGAACCGGATGCCATGATCTTTGTTTTCTGAATGTTGAGCTTTAAGCCAATTTTTTCACTTTCCACTTTCACTTTCAAGAGGCTTTTGAGTTCCTCTTCACTTTCTGCCATAAGGGTGGTGTCATCTGCATATCTGAGGTTATTGATATTTCTCCTGGCAATCTTGATTCCAGCTTGTGTTTCTTCCAGTCCAGCATTTCTCATGATGTACTCTGCATATAAGTTAAATAAACAGGGTGACAATATACAGCCTTGATGAACTCCTTTTCCTATATGGAACCAGTCTGTTGTTCCATGTCCAGTTCTAACTGTTGCTTCCTGACCTGCATACAAATTTCTCAAGAGGCAGGTCAGGTGGTCTGGTATTCCCATCTCTTTCAGAATTTCCCACAGTTTATTGTGATCCACACAGTCAAAGGTTTTGGCATAGTCAATAAAGCAGAAATAGATGTTTTTCTGGAACTCTCTTGCTTTTTCCATGATCCAGAGGATGTTGGCAATTTGATCTCTGGTTCCTCTGCCTTTTCTAAAACATTTTCTTAGTGGCTGGCAATCTGCCATTACTACTTAGAAAGGGCAGGGCACTCTTGGGACATCTGACCTTACTCTTGCTGGCACTGTGGGCAGAATGAACGCTGGTATGTAAGCTGTTTCATGGGAACGAGAAAAAGGCTAGAGGATCTGGGACCAGCCTGACGCCTGGAGTCTGAGAACCTGGGGCGCACCCTGGCTGAGTGTATAGGTTGCTTTACCGTCTCTAGTTCCAGCATCTCAACGTGGGCAGGCCCCAGCCCTGTCTTGTTCTTGAGAACCTGGTAACATTAAGATATAATGTATACTCCAGTGCTTGTCAAGTAGCACGTGCTCAGGTACGTACTAAATCTGAATCAAAATAAAAATCAAGGCTTCAGAAAGAACTCATAAAAGCATACCCAAACAAGAGGAAAGTACTGAGTGCTTTCCTATCATTCTTATTCTATTAATAGCCTTCCAAGAATTCATGGATGAAATTCTTTCTTCTCTTTTCCTCTCTGTGCCTATGATGTAGCTATGCCAAACTCTGTGATGTATGCGGGACCAGGGAAAAAGATCTGCCCAGTCACCACGGTTCCAAGTTCTACAGAGTCAAGAACTATACTGTGACTCAACTTTGGTAGCAAGGAAGACAGGGAGAATGAGGGGAAGAAGCTGAAGAGCAACTAAATCCATAATCTGCCAGGACCCAACATCATGAATGGGGCTAGACTGAACATACCATGGACCCTCTCCGAGTGAAAATTATAGAAAAAGAAAACAGCCAGCCATTTAGAGTTGCTGGACAGTATCCTAAGGGCATTCAAGAAATGAGGAAAAACTCATTTCATAGAGAATCCACGAAAATTCCAGCACAAGAAGCAATAAGTCAATGGCACTTCAACTACGACCCTGTCCACTTCTCAATCCAGGTTGACTTGATAGCGGGTGGCCAGGAAGATGGGACTCCTCTCCTCCCAGCTTCCCAGCTAATAATAAGGCTTTTGCATCTCCCTGGGAGGAACAGGCCGCCAGTATTTTACTCCTCTGCCCTGGCTCTTGGATGGAGGCTCTATCTAAGCATAGCAGGCTAAGAACACTCATCACTCATTAGGAGAGGAAAAGAGGCACACCCAGAAGACCAGAGGCTACCACCCCGCCCAGCACCCTGCAAGGAAATCACACCAAGAGAAGCAGACAACTGACCCAGTTACAGCTCTTCCTGCACAACAGGATCCAGAGATTTTGCCCAGGGGGAGAGGTGAGCCACAAAACAGAGTTGCTCAGCTCTCTATAAGGGAGTGTAGGATAAGGTCAAGCCTAGGAGTGCTCTCAGAAATAACAAGAGATTTTAAAGGTAAGTAATTAAGAGGAGGCTGCTAGCTCCATGATAGCAACAGGCTACACCAAAGGCCAGCTCATTTACCAGAAATAAACAGGGACACATCTTGTCTTATTTTATTAAAGTCACTCAGCAACCCCATGGACTCTACAGTCCATGGAATTCTCCAGGCTAGAATACTGGAGTGGGTAGCCTTTCCCTTCTCCAGGGTATCTTCCCAACCCAGGGATTGAACCCAGGTCTCCCACATTGCTTCCCTGGTGGCTCAGATGGTAAAGTGTCTGTCTACAATGCAGGAGACCGGGGTTCAATCCCTGGGTTGGGAAGATCCCCTGGAGAAGGAAATGGCAATCCACTCCAGTACTATTGCCTGGAAAATCCCGTGGACAGAGGAGCCTGGTAGGCTACAGTCTATGGGGTCGCAAAGAGTCGGACACGACTGAGCGACTTCACTTTCACTCCCACATTGCAGGAGGATTCTTTATCAGCTGAGCCACAAGGGAAGCCCAAGAACACTGGAGTGGGTATCCTGTCACTTCCCCAGTGGGTCTTCCCGACCCAGGAACTGAACCAGGGTCTCCTGCATTGCAGGCGGTTTCTTTACCAACTGAGCTAACAGGAACACAGAGAGCTAGGAAAACCTCCTGTGTCAAAACAAATCTCTAAGACTGGCCTCAAAAAACTACTTGAGACAGGGACTTCCCTGGGGGCCCAGTGGTTAAGAATCTGCCTTCCAATGCAGGGGATGTGGATTCATCCCGGGGTAGGGAAGTAAAAGGTCCTACATGCCACACGGCAACTAAGCCTACAGCTGCAACAAAGATCCTGCATGCCACAACTAAGACCCAACACAGCCAGAAAAATAATATATTTATACACACACACACATAAACAAACATTAAAAGAAAAAACCTACCTGAGTCAAGAGTATAAATCGGATCAGGCTGTGGAGTAATTTGTGCCCCAGGGCACTGTTAAAAATAATAGAGCCATCATCCAGTGATTAGTGGAGCCTAACATCTGGGTGTGATACCAACAGAGTTTAACAGAAATCAGGGAAAGTCAATGAAAACCTTGCTAAAATCACCATCATCTCAAGAGTGGCTGCACATTCCTAAGGCAGCAGCCTCCAAGGAGCAGCACCAAATGCCTCACCCTGCAGGGGAAACAAACTAAAAACAGTCAAGTCACTAAACAAACAACAGAGACAACAATAGCAACAGTCACTGGTGGGAGTTGGAGGGAGGGGCCAGAATACAGAGTCACAACAATGTATTGTCTAAAATGTTGAGTCTTCAATAAAGATTACAAGACATGGCAAAGATACAAGAAAATATGACCCACACATAGGGATTAAAGAAGCAGACAGCAGAAGCCAAGAGAGGAACCAGATTTAACAAAGACTTCAAAGGAGCCATTACACATGTGTTCAAAGAACTAAAGGAAACCATGTTCAAAGAAGAAAAAAAAAAAAAGTATGATGACAACGCCTCATCAAATAGACGATAACAAGAAGAAGTCAAAAATTATTATAAAAAGGAAACTCTGGAGTTGAAAGTACAATAACAAATGAAAAGTTCCCTAAAGGGGGCTCAACAGTTTATTTGAACTAGCAGAAGAATCAGTGAAAAAAGATTGATAAAAATCATGAAATCTGAAGTATATAGAAAAAAAAATAATGAAAAATGAATAGAGCTTTAGAGAAACGTTCAGAATACCATTAAGGGCACCAGCATACACATACGTGGAGTGCCAGGCCAGGAGAAAGAAACGAGCCGAAAAAAAAATTTAAAGAAATTAGGGCTGAAAACTTTCCAAACTTGATGAAAAACCTCAATCTACATATCCAAGAAGCTCAACGTATTCCAAGAAGGATAAATACAAAGAGATCCACACCCAGACACATCCTAGTGGAATGATAAAGGACAGAGAAAACCTTGAAAGCAACAAGAGAAAATTGATTTGATAATTTACAAGCAAACCCTAGTAAGGTAACAGCCAACTTTTCATCAGAAACAAGGGAAGCCAGAAGACTGGTGGACGACATATTCAAACAATTAATTCAAATGCAGGTTCACTCAAACATTTAGCTGAGCATTTGTTATGGATTATTAAACAGGTGCTGCTTTAAATATTTTATAATCAAGTGTACGTGGAAAAGATTAAAGTGGGCTTATTCTTTGATTCAATGTGTTGAAAGACAAAAAAAAATGAAACAAGATCTTATATCCCATAAATCTTATATAAAAGACAGAAAAATAAAGACATTTCTAGATAAAGAAAATCTAACAGATTTTGTTGCTGGTAGCTGTACTTTACAAGACTAATGGAAAAGTTCTTTAGGGTGAAAATAATTGACCCCAGACAGTTATCTGAATCCATACAAAAAGCAAAGACCACCAGAAAAAGTAATTATGTAATTATAAAGAGACAGCATGAATGCATATTCCTTCTCTTTTCTTCTTACAAATAATTTTAAAAACCAGTTGTGTAGAACAATAGGTGCACACTGCACTGCTGTCCCATCACTTGTGGAAAAGTATTTTACAACAGTACAAGCAAAGGTGGACTGGAGTAAAGAAACAGTACCAGATGTAAACTTGAACCCACAAGTGAAGAGAGCCAGAATGGGGGACATGCAACAACAGACTGGTTCAAAATCTGGAAAGGCGTGTGTCAAGGCTGTGTATCCCACCTTGCTTATTTAACTTACATGCAGAGTGTGAAGGCATCAGTCACTAGGTTGTGTCTGACTCTGCAATCCCATGGACTGTAGCCTGCCAGGCTCCTCTGTCCACAAAATTCTCTAGGCGCGAATACTGGAGTGTGTTGTCATACCTTCCTCCAGGGGATCTTCCCAACTGAGGGACTGAACCAGGGTTTCCTACATTTCAGGCAGATTCTTTACCATCTGAGCCATCACAGAAGCCCTATATGCAGAGCACATCATATAAAATGCCGGGCTGGATGAACCTTAAGCTGGAATCAAGATTGCCAGGAGAAATATCAATAACCTCAGGTATGCGGATGACACCACCCTCATGGCAGAAAGAGAAGAGGAACTAAAGAGCCTCCTGATGAAAGTGAAAGAGAGTGAAAAAGATGGCTTAAAATTCAAAAAACGAAGATCATGGCATCCAGTCCTATCACTTCATGGCAAACAGATGGGGAAACAATGGAAACAGTGACAGACTTTATTTTCTTGGGTTTCAAAATCACTGCAAATGGTGACTGCAGCCATGAAATTAAAAGATGTTTGTTCCTTGGAAGGAAAGCTAAGACCAACCTAGACAGTATATTAAAAAGCAGAGACAAAGGTCAGTTTGCTAACAAAGGTCCATCTAGTCAAAGTTATGGTTTTTCCAGTAGTCATGTATGGATATGAGAGCTGGACTATAAAGAAAGCTGAGCGCTGAAGAATTGATGCTTTTGAACTGTGGGGTTGGAGAAGACTCTGGAGAGTCCCTTGGACAGCAAGGAGATTCAACCAGTCAATTCTAAAGGAGATTAGCCCTGGGTGTTCACTGGAATGACTGATGTTGAAGCTGAAACTCCAGTACTTTGGCCAATACTCCAATACTGAGAGCCGACTCATTGGAAAAGACCCTGATGCTGGGAAAGATTGAAGGTGGGAGGAAAAGGGCACAAGAGAGGATGAAATGGTTGAACGGCATCACCAATTCAGTGGACACAAGTTTGAGCAAATTTTGGGAGATTATGAAGGACAGGGAAGCCTGGCATGCTGCAGTCCATGGGATCACAAAGAGTCGGACACAACTAAGCAACTGAACAACCATACTCTACGAATATATACTTGTTTTCCTTTCTTTTACCAAGTTCTTAAAATATCATAAGATT
This sequence comes from Bison bison bison, assembly GCF_000754665.1. Lineage (NCBI taxonomy): Eukaryota > Metazoa > Chordata > Mammalia > Artiodactyla > Bovidae > Bison > Bison bison. The sequence continues at coordinate 2,870,556 of NW_011494609.1, forward strand.
ATACAGTCACATGTTGTTCAGTTTATAACATACCTAGATGTACTATGCATAATAACAACAGCACAAGGGAAAAGGAACAGAGCTATTCAAGAGGTGAAAAAGGGTCAGTCAGTCTTGTCTGACTCTCTGCGACCCCGTGGATTGTAGCCTGCCAGGAATGTTTCTGCAACTCACAGGAATTCAGAATGGAAATGAAGTCAATTCTGATAAGATGCATATGGTAAGCCTTAGAGTAGTAACCACTAAAAAAAAACAACTCCAAAAATACATTGAAAAAAATCATTAAGGGGATTAAAACATTACGCTGGAAAAGAGCACTTAATGAAAAAGAAAATAAAAAGGGGGAAACGATGGGAAAAAAACGAAATCACATACAGAAAACAAGGAAAATGGCGTATTTCTATGAACATAGTAAAAACCACTGAATCGTGAACTTGAAATTGGTGAATTATATTTAAATAATGC
>NW_011494609.1:2871120-2875474 GCF_000754665.1 Bison bison bison
CTCCACATTCCCAATGCAGGGGGACCCCAGGTTTGATCCGTGGTTAGGGAAGTAGATCCTACATGCTGCAACTAAGACCTGGCAGAGCCAAATAAATTAAAAAAAAAAAGGCAGGGGGACAGAACCAAGCTGGAGATGGCTTCAGCTACATGACTTGCTTGAGGAGGGTTCAACCCAATAGGTGAAAAGCCAGGCCACTTCAAAAGCTGTTCAGAGGACGGGCTATCAAGACCTCAAAGGAGAGTTTACTTCCAGCACTTTATATAAAGCATCAAGAATCTCTCCTCCTCAGGGTCTCTGGGTATGCAGGGCATCTGGAGCCCCTCCTACCCTCAAGGGAAATGGGTTCCCCCTACAGGCCCTGGTGAGTGGTCCTATCCCTGTCTACACTGCACGACCACTCCGTCCTGGCCTGGGTCTCTGCTGTGGTTGACTGGACAGCAGAAGCCACCTGACCCAGGCGTGCTCCACTGACTGCCCATTTAAGAGCCTTGACAGGCGAGCTCAGAACTGTGAAAAAGAGACGCCAGTGTCATTAGCTCTGACAACCAAGCTTGAGGGTCCTGAGGCTGACTGAAGGTCGAGTGACAAGCAGGTTAGGTCCTGGCTGGCAGGGAGACATGGAGAGGAAGCAGCCTTGGGCTCTGACAGCTCCCCAGGTGAGACCTGTGAGAGCCAGCGGCATTCCACTCCCAACCCTGGCCCTCCACAGGCTCCATCTTTATAATAAACCTCAGTTTGTTGTTTTTTTTTTTTCATGAGCTAGCTGGAATAGCTTTCAGCTTCTTGCAGTTGACTGGGCCCTATAATACCTTATTTTCTTACTCTGTCCCCAAGAAAGATGGACAACACCTGCTCACCATCTTCAGCAACAATCTTTCTCACATTTGACAAATACTAAGCTTTTCTAAGAGGAAGAGATGGTTGGAGAGCATCACCGACTCAATGGACATGAATTAGAACAAGCTCTTAGCAGAGACATTGCTTTGTCAACAAAAGTCCGTCTAGTCAAGGCTACGGTTTTTCCAGTAGTCATGTATGGATGCGAGAGCTAGACTATAAAGAAAGCTGAGCACTGAAGAACTGATGCTTTTGAACTGTGGTGTTGGAGAAGACTCTTGAGAGTCCCTTGGACTGCAAGGAGATCCAACCAGTCCATCCTAAAGGAGATCAGTCCTGAATGTTCATTGGAAGAACTGTGTTGAAGCTGAAACTCCAATACTTTGGCCACCTGATATGAAGAGCTGACTCATTTGAAAAGACCCTGATGCTGAGAAAGACTGAAGGCAGGAGGAGAAGGGGACGACAGAGGGTGAGATGGTGGGAGGGCACCACCAACTCAATGGACATCAACTCTGGGAGTGAACTCCAGGAGTCGGTGATGGACAGGGAGGCCTGGTGTGCTGCAGTCCATGGGGTTGCAGAGTCAGACATGACTGAGAAACTGAAGTCTTTCTTGAGGCTGCTGCTGCTGCTGCTAAGTCACTTCAGTCGTGTTCGACTCTGTGTGACCCCATAGACGGCAGCCCACCAGGCTCCCCCGTCCCTGGGATTCTCCAGGCAAGAACACTGGAGTGGGTTGCCATTTCCTTCTTCAATGCATGAAAGTGAAAAGTGAAAGTGAAGTCGCTCAGTCGTGTCTGACTCTTGGCGACCCCATGGACTGCAGCCTACCAGGCCCCTCCACCCATGGGATTTTCCAGGCAAAAGTGCTGGAGTGGGGTGCCATTGCCTTCTCCGTCCTTGAGGCTAAATAACCTCAAAGCCTCAAATCTCACAAAGTGGGACAAAGTTTCTCTTTCTGTGTATTTGGGTAAGTTAACAATTCTTACTTATGGAGTCCAGTCAGCCTAACGCTGAACACAAATATTACTGAACACTTGCTGTGGGGCCAGAAACTGCCAGGAGCTAGGGTTAGAGACAGACAAAGCAGGCCCAGGTCTCCAGCCACCCTCTCTGGCTGCTACCCAAGGCACAATACTCTTTGTCACCACCACCAAAACCCTAGGCCTTCCCAGGTGGCACAGTGGTAAAGAGTCCGCCTGTCAATGCTGGAGACGCAAGACACATAGTTTTGATCGCTGGGTTGGGAAGATCCCCTAGAGAAGGAAATGGCAACCCCCTCCAGTATTCTTGCCTAGAGAATTCCATGGACAGAGGAGCCTGGGTGGGTTACAGACCATGGGATTGGCAAAGAGTTGGACACGACTGAGCAAGTGACTGCATACACACACACACATCCACCCACCCCAACCCCAAAACCTCAGGGACAGCTTCAAAGAAAGAGTCTGGGAAGAAGGTCTCAGGGTCCCAGCTTTCCTCTTCCTGGTGGGAAATACCTGATAGAAGTCCGTTTTCTCTGCAATGACTTTCAGTATTCCTGGAGCGATGGGAGGAACCGTCACCATCTGCAGCTTGCCGAAAAATGGGTTGTGTCCGGAGCTTTTATAGCGTTTCATCTTGTCTTCAATGACGAGGGCAAGGGACTGGGAGTGGTTGATCACTTCGAGTAGGGTGGAGACGGCCACATTCTGGAGGTAGCAGTCAGTCACACAGCAGCAGATGGTCATCAGGGACTTCAGCCAAGGTGGAAAACTGGAATCGCCAGCTCCTGAAAGGAAGCCAATCAGAGGATGGAGACACACAAAAACCTCTCGAGACTGGCTCACCAGCCTGCGGACTCTAAGACCTTCAGGTCCGGGAGGCCACCTGCACAGCAGTGTGATCACCTTCTGGTGGTGACACGCTCCACTGTCCCCATTCAGGGCCGGGGGACCGATGAGACCAAAGTCATGTGCTAACAGACTGTTCAAGTTCTGCAAATGTCACTCTTGGGGTTTTGAGATGATTCAAAACACGTTTCTCTTGTTTAAAAAAATTTTGTAAATGGGACTTTCTCTGTGGTCCAGTGGTTAAGGATCTGCCTGCCAGGGCAGGGGACATGGGTTGAATCCCTGGTCTGGGAAGATCCCACACGCCTCGAGGCAACTAAACCTGTATGTACCCTACAACGACTGAAGGCTTCACGCCCTAGAGCCTGTGCTCTGCAACAAGAGAAACCACCGCAATGAGAAGCCTGCTCGCCGCAACTAGAGGGTAGCCCCTACTCGCTGCAACTAGAGAAACCCGTCTCGAGGCAATGAAGGGCCCATGCACCACAACAAACACCCGGTACAGCCACACACACACCCACAAAGTAAACACAGTAAAATCTGAATTGAAATACTTGTAAAATTTACATATAGTAAAGGTTACATTTGTTGGTGCAGAGCTCAAAACGTGTTTTCAAAGTTCTCTTGGTGGTAGGGCACATGGCATTAGCTTTACAAGAGGCTAAAATTATACCAAAGATATCAATGCTAAATGCATTTCTTCCAAGTATACTGTCATCTGCAGCTTGGGAGTCAAAAGACACATTACATGGGACGTTTAACAAAGGTGATGATGAGAGGGGAAATCTTCGCCCTCAGCTCCTACCAACTTGATCACTCTTCTCTTATACCTTCCCCTTGATCCTTTTTTCTTTAAAGTGTTCACTGCCTGCAATAGATTTAATTGCATGTGCCTGAAATTCACATGTGAACGCCCCAAGCCCCCAGGGTAACAGTATTTGGGGCGGGGGGGTGCCTATGGGAGTGACTGGGTCTAGATGAGGTCCTGAGGGGTGGCCGACATGATGGGATTGGAGCCCTTATTAGAAGACACCAGAGAGACCCCCTACACACCCCACACACGTCCCGGGATGTGAACACATGGCGAGAAGGTGGCAGTCTGTAACGCAGGGAAGAGCTCTCACCAGACGCTGACTATGCTGGCACCCTGATCGCAAACTTCTGGACCCAGAACTGTGAGAAAATACATTTCTGTGGTTTAAGCGCCCCCGCCAGCCTATGGTATTTTGTTATGGCAGCCCGGGCTTAACATGCTGCCAGTAACAGTTTGAACTGCGCCCCCATAGAAATTCTTATGTTGAAGTTTATAAACCTGCAGGGCCTCAGAATGACCCTCTTGGGAAATTGGTCGCAGATGTATTAGTTAAAATGAGGGCCTGGTAGAGAAGAGTGGGTGGGCCTCTAATCCAATATAACGGGTGCCCTGAGTGCATGCATGATCAGTCTCTTCAGTCGTGTCCAACTCTTTGCAACTCTATGGACTGCAGTCTGCCAGGCTCCTCTGTCAATGGGATTCTCCAGGCAAGAAGACTAGAGTGGCCAGCCATATGCTTCTCCAGGGGATCTTTCCGACCCAGGGATTGAACCCGCGTTTCTTATTGTCTCCTGTATTGGCAGGGGGGGGCTTTACCACTAGCACCACCTGGGAAGTCCAGTGGGTACCTTACCGAAGGGAAATTTCA
>NW_011494609.1:2875574-2898945 GCF_000754665.1 Bison bison bison
TCTTTTTGTCTCCTGTATTGGCAGGCGGGTTCTTTACCACTAGCACCACCTGGGAAGTCCAGTGGGTACCTTACCGAAGGGAAATTTCAACACAGACACGTACACGGGAAGGATGCCATGGAGAGATGAGGGCTAGGCTCCCACAAGCCTGGGAACCACCAGAGGCTGGAGGAGAGGCCGGAACACACCCTTCTGAAGCACCTTCAGAGGGAGTGCGGCCTTGCCAACACGCTGACCTCAGACTTCTGGCCTCCAGACCGTGTGACAACACATTTCTGTGGTTTAAGCCATTCAGTGGGTGGTACTTTGTTATGGGAGCCCTGGCACACTAACACATAAAGCTTTAGTAACAGGTCTCACGAAACAGTCTATGTACTGACTAGGATGAGGCTCCTTTTATGTCTCAGACTTTTTAACAGGCTGTGCTGGGCACCCGAAGGTTAAAAAATATAGACCCAGGGGTTTTCTTGGTGCTTCAGGGGTTAAGACTTTGTGCTTCCATTGCAGGGGGTGTGGGTTCAATACCTGGTCGGGGAAATAAGATCTCACATGCCGTGTAGTGAAGTGTTAGTTGCTCAGTCATGTCCGACTCTGCGAACCCATGGACTGTGACCCGCCAGGCTCCTCTGTCCATGGGGATTCTCCAGGCAAGACTACTGGAGTGGATTGCCATTCCCTTCTCCAGAGGATCGTCCTGACCCAAGGATCAAACCTGGGTCTTCTGCATTGGAGGCAGATTCTTTACAGTCTGAGCTACATACAGGGAAGATCCCACATGCCAGGGGGTGCAGCCAAAAAAAAAAAGGAATTGTAAAGATACAGATGGAGCTTCGTTAGGTTCCCGTCTGGTGAAGACAAACCCAAACTGTACACAGGAATTACGAAACAAGGAAGGAAAATGGGTTGGGCAGACAGCGCCCTCTCGGTGGCTGTGAAGTTTTAACTCGTCTATAACCCTCAGGGGCCCAAGGCTCCCGACCCCTCCCAGCACACTCCCTGGGTGCCCCTCACCTGGAGGCTGGAAGAGGACCTCACAGAGCTGCTCCATCTCCTCCTCGGACAGGTACACAGGGAAGGTGGCGCAGTCCAGCAGCAGGTGGCAGGCGGCCGCGAAGGCCTCCCGGACGCCCTCCTGGGAGCCCCCCAGGTCTAGGACCACCTGGTCCACGGCCCACCCCTCGTCCTTCTTGCGGCCGGGGCTGCGGGGTAGGGGTGAGGGCGGCTCCACACTCCTGGCCTTGAAGGGGGACCCTCGGGCCATAAAGAGGTCGGAGAGCATCTGCTTGAACTGGGGCACGCCGCCCAGGTGCCGGGCCTCCCACGAGCCCTTCCCACATTCATCCCGCGGACCCGCAGGCTCCTCCACAGACTTGGTGTCTTCCCCGGACGCCGTCAGCTGCGCCCTGAAAACGTTCTTGTGGGCAAAGTTGGCGATCAGCTCCTGGATGCAAAGGAACGTCCTCTGCATGCTCCCACCCTTCTTCCAGATGTCGTCTTTGTCCGGGGAAACCCGGGGCACCCGCAAGTGCTCCGAGAGCTCCGGCGAGGAGGCGCTCAGCCCGATGCCGCTGTCTTCCGATTTCAGCGGGGGAAACGGCGCATCTTCATCGCCGGCGGGCATGGCATCTGTGTCAGAAATCACTTCGGTGTTTTCACCTCTGACTGGACTCTGCAAAAAAAAAAAAAAAAAGGAATCTTGTATTGTGGATCTCGTAAGACCGAGGGGTTCAAACATCAAGTGAATCAGGCTACGAATGCATCCTCCCTATTTTTCAAGACCAGTTTTCTACGCCAAGAGGATCTCCATGTGTATCACGAGAGAGCCCTCTTCTTACCATTTATTTAGACCCTTCAGAATCCAAAAAGGTTATTTAAAAACAGTTTCTGCCAGCAGGGACCTACTGTATAGCACAGGGAACGCTGCTCAGTGTTGCGTGGCAGCCTAGACGGGAGGGAAGGGAGCTGGGGAGAAAGGACGCAACGTGTACGTACAGCTGAGTCACTCTGCTGTGTACCTGAAACTATCACAACAGCGTTCATCCGCTCTCCTCCAGCATGGGCTTCCCAGGGGGCGCTAGTAGTCAAGAATCTGTCTGCCAGTGCAGGAGACACGGGTTCGATCCCTGGGTGGGGAAGATCCCCCGGAGGAGAAAACGGCACCCACCTCCAGTATCGCTGCCTTGAGAATTCCATGGGCAGAGGAGCCTGCTGCTGCTAAGTCGCTTCAGTCGTGTCTGACTCTGTGCGACCCCATAGACGGCAGCCCACCAGGCTCCCCCGTCCCTGGGATTCTCCAGGCAAGAACACTGGAGTGGGTTGCCATTTCTTTCTCCAATGCCTGAAAGTGAAAAGTGAAAGTAAAATCGCTCAGTCGTGTCCGACTCTGTGTGACCCCATGGACTGCAGCCTACCAGGCTCCTCCGTCCATGGGATTTTTCAGACAAGAATACTGGAGTGGGGTGCCATTGCCTTCTCCGAGAGGAGCCTGGTGGGCCACAAACAGTCCATGGGGTTGCAAAGAGTCAGACACGACTGAGCAACTGAGCACAATACTCCAACGTGAGATAGCCAAATTTTAAGAAAGCAAAATGAAATGAAAAAAGAAAAAGTTCCTGACATTTAAGAATATGAATAAGGAAATTGGGTTGAGCATAAAATACAGGCATAAAGGAATGAAATAAGAGGAGACAGAAAGAACAGAGTATTAACCACATACATGACTCACATATGCACACACACGTGTACATACATTCTGTGGCTTTTTCAGAAGGATGACACTTCAATGAATCAACTTCTTATATACTATTATTCAGGGAATACGACATTAAACTGAAAACTTTTCAGCACCTGACCCACTCTCTGGGGAAGAATGAGACAGTATCATGCATATATTTGGAAACATTGTTATTTATATTTGTACACAACACATGCTTATACTTCATAGCTTACATCCTTTTGAGGATTTTTCCAACAGTTTTAACAGGTAGGGAGAAAAAAAAACTAGCTTTGAAAGTGAAGGAAGAACCGGTAACTAGTCTGCAAACTGAGCTTCAAGCCCCACGGGCAGCCCACCTGCCTCCCAGCACTAACCAACACGCACAGCTCTCCTTTCAGGAAAGGAATAAGGTGAAGTTACTCAGTCATGTCCAGCTCTTTGCGATCCCATGGACTGTAGCCTACCAGGCTCCTCCGTCCATGGAATCTTCCAGGCAAGAGTACTGGAGTGGGTTGCCATTTCCTTCTCCAGGGGATCTTCCTGACCCAGGGATGAAACCCGGGTCTCCTGTATTGCAGGCAGACGCTTTACCCTCTGAGCCACCAGGGAAGCCACCCTCCTTTCAGGAAGGGTTCCCGTTTTTAGCCTGTTCCTGTCTGCCACTGGACTGAATGGATCTCAAGGGCAGAACTTTCAAATCCCTAAACAAAGCATAAATTAAAAAATAATTCAAAGACCATGGGCCTCAAACTGCTCGTGGAACTGTATTGTTATGGTCTTTTTGGAGGACAATTTGGCAGCATCTCTTCACATTAAGAAATGGGCTTGATTCCCATTTCTAGGAACTGATTCCTCAGAGACACTGGCAGCCTTGAGAGCAGGTTGCATGAAGATGTTGACAGCGGCACTGTAGCAGTGAAAAACTAGAAATAACTGGGAAAAAAAAACAAAAAAAAAAACAACCTCAATAGGGGAGTAGTTGAAGAAACTGTAAAGCCGTACCATAAACTCTCATGCAGAAATGAGAAACCAGCAAGATATCGCTGTAAACAGATACAGATGCTCTCCAAGGAGTGTTTGGATGAAAACCAAAGCAAATCAGAGAAATAATGTCTATTATGGGTTGAATTATGTTCCCTAAAAAAAAAATGCTGAAGCCTCCCCAACACCAGTATTTGTGACTGTGATCTTATTTGGAATTAGGGTCCTTGCAGATGATCAAGTGAAATGAGGTCATTAGGGTGGGTTCTAACCCAGTATGATGGGTGTCCTTATAAAAAGGTGAAATCTGGACACACACAGACATGCACACAGGGAAGATATGGGAAGGGGGAGGCTGAGACTGGGGCAGCGGGTCTACAAGTCAAGGAACGCCAGGAACACTAGAAGACGGGGCAATGCACGGAACAGACGCTTCCTCACAGCCTACAAGGAACCACCCTGCTGACACCTTAGCCTCGGACATCTGCCCTCCAGAGCTGGGAGACGGGAACCTTCTGCTGTTCTGTCACCTTACTGCAGCCCCAGGGACTACTATCTCACTTGTAGTGAGTAAAAAGTAAAAAAATAAGAAAGCGCAAAATTCCCCATATACAAACATACACATAGAAAGGTCGAGATGGTGAGCTGTGTGTAAATCATTAGCTTAGTAGGTGGGCTTCAGCAGAAAGACAGTAGGGCAGAGGGTGAAATGAACGGGGTTATTTCAACACGACAAGCTTTCACAAAGTGTATGAGGGTCTTAGAAGCCTGCTTTGGATATTACCGACATGTCTTCTAGTCTTTATTCCTATCCAGGGGGGCCCAAGAGCCCGTTAGCCTGGAAAACCATGTCGGCTCTTCCAAACACGTACCAAGCTCCCACTCGTGGGCTCCGTGTCCAGGTAGGAAGGCGGCATTTGGACCTTGCTGAGCACTTTGAAACAGGTCCTTAGGGCGTGCGTGAGTTCGGGTAAGCTCAGCATCTCCATCTCCTCGGCCAGAGGCTGTAGCAGGCAGCCAAGCACCTGTGGGAGGTACTGGGTTTGCACCTCCGAGTAAAGTTCCTGTGAAACACAGATGTGGGTTTAACTCATGTGTGATCAGCAGAAAGCAGTGCCTTGGAAAACGCAAGCATTTTCTGGGCCTAAGTTTGTTCCACATTTGTTTCCAAGTTGGAAAACAAAACAGTATTTCTTCTTGATCTAAATACATCCATGGACATTTTTTCTCTCCTTTCAGGTGCCTTCCCTCTTTCTAGCAGAAAATGACTGCCACATTCATTTCTCTATTAAGGGAATTTGTTTCCTTGGAGAAAATCAGCCAAGGATGTAACTTTTAAGAAATACGTTTACTTTCTGGGACTTCCCTGGGGGTCCAGTGGTTAAAATTCCATGCTTCCAAATGCAGGGGGTGAGGGTTTGATCTCTGGTCAGAGAACCAAGGTGCCGGGGCAGCGGGACCAAAATTTTCTTTTAAAAAATTTAAAAAAGAAATAACATTCCTTCTCTGGTGGTTCAGCTGGTAAAGAATCTGCCTGCAATGCGGGAGACCTGGGTTCCATCCCTGGGTTGGGAAGATCTCCTGGAGAAGGGAAAGGCTACCCACTCCAGCATTCGTGCCTGGAGAATCCCACGCACAGAGGAGCCTGGCAGGCTACAGTCCATGTGGTCGCAAAGAGTCAGACGTGACTGAGCGACTTTCATTCTATCTATCTATATATCATGATACTCATTCCTAAATAACTGCTGTCCAAGGATGCCACCCAGCTCCTTATCTGGTCTCCGTACCTTCGGCTCAGCCCACTTACCACTGGCTGAAGTGTTATAACTCCGTATATCACAAGGGCCTAAAAGATATGAGACCACATTCAGCTACATCTTCCACGCTGAAACAAACATTAAGTGGTGTCTATGCACAACCACTTTTTCAGTAAGATGCTGGCGGGGGTGGTGGTGGTTCAGTCACTAAGTCGTGTCTGACTCTTTGCGACCCCAGGGACTGTAGCTCACCAGGCTCCTCTGTCCATGGGGATTCTCCAGGCAAGAATACTGGAGTAGGTTGCCATTCCCTTCTCCAGGGGATCTTCCTGACCCAGGGATCGAAGCCAGATCTCCTGCATTGCAGGTAGATTCTTTACCGACTGAGCTACACAAGAGAAGTCTGTCGGTAAGATGAGGTTTAGAAAAAGACCAACACCACTAATAAGAATCCCAATGACAGCCAGCATAGAGCCACCTCTGGAGAGCAAAGGACCTACCAGGGGGATCACGTCCAGAAGGAACACGAGGAGGGTGCAGAGCTCTGAGACTGTCGGGGGAGGGCCGATGCTTCTCCCAACAGAGGGACTCCGCTTCACGGGTCTGCGTGAACCACAGGAAAGAAAAACCACTCTCTTGTAATACTATCAAGCAATTCCTATGATTTCCAATAAAGTAATTTATTCTATTTCAACCACAGTGAAAGACAGCTTCTGTAGTTCTAATAATTCAGCCTTGATGCTCAAAATGATCTAACACAGAGAAGCGTCAGTAAGTCTTGAATCTCCGAAACAGGTTGACTCTGACCTGAACTTTATCATAGCAACTGAGAGTGGTCCATGCCCCCATGGGATTCCATACCTGGCTGATCTCAAAGTGTCAACAGCAATAATTCCAGGTCCCCAGCCCCAAACCAAAAGCGTGTTCCCAGGGAAGGAGCCTGGCTCCAGAAGGCAGGACAGCTGTTCGACTTGCTGTGGGAGCAACCGGAGATAGCTCCCCCTCCTGCTCCCACCCCGCATCATCCCCATGAGCTTAGAATCCCTCAGCTCCCAGAGAGAACTGCTACTCCACTGGGGAATTCTACTGGTAGCTGCTTATCTTATTCTCAAACTCAACACTTCCTTTTCAAGAAGTAGGCAACTGGATACCTAAGTTAAAAAGTCAATATACTGGTTCTTAAAACAGTAATTTTGGATTCATCCTGCTATCACAGTACAGTTCGACCTGAGTTAACTTTCTTCACTGTAAATGATCGCTTAGGTATCTCAGCGTTTATCTGGGTAAGAAATGGAAGAACTGCATTCACTTCATCGAGGAGATTCTGCTCCTAGGTGCCTATTCTAAAGAGACCCCCCACGTCTGCATATAAAGAGACAGGATCAGTGCGGTCACCAGGGTACTACCTGCAGTGATGAAAAGACTGAAACTGGTTTATTCAGCTGACTGCACCCAAGGTGAACGGACTAGGGGTGTATGTTACCATACAGATAAATCTCCAGAGGTCTCTGACCTGCACCTCCCAACCAAACACACATGGGTGAAAAGTTATATGCAATTTGATACCATTGATGTAAAACTTGAAGAGGCAAAACAGACTGTATCATTTCTGGGTAGTTGTTTTTATACTGGATACTTTTTTTATATTTGTTATAAAAGTATAGACATCACTGGGACAGACATGCACTTCAGGACAGTGATTAAAGCTGGGATGAAAGAAGGGAAGCTGCTGGGAAGGTAAGGGGTTAGCTCTGTCTGGGTGGTAACGTTTTATTCCTTAAAAAAAAAAAAAAAGATGTGAAAACCGAAGGTCAAATACTGTCCACAATTTTAGCAATGGGTTCAGGTGTCTGACATTATTTCCCATCTTTTCCTGTGTCTGAAATGTTTCACAGTCAATTCTCTTTTTTAAAGAAAGCGTTCCCGCAACTCTGAAATGGAACTGAGCGGACCAAACCACACTCCGCTCTCAGTATAACATGGCCTTGCTGTCACCCGTGGATCCAATTACAAGTAATTTATTCATCGTAGATTGAAGCGCCCGCTGGGTCTGGCACCAGAGGCGGCAGAGGACATGGCAGGAACAGCTGGGACGTCAGGCAGGCAGGCCTGGTTCCAGTCTCAGCTGCTGCTAATCTGCTGTGCTATATCACACAGGATCCGTCACATCTCTGCTCTCTGGCTCTCTTACATGATGGATGTGCCTGCTTTTCCTGGGGGTATGTGGAGGGGACAGCCTGAGACAAACTTTAGTAAGTTACGCTTTGATTACAGCTACAGGTACCAAAGGCGGTGTGACAACGCAGAATGTTCCAAAGGAGGTGACGGGAATTAAGTTTTATACCATGAATCACAGGACAGAACTGGATCTTAGAGATTACACCTGTCCTCATTTACAGGGAAAATCTGGGAAAGGGCCCCGCGGGGAAGCTTGCAGTCCCAAGCTGGCCACTGCCCCACAGTTTGGAGTCGGTGCAATCCACCAGATTGAAAGTGACGGGAAAGCTGATTACAGCAGCTCAGAACACAAATGTTTTCATCTGAACCCATTATACACTGATTCCAGTAAGAATTTAAGATGACTGATGATTTGAAAAACACTCTCTCTCCAGTCCCTGGGCCACAAAACCAAGCTTGTTGAATAGATCAGGCCTCTAAGGGCACAGTGGAAAGAAACCTGATTAAATTCACACCAACCAGAAAATGCATGGGTTTGTTACTAAAGTTTGACTTTAATTAGGAAGCATCAGCATCGTGTGAACCCTCTCAATGGCAGCGTTCTTAATTCTATTATGAGTTTAAGTGAATCCAATCATATACTCAGCAGAGATCATCCCAGTGTCAGCCATTGAGTATAACCTGACCACAATGAGCAGCTATGAGAAACCATGACAGCCTCAATTCCTTCCCACATGTTCATAAAGCCTGAACTGGAGGCTTACCTGAAACAGTCCTCAAAACACCTTGTCATGTAATCCCAGAGGAAGTCTGAGCTCAGGGACGTGATCAGCAAATTCACTGTCTTAACAATCTCAGAGGCATTTCTGTTTTCTTTTATTGCACTGTAAAGGAAGAGGAATACTTACATATGTATCTATGAAAAATCCTGTATTACGGGAATACCACGTCTGAAAAACACAAATTCATTGTATCATTCATTCACCTGGGGTGCAGTGTGTGAATAAACCCGTTTCAATCTTTTATGACTTATTTCCGGAGAGGCTGACAAACTTCGTCATAGATAAAATATTACTGTTCTTATATAGGGAAGAGCAAGCACGTGCCATCCTAAATAGTACGTATATTGATACATTCCCTCAGAAGTAAGCTTAAGAGCTACTGAAAAAAGAATGTGATATGGAAAACCAGCTTAAGTCCAACTGTTGGTAATCACATACTCTACTGGTAAAATAACATAGTACAGCCATTTAGGAGAGAAATTTGGCTAACATTTAAATGCACATCTATAACTCAGGGAATTTATTCTAGGGACTTATGCTATAGAAATCCTTGTACAAGCACACAAAGATGTACACATAAGGGAATTATGAGAACGTCATTATAAAATATTGAAAGAGTAGAGACCACCCAAAAGTCATTAAGAGATTGATCGATTAGTCAGGATTTCTTAAGTGACAGCTCCTTACTAAGGACTCTAAGGCAACCATTATCCTCCACAGGAGAAGACTGTAGAGCCAGTCATAACTTGCATTAAAAAAAAAATAAACAGGCAACTGAACAGCTACTGTAACTTCAGCTTAAAAACAAAAGATAGGCACCTATATACTTATGCATTGAAAGTCTGGAATGTTTTATGTTTTTCTCAGAAGGGCAGTGGGATTATGGATGGTATCTTTTTTTTCTCGATACTTTCAGATATTGGTACGTTCTACAATGAACATGTATTACTTTCATATTCAGGAAAACAGTAAACCACTCTCATTCTGTGAGGAAAAAAACAAACACGGAAGACTCTTGGTATACTTACAGTTAATAACCAGGAAAATCCAACAGATTTCAATTTCCAGTACTTGTGTGTGTGTGTGCATTCAGTCGTGTCTGACTCTTCGCGACCCCATGGACTGTAGCCCGCCAGGCTCCTCTATCCCTGGGATTGTCCAGGCAAGAATACTGGAGCGGGTCATCACACCCTCCTCCAGGGGACCTTCCCCACTCAGGGACTGAACCTGCGTCTCCTGCATTGGCAGCAGGTTCTTTACCACTGAGCCACCTGGGAATCCTAAATTTTCAGTAGACCAATGCCAAGTCAGGGGAAAAGGAATTACATTAAGAATAAAGGAAAAAGGAAGAGGTAGGAGACAGGGGTTCAATTCCTGGGTCAGGAAGATCCCCTGGAGAAGGGCTCGACCACCAACTCCAGTATTTTTGCCTGAAGAACCCCAGGGACAGAGGAGCCTGGTGGGCTGCAGTCCATAGGGGTGCATAGAGTCAGACACGGCTGAAGCGACTTAGCACGCACCCTTCCTTGAAAAGAACAAAAACAGGACAAGACACAGGGCTGACGGATAAGAACAAAAACAGGACAAGACACAGGGCTGACGGGTAACTACACACTGTGCACGTTACTGCCTTGTCTGCCGTCTCCCAAACCCCACTCGCTGTACCTTCGGGTCCTCCACCAGGAGCCCCGGGGCCCCCCCTGCCCTCTGACTTGTCTCCTGAAGACTCACACCCACCGGCCCCACTTCCTGACCCCACGTCCTGCCTGCCCTCCTCCCGGTAACTCACACTTGTACACTAGACCCAGCTGCCTTTGTTGTGCAACTTTTCACACTCTGCCAAAAACACAGTCTGTACGTCCCAGGCTGGGGCAGAGACAAGATCAAACTCCTCGTAACCTTCTCAGCATTCAACAGGGAAAAGTTGATTCAGGTTGACTGATTTAAGAGCAGAAGTTATCTTAAGGAGTGGCTTGGCCTGCTACATCTCCAGCCTCGAGCACATCAGGAAGAGTGAATTTGAAAGCCACGCCCCTACCTTATCACCGAACTTCCGCTCTGAGTGTAGCTAAGTTTAAGATCAGAGCCAAGAGCATCTCTGCAATAAGAATAAAACGCCCGGATGACTTCGAGAAACAAATTCTCAACAACTTGAGGCCCTGCAATTATAAAGAAAATGGCCAAATGAATGAATGAGTAAATAAGAAATAAAATATCAGTATTTTTTAAAAATCCATTTTTAAACCGACAAATGACAAGTGTGTAACACATATCATGAGTAACTCCATATACATAGATAATTTGTATAGTCTTAAATGTACAGAAACTTAACTTTGGTTGTGAAAATCACAACTTTAGTTGGGGGAATAACATCCATGAAGACAGTCACCATTTCTGTTGTTGTTCAGTCGCTCAGTCGTGTCTGACTCTTTGTGACCCCATGGACTACAGCACACCAGGCTATCCTGTCCTTCACTATCTTCTGGAGTTTACTCAAACTCATGTCCACTGAGTCACTGATGCCAAACAACCATCTCATCCTCTATTGTCCCCTTCTCCTCCTGCCCTCAATCTTTCCCAGCTTCAGGGTCTTTTCCAACGAGTCACCACTTCGCGTCAGGAGGCCAAAGTATTGGAGCTTCAGCATCAGATTTTCCAAAGAATATTCAGGGTTGATTTCCCTTAGGATTGACTGGTTTGATCTTTCTGTCCAAGGGAACATTTTTGTAGGGCTTACTATGCGCTGGCCACTATTCTGAGCATTCTGTAACTATTAACTTATTTAATCCTTACAACAGCCAAAGAACCAGGTATGTAATGAGGTATGCTGTCCTGATTATGGATGAGGCGACTGAGGCTGAGTAACTAGCCCAGGTGGATTCTCCCAGGTGGAGGCAGGGGATGAATATTAAGAGCACAGAAACTGCCCAGCCAGAGACAGTCCCTCTACATAAACCCCAACACAGTAGGGCAATTTCCCATTGTGAATACTTTTAATGATGAGCTAGAATGACACAAGAGAAATAATCACCAACCCAGAAAAGCTTAAGATGGCACAAGAGAACTGGACCCTGCCAGACAGGCAGGTGGGAAGCGACTGGACATTTCTGCTCCTCGAGCACCAACCAGTAGGCCTCATGGAAGGTCATGGCTTCCCACCCTTGTAATCAGAGGAATGGACACAGCACGAGGCAGAGAAAACACAAGCTCTGTCAACAAAGAATAAGCAAATAATCTGATCTCTTACGCTTCCAAAGGCAAAGGACCCCTTTTCACAATAAGCCCCAGGTTGTATTTTATCTACAGCATAAAACTGTGTGTGTGTGTGCTCAGTCTTGGTGGGTCTTTGTGACCCCCTGGACCGCAGCATGCCAGGTTCCTCTGATCATGGAATTTTATAGGCATGAATACTGGAGTGGGTTGCCATTTCCTACTCCAGAGGATCTTCCCAACCCAAATGGTTTTTACTAGTGAAGGAAAGTGGTTGACATTCAAGGAGAAATGAGGAATTGGCTAAAGCCTGGTAGCCAAAGCACAGATAAGACTGACCGTCTTGTGCCTTCCAGTCTACAGTATCAATCCTCTCCTTTGCCCTTCACAAAGAGGGGCCTTTGTGAAGAGGGGCTTGTGAACAACAAGAGGGGCTCTATGCCTTTCAATGGGAAACTAAACTATCAGAGAGACAAATTTGACTTCTGTGATGAGGCAGAAACCCATCATTCATCCCATTCCAGAAAATACAACCTGGAGCCCAAGTTAGTTCAACACTCACTTGACCCAGGTCAAGGCCTTGCCATAAAACACCCATCCCCAAGGCGGAGCCTGGAGACACACAAGCCTTGTGCTTTGAATTTGATCAGGAGCAACCAGAGATGCACCTGTCATGCACCCAAGTTCATCTGTGTCACAGGAGTTAGCATCTTGGGGATGGGCCATCCAAGGGTCATCAAGTAAGGAGCAACGTTCTGACAAACAGAGCTCAGGTTCTGCAGTCAGACAGACTCCAGAGTTTCAGTCCAGCTGAAACTCCAGCTCCTCGGTGGGCCCTGGAAAATGATTCAGACTTGCTCCGCCCTATTCTCCATCTGCAGAATGTGTGTAGTCAGAAAAGCTACTCAGGGTTTTTGAAGGTATGACATATGCATGGATGTATATTAATGATGTGTGTGTTAGTCGCTCAGTCATATCCAACTCTTTGAGTTGGTCTGTAGCCTGCCAGGCTCCTCTGTCCATGGAATTCTTCAGGTAAGAACACTGGAGTGGGTAGCCATTCCCTTCTCCAGGGGATCTTCCAGACTGAGGGGTCAAACCTGGGTCTTCCACACTGCAGGCAGATTCTTTACTGTCTGAGCCACCAGGGATGTATGGATGCAAGAGCTGGACCATAAAGAAGGCTGAACGCTGAAGAACTGATGCTTTTGAACTGTGGTGTTGGAAAAGACTCTTGAGAGTCCCTTGGACTGCAAGGAGATCCAACCAGTCCATCCTAAAGGAGATCAACCCTGGATATTCATTGGAAGGACTGATGTTGAAGCTCTAATACTTCAGCCACCTGATGCAAAGAGCCAACTCACTAGAAAAGACCCTGGTGCAGGGAAAGACTGAAGGCAGGGGGAGAAGGGGTCGACAGAGGATGAGATGGTTGGATGGCATCACTGACTCGATGGACATGAGTTTGAGCAAGCTCCGGGAGATAGTGAAGGACAGGGAAGCCTGGTGTGCTGCAGTTCATGGGGTCACAAAGAGACACGACTGAGTGACTGAACAACAACAAATATTAATGATGCACAAAATGATTGCCCCTCAAATGTCACTGTTATTATTAACAACAAGTAGGACACATTAGGACCACAGTCTCCCTTCTAACGTGACCAGAAGCCTACGTTTCCCTTTATCTGCCTAGAGGTTAGTGCCTCCCCGGCTGCATAGATGCCTCACGCCTGTCTCTGAAAGCATCAAGGAAAGGTCCCCGTCCTGATGCCTGGTGGAGAGGAACTTCGCTAACACTCTCCACTCCTGTTCTCTGCAAATAGTGCCTGAACAGCAGGCCGCCCTGAGCAGAAGGCTCAGAGGACGCCATAGAGACTGAATCCGGGGCAGAAGAAGGGCTTTCCTGGCCGGTGACGCTGTTCAAGGTGTGAGGTGCTGATTTCTCAGGGTGAATGGACACTGGAGCAGTTTATCTTTTTTAAAGCAAGGGAGAGAGAAGGCCACTTTCCTGTTTGACTCCCAGAGGACCACAGTGTGTAAAGGGGGAGCCTTCCCGACCCAGAGTCTAGTTTAACCTGAGGCCTGAGACAGCTGGGATCCAGGCGGGGGTTTACAACCAGCCTCCTATTTACATTTCTTGAGGAAAGGAGGCAGGTGGGCTGGAGGCTGGATATTTACCATCAGCCTCCTGTTTGCATTTCAAAAAAGGAATAACAGAAATAGGGTAAAGAGCCAGGCTTCCTTCCTGTTTTAATATACAGCTGTGGGCAGGGACAGGGGGGCTGAACTCCTTTTGCATAAAGTATTTCCCCTCCTTGGGGCAAGGGAGACGCTGCACAGGCACAGGAAGCCTCCTTGGGGGGTCAAAAGAGGAGGGGCACCATCCCATAATAGGTAATGCTAAGCCTCCCTCCCGTTGGCCTTTGGGCTGGAATCCATCTTGGGAAAAAGTTGCACACACATGTTGGGGAGGGTCTTCAGGCTCGTCGGGGGTGGGAAAAGAAATCAGGTAACTGGCCAAAGGCAAAGACCTGGAGGAACTGCCCTACACAGATGATTTAACTGTCTCTCTGCTGCTCTCCTCACTAGATGGGACACCCACACCCTTTCTCTGCCTTACCAATGGACCGGCCGTGTGCATGCTCAGTCGTGCCCGACTCTTTATGACCCTCTGGACTGTGGCCCACCAGGCTCCTCTGTCCATGGGATTTCCAGGCAAGAATACCAGACTGGATTGCCATTTCCTTCTCCAGGGGATCTTCCGGACCCAGGGATCGAACCTCGGTCTCCTGCATCTCCTGCACTGCAGATGGATTCTTTACCACTGAGCCATCGGGGAGGCCCTATTTCTGCCTTTCTTCCGTCTTAACAAACTATTTCTCTGTGTGCTCTCCTACTTGTTGTTCTGAGTCTCTAATAATAAACTTTGAACCTGTTTTTATAGCTTTTGCCTCTTAGACAAACGTATTTTTCAATGGGGTAAAGGGCCAGTGGAATTTTGCTTCTCGCCTCTAGCCCTTGCTGGACTAGTGGCCAGGATTCCTGGCTTTCATCCAGGATACCCAGGTTCAATTCCTGGGCAGGGGTCTAAGATCTCACTTCAAGTTACCACTCACTGCTATCTCTCCGAAATCAGACCCTCCTTCATGTGACAGAGGAAAAGACTGAGGCCTACATGGCAGAGGGAGCTTGTCTGGACTCCCAAGGCAAAAAGACGGAGGAGGGTCCCCAGTTTTCTTGAGAATACAACCAAAGCCATTTAACTGAAGACACGTTCTCATAAAGTCAGTACTGTACGTGCCGTGCAGACATGTGTGCCAATGAGCATAACAGCTCAAAGGTATTTTCCTAAAATAAAAATTCAAGTAATTGTGCAAAAAATTTAAGAAGAAACTGCCTGCAAAGGTGAGAGACCCGTGTTCGATCCCTGGGTTGGGAAGATCTCCTGGAGAAGGATATGGCAACCCACTCCAGTATTCTCGCCTGCAGAATCCCATGGACAGAGGAGCCTGGTGGGCTACAGTCCTACTGAACGTGGGATCACAGAGAGTCAGACACGACCAAAGCGACTTAGCAGCAGCAGCAATTAGTGAAAACTGAAGCACAGAGCATGACTGAAGTCTCTCAAGATTCTGAAATTCCAAAGAGTAAACTGTATTCTAAACGATGCAGTGGCTTCCCTTGTAGCTCAGTCGGCAAAGAATCCACCTGCAATGCAGGAGACTTGCTGGCAATGCAGAAGACCTGCCTTCAACGCAGGAGACCTGGGTTTGGTTCGTGGGTCAGGAAGATCCCCTGGAGAAGGCAATGGCAACCCACTCCATTGTCCTTGCCTGGAAAATCCCATGGATGGAGGAGCCTGGAGGGCTGCAGTCCAGGGGGTCCCCAGAGTCGGACCCGAGTTGGCTAAACCACTAGCAAACAATGGGGTGACTGCACCTCACCGATATTTAACTCCCTCTCAGCAGGGCATCCACCTTCGGCGCGTGTCGGTAGAGCACGTCTAGTGTTACCTATTTCCGGCTTGTCGAGCAGACTGACGAGGATGCGGAAAGGCTTTAGGTGCCCGTGGTGGCGCTCCTCTACGTCGGTGTCAGGGAACTTCTGGTGCAGGATCTCAGCCAGACCCTGTTGTTTTTTTTTTAAAAAAAGCCACACATTAGGGTATTATATACAGTATAGTGTTGATGGCTTATGGTGAACGGTGTTGGATTCGGAATTTCCAAAGGACAGGGTTTTGCTTTGGGACCAGAGACTTGGCTTCAGTCACTTAGAGCTTTGTGCGCCAAAGTTTTATTACAGTGAAAAGTGGACAGAGAAACAGTTCTGACATCAGAAGGGGGTGGAATTCAGTTGGGGCTTTATATATACTTTTGCAGTTGCTTACTAACAGTAGAAGGAAATAGAGAAGGAAATGGCAACCCACTCCAGTATTCTTGCCTGGAAAATCCCATGGATGGAGGAGCCTGGTAGGCTACAGTCCATGGGGTCGCAGAGAGTTGGACATGACTGAGTGACTTCACTTTACTAACAGTAGAAAGGTCTTACCAGACCCACTCCCACAACATATCTCTTAAGATAACAGGATGAGTCAGAAGGTTCTTAAGGAGGAGAAACATGTACTTGAGCAGGATACATTGTTGCTATATAATTATTAGTATAGAGTTTAAGCAAAGGAGAAAACGAAAGATATTCCCATTTGAATGCAGAGTTCCAAAGGATAGCAAGGAGAGATAAGAAAGCCTTCCTCAGTGATCAATGCAAAGAAATAGAGGAAAACAACAGAATGGGAAAGACTAGAGATCTCTTCAAGAAAATTAGAGATACCAAGGGAACAAACATTTCATGCAAAGATGGGCTTGATAAAGGACAGAAATGATACGGACCTAACAGAAGCAGAAGATATTAAGAAGAGGTGGCAAGCATACACAGAAGAACTGTACAAAAAAGATCTTCACAACCCAGATAATCATGATGCTGTGATCACTCACCTAAAGCCAGACATCCTGGAATGTGAAGTCAAGTGGGCCTTAGAAAGCATAACTATGAACAAAGCTAGTGGAGGTGATGGAATTCCAGTTGAGCTATTTCAAATTCTGAAAGATGATGCTGTGAAAGTGCTGCACTCAATATGCCAGCAAATCTGGAAAACTCAGCAGTGGCCACAGGACTGGAAAAGGTCAGTTTTCATTCCAATCCCAAAGAAAGGCAATGCCAAAGAATGCTCAAACTACCGCACAATTGTACTCATCTCACACGCTAGGAAAGTAATGCTCAAAATTCTCCAAGCCAGGCTTTAGCAATACGTGAATCATGAACTTCCACATGTTCAAGCTGGTTTTAGAAAAGGCAGAGGAACCAGAGATCAAATTGCCAACATCTGCTGGATCATCAAAAAAGCAAGAGTTCCAGAAAAACATCTATTTCTGCTTTATTGACTATGCCAAAGCCTTTGACTGTGTGGATCACAATAAACTGGAAAATTCTGAAAGAGATGGGAATACCAGACCACCTGACCTGCCTCTTGAGAAACCTATACGCAGGTCAGGAAGCAACAGTTAGAACTGGACATGGAACAACAGACTGGTTCCAAATAGGAAAAGGAGTATGTCAAGGCTGCATATTGTCACCCTGCTTATTTAACTTCTATGCAGAGTACATCATGAGAAACTCTGGGCTGGAAGAAGCACAAGCTGGAATCAAGATTGCCAGGAGAAATATCAATAACCTCAGATATGCAGATAACACCACCTTTATGGTAGAAAATGAAGAGGAACTAAGCCTCTTGATGAAAGTGAAAGAGGAGAGTGAAAAAGTGGGCTTAAAACTCAACATTCAGAAAACTAAGATCATGGCATCTGGTCCCATCACTTCATGGGAAATAGATGGGGAAACAGTGGAAACAGTGTCAGACTTTATTTTTCTGGGCTCCAAAATCACTGCAGATGGTGACTGCAGCCATGAAATTAAAAGACGCTTACTCCTTGGAAGGAAAGTTGTGACCAACCTACATAGCATATTCAAAAGCAGAGACATTACTTTGCCAAAAAAAGGTCCGTCTAGTCAAAGCTATGGTTTTTCCAGTGGTCATGTATGGATGTGAGAGTTGGACTGTGAAGAAAGCTGAGCACCAAAGAATTGATGTTTTTGAACTGTGGTGTTGGAGAAGACTCTTGAGATTCCCTTGGACTGCAAGGAGATCCAACCAGTCCATCCTAAAGGAGATCAGTCCTGGGTGTTCACTGGAAGGACTGATGCTGAAGCTGAAACTCCAATACTCTGGCCACCTCATGTGAAGAGCTGACTCACGGGAAAAGACTCTGATGCTGGGAGGGATTGGGGGCAGGAGGAGAAGGGGACGACAGAGGATGAGATGGCTGGATGGCACCACTGACTCAATGGACATGAGTTTGGGTAAACTCCAGGAGTTGTTGATGGACAGGGAGGCCTGGCATGCTGCAATTCATGGGGTTGCAATGAGTTGGACACGACTGAGAGACTGAATTGAACTGATAGAGTTTAAGGAAAAACAGACCCTTGAGCAAGATGAGTTGTTTTGTTGTGTAATCATTAGCTCTGGGTTTAAAGAAAGTTAGTCTTAGAAAAGATAGGTTGTTGTCATAACAACTCAGAGTTTAAGGGAAAAAAAAATGTCTTATGTGACTTAAGAAGAAGGAATATAGAAAAAAAAAGGTTTGTCCCTCAAGGCCCTGGACTCCTTATCAACCTACTTAAGAATCAGCTGTCTCTCAAAAGAGACACAGATATAAACAACAGACTTTTGGACTCTGTGGGAGAAGGCGAGGGTGGGATGATTTGAGAATAGCATTGAAACATGTATATCACCATATGTGAAACAGATCACTAGTCCAGGTTCAATGCATGAGACAGAGTGCACCGGGATGACCCAGAGGGATGGGTGGGGAGGGAGGTGGGAGGGGGGTTCAGGATGCGGGACACATGTACACCCGTGGCTGATTCAGGTCAATGTATGGTAAAAACCACCACAATATTGTAAAGTAATTAGCCTCCAATTAAAAAAAAAAGAATCAGCTGTCTCAGAGTGACATCACGGGTTGTTCTAGTTGTTAAACATTCTGGGATAGAAGTAAAAGCAGTCACACGGCACGAGATGAGAACCCGTGGCCCTCCATACTATGGGTTTTGCTTCCTGGGATTCAGTCGTCCACAGATTGCAAATATTTGGGGGGAAAAAATTCCAGAAAGTTCCCAAAGGCAAAACTTGAGCTTGCCATGCACTGGCAAGTACCTATATAGCATATACACTGTGTTCTGCAACATATTTACATAGCATTTATGTCACAAATCATCTAGAGGTGGTGTCACAAGTAATGTAGAGATGAATTAAGGTACGCGAGAGGACGAGCATATGTTACATGCAAACACCAGGCTGTGTTATATACAAGGGACTTAAGCATCTGTGGATTTTGGTATCCACAGGGTGGGGGTGTGGGAAGGGCTGGAACCACTCCCTGTGGATTCCAGGGGATGACCACACATGGATTTTTCCCAACTGCATATGAAGGAACGGGCCCCATGTCTACTTTGAGGTCCCACAAGGAACCTCACTGAAAAACCACAATTAGGAAGTTCCTGATTGGGATCCCCTTTCCAGAAACGCTCCTTTACCTCAACTAAAAGATCCTTGGAGTATTTCTCAAAAAAATACATGGACTGGTCTTCATAAACATTTGAGACTTCGGATTCGGGCACGATGGTATTTCCTTTAATATCTGAACCTGTAAAAGAACAAGAAGCATGAGATGTAAAGAAATTTACACGTTCAGAGTACATCTTATCATGCAAAGGTCTTATGCTCTGGTATTTCAAAAAACAGTACGCCTCCAACAGAAAATAAAAATCAGATTCAGCAAAACCAAGTCCTGTCTTTCTGACAGTGGCGTGCCAGGAATCAGACAGGCAGAATTCCATCTCAACGGGCTTCAGTTGAGTTTACCCCAAGAATTCATCCTGACTGTCTTTGACAAGTATGATTATGAGAATCAAACAGAATGACTATCATTTGTGAAAACCGGTGCTTACTTGTACAGCAGTATGAGAAATCAAGGTATTCTCATCTGTACACCCTCATTTTGAGCTGTGGCTAAGTCTCTAAGGTCCTTAGGGCAAGGCACAGCATCTTTCTAAGCAGAGAGTCTGGACTCCTGGGGTCATGGCTTATACAAGTGGAAGCTGTTACTGAGCTTGGGTCCCAGGTCCTCCCTACAGACAAGGTGCTGAGCCCCCCTGGGAGGGAGCTGTGCATTTGACAAAATCATCCTTTTAACAAAAAAATGTTTACAGAGCCTGTAAATATCCCTCTGGAGATCCTTCATAAGCTTCCAAGCTATGACTTCTGAAAGTTTTCTAACTAGCGGAAGAAAGAGTTAGGACTTTCTGACATTGATATGCCAGGTGGCACAGCGGTAAAGAATCCACCTGCCAAGCAGGAGACGCAGGTTTGATCCCTGGGTTGGGAAGATCCCCTGGAGAAGGAAATGGCAACCCACTCCAGTATTCTGGCCTGGAGAATCCCATGGACAGAGGAGGCTAGCGGGCTACAGTCCTTGGGGTCGCAAAGAGTCAGACACTACTGAGCGACTGGGCACCATGAGGGTTAAAAAGAAAAAAAGCTGAGAAGCAGAGGATTTTCAGGCCAGTGAAAACCCTCCAGGTGACACTCTAATGGGAGACATGTATTGTTATAGACTTTTGTCTAAATCCACAGAACGCATAGCACTGAATGGGAATAAATGGGGAGGGAGGGGGCGGGGCTGTGGTGATGACAACATGTCGGTGTAGGTCCCTCAACTGTGATAAAAGTGCCGTTCTGCTGGGGGATGCTGGTTAGGGGGAGGCTGCGTGCATTTTGGGGAGGAGGGCTAGATGGGAACTCTCCATACCTTCCTCTTAGTTTTGCTGTGACCCTAAAACTGCTCTAAAAAAATAAAGCCTTAAAAGAGAAGCTCTGGAGTCCTTTCACAATCACTCTGTTCACCATCTTCTCTTAGGGACATGAACTTGGGAATCTGCAACATTCAGAAAGTGCTACCTTTTAGGCCCTGTGATTTCCTGAACTTGTCCCCATGAAGCCTTTCAACTGACAGTCAAGGGCTCTTTTCCTGCAGGTGCAGAGTCTGTCCACAAAAGAAGTGCGCAGAAACATGAATCAGGGTTCTCGCGCGCTCCCAAAGCCACCCAAAGAAAGTCAAAGTGTGAGTCGCTCAGTCGTGTCTGACTTTTTGCAGCCCCATGGACTGTAGCCCTCCAGGCTCCTCTGTCCATGGGATTCTCCAGGCAAGAAGCCTGGAATAGGCAGCTATTCCCTTCTCCAGGGGAATCTTTACGACCCAGGGATCAAACCCGGGTCATCTGCATTGCAGAAAGATTCTTTACCATCTGAGCCATCAGATGGTAAGTCATCCAAATACCTCCCCAAACGCATCAAAGCCACAGATGTTCCCATCCAGACAAAACCTTCCTTGACCATACTCCCATGTTTCTGGGTTTTCTCACATACACCCTTCTACCATGAAACTTCTCCACGGCAACAAGCTTCTACCTGAACAAGGCCTAGCCACCGTTATTTTGTGGTCTTCCAAGTTTCTTAAAATTGAATTCAGTTAACATTTTACAAATCTCATTGCTCAGTTGCTTGGTCATATCCAATCTTTGCGACCCTATGGACGACTGTAGCCTGCCAGGCTCCTCTGTCCATGGGATTTCCCAGGCAAGAACACTGCAGTGGGTTGCCATTTCTTTCTCCAGAAAATCCAGTCACTTCCCTGTATTTTATGTACTGACTACAAAATAACCAAAGCTGCGGGCTAGACAGCAGAACTCTGCTGACCAGTTGACAGTTCGGTCTGCATGCTGTCTTACCACACTGATGACATTCAGAAATGCATCACCAAGATTAGAACTTATTCCCCAAATCAGCACCTTCCCTCTGGCTCTCTAGCCCCTACATACCAAGTAACCATGCGTAAAGCCTTCTATTCAGAGACATATCCCGTCTCAGGAGGGTCTGAGTGGCAGCTGAGAGGATGCGCACGATGTCGGATCTGAGCAGGGGGATGGCTCTCTCATTGGAATCCTAGGAGGAGGACAAAGGAAACTTTACTGCAAGGTGGTGACATGGTGAATTGCTGGCCTTCTGACATGTGGACCCTCTTTAGCAGCCTACAAAGCTTTACCTTAAAGAGGGGGTTCTCAAAAGGGGTGGATTCTTTACACGCTGCCCAGGGGAGAAGCTACTCGATTCTGCTATGGAAACACCACCCGCACAGAAATGAGCTGAACGGGGACAGTGGTCACTGAGCGCCTGCCCTCCTCTCCTGACAAGACGGCTCGGGTCTCTCCTGCCTACCCCACGGCCTCAGGGAAGCCCAGCACTGCCCCTGGAAGAACACAGACTGCTCACCAGACAGGTATAAAATGGGAAGAAGAACAGGACAATCTCCAGGTTATTTCTTTGCACCAGCACGTTTGAGTCCAACAGGCACGCACATAAGGACTTTATCTGCAAGGGACAAAATGCCATGAACATTTCACGCCCAAGACACTGAGCATCATTTGCAGCTCTTCTTTTGAATCGTAAAAATGAAAACAACTCTTCCTGGTCATCTTGAAAGCACTGTGTTAAGGTCACGTGGAACAGAACAACACGGTGTAAATATGGGAAACTTGGTTCTAGCTCCAGACGCTAGGGGGAGCTCTGTGTCGTGGGAAAGACGGCACTGTTTGATTTCAGAAGTGGAGAGGCTTGGACCGGATGGCCAGGCTCTAAGACCTCAGATCCTACAATCCCAGAAAGAAACGTTTTTAAGTTCCAACAGGGACCTTTGACTATATTAAAACTCCAATGACATCCAGCCAAACGGACTCCAAACCAATTCAATGCGGATTTTGAGGGTCCTTTCTGAGTACAGATAGAGGTGCTACAGCTGCAGGAGAGAAAACCAGCCATAAGAAGAGTTTTAACAAAAAGCTGTGAGACGGGAAGAGGAGAGGGCGAGATCTTTCCACTGGGGGGAACAGCGAAGCTTTGTGGGGAAGCTGAGCTTGAAAGACAGGCGGACAGATGCTGAGATGGGCGAGAAGAGACGGGCAGTGAGCACAGGACGAGGGAGGGACCAACTCGAGCAAAGATGGCATCACAGACGTGCCAGGCCAGGAGGGGCAGCAGCTCTGGGAGCGCAGACGGCCAGGAGGGGAGAGTCAGGCCTCTGGGCGACCGGGAGCACACCGTCAGGACACTCCTGAGGACGGACTTTATCTGCTGGCAGCAGGTAATTTTTCAGACAGAAAAGATCTAAGCAAAGCTATGCCTCAGCAAAGTGAAGTCTTGCAGCAACCAAAAAAGCACTGGATGGGAGAGGGAAGAGATGGGGAGAAACCAGTTAGAAAAGTACATGGTGGTCCCAGAACAAGACCGAAGGAGCCGAAGCAGGGAGGTGAAAACGGAGGAAGAGACAAAGCGGTGCTGACGGGGCAGAGAAGGAGGGAGTGTGTCTGTGAGGGTCTCCTCTGTCCTAAGCATCGGACGATGTCCCTTCATCACTCTTTTCCTCGGAGAGCCCCACAGGGAGATCTATTACTTCCACGGTGCAAAGAGGAATGGATTCAGAGGGGTAAGGAATCGCTGCCCACTTTCTTAACGATGAAATCAGCTTTGAACGTTTCCAGTGTGAAGCGAGGTCCACCACTAGGTGGCGATAGACTGC
>NW_011494609.1:2899045-2903110 GCF_000754665.1 Bison bison bison
GGGGCACCCACCGTGAGCTGGTAGTCAGTCCCCAGCATGTACTTCTGCTCCCGGCCGGGCGCGCCCCGGTTGATGTGGCCCACCACGAAGAGCGAGGCGGGCAGGCGGATGGACGGGCTGGCCAGGACACTCCCCCAGAGGGCGGCGTAGAAGACCTCCCTGCCGACCACCAGGGACAGCCTCAGGAGCAGCGCGTCCGTCCTAGGCCGGAAGAGCACAGCGTCAGGGCGCTCCCCGCGGGCCAGGGAAACGCCACCTGCCTCATTCTGAGCCGCCGCCGTGCGCCCCTTCGGTGTCAGCTGTTACTGAAAACTGAATTTGCTAGGACAAACGTGTCACCGAGAGGGGCCGCGTCTTGGCTGAGGGGCAGCATCTGACCGGTCGTGTCCCCCTTGGGGCACAGAGATCGGTCTCCACCTCTGGCCTCACCACAGATGTCACTGTGCTTGTGGGAGGCGGGCCCACTGCCCCAAGGAGATAAGCAGACAGTCACCCTGTATAAAAGCACATGGAGTCATTAATGTGTGGAAAAAAACACAACAAAAGCTGACACGACTGATTAAAGACCTAAGTAATGATAAAGACTTCCATAGTGGCTCAGATGGTGAAGAATCCGGCTGCAATGCAGACTTGTGTTCAATCCCTGGGTGGGGAAGATCCCCTGGAGAAGGAAATGGCAACCCACTCTAGTATTCTTGCCTGGAGAATCCCATGGACACAGGAGCCTGGCAGGCTACAATCCATGGGGTCACAAAGAGTCAGACACGACTTAGCGACTATCACTCACTCCCTCAGTGATAAAGACATCCCTGACCTGAGCACGGCCACACACGTGCCCAGGGACACTGGAATTCAGAAATACTGGGGACAGTTGTTGCCTGGGCCTCCCACACCATGGCACATTCTAGAAGGTCTGGGGCCATTTTCCTGACACTCTGCCCCCAGCATCTCCACACCCCAGCTGCCACTGCTGGAAGCCCTCCTGTGGACCACCCGCCTGGATTCAGGTCTTATCTTTACCTGGGATGCCGTGACACCGCATCGGCACTTGGACGGACCTCCTCAGAGAGAAGCAGCATTGGGGGGTGTAAGCTTGTTTTTCCACCAATACGGACTGAGGTGGGCCCCTCTCCGCTTGGGGAGCACCTGTGGCTAGCGGGGCCCTTTCCCACCAACTGTGAAAACACAGCTTGTGGGCCCAGTGATGGCACTTATCAGTACGACAGTGGAGGCAGCTCCCACGAAGGGATTTCACTTAAGGAGGGGGTCTGACTCGAAAGCTAAAATGATTTCATCTTTCATATGCTTCCTATTTGCATTGACCACAGCGGGAAAAAAAAAAAAAAGGACAAGCCCAGTATAAAGCAGTGGCGTTCTAGAATCAGCAATCCTCTATCTACTTCTTGGCAGTGGAGCCTGGGACAAATGAAAGCCCTGTGCATGTCATCTCAGCCGTGGCAGAGAAAAGGGGTGAAAATAACGCAAGTTGTCTCTTGAGTAGACACTCATCACGGGTCTGTTCTGCTAGCTTACCCTCCCCAGTGCCCAGATGAGCGTCTGACACATGGCTGGGCCTCCAGAAAACTGTCAGATGAATGCCACTCTCTCCACTTCACTGTGACCCACACTGTGTGCAGCTTGCTCTTGTTGTTCCACAGCTAAGTCACGTCCGACTCTTTGTGACCCCACTAACTGCAACACACCAGGCCTCCCTGTCCCTCACCGTCTCCCGGAGTTTGCCCAAGTTCAGCTTGCTCAGTGTATATTTAAACATTTTGTACAATAAAGTCTACTACCTTTCAACATCAAAAATTAATTCTATTTTCCTTAACCCTAGCGCTTTTCAACTCATAAAATATCCGTAGCGAATGACACAGAGAAAAAAAAACAAAATGAAGCAGCATCAGTAACAGCCAAATGCTTAGAAGGACACAGAATGGTTTAGAGGCTAAAGGTATTGATCAGCCTTCTATCAGAGCTGAGCCAACAAATAGAGCTTCTCTCTGCCCAGCTCTGAAAACCACCAAAAGCCCTAGTTTGGGGTAGAAGCAGCATTCAGCAGCTGCAGTTGCAGTAAGCTGGGTAGATGGGTCCCTGTGGACACAGTGGACGCACAGGATGGTCCTGAGCTAGGAAGAGATTCCCACAGCAGCAGGTTAATCCAGGAAGCCCCTGGAGAGCTCGTCTCTCCAGGGTCCCTATCACACAAGACCAACGCCAAGCTAAAACCCATCACAAATGCTACAGCGTGGACACTGCTGTCTCCTGCCCCTTGCTTACAAAAGCGTATCCCCAAAGCACGTTTCAGGGAACACTGGCCACGGTAGAGGGGGTTCTACCATCCGAGAGCCTGGGGAATGCCACTTATGCTATCCTTTCTTCAACATTCAGAGAACACTGCCCAGTTTTCTTTATTAAAGAAACGGGCTTCCCTTGTGGCTCAGCTGGTAAAGAACCCACCTGCAATGCAAGAGACCTGGGTTCAATCTCTGGGTTGGGAAGATCCCCTGGAGAAGGAAAGGCTACCCACTCCAGTATTCTGGCCTGGAGAATTCCATGGACTGTACAGTCTCTGGGCTCATCAAGAGTCAGACAAGACTGAATGACTTTCATATTAAAGAAGCAGTTTAATATAAAAATAAAAATTTTACCTTAAAAATGAATGGATATTAAAAATTTAAATGATGTTACAGGTCAGAAAAACAAGTAATTATGAAAAGACTCTGCCATGGAGGGGGGTTTCCTAGGTGGTGCTAGTGGTAAAGAATCTGCCTGCCAATGCAGGAGAGGCAGATTTGATTCCTGGGTCAGGAAGATCCCCTGGAGAAGGGAATGACAACCCACTCCAGTATTCTTGCCTGGAGAATCTCATGGACAGGAACATAGAGGGCTACAGTCCATGGTGTCACAAAAGTGTTAGACATGACTGAGCAACTAAAACAACAAAACTTCTATGGAGAGCAAACTAAAGAGCAAGATAACTGGGGTTAAAAGCTAAAGTCAAAGTCACTCAGATAGTGAGGGACAGGAAGGCCTGGTGTGCTGCAGTCCGCGGGGTTGGAGTTGCAAAAAGTTGGACGCAACTTAGCGAATGAACAACAAGGGGGAGAAAACTCTAGGACCAGCAGGGCTTCCTCAGCGTGGTGCTGGCCTTGGCCAGGAGAGGGGCCAATGAAGATTTGCCCACTGCCATTTAAATCAGGGTTTCTCACCCTGTACCATGTGGATCCTGGGGCTGGGCCCTTCTTTGCAGTGGGGGCAATCGTGTGCATCTTGGGGTGTTCAGGCACACCCCTCACCTCTACCCACTAGATGCCAGTAGCACCCGCCCCACCCCGGTGTAACACCCAAAAAATGTACTCAGGTACTGCCAAGGGTGCCCTGGGGGCTGGAGCCACCCTAGGCTGAGAACCACTAAGTTCAAGGGTCATGTCTGGGGACCCGGGTTTTGCCTGCTTTCCAACCACTGAAAACTTCCCACCTCTCTTCCATCTCCTCGGAGCAGGGGTTTAGCATCCACCCCCAACCACGAATCCTGTCTTCCTCGTACAGCAACTCACAGCAAGCCATGTGGGCACTTCCTGTGCACTTTACAAGGGGGATCCTGGGCGGGAGTGTTTGTGGACATCAAAGGGTTATTAGAAAGCCAGGGTGAATAATGAGACGGAACGCCGGCCAAAATCTCCATTGCCTTATGGTTCACTGACAAGCAGAGACCAGGAACTGTCCCCGCCTCCACGAAACCCATGACTCAGCAGCCCCAACGCACTCACTCACTCACCCCTCAGTATTTTCCACCGGCTCGGACATGGTGACCGGCCCACCCCCAGACCCTCTGCAGAGTATCTGCTGGGGGTGAGGGGTTGGGGGGGTGTCTGACTCAATTCCTGAGCAGGTTAGGAAGGAACCCTCTCAAACTGACCTGGATACATTCAGTCACCTGATCGCTGTGCCCACACGCCTGCGCTCAGAGACCATGCAACCCTGCCCCAGCCTTCACCTCGGAGGCCGGTCGCTCGTACCCCTGAGCACCGAAGACGCCGGATCGGGCTTTGTGTCACAGCC
>NW_011494609.1:2903210-2910312 GCF_000754665.1 Bison bison bison
TACCCCGTGACTCACAGAGCTTTACTCAGCTCGCGGTTGAACACTGAGAAATCATAATATTAGGAGAAAACACTCGTGTTCATCGGCTGGAGCAACCGTTTAAATGAACATTCATTGATCAGCTGGGAGAATATATGACAACACCCTGACTACTGACAGGTTTCTGGTGTGATTCATTCTTACAGGTTAAAAAAAAATTGCCTTACACTGTGGGAGCTGAAGTGCTCATCTTTAGATGATGGGGGCACGGGGAAAGCATTTACAGTAAACATCTGTAAAACAGGAATGGACCAGAACTTCTAGAAAGAGCCTGGGGCTAGGAGTCAAGAGCAGAGTCGGATAAAAGTTGGCTTGTTAACCCCGTGTGACCCTGACTCTTCCTGAACCCACAGGCCCACCTGGCTTCTCAGGGCGTGGAGCTAGGTTTAAGATAGCAACAAGACGGACCCTGCCTCCAAGGGAAGTGGATGCTAGTGACTCAGCATATCACAGAGGTAGATTCCCCACGGGGAGGTAGAGGGCCACCACCTGCTCTGAGTGGAAGCCTCAAACAGCCCAAGTGCACATCAAACGCCAGGATGGATGCGTGTGACTTTAACGCACCCTTGGGTCACCAGCCACCATCCTGCAAACATTCTGATTATTTGGTTTCTTTGAGGGGCACACTCTGAGTGGGCCCTGGATGGACTCCGTGCTTCCACTCCACGCCCCCTGCCACTCCCTGCCACAGCTGACACCATAGGGCAAAGGTGGCGCGGCTGGGGTCTCTGGTGTGGGGAAGATTCGAACAGGGCTTTGGGTCATCACATGGAAACTTGTGCAAGCATGCAGGTTTCTAGACCTGCCAGCCAGCTGCACGTGGGCTCTGGAAACGGGTCCTGTGAACAGAGGTTCGTCCTGTGGCATCACTCAGAACAGTTCACACCCTGGAAGTTGAGTTTTCATACTATGATTCTCCAGAAATGATTCTCTGTGTATATGCCATGGTCCGAATGGATAAATCCTCTCTCCCATTCCTAGTGAAAGTGAAAGAGACTCTGTCATGTTTGACTCTTTGTGACCCCATGGATTATACAGTCCATGGAATTCTCCAGACTAGAATACTGGAGTGGGTAGCTGTTCCCTTCTCCAAGGGATCTTCCTAACCTAGGGATCGAACCCAGGTCTCCCACATTATTGGCAGATTCTTTACCATCCTAAGCAGTGACCAAAACCACCACAATATTGTAATTGGCCTCCATTTAAAATAAACAAAACAAACGAATACCATTGCATGAACTTCTGTGCCTGTGAGCTTGCCGAATTTCTCCGAGATGCTTGCAACTCGTCAAGCTGAGCCCTACCCATCAATGAAACCCAGGCTTGCTTTTTTATTTGGAAGCAGCCTGGTAAACAATGGGCTTCCCTGGTGGCTCAGACAGTAAAGAATCTGCCTGCAATGCTGGAGACCTGGGTTCAATCCCTGGGTCGGGAAGATCCCCTGGAGGAGGGCATGGCAACCCCCTCCAGTATTCTTGGCCTGGAGAATCCCCATGGACAGAGGAGCCAGCCAGGCTCCAGTCTGTAAGTTCCTGAAGAGTCGCACGTGACTGAGCGACGAATGCTTTCATGTTCACGAGTATACAGAAGGAGGGAGACCCTCAGAACCTGACACATAAGAGGCAGAACCCCATCCCCACTGCCCACAGACCTAGAGACTCTGGGGAACTTTCTCACCTCCTGACCCTCACCTGGAAACATGGTAAAATTCAAAGGGGCACGCGGTACTTCGTCAGGCAGAGACGCCACAGAAAGGTGAATGTCAGCCTGACGTTCTGCACCTACCCTGCTTCCGAGGTCTTCTCCGCACGTCTCCCCTCGTTTCTCACAAAGCAGCAGAATAAAACACAAGTGGGCACCCCCCACCCCGGGGCGGGCGGCCATGGGCTCTGGCCGACACCCACCTGTCATAGATCTCCGAGCCCTCCTCCAGGCCGGGCAACAGGCCGACGACAAAGGCCTGGAGGCTTGGGAGCAGCAGCTTCTGCAGCGGGAGGAAGTACTTCTCGTACAGGCCGAGCAGCACGGGTCTCACCGACATGGCTGCATGCGCCAGAAGCGGGAACAGCCCGCAGCTTTGAGGACAGAGAAAAAAGGGAGAGGAAGGAAAATGAGAGGCCTGGTCAGAAGCTCCAAGGGATCGGCCAGCCAGCCGGCCAGCCGTCTACGCTGGTGACGGAGGTGCCCAGCCGTCACGGGACAGTCACCACCCAGTGCTGGCAGGGGGCAGGCCACAGGCAGTGTGCAACAGTGCGTCTCAGCTTAAGGAGAAAAGTCAGGGAGGACTGACTCTGGAGGGTGGGCCCTGGGGGAACCTCCTGATGGATGCTTCATGGCGAATGGACGCATCCCTTTGTATTTTGCCTTGTTCATCCTTTTCTTGGAGGAGGAAATGGCAACCTACTCCAGTATTCTTGCCTGGAGAATTCCGTGGACAGGGGAGCCTGGTAGGCTTCTGTCCATGGGGTTGCAGAGTTGGACACGACCGACGCGACTTAGCACCAGCAGCAGCATACTTTTCTGAGCTGGCGAACTGAAACGTGGATTCCTTGGGGAATAGAAGAGGGAAGTGGTGGGTGAAGCTAGCATTACCTGTACAGGAACAAATCCTTGGCCAACCATTTGGTCCCCACGATCTTAAAGATGATCTCATAGGTTTCTAGGGCTTTTAAGTGCACGCCACTGGGCAAGGCGGGATGCAGGCACTGGGCTAATCTCTTGCTGATGACGAGTCGTCTGGGCAACAGGGAGTACCTCAGGTTACTCTGCAGAGCCTGGAAAACAAGAGGAGACGCATGTGAGGAAGAAGGCAGCGACACGGACAGAGGGGTACGCATCACCCGTCTGGAGGCCGGGAAGACCCCAGCAAGTTGCGGCATGGGTGTAAGAGGCAGGATGTGAGCAGACAGGAAGACACAGGGACGGCTTGGGAGGGCTCAGGGTCCAGGGTCGCGAGCCAGCGTTGGGGAGACAGGGCTGGGGAAGCCCCCAGCATCGCTAGAATGGAGGCAGGGTGCGGTTTCGAGAGTGAGGGTGATCCTGCGTCCCTTCAACAGAGAAGGAAATCACAACCCACGCCAGTGTTCTTGCCTAGAAAATCCCACGGACAGAGGAACCTGGTGGGCTTCAGTCCATGGGGTCGCAAAGAGTTGGACACAACTGACCACACCGTACATGTGTTCCCTTCAAAGGGCCTCTGTCTCCATCAGGCCAGCTTCCTGTGAAGCTGCGTGCTTCTGTCCGGGGAAGCCTCCAGTCTACACCTGCGACCGAGCAGAACACAGACCTCCCCGTCCCTGAGCAGAGCCTTGTGTGTGAGCCGCGGAAGGCCTGTGTTTCCCATCAACCTCCCAGCTGCGCTTCACAGCCGCATGTTCTGAGTGCAGTTCAGGGGGTCGGTGGGGGGCACCCAGCAGAGATGGGGAGCCGTGTGCTTCTAGGCCAGGATTCCCAGCGTCTTCGCCAGGAAGTTCCACAGGAGAAGTCAGATCCCTGCTGGTGTGGAATGACAGTCCCCCTACCACCCTGCCCCGAGCGGGCCTCCTCAGGCAGGACAAGGGCCTGTGTGCGTGCTAAGTCGCTCAGTGTCCAAATCTTTGCGGCTCCAAAGATGGTAGCCCACCAGGCTCCTCTGTCCGTGGGATTCTCCAGGCAAGAATACTGGAGTGGGATGCCACACCTTCCTCCAGGGGATCTTCCTGACCCAGGGCTCCAACTCCTGTCTCTTGCAGCTCCTGCACTGGCAGGCAAGTTCTTTACCACTAGCGCCACCTGGGAAGCCAGGACTGTGGGCCTGGTCTCTGCTAGGGCATTCCTGGGCGTTCGCTGCACCTAAGAAATAGTGGGTGGACTTCCTCCTAACAGGGTGCCTCCCTCCTGGGGCCAGGTCCATGTTGTACTTCACAGCAACGAGTAGCCACTTCGAGAGCGCTGGGTGGGTCCTCGTGACTCAGTCTTATACACCAAATGTCTGTCCTTCCTGTGGAACAATCCACATGACTCACACAAATATTTACTGAAAGCTGACAGGGTGAAGTCCATGCTTCTCACAGAGCCGCTCAAGAAGGCCTCAAAGGCAGACTCCCGCCTGATTCGCCGGACCCATATCTCAATGCTTTGGCTTCAAACTTTCTAACAACACAGGTCCACCAGAGGTCCCTGCCTGCCCCCCGCTGCCCCCCAACCAGCTCTGCCTGAATGTTCTCCTCACTGGACTCAGCTCAGCACCTACTCAGGGAGGTAGGAGCGTTCCCCCACCCAGGGCAGGGTGCCTGTGCAGCTGTGCTCCGTCGGGTTCCACGTGTCGCTGACTGACAGTGTGGAGCTAAGCACCATCCTCTCCCAGGCTGAGCTGTGTGAGCCATATGGGGCTGGATCTGCCTTCTTCCTCTGCTGTTCTCAAAGGCAGACAGCTCACAGGAACATCACCTGATGTGTGTCAGAGCTGTGTGGTCTCAGGCCTGTGACAGCTTACTTTCTAGAAGCAAGGAAAACGATCTCACCTCTAAAACACACACTGAGGCTATGCAGGAAGTCAAGGGAAAAGAAGGAAAATGACATTTTCCACCAGAAGCACAGAGTAAACTGAACTCTCAAAATCAATAAAACTACCTCTAAAGGGAAAAAAAAAAAAAAACCTCAAGATCATCAAGAATATTATTTGTAAGAGTTGGATGACTTAAAAGAAAGGGAAAGCCAACCAGTGCCTTTTAATGTGCTCGTGTCCAAAAAAAAAATTGAGGCAGTGACCTGGCAAAACGCATTGTGACAGCAGGTGAGAGCTGAGTTATTGAGGCAGAGAGAAAATGACCATGGGAAACACACAGGAAAGAGCTCATCTGATGACTTTCGAACACGCAGAAAAGCAGGTGGAATCAGAACGCACAACCCAGGTTCAACACGTGTGAGTGGGCCAATCCCGACGACCAGGCTTTCAGGAAACCATGTCTGTGACCGACTCACTGGCTAGCCTCTCGATACCTGGGTCCTGGGCTTTCTCCCCGATCCCAGAGGAGGAGAACCAGCTCTGGCCTCACCTGTTACATCTGTCAGGTAGAGCTCCTGCTGTTTAAGTCAAAATCTCACTTCTGCTCAGCACAGTCTCAGGACTTCTGCTACTTGAGGTGCAGAAGATGGGCTGCTGCTCCCAAGGGGATCCCCTGGGACCCATAAGTGTTTGTCCACCCCCCGCCACGCCCTGGGGCTGTACATCAGCAGGATCTCATTTCTCCACCCTTCTGAACACTGGTGTGGGCACCATGACCTACCCTGGCCAGTGAGCTGAGTGGCATCATGTGTCACTCCCGGTACAGGCTTTAGAAGCCAACTTCAAGGCCCAATGGATTTTCCTTCCCTGCTTCTAAGATCGTGGAGACCCTGCCACGAACTGCAGCCCCTCCCAGACTGGGCCCCTGAGAAATTACAGACAGCAGGAACCACCCGCTGACCCACAGAAGCAGAGCTCAACCATGCTGTGAAAACCACTGAGCTGTTTGTTTTGGGGAACTGTTTGTTACCATGGCATAACCTCCCCTCTCCTGACTGATACAAATCTTCCCAGGTAAATGGAATTACAAGGAAGCACAGCCATTCATTCCAAATGAACAAGGCTGGTTGCTATTGCTTTTAAAATTGTTACTCCGTTTAATTTTGTTAAAGAAACATAACTGAGAACTGCGACCTTACCAGAACATGTGAAATGGATTGTTCACTGTACTCTGCCCACGCAAATCCAAGCAAACACATCACACCCGAGTCAGGGAGTCAGGGCCTCTGAGTAACAGGTACACGAAGATGAAGGAAGCTGTTTGATTTGAAGACCAGCAAGAACAAAGAGGACAACAGAGGATGAGATGGCTGTATGGCATCATCGCCTCAACAGACATGAGTTTGAGCAAACTCTGGGAGACGGTGAGGGACAGGGAAGCCTGCATGCCACAATCCATGGGGTCGCAAAGAGTCAGAAATAAATGAGCAACTGAGCGACAAAGGACAGAATCAGACATTACTTAGAAAAACGAGAAGGTGCTCATCCTTTCTGATTAAAAAGAACACAAATCAAAACTTCTGGGAAGTGCTATTCTTTTCACCCATCCATCAGGCTGGCAAGTTAGACGAAAGCACACAGGTTCAGGAGCAGAGCAGAGACGCCCAGAGATCACGAACTGGGTTCATCAAGCCACAGTTGGGATTTGGCCAGACAGTATTTGCAAGCTTGCTCCTCGGAGCGGCTACGATATAGATTGCCCTCTGTACCACTCTTATCACGAACAATGGGGCTAAAATAGTGCCTCGGTCATAGTGATTTTGTTAACACACTTCTCACAGAGGCTGGCATTTAATAAGCGCTTCAAAACTGAGGTTACACAAACAATGAAACAGAGGTTATTATAATGCCTGGTTTAAGTACGCAAGCTTAGGGGTCAGAGTCTGGAATTCCAGTTCCATCCTCTGTTAGATGAACCCCTTAACCTTTCTGCGCTGCAGTTTCACAGGAAGAAAGGGGCCTCACAAAGTTGCAAGCATCATGACATATCACACACAGGGTCTACCATGAGTAAGCAATCAACAAGCATCTCCTCTTATTATAATGACAGTTCAGTTCAGTCAGTCTTATCCGACTCCTTGAGACCCCATGGACTGCAGCACGCCAGGCCTCCTGGTCCATCACCAACTCCCGGAGTTTACTCACACTCACATCCATTGAGTTGGTGATGCCATCCAACCATCTCATCCTCTATCGTCCCCTTCTCCTTCTGCCTTCAATCTTTCCCAGCATCAGGGTCTTTTCATATGAGTCAGTTCTTCACATCAGTATTACAGTTTCAGCTTCAGCATCAGTCCTTCCAATGAATATTCAGGACTGGTTTAAGAGTAGAAAGTTATCCAAACCATTTATTTAAAAAGGGGATTGGTAAACAAATGGGGAGAAACGGAGGAAGAGGAGAGGGAAAGGACAGAAAGAGAGAAATCACTTTTGGGGATTTACCTTTTGGAAGAAAGGCCATGCCAAAGAATCCTCAAACCACCGCATAATTGCACTCACCTCACACGCTAGTAAAGT
>NW_011494609.1:2910412-2917294 GCF_000754665.1 Bison bison bison
CATTGAGTTGGTGATGCCATCCAACCATCTCATCCTCTATCGTCCCCTTCTCCTTCTGCCTTCAATCTTTCCCAGCATCAGGGTCTTTTCATATGAGTCAGTTCTTCACATCAGTATTACAGTTTCAGCTTCAGCATCAGTCCTTCCAATGAATATTCAGGACTGGTTTCCTTTAGGATTGACTGGTTGGATCTCCTTGCAGTCCAGGGGACTCTTCAAGAGTCTCCTCCAACACCATAGTTCAAAAGCATCAATTCTTTAGCGCTCAGCTTTCTTTACAGTCCGACTCTCACATCCATACATGACTACTGGAAAAACCATATATTTGACTAGATGGATCTTTGTCGGCAAAGTAATGTCTCTGCTTTTTAATAAGCTGTCTAGGTTGGTCATAACTTTTCTTCCAAGGAGCAAGCATCTTTTAAGCTCATGGTTGCAGTCACCATCTGCAGTGATTTTGGAGCCCAAAAAATAAAGTCAGCCACTGTTTCCACTGTTTACTGATCTATTTGCCATGAAGTGATGGGACCAGATGCCATGATGTTCGTTTTCTGAATGTTGAGTTTTAAGCCAGCTTTTTCACTCTCCTCTTTCACTTTCATCAAGAGGCTCTTTCTGCCATAAGGGCGGTGTCATATGCATATCTGAGGTTATTGATATTTCTCCAGGCAATCCTGATTCCAGCTTGTGCTTCATCCAGTCCAGCATTTCTCATGATGTACTCTGCATAAAAGTTAAACAAGCAGGGTGACAATACACAGCCTTGATGTATCCTTTCCCAATCTGAAAGCAGTCTGTTGTTCCATGTCCAGTTCTAACTGGTTCTTTTTGACCTGCATACAGATTTCTCAGGACGCAGGTCAGGTGATCTAGTGTCAAAAGCTCTCCTGCTTATAAAATACTCTCTTGCTTTTTCAATGATCTAACGGATGTTGGCAATTTGATCTCTGGTTCCTGTGCCTTTTCTAAAGCCACCTTGAACATCTGGAAGTTGACAGTTCACGTACTGTTGAAGCCTGGCTTGGAGAATTTTGAGACTTATTTTGCTAGTGTGTGAGATGAGTGCAATTGTGCGGTAGTTTGAGCATTCTTTGGCATTGTCTTTCTTTGGGACTGGAATGAAAACTGACCTTTTCCAGTCCTGTGGCCACTGCTGCGTTTTCCAAATTTGCTGGCATATTGAGTACAGCACTTTCACAGCATCATCTTTCAGGATTTGAAATAGCTCAACTGGAATTCCATCACCTCCACTAGCTTTGTTCATAGTGATGCTTCCTAAGGCCCACTTGACTTCACATTCCAGGAAGTTTGGCTCTAGGTGAGTGATCACACCATCATGGTTATCTGGGTCATGAAGATCTTTTTGTACAGTTCTTCTGTGTATTCTTGCCACCTCTTCTTAATATCTTCTGCTTCTGTTAGGTCCATACCATTTCTGTCCTTTATCAAGCCCATCTTTGCATGAAATGTTCCCTTGGTATCTCTAATTTTCTTGAAGAGATCTCTAGTCTTCCCCATTCTATTGTTTTCCTCTATTTCTTTGCACTGAGGAAGCCTTTCTTATCTCTCCTTGCTATTCCTTGAAACTCTGCATTCAAATGGGTATATCTTTGCTTTTCTCGTTTGCCTTTCACTTTTCTTCTTTTCATAGTTATTTGTAAGGTCTCTTCAGACAACCATTTTGCCTTTTTGCATGTCTTTTTCTTGGGGATGGTCTTGATCACTGCCTCCTGTACAATGTCTCGAACCTCTGTCCATAGTTCTTCAGGCGCTCTATTAGATCTAATCCCTTGAATCTATTTCTCACTTCCACTGTATAGTCGTAAGGGATTTGATTTAGGTCATACCTGAATGGTCTAGTGGTTTTCCCTACTTTCTTCAATTTAAGTCTGAATTTGGCAATAAGGAGTTCATGATCTGAGCCATAGTCAGCTAGTATTAAAAATGGAGACAAAATGCACTGCATTTTAAAAGAACTGACTGAAATCCAATCACTTACAAATAAATGTCGTTTATTGTCACAAAAGCAAATAAGGACACTAGTTAAATGTCTTAAGAAGAAGGTTTGAGGAATTGTTCAGTTACTCAGTCATGTCTGACTCTTTGTGAACCCATGGACTGCAGCAAACCAGGCTTTCCTGTTCTTCATTATCTCCTGGAATTTGCTCAAACTCATGTCTGTTGAGTCAATGACGCCATCCAACCATCTCATCCTCTGTCGCCCCCTTCTCCTCCTTCCCTCAATGTTTCCCAGCATCAGGGTCTTTTTCAATGAGTAGGGTATTCCCATCAGGTGGCCAAAGTATTAGAGCTTCAACATCAGTCCTTCCAATGAATATTCAGTGTTGATTTCCTTTAGGACTGACTGATTTGATTTGCTGTCCAAGGGACTCTCAAGAGTCTTCTCCATCACCCCAGTTTGAAAGCATCAATTCTTCAGCACTCAGCGCTCTCTATGGTTCAATTCTCACATCTGTACATGACTACTGGAAAAATCACCTTCCCAGGTGGCTCAGTGGTAAAGAGTCTGCCTGCAATGCAGTAAACCCAGTTTCGATCCCTGGGTAGGGAAGATCCCCTGGAGAAGGGAATGGCTACCCACTCCAGTATTCTTGCCTGGAGAATTCCATGGACAGAGGAGCCTGGTGGGCTATGGTCCATGGAGTCACACAGACACACACACCAGTGGCTAAGACTCTGCATTCCCAATGCAGGGGGCCTAGGTTCAATCCTTGGATAGGGAGCTAGATCCTAGATGTTGCAACTAAAATGCTGCAATGAAGACAGAAGAGCCCATGTGACGCCACTAAGACCTGGTGCAGCCAAATACATACATACCTGATATATTAAAAATACATATATATATAGTCTCTACTTTCATGAGACTGTCCTGCTGTCTCACTGAGGACTAATGCGTGGAGAGAATCAGCTCCATGTTTTTAAGGCAAACTTAGGACAGGAGTTATCTAAAGATGTATTCCTCGCTCTGGCTATTACATATTCTAAGCAGCGAGTGCTGGTTCAGCCCTGGTGGCTTTCTTCACCCAGACACCCTCGATCCAGGTGCATCTCTGCTTGCGGGCTGTTAACTCTGGCACCAGTGCTGTCACCCTGGGGCATGAGCTAAGCATCTGGCCAGCATGGCCGGCCCACTAAGATACTTCTCAGTGGGAAGTCGGGGCTGGGGGTAGGCATTCTGCTGCAGCTCCTCTGGAAGGAGCCTGGTGGGCTCCTGATGCCCTCAGCTTCTGCTGCTCTTGAAGAAGGAGACCTTCTCCCTGGAGCAACTCTGTCCTAGGAGGTTTCAAAACAGTGCCATGCACTGCTGCTGGGAATATAAGATGGGTCAGCTGCTGTGCTCCTCACAGTATTAAACACTTGATTTCTTTACCAAATTATTAATTCCATTTGATCCAGCAACTCCATTTTTGGGCACACACCCAGAAGAACTGAAAGCAGGGACTCAGACAGTTATGTGCACACCACGTTCACTGCATTACAATTCACAATAGCCCAAAGGTGGAAACCACCCAAGAGCCCATCAGTGGATGAATGGATGAATAAAGGTGGTTTGTATGTACGATGGAATATTATTCAGCCTTAAAAAGTAAGGAAATCCTGACATGTGCTAGAGCATGGATGAACCTTGAAGGCACAGCATGAAATAAGCCAGACACAAAAACACAAAGGTATTACCTGATCCCACTTACATGAGGTTTCTAGTGTAGTCAAGTGATAGACACAGAAAGTAATTGGTGGTGAGCAGGGGCTGGGGAGATGGGGGGATGGAGGTGAGTTTAATGGGCAGGGCATTTGCAGCTCAGGAAGAGGCAAAAGTTCTGGGATGAATGGTGGTGATGGCCGCACAGCAGTGAAGGACACTGCATGTCACTGGACTGCACGCTCAGAAAGAGTTAAAACGGTAAATTTTACTCTATGTATATTTCACCACCAAAAACCAAGAAGGAAATGAATGCTGTGTTCACCCAGCTGCCCTTGCCAGACCGGTCTTGAGCTGCAAGGACCATGAACTCCTTTGTGACGTCCATGCCTTGGATTAAACTGAACACTCTTTCTTGACCAGAGAGCAAAGGGCCTCTTTTTTAACAGTCCTGAAGGGACCCAGGGATTTGCTCCAGCCCCTCAAGAGTGAGAGTTTCTTACCCTTTAATTAGCAAAATAGCTCCCCCTCACCCCAGAACCGAGTCCCACCAGCTAGAGCTTGAAAACACCCGACTCCCTCCTCCTGCCCCTCGAGCTGCTTAAGAGCTGCCAAGACTGAACCCGGTTCAGGTCAAGGAGGCCCACCCTGACTCTGCCTTGCTCTTTCCAGCCTCCATCCAGCCATTTCACTTTGGCAAGACACTTCTCCAGTGAGCTAAGCTCAGGGAACATTTCCAGGGAAGCTTCATTGTTTGGGTTGTGTTCCTTAGGAAAACAGAAACCCAAAGTGACTGGCCAATAAGCTTAATACACATACACACACACACGAACACTGAATAAACAATGTATACTTAGAGTGAAATGCTCTTCTACAGGTGTATAATAAATATCTCAGGGAAATAGATGAATTGGGAAGGAAAACATAGCATGTTTTCAAAATTACTTTTTAACATGCTAACCAAAAAGGAAAAATATGATT
Organism: Bison bison bison; assembly: GCF_000754665.1. NCBI lineage: Eukaryota > Metazoa > Chordata > Mammalia > Artiodactyla > Bovidae > Bison > Bison bison. The sequence continues at coordinate 2,915,055 of NW_011494609.1, forward strand.
AGACAGGAAATTAAACTTCCTTATTTGTTTCACCCAGGCCCTGTATTATTTTACAGTATTCCTTGAGCTATAATTAAGATATAATTACAATAGTTTTAACCTCATTGTATTCCTAGGCTCAGCAGACTGATCTTAGAACAAAATAATAAAATACAAAATATAAGTTGTAAAGGAAAGGTCTGAACCACATCCGAGCTCCATTAACAGAGACCAGGAAGCCCCACTTCACTCCACCCAAGGCAATGTCTATGTTTCCCTTTTGTCTCACTGACATTATGCAGTCTGACACTCTGATATTCTGCAGGACTCCCAGCGTGATTAAAACAGCTCTACGTAAGAAACATGATTAAAAATTCCAAAAGGGCAAGTCGTGGACTTGGAAAGTAACTCAATATACTTGGAAATGGTTAAGATGATAAATTTTATGTTATGTGCATTTTAATCACAATTTTTAAAAATGTTAGGGTAATTTAATAACATGGGCGAGGGGAGAGTTAAATTACATTTTAAAAATGCTTTAGCCTCTAAAATAAAATTTTTAAATGTTTCCTTTAAAAATTTCTAGAAGAAAACATGTCCACACTGCTATATATAAAACAGATAACTAACAAGGACCTACTGTATAGCACGGGGAACTCTGCTCAGTACTCTAATGAGCTATATGGGAAAAGGATCTAAAAGAGAGTGGATCCACGTATGTGTTTAACTGATTCACTTTGCTGTACAGCGGATACTAACACGATGTTGAAAAGCAACTATCCTCTAATACGTCTGTGTTAGTCACTCAGTCCTATCTGACTCTTTGTGACCGTGTGAACTGCAGCCCACCAGGCTCCTCCGTCCATGGGACTCTCCAGGCAAGAACACTGGAGTGGGTTGCCACTTCCTTCTCCATACTCTAATATGAATTAATCTGAAAATAAACATAAACAGAACTTCCCAAAGGAGACAGCCCAGACCTGCCCTCCCAGTGTTAGTGCTGACCTTGGAACGCCTGACACTCGTCTATAAAGGGATGCTGAGGAAGCCAATTTAAAACCCCGGATCTTGTCAAGCAGATGGTGAGGCCTGCATGTTTTCCTTCTGGAAGTCCATCATCTTTATGAGGATGTTTGTTTCACGCCACAAAAATGAAGCTGCAGGGTGAGTCACACTGGCCAGGCAGCACAAGCTTGAACACTCGCTAAATACTTGCCAGGTGACAGCAACAGTGCCCTCCAGACGGAATGAAAACAGGACAGCTGCTGAGTAGGGACAAACCGCCAGGACTTCCCGTGGTAAAGCAGGCCTCGGCAGAGAGCATCCAGCCTGCCCTCAGATGGCAGCAACCTCGCCACTGCACCAGCTTGGGAGGGGGCAGGAAACAGGTGGGGAACCTGGCATGTCACCACAGCCTCCGAGAGCCAGGGCGGGGGCCAGGATCCCAGGTAGCCAGCGAGGCCAGCTTCGGTTTTCATGGGCAGCAGGGGAATGACACAGGTCCAACTCCATACAGGACAAGCTTCCTGCTGACAAAGGTCCTTGACTCGCGTGTCGCTGTACTGCTTTCTGATCAACGCTGAGAGCAAGCCTGCAGAGCTGCACCCTTACGGAGTCAGTTCTCATCCACGCTGCATGATCCAAGCAAAAAAGCTGCCCGCAGAGCCCGGGATGCGGAGGTTCACTCAGCTGCCTGCATCCGTTAGAGACCCAACAGGACACTTTTTTTTTCCTTTTAAAATTGTCTTAAAGATTATTTCTTTTGCATCTGGTTTACCTTATTGCTGGAGCTTGCATTCACTGGTACTTTCTGAACAAATAGCACGCTGGTGGCACAGGAAGAACGGACTGAAGGCTGAGCCTCTCCACGCCTGGAGAGACCTTAAGGTGCCCAGAGAGGGGCATGGTCCAACTGTGTGTGCCAAGAACCGCCAGATCAAGCCCTGGGCCTGGGCTCTGCTCGGTAAGTCTCAGAAGCTTGTTTCTATCAGCTTGTGCGGCGGCTCGGCCGCGGAGGAAGGACCAGGCGGGCCTCACACACGGGAAAGACCAGGAAGCCAAGGGCAAGGGCGACGCGACGGGGAACCCGGGCTCCGATGGGGGCACCAGGCGGGAGCTCTCGGGCCCTCCTCTCCAGCCGTCCTGCCTGTCCCAGGCTGCCGCCCGTCATCTCACGTTATTAACAGAAAACGCACCATCACCTGCCCTCATGCTGGTTCCGCAGACCAAGATCCAAAGGGAGCCGAGGCCTCCGGGGCGTT
>NW_011494609.1:2917408-2919977 GCF_000754665.1 Bison bison bison
AGGCCTCCGGGGCGTTGAGTCCACTCCCGCCCCCCAGGGCATCAGGATCTCATGCGTGTGCACGCACACGGGACACAGCACTGGGGGGTCACCCCAGGCTCCTGGCTGACGGGACTCGGGAGTCTGACAGTAGGCCAGAAAACTCTTCTTGAAACATCCCAACGAACGCTTCGCTGCCTCACGGAGGGGCAGGCTACTACACGTGGGCTCACACGCGGCTCTTTGCTTCCTCTCCTCTGAATTTATGACGTGTGGGCTATAAGAGCCACTGCACTCATCACTACACCTCCTTTCCCTGTCCCCCCACCCCCCCGCCTGTTTAGGAACTTCAGGGGCTACTGTGATGCTTTCCAGAGCTTTCTGGGTTTCCAGACTTGATTCTTTGCTGACTGCAAGACAGGTCCTGGGCCCTCCCTCATGTCCACATGCCAACCACCCCACCCTGCCCCATTCCATGGACTTGGATGGGCGCTGGGGCTGAAACACCATGTGCAGAAGAGCCCGGGCTTCATTTGGTGTCTTTATCAGTAACAGGAGTGGAGAATTTTGGAGGATTCTAGGTTTGAAAAATAATGGATGAGAAGCACACAACAGGGGGTTAAAGGGAATCACCACATTGTAGTGGGGGCGGCTAGAGATGGAAAATCATGAAGGTCAAGGCACCTGAGCTCTACAGTAAACCACATGAAAGGCAAATGAACACGAGGGGCAAACACACCCTTCAGAGTGCAGTCTAAACCCTGAAACATACATGATGCAGAGACGGCTGAAATAATTAACCTCCATGCATACGCGGATTCAGTAATAAATGCAAGCCTACCATTTAGACACACAGATGGTGAAATGTCTGGAAACATCTTGTTTTTCTGCTCTTTAAACGTATGTTAACCCACATGCAAGTGACAGGTCTAACAGACAAACCAAAAGCCTAATAACCAACTTGTCAAAAGTTTAAGAGCCGGGAGGAAAGAAAGAAGATGTGGCAGGTAAGAGTCTCGTTATAAATTCCAAAGAGGCTTCAGACACAGACACTTTACTGGTAGAACTCAATGTTCTTCAAACTTCACAACACCAGGGAGAACAGAACTGGCGTGCTCAAGTGAGACTCAGTGTTGGGACTGAAGTCCCAGGGGCACCTCCCGACCGTCCCCCACCCGCTGGAGCAGAACGGGACGCGCCCTCCCGGTGCTTGGGCTGCCCTGGCCCACAAGGGCCTCAAGCACCGGGAGGCACCAGGGGTGGGTGGCCAGCAGGGGCAGCCACAGCGCCGGGGACGGTAGTTCAGCCTCAGGTCAGGGCTGAAACTCTCCGCCACGCACCGGCCGGCTGGAAGCCCACTCAGCCGGGCTCATCCTGGGGTATGCTCCTGCGTGGAAGCAGGCGATGCTGAACAAGGCCGCTGGGGGTGGGCGGTGCGGCTGCCAGTGGCATGCCCAGCAGTGGTGGCCAAGGCCCGAGGGCCTGGCTCACTCTCTCCAGGTCGGCTCGAGCCCGATGCCATCTCCTCCCTCCAAACCCAGCATCTACAAAGCTGCCGGGGACACTTGGGACCGAGAGGCAGAGCGCACGGCGGGCACAGGGCAGGTCCTGGAGGAACACAGTCTCCTCGGAGATGTGAGGGGGTCCGTACGCAGGATGAAGTCCATGTGGGCACGGAGATAAAATCCTCACCAGTTACTCGGTAAAGACTGATTCAGGCCAGAACCAAGCCAACGCCAGCAGCGGGGGAAAAGGTCACCACAGGACACTCTGCATCTGTGAAGGACACACACACACACACACAGGACACTGTGCATCCATAAAGGACACACACACAGGACACTCTGCATCCATGAAGGACACACACACACCCTACTGTCAAGAAGCAACACACACACACACACAGTTATGCCATAAAGACTGATTCTGGTCAGAACCATGCCAAGGCCAGTGGTGGGGAAAAGGCCACCACAGGACACTCTGCATCCATCAAGGACACACACACACAGGACACTCTGCATCTATGAAGGACACACACACACCTACTGTCAAGAAGCAAGTGTGCCTGCATCAGCCCACAGAGGAAACAGGCTTCCATGGGTTACGGACGGTCCAAGGTTGCAGATCAGATAGGGAGCTTTTGGAATGTAAAGAGTAGGGTATCTGACTCTCCCCGTCTCAGGGAAGAGATGCGGGGCTTCCTTGCTGATGCAGGAATCACAGAAGGTTAACAACGCTGGGCCAAGAAACCCTGGTCCAGATGCTTCTGTGTTTGGTCAATGCAAGAGCTCAGTGACATCCTAAAGGGACCCAAACACTTTCGTGCTTATATACTCCCAACAGTAAACTGACTTCTCTTCAGTTTTCCTTCCATAACCTCAGAGGTCCACTGCATATTAGGCATTAAATTCTCACATGACTACAGAGAAAAGCAAGGAAAAAAAAAAAAAGGTCTGTTCCTTTCTTGTCTGTATGTATTAGAGGAAATCCTCTCCCAAAACTGGCCGGCCACATCTCACGGTCAGAGATCACGTACCTATGTCTGAATTAATCCCTGCCAAGTGCCAAGGATAATGGAACTACTAGGATT
>NW_011494609.1:2920077-2931905 GCF_000754665.1 Bison bison bison
GGGGGCTACCATCCTGCAGTGCATCACCACCTGATCCCTAGATGTGCCTGGGTTCTCTCAACGAGGAGGAAGGGGGGTGGTCGAGTGGGTGACCAGCACGTTGGCCCCAAGCTGCAAAGTGCGGGGCCTGCCCCTGAGCCCCAGGGCTCTGCTCCTAAGCTGGGTGTTTCCTCCTTCACCCCACAACCTCTGACTCAGCACACCTTAGCACAACATGTTCACTTCCAAGGCGTATCTCAGGTGCTGGGAGGATGTGACTTAAGCCAGACAACAAGCACCGAAAGCACATGGAGTAAAACATAAGGCAGAACAGTGTTGCTTGGATGAAAGCAATCAATACCTTACAAACTGATCAGGTAATGAAATGAACACATTAATACATTTCTTGCCATATAGAGATAAGAAGTTCTTAAGGTTAGTGAATAGGGAACAAACCGGCCCTTGATGAGGCAAGCAATACAATGGACCTGCCCAGCTGAGGCACTCCCTTTAATGTTGGTGCATGCCAGGGCATGGGGTGGGGAGGTGGGCAGGGGCAGGGACTGCCCACCTGAATCAAGTCCCCTTCTGTGGTAAGGGGTATAAACCGGGCCAGGGACGCTGCGCCAGCTGAGCATTCCTCTCCCTTGAAGATATGAGTGGAAGCGCTCCAGTGTTCTTGCCTGGAGAATCCCAGGGACAGGGGAGCCCGGTGGGCTGCCATCTTTGGGGGCGCACAGAGTCGGACACGACTGAAGCGACTTAGCAGCAGCAGCAGCATGTGCCATGGGGTCACAGAGGGTCAGACGTGACTGAGCCCACACAGTGCAGCTTGTGCCATTAAAGTCCGAGCACACACCTAGATGCTCCTCCCCCTTCCGGTGGGACAGAATGTCAGCAAATGTTGGGAGCCACGTTAAGTACAGCAGGGTCCCTGGCTTTAGCCTGTGGAATGATCATGTGAACGTCAGTCGCCCAACCTGGACCCACCACTGCAGAACTGATTCATGAGCAAGAAACTTCAGTCTTAGGGTGGCACTGAAGTTTTCGACTTCTTTGCGACAGCAGCTCACGGTACTGTTACTGAAGCACTGACAGTATCATCAGTGTTCAACCCAGATCCAGAAGACGCTAACGAAAAAACACAAACAGGACTGGTTGATGGTATGATGGTACGTACAACTGTCTACCCGAAGAACTCAATACAATTAGCTGAAAAAAAACTAAGAGATAAATTCACCAAGTTGGCTAGTTTCCAAATTCTGTAAATTGATAGTTTCCAATGTGGCAACAGTCATTGCTGCTGCTGCTAAGTTGCTTCAGTCGTGTCCGACTCTGCGTGACCCCATAGATGGCAGCCCACCAGGCTCCCCCATCCCTGGGATTCTCCAGGCAAGAACACTGGCAACAGTCATTAAAACAGTGTAAAATAATCCCATTGATAATAGCAAAAAAATACATGTATAAAATATCTTAATATATTTAAGATACAGTAAAGATTTAGGTAAGAAACACAATCCAATGCTTAGGAACCTAAGTGAACACTTTTTAGTCACTGAGGAGACCACCACATTTTCAGGCTGGAGGAAGCCCGATTGTGTGAAGATGTCACTTCCCCTGAAATATACAATAACTGATACCTAATACCAACAGCCCCTGTAAGAGTTTCTTTAAACTTTGCAAATGATTCTGAAGTTCACCTGGAAGAAAACCACCTGGGAAAGGTAGAAAAATTCTGGAATTGAAGAGTGGTTATGAGGCTAGGGTGGAAAACATGGTCCTGCCAGATAAAGGCATAAAGCACAGGAGCTGGAAGGTGTGGCCCTGGCACCATGCAGACAATTAGTGGAGCACAATAAAGTCCACACGGACTCGTGTGTCCAAAGGTTTAACTCTACGTTCACTGACACAGCAGCTCCGCCACGGGAGACGCACCTTACACAAACAGCCACAGGAAGAAAGACACCTGTTAGAACCTGCTTTAGAATTATGAAAAATCGGAAGTGAACTAGTCTAACAATAAAGGGTTTCAAGATCTTGTCCATCCCTATACAGTGCCCCCTCACTCCCTTTTTTCCTTACACACACACACACACACACAGGAGACACAGCTATACACGAACTGTTCAACCCGCCTTTTTTGCCCCTCTACTTTATCTCGAGTATTTTTCACGTTAGTAACTACAAGTCCACCTCAGGTGAACGCTGCTGGTCATCACACTTGCATCAGCCCCTACTGAGGGTGGTCATTCCCAATGTTTCACTATTACATATATCGAAACGATGTAGAGTCTTAGAGTTCTCTTTGTGTTGTATTTTTATCAGGTTAAAACAAATTTACAGTGATCACATACTAACCATCTGATCATTAATCATTTGGGAAATGCAAAAGATAAAGGGAGATATGACCACACTCCTACCGATAAGCCAAAAACAAAAAGACTGCCATATCCTGTGCTCTTAAATTGGGAGAATTAATATTGTTAAAATGGCCATCCTACCCAAAGCAACCTACAGATTTCATGCAATTGCTATTAAGATATCCATGACATTTTTTTTCACAGAACTAGAACAAATAATCCTAAAATTCACATGGAACCATAAAAGACCCTGAACTGCCAAAGCAATAGGGGAAAAAGAACAAAGCTAGAGGTTATCAGCCTCTCAAGACTTCAGGTTATACTACAAAGCTATCGTAATCAAAACAGTATGGTACTGGCACAAAGACAGACACATAGGTCGCATAGATCATAGACACATAGATCAATGGAACAGACTAGCGAGCCAGAAGTAAATCCATGCCTGTATGGTTAATCTAAAAATACAGAGGAGGCAAGAGCATACAATGGGAAAAAAGTCTCCTCAACAACTGATACTGGGAAAATGAGACAGGCACATGTAAAACCATGAGATTAGAAGATCACCTCACACCATATAAAAATAAACTCAAAGGGGGTTAAAGACCAAAATGGAGTAAATGTAAGACCAGAAACCATAAAACTCCTATGAAAGAACATAGGCAGAACTCTAGGACATAACCCATAGCAATATTTTTTCTGGATCTAAGGAAATAAAAACAAAAATAAACAAATGGGACCTAATTAAAAGATTTTGCAAAGCAAAGGAAACCATGGACAAAACAAAAAGAAAACCTATGGAACTGGAGAAAATATTTGGAAATGATAGACAAGGTGTTAATATCCAAAGAACTCAAGACAACTCAATATCAAAAAGAAAAAAAAAAAAAAACTCAATCAGAAATGGGCAGAAGACCTCAACCGATGTTTTTCCAAAAAGCACATACAGGCAGCTAACAGGCACATGGAAAAATGTTCAACATCACCAATTATTAAAGAAATGCAATCAAAAGAACAATGATATCCCCTCACAACTGTCGGAATGGCTATCATCAGTCAGATATCAATTGTTGGAGATGATGTGAAGAAAAGGGAACACTCATACACTGTTGCTGGGAAAGTAAACTGGTGCAGACACTATGGAAAACAGTATGGAGGTCCCTAAATTAAAACTAAAAGTAGAATGACCATATGATCCAGTCATTTCTACTGCTGAATAGTCAGAAAAAATAAAAGCATTAATTTAAAAAGATACAGGCACCCCACTGTTCGCAGCAGCACTATCTACAGCAGCCAAGACACAGAAGCAGCCCGACTGCCTATCAACAGATGAATGGATAAGGAAGATGTGGCGTGTGTGTGTGCTCACATGTGCACACACACAATGCAATATTTACTCAACCATAAAAGAGAATGAAATTCTGCATCTGCAGCCATGTGGATGGACTGAGAGAATATTATGCTTAGTGAAATAAATCAGACAGAGACATCATACAATACAAATATTTTATGATATCACTTATATGTGGAATCTAAAAAATAATACAATGAATGTATATGCAAAACAGAAAGTGAAAGTCGCTCAGTCGTGTCCAACTCTTTGCAACCCCATGGACTATACAGTCCACGGAATTGTCCAGGCCAGAATACTGGAGTGGGTAGCCTTTCTCTTCTCTGGGGGATCTTCCCAACCCAGGGACTGAACCCAAGTCTCCCACTTTGTGGGTGGATTCTTTACCAGCTGAGCCACCAGGGAAGCCCCAAACAGGAACAGACTCACAGATACAGACAAAAAACCACTGGAGGGGTTGGGGAAGGCGTGAGGGACAAAGTAGGGGTATTAGATTAAGAGATACAAACTATTATGCATAAAATAGATAAGCAACAAGGATATATTATATAATATAGCACAGGGAATTATAGCCATCATTGTATAACAACTTTTAATACAGCATAACCTGCAAAAATACTGAATCGCTATCCTGTACACCTGAAAATATAAATCAACTGTACTTCAATTTAAAAAAGAAAGACTGCCCATACCAAGTGTTGATAAGAATATGGAAGAACTGGAGTTATTATAAGTGCTGGTGGGGTGTAAAACGATATAGCCACTTTGGAAAACAATTTGGTAGTTTTTAAAAATATTTACCTGCCTACTGGAAGCAACCCAGTGTCCATTAACAGGCAAATGACCAAGTAAATGGTGTATATCCATAAAACTGTACTCAGCAGTAAAAAGGAATAAACTATCAATACACAGGCCTTGGATGACTCTCAGAAGAGTTTTGCTGAGTAAAAGCAGACAGACTGTGGGGTGAGGGGGAGGCGAGGCGAGGGTGAAAAAGAACATATGCTGTATGAGTCTGTTTATATAAAATTTTAGAAAATGCAAACTAGTCGAATTGTAAAGGAAAGCAGCCCAGCAGTTACCTAGGGATGGGGAGAGGGGATGGAGAAGGGACCACAGAAGGCTGTGGGGAAACTTCTGGGGATGGATGCACGCTCTTATGTGGGGAAGGTTCCGTGTGCACACGCTTAGTCCTGCCCCACTCTTTGCGGCCCCACAGACTGTAGCCTGCCAGGCTCCTCTGTCCATGAAATTTTCCAAGCAAGAAGACTGGAGCGGGTTGCCATTTCCTCCTCAGGGGATCTTCCTGACCCAGGGATTGAACCTGGATCTCCTGCACTGCAGGCAGATTCTTTACTGTCTGAAACACCAGAGAAGCCCCCGTACTGAACTGAAGATCAGAACTCATCAATTAAGCACTTCATAAACGTATAGCTTATTGTACAACAAAGCTATTTTTTTTTAAAAGAAAAGACCATTAAAAAAGATAAATAAATGGGAACGCTTGTAATTTGGCTCAAACACAAGCTTGAGTGCTGATGTTCATGTTCCATCGGTCATCCTTTTTGAAAAATAGCCCAGCTTAACTCATTTCCTTCTGTATAAGTTTGCCATAACAAAATACCACAGTCTGGGGGGCTTCAACAACGGAAGTTTATTTCTCACTGTTCTGGAGGCTGGAGGTCCAAGATCAAGGTGCCAGCTGATTCAGTTCTCCTCCGGGTTTGCAGAGGTGTCTTCTCACTGGATCCTCGTGTGGAGGGAAGAGAGCTTGCTCTTCTGGGAAGGCCACAGTCCTACTGGATTGGGGCCCCACCCTTATGACCTCATTGAACCTTACTTATCTCCTGAAAATGCCAACTCCAGGTACAGCCACACTGGGGGTTGTGTTGACATGAATTTGGTGGCGGGAGTCAGGGTCAGGGGTGGGGGAGACACAATTCAGTCCTGGTTTCTTAGCTTTTGTGATAGTATTTAGAACATGTAAGTGAATCATAGGCCCCTTCCCTTGTCCATACATTCCATTCTGCTAGATGAGCCTTTTCTTTTTTTTTTTTTTTTCAGATGCGCTTTCATCATTAGCTTACTGGAAGAATAATTCACCTGCCCAAATCTGGACTATTTCTATCCCTTCAGTATATCTGAAAAGAAGACTAGCCAGAAAAAGAAAAAAAAATCCTTTGCTCAGATGTAAAAGAGAGTACCTCAGCTATAAATTATTGCAAGTGTATCAGACTCCTTTCAGCAAAGAGAAACGCTCCTTTCAGAAGGACTATGTTGTTGGCCTTATGGTGTCTGAGCGGCTCACAGCGAGGCCACGCTTTCGACCCCAAGCAGCAACATTCCTGACAGTTCTCAGCTCCTCCGGGATACCCTGGGGTGGGAAGGAGTCAGTGATGCCACCTGGGCCCCAGGACCTCCCCCACCAGTGAGGAATGACATAGCACTGGCATCATCTTCACAACCAGGGACGGGAGCTCTATCAGCTGTGTCTCCTAAACCCCAGTGCCGAGACCATGAGAACACTGCCAGAAGCAAACGGGCCCTCTGCTCACCACTCTCCCGCAGAGGATCCACTCTGCCGACAAGCGAAGCGTCAATAATTGCCAACATCATCAAATGTGGTCTCTTCTCAGGAGGCATTCGGGCTCAGGCTTTCCAGTATGACCTGGATACCCCACTTACCTGACCCCTTCCACCCTCAAGGTCACCCCTCCAGACAACAGCACAGGTTGCTGGAAGATGACTAAAACAAATGCCCAAAACTGAGATGCCATTTCTCTACAAGATGGGGTCCCAAAGGCGAGTTCACATGATGGAACCAGGCATCACAGGGCTAAGGGGGGGGCTCCTGGCCCTACTTCCAGCTCACGTGCTAAGCAGAGTCTGGTGCAGTAGGGATCACGGGCAGCAATGCCAACTGTGTCTCAGTGGACAGAGGACAGGTTGGGGAGGAGGACTGGGAGGGCCCTCTCGGGGGGGACACACTGGGAAGCCCAACCTGGAGGGCTGACCTTCCCTAAAAGACACCCCACAAACAGCGCCCACTAACTGGCTGGTGCAGAGCTGGTGAGGTGCTACTGGGTGGGCACAGGTTATCAGGCCCATCAGTGGTCTGGAAGTGTGTTCCCCAGAATGATGGTCTTAGGAGTGGTCTTTGGGAGGTGATGAGGTCATGAGGGTGGGGCCTTTGGGAGGTGATGAGGTCATGAAGGTGGAGCCCTTGTGAGTGGGATTAGTGCCCTTTTATTATGAAAGAGGCCCTGCAGGGCTCCCTGCCCCCTACCATGTGACGACAGACCCAAAGACGGCTAACTGTGAACCAGGAAGAGGGCACTGGCCAGACACTGAGTCTGCCTGCACCGTGACCTTGACTCCAGCCTCCAGAACAGTGAGAAATAAAATGTGTGTTGTCGATTAGCCCCCGGGCTGTGGGACGGTTACAGCAGCATCCTGAGTGGACTAAGGTGGTCGGGAAGGCTGAGAGACCCAGAAGTTCCGGGTATATCTTGGATCACCACACACACAGGAGAACTGCAGGTCTTCATGGTACTCCAGGGCAGGAGAAGAGATGAAATAAAGAACACTACCCTTCCATGAGGCACGTGACAAAAGCCATCTGAGCTTCCATGAGAAGCTTTCACGGAAGCTTTTTTAAAATGTTGACATGTGGAGAGATGATCTGTACTTCATTATTAAACCCTGTTACAAGCTGCACTGTGTCCCTAAAATTCATGTATGAAGCCCTGACCCCTGGTACCTCAGAATGCAGACGTGCTGGAGATGGGGCCCTTAAAGAGGTGACCAGGGTAAAATGAGGTCATATACATGGTGTCCAATATGACTGGTGGCCTTATAAGAAGGGGAGATTAGGACACATAAACCACAGGGAGGAGGACACAGTGAGAAGCAGCCAGCTGAGTCAAGGAGAGACGCCTCAGAGGAAGCCAAATCTGTTGACACCCTGATCTTGGACATCTGTCTTCAGACCTGCAAGATGCTTCACCTGAACTAATACTGTTTAATAGAGAAGTAACTGATCAGGGCACAGGCAAACATCAGGATCCAGGTGACCTCATCAAGTTTTCAGCTAGAAGACGTCTCGGAGCTCATGTATAAAGAGTCAGAACGGTTCACCTGGCCTCTGAGTTCCAGCCACCTTCCTCTCATCACGACAAAGAGGCTCTGCTTTAAAAAGCAGGTACTTGTCATTAAGCAGTAAGACTTTTGAAGCTGAAACACGGAACACCCAAGACCCACATCCCTTGCTATTCATGCCACCCACTTTCAGGCCATTTTGTGAAACAGTAGGATATTGCATAAAAGCAGCCAAAAGAGAGTGGCTCATTTAGGAGCATTACAACATTTTTTTTTTTTTTTTGTAAAAGGTCTTAGTTTATTCTCTCTTTCATGAAAAACCTGCACAATCACCACAGATACAGTCACTGCAGAATCTTTACTCCTTCTATTGTCCAATCTCCAGCTCACTTTTTTTTTGCCAGCACCAACGTTGGCCTTTGCAGTCCCCCGGACTTTCTTCATTCTGCTCTTGCTTTCCTTTCACTGTTTTCTTGAGGTCTTTTTCTTCTCATACAGGCCATGTCTCGCAAGCCTGTGTTTGGGCTCATTCTTCTTTGCGTAATCCAAGGAATCGTAAATCATGCCGAAGCCAGTTGTCTTGCCACCGCCTAAATGCGTTCTGAATCCAAATACAAAGATGACGTCTGGTGTGGTCTTATACATTTTGACCAGTTTTTCCCAAATTTCTGTTTTAGGTACTGTTGCCTTCCCAGGGTGAAGAACATCGACGACCATTTGTTTCCGCTGAAGCAGTCGGTTGGTCATGAACTTCCTAGTCCGGATGGTTACTGTGTCGTTCATGATGGCAGCTCATCTTCAAGCGGCCAGGGAGGAAAAGAGGAACTTTTTTTTTTTTTTAAAGAAGTTTTACTGCAAAGGTTTTTTAAATGTACAGAGTTTAAATAAACTATTCTTCATTTCCATAATTAAATTTACAATCCAGGCTTGGTATGGTGATTGGGTTCCTAAGGGTTCAAAATGAGCTTGATTAAAATTCACCTTAAAATGATCCGTGAAAGGTGACAGCTTGAAGTCTCAAACTATGAAGCAAAAATTACTCTATCCAGGTTGATACACATAACAACTACAAAAGATAAACTTTTCCCTAACAGAAAAAAATTTAAAAAATGGTACTGAAAGCTTAGCAGGTTTTAGAAACGATACAATTAGAACCTGTCTGTAGTCTGACAAACAAGAGACCTCTTGGGGCTCGGTTTTCTCTTGTCAAGAGTTGAGCCAGAGGCACTTCTGCTATGAGACCATGGTTTATGTTTTAGAACCTGCGATCATCTGCTTTCATTAGAACACAACCTGACCTAACTTTGCAACCTAAAGACCACGATACTACTGCTTCTTCTTGCATCATAAAGATTTTTTTTTAATTAACTTCTCACTAATTTACTCACTGAATTTCTGTATCCATGCAAGACTCCATGCAAGAAATTTGACCGTCACTAAAGCCCTAAGAAAATTCTTTATTCACATCAACTCCTACTCCTTGAATGCAGTAGTTGTGGGTCTCCCAGAAGTGAGTGATTGCTAAGCTGCAGGAGGCTTGTTCCCTCCAGCCCCTTCCCAAACCCTCTGTGTCCAGTAACTCCAATCCACCCGGTGCTGAAGCTGCCCCCTCCCTCCTGCAGGCTCCCATGATCAGGCTCCCTCCCCGCCCATCAGCCAGAGGCATTCCTCTCTGCGGAAAAGGCAGTGATGGGTCACCCTGCTCAAAGCCTTCCTGGGAGCTCAGTGGCACCCCTCACTGCAGGATAAAGCCCCGAGACCTGCCCGGGGAGGAGGGCTCCCTCTCCTCCTCATCTCCTATCACCTCTCCTTCTCCAGCCATGCCCATCCCCTCCTGGACCTTGGACTCAGGCCCGAGCCCCAGATGGCGTCCCTGCCAGCCAGGGCGACACATCCGGGCCTCTGCTCAAAATTCAAATGTCACGTTATCAAAGAGCCGTCTCTGTCTGAGCGAGTGCCCCGTCCTCCTTCCTTGCTACCCACTCTCACGGTTGATTTCTCTTCTTAGCATTCAGCACCTGACGTCACGTGTTTATTTGCTGTTTTGTCTGCTGCCAGCAAAGCCTTATGTTCCATGGGAGCAGGAATCAGGTGTTCAACGTCAGGTCCTTAGCACCTAAGTGTTCAATATATACCTTGTTCTACTGCTCTATCAGTTTGCCAGAGGGCTTCTGTAACAAAGCGCCAGCCACAGGGAGGCTACGGCCATGGAACTGGGAGGCCAGGAGGCTGAGATCTAGGCGCCGGGCTGAGATCAAGACGTCGGCAAGTGTCAGCAGGGCTGGTTCCCTCCGAGGCTGTAAGTGGGAAACCGCTCCAGGCTGCGCCACAGCTTCTGGCAATCTCGGCATTCCTTGGCTTCTATCCGCATCAGCCTGGTCTCTGCCTTCACCCTTGCAGGGCGCCTTCCCTGTCGGCATCTCTGTGTCTGTGTCCAACTTATCCCCTCTTACAAGGATATAGTTATCATGTTGGATAAGGACTTCATTTTAACCTGGCTGTCTCTATAAAGACTGGATCTCCAAATAAGGCCACACTCTGAGATACTGGGGGTGAGGACATGTCAATTTCCAAGGACACAATTCAACCCGTAAAAGCCACTTCGCTGCCACCAGACATGGAATGAGTTAGGTAATTTCACCAGCAAAAGGGGGCTGATCATCAGGTCTCCCTTATCTGGCTAACAAAGAAAGCAGAGGGGCATCTCTGTCCTCTCTGTGAGCCACAGACTCAGACGTGAGAGGAGCCAAGGGCTCTGCTCAGGGGCTGGGCCCCCCTTTGCCATCTGCCGGCTCTGATCAGGCACAGGCTGTTTAGTCTGGGTCCGGCCTCAGGCCATGCTGTGCGCCTGGACGAGGTTGCACGCCAGGCCCCTGGCCCACAGTGGGCTCTCTCCAGATGTCCACTGTCATCGGCAGGGCTGCAGGGGGGACAGACAGCGTCACCCTCATCTCCCCAACACTGAGCAAGTTCCTGCAGCGGGCAGCTCACCCTCATCACCCCATCATGGCAACAGAGAACAGGAAGCAGGAGTGAAGAGGACCTGAGAGTGGGGTTACACGGAATTGGGGGGAAGACTTTTAACAACAAGCTGTCTTTTCAAACTCACATCCATCCCACGGCCCACAGAGGTCACACAGGGACATCTGATGGATGCTCAAATGCACGCTTTCCAGTGGGAACCCGGGGTCTCCCCACCTGGCCCGAGGGGCCAGCTGCTCCCCAGTCTCTCTATCACAGCCTTTCAGCTCCTCGAGCCCCCAACCCGGGAGAACCTGCAAGTCATACTCGACTCTTCTTTTTCCCTCGCCTTTCCCATTTGCTCTGAGGACAAAGCCTCTTGGCCATACCTCCAAAGTATATTCAGAATCCAAGCCCTTCCCCATGGGCCTCATAACTGGTCTCCCTGTTTCTGCCTGACCCCACCCAGCAGAGCAGCTGGAGATGGTTCCAGCACCTAAACAGGAAGACAGGCCATGCCCGCTGCTGGGCAGCCGCCCCCAACTCAGGGGCCACCCTCAGACGCCAGCTCCAAAGGACTGGTAAGATGAGATGCCCTCCCTACCCCTCTCCTCTGCAGCCTCCTTTCCTATCCTCTCCCCATCCCTGCTCGGTGACAACCTCCCCAGCCTTGGACACACTAGAGCCTCTGTACTTGATCCAATGGCACCATCTCAGCTACGCTCACCATGCACTGCCTTCCTTACCATTCCCACCACACTCATCACCCACCAACAAGGTGTATCTTTCATTCCCCATCCAGCTTCCCCACCCCTACCAGAATGAAGGCAGGGTCTTGTCAGTTTGGCTCTCTGCCGCACCCTGGCGTCTGCTGGCACATTCTAGGCACTCAGACAGCCACTGAAAGAAGGAATGGCTAACACTTCCAAAGCTCCTTAAAGAAAGACGCAACTGTACTCAATATCCTGCACTTAAAAGGCAGGTTACAATGATTCAACATTTTTGAAAGCTCTTCTGGCACACTGAAACAAAGCCTGGTTCATAGGATAACTCACTGCTCAAGAACTGCATTTTTCAAGTTC
>NW_011494609.1:2932005-2943083 GCF_000754665.1 Bison bison bison
CATAATTTTACCTACCTCAAAATAAACATGTTCTGAGCTTGCCTGGTGGCCCAGTGGTAAAGAATCTGCCTGCTTATGCCGGACACATCGGTTTATCGATCTCTGCTCTGGGAAGATCTCACATGTCTTGGAACAACTAAGCCCGTGCACCACAACTACTGAGCCTGTGTTCTAAAGCCCAGGAACTGCAACTCCTGACGCCTGTGCGCCCTAGAGCCTGTGCTCTGCAACAAGAGAAGCCACCACTATAAGAAGCCTGCACACTGCAGCTAGAGAAGAGCTCCCGTTCACTGCAACCAAAGAAAAGCCCGTGCGGCAAGGAAGACCCAGCACAGCCAAAAGTCAATAAATATATATGTGTGTGTATGTTCCTAAATAAATGGAAAAATACTCTGTGTTCATGGATTAGAAGACAATATTGTGCACATGGCAATACTTCCCAAAGCAATCTACAGAGTCCGTGTAATCCCTATCAAAATCCCACTTGGCTTTTTTGCAGAAATTGACATGCTGATCCTAAAATTCATACAGAATGTCAAGGAATCCAGAACAACTCTGAAAAAGAACAACCAAGTTCAAGGACTCTTACTTCCCCATTTCAAAACTTACTACAAAACTACAATAAACAAAGTGGCATAAAGATAGACATAAGGATAAATGGAAAAAGAGGAAAGTCAAGAATTAAACATCTTTCTATAGATAACTGATTTTCAACAAGGATTCCAAGGCCCTTCAAAAGAACAGTCTCGTCAACAGATGGTTTTCCACATGTAAAACAACTAGATTTCCATGTGAGAAGGAATGAAGTTGGAGCCTCCTTAAGCCATGTACAAAAATTAACTTGATCAGCATGTCTATCATCAAAGAGTATAAACAATAAATGCTGGAAAGGGTGTGGAGAAAAGGGAATCCTCCTACACTGTTAGTGGGAATGTAAATTGGTGCAGCCACTATGGAGAACAGTTTAGAGGTTCCTTAAAAAACTAAAAACAAACTACCATATGATCCCGCAATCGCATTCCTGGGCATATATCCAGAGACAAACATGATTTGAAAAGAAACACGCACCAAAGAAACACGCACCCCCACGTTCATTGCAGCACTATTTACAACAGCCAAGACATGGAAGCAACTTAAACGTCCATCAACAGATGAACGGATGGAGATAACGTGGCATGAGTACACCGTGGAGTGTTACTCAGCCGTGAA
This sequence comes from Bison bison bison, assembly GCF_000754665.1. Classification (NCBI taxonomy): domain Eukaryota; kingdom Metazoa; phylum Chordata; class Mammalia; order Artiodactyla; family Bovidae; genus Bison; species Bison bison. Next base: position 2,933,215 of record NW_011494609.1, read on the forward strand.
AAAGAATGAGCTGATGCCGTCTGCAGCAACATGGACGGACCTGGAGCTTACACAATTGAAGTATATAAAAGACAAGTGTCACATAATCGCTTATAGGTGGAATCTAAAAAATAATACAAATTAACTCATTTACAAAACAGAAACAGAGTCCCAGATTTCACAAACAAAGATATGGTTACTAAAGGGCAAAGGTAGGGGGAAAGATAAATTAGGGTTAGATAATCAGGGAAAGAAATTAGGATTTGGGGATTAACAGATACATGCTACTATATAGCTACTAAACAGATGATGAACAAGGACCTACTATATGGCACAGGAAACTCTACTCAGTAATCTGTAACAACCTACATGGGGAAAGAACCCGAAAAAGAATGGAACACGTACATGTGCAGTGGACACACTTTGCTGTACACCTGAAACGAATATTGTAAATCGACTGTACTCTGATATAAAATAAAAAATTAGATTTAAAGGAAAAAAATATTTCCAGAACGTTAGAATGCTTGCACATGCCCAAACCTATACTCCTTCCATCTGAAACATTTAATGTCTCTGGTTATATACCATAATATGGTCAATGTTTTTATCATATACTTTTTAATTGCGTTTATCATGTATTTATTTCATATCATGTATTTGTTTATCATATTGTTTGCATTTCCCAACCATAGATTGCTTAATTTTTAATGTCTGAATTGCATATGTGCTATGAGGTAATTTTATTCTTACTACAAACTCAATATTCATCTATGAAAAACAACAACAACAAAAAACACAAATTAACTCAAAATGAATCAAAGATCTAATTGCAAAAACAAAAACTAAAAACTCTTAGAAGAAGAAAACACAGGGGTAAATCTTCTTCATCGTGGAATTGGCAATGGTTTCTCAGATATGCACCAAGAGCATAATCAACAAAAGAAAAAACAAATGAGACTTCACCAAAAATTTTAAAATGGTGTGCATCAAAAGACAGCCTAAAGAACGGGGAAAAAAACAATCTGCAAATCATAAATCCTGTAAAGGACCAGAATCCAGGATATAAAAGAAACTGTTACAAATCACAACAAAAAGACAAGTAGCATAGTTAAAAAAATAAACAAAATACTTGAATAGAAATTTCTCCAAGAAAGATATACAAATGGCCAACAAGCAAGTGACAAGATGCTCAAAATTTTAGTCATTAGGGGAATGCAAATCAAAACCCTAAGGTATGTAAGATATACCGCTTCACACCCACTAGAATGGCTATTGTCAAAAAAGAAAACCACCCTGAAAACTGAGAACGAGAAGAAATTGGAGCCCTAATACGTAGCTGGTGGGCATGTGAAATGGGGTAGCTACTGCGGAAAACATCTTGATGGTTCCTCAATAACTTCAATATAGAGTAACCACGTGACTAATCCCACTCCTAGGTATACTCCTGAAAGAAACAAAGACAGGTGTTCAAACAAAAACTTGTACACAAATATTCACACGGGACTACTCTGAAGAGCCAACTGAAGAATGGCTAAACAAAATGTGGTCTGTTCATACCCCGGCACATTATTCAGCCATAAATCAATGAAGTACTGATACAGGCTACAACGTGGATGGACCTTGGAAACACACTAAGTGAAAGAAGCCAGACACAAAAGTGCCACATTATCGTACGATCCCTTTTATATGAAATATCCACAGATACAGAAAGTAGATTAGTGACTACCAGGGCCTGGGTAAAGACAGAAATGGGGAGGGTTTCCCTCGGGGTGGTGAAAATGTCTGGGAAGTAGACACTGGTGACGGTCATACATCATGAATGCACTAAAAGCCATGTATTTTAAGATGGTTGATTGGGGCTTGGTGGCTCAGTGGGAAAGAGTCCACTGCCAAGGCAGGAGATACAGGTTCGATCCCTGGTCTGGGAAGATCCCACACGCCACAGAGCAACTTAAGCCTGTGCGCCGCAACTCCTGAGGCTGCGCTCTAGAGCCCGGGAGCCACAACTACTGAAACCCCTGGGTCCTAGACCCCGTGTTCTGCAACAAGAGAAGCCATCACCATGAGGGCCTGTGCAACTACAGAGTATCCCCTGCTCGCCGTGACTACAGAAAAGCCCACCTAGCAACAAACACCCAGCACAAACAACAAAAATAAAAAAAATGGTAAAAAAAAAAAAAAAGTAAATTTTATGTTGCATGAATTTTAACTCAACAGAAAAGCAGTAAGCACATCCCCCTCTCCCCAAGTATGGTATTATTAGATTCCAGGAGAGTCAAGTACTAAAATAGTAAAATACGTAGAAGAACTGGAATGTGTCCAAGTCCCACTCCAGGGCATCTCGCTTTCCCCTAAAAAAGCAGCTTACCTCTGTGCAACACAGTGAATATTACCTTCAGCCAGAAAAGTCCTAAGTCAGAGCTCTGCCACCAAAGCATTCTCAAGCTCTTATTTGCTGTTTTATTATACGTCTCCATCCCAACCCTGGGGGTTCAGACAATAAAGAATCTGCCTGCGATACAGAAGATGAGGGTTCAATCTCTGTGTTGGAACGATTCCCTAAAGAAGGGGTTGGCAACCACTCCAGTATTCAAGGGGAATTCCATGGACAGAGGAGCCTGGTGGGCCACATTTCATGGGGTCACAAAAAGTCAGACACAACTGAGTGACTTACACTTCCACTTTCCTCCCAGCCAGCACCAGCCACGGGGTTCACATGTTGTAAATACACTTTGCAGAGACCACGCAGCTTCCTGGGCACTATCTGCAATAACCGCCCATCTCCTCTCTGCCATCTGTGGGTGCTGATAGCTGCTTTCGGGCGGTTGGTGCTGGACAGCTGCTCAGGGGCCGCCCCTGTGGTCAGGCTGCCCACCTTCTCTCTCCCCCTGGCTCCTTGAAGCAGTAAATGGACAAATTCTCTCTAGTGGGGTTTGTTTGAGCCCCCCTGGTGTGTGTGACCTGGAGAGTGGGGACCCCCCCAGACTCGGTTAGCTACCTCCCAGCACCCATACGTCACTTGGGCTCCAAAGTCAGGTGTCACACCCAGGAGCCCAGGTAACCGGCAATAGAACCAGGCACAGCCTCTCTGAGCCCAGGTTATCGTCTTCCTAAAGGTCACAGTAATCACCCTCCTTCTGGGCAGGACGGAAATAAACAAAGGTCCCCATCCACGGCACACGAACTCAAGCCCACAAGTGATCGGTTTTGGTCTCCTTAGACCCAACCCACTTTCCCTTGTCCAAACACACACACACAATTTCTGGGCAGATTTCCATAACTGCTTCATCCTTTATTCTTCTAGGAGTTACCAGTTAGCAGTAAAATGGTGGAAAAGATTAGAGAAGGGGAAAAAAAAAAAGCCATAAAAATTCTGAGCAGTACAGGAAGGACAATTCATCTTTGAATAAATGGATCATTTATAAATTTATCTTGTTTAGAACTAAATATTGTTGAGAAAAAAAAGAGTTCAGCTGTTCTATGGACTCTATCCACACTATACTGTGTGCTCAGAAAGAAAGGGCTGGAAGAGGAGGTTCATATGCTGACAGGTTAATAGCAGGTGTAACTCGGGTGACAAATTAGTGGCGGTTCTTCTTATCTGATGGCTGTAATCTGCATGCAGTGTAATATTAAAAAGACAAGTCCTTGAAACAATAAAAGGACAGCTGTGTGCCCGCCCCCTGCCCCCACAGTGCAAACACTCCCAGCCCCACATACCTTGTTGAGCTTGCCCAAGGAAGATATGAGATCCGCCCATTCACTCGAGGACTCGAAATTTCTTAATGCCTTTTCGATCACGGAAGAGTAATTTCTGTATCTGTAATCATTCAACAGCTCTTGCTCCTCTGGATCCATCTTTCATTCTCGCAGCAGAAAAGGTATCTAAGAGGGAATCAGAGGACAAACAGATGCGGCAGCTCTTCAAGGATGTAAAGTGTCCCCAGCCCACTGCCCTGGAGGCCACGTGGCCACAAACACTCTTATACCCAGACGGGCTGGGTGATCCAACTCAAATATTTAGCAAGGCTGCTGAGCCAGGCACTAGGGGACATAAAAGATAAATGGTTCTGGCGTCTCCTGGACTCTGAGGGAGACAAATGGATGAAGCTGAAAGAAGGAACACGCTAGGGTTCCACTTAATGGACAAAGTGAACTCTAGGAGCGAAACTCACCAAGTAGCTAACTGCGTGTTGTTGCCAACTGCGAATTCTGAATGCACGTGGTTCCTGCCAGCATGGGGGCATCTACTAGCCCTAAGGAAAAGCAGATCTGTGTCCTAACTGAACAGTTGGTTTAGCACCCAATCCTTTACAGATAGACTCCAAGACAGGACTGTAAGTATTCTACAAGAAAATCAGGTGGGGGGAAAAAAAGTTAAAAAGCCCAAGGATCTAAGCGTGACATGTCTGACAGCAGTGGTGTCAGAAATCCACCACATGACCGTTCATTTGCGTGTGGGTGTGCTCAGTCATTGTCTGACTCCCCATGGACTGTAGCCCACCAGGCTCCCTTGTCTGTGGGATTTTCCAGGCAAGAATACTGGAGCAGGGTCTTGGTGCAGGGGATCTTCCCCAACCCAGGGATCAAACCCACATCTCCCGCATCGCAGGTGCATTCTTTACCACTGCGCCACCTGGGACGCCTTGACTGTTTATTTTCTAAGTAGTGGTTACCTGCCTGGCCCCCGACAGGGTGCTGCCCCCATGGTGCTATGTCTCCAGGCGAGGAGTCTGGATGGAGGTGTGTTACACCAGGGCCCAGGTGCTTGCCATTTTCTTTTGGCCCTTGTATATTCTTTTTTTTTCTCCCCTGTGGCTAGATGCATTCATTATACATGAGGACTGCAGCTACTGCAAAGCCTGAGGCAGCGGTGGTAGAGTGGACTCCTCTGGCCTTTTGCCTTCCACCTTTCCCCTATTTTATGCCTCAAAACAAAGGTTTGATGTTGGAGCTGAAGCCTCACCTTGCAACCCAGGGGAAAGAGCCATCTTTAGGGCATGACTCCCATGCATTAAGTGGAAGGAAGGCGCCACACCAACCTTGGACACTCTGCCCCGGACTTACTGCTTTCTGCATGTTAAGAGTTGAGTTTAAGCTGTTAAATCAAGTGTTCTGTTACTCACAGCTAAACATGATCCTGACTTATGAGCCTACGTGGTATCTCACTAGCTCACGTTCTGGAAGGAGAGAGAAGCATGGAGTAATGGTGACGTGAGTAAATTCCCCCGAGGCAGCGTCAGTGTGCTAACCAAACTTCATGTCATCAATCAGATACAGAGGCAAATACTACTTCACAGAAGAAACTGAGCTGCAGGGACAACGTGATCTTTAAGACTCAATGTTTCGTTTCATAGCTATGGGGAAGTTTTAAGACCCTCCAGGTCTTATCCTCTTCGCTTTCTGATTGCTCCGGGTCCCCTGTGATAAGGCCAACACAACTGACTTTCAAATCATCAACGCGAGTGGACTCTGCTTCCTCATTCCGCTCACAGGAGGACGGTGTGGCAGGCCACTTCCTCCTCCTGCAGACAGCCTCCCATCAGCACACACTCCTCTGTGGCAGGCCACTTCCTCCTCCTGCAGACAGCCTCCCATCAGCACACACTCCTCTGGGCCATCCGCCCTGTGCTGGCTCCCACCCACCTCTCTGCAGACCCACCCTCATCTACACGCCTGCCAGATGCTGGCATTCCCGGGCAACATGCTTGGGCCCCTCCCACCCTCTCTCTCTCCCCTCAATGATCTATTCCTTTAAGTAATTAATACCAGCTTCATGTTCATGACTCACAGGTTTATAGCCCTCCAAACCTCCCCCTCGAAGACCCAAATTCATGCCAATGCTTCCTTGACTTCTCTACACGTCTGAAACAGCGCGTCCGAAACTAGACTCTCTAGTGTCCATCAACAACATGAAGTCTAGCCATGTGATGGCATGCTCCTCGGTGATGAGAAAGAACAAAGCGCTGAACATGTGGATGCACCTGGAAGATACAAGCTTAGTGGAAGAAGCCGGTCATAAAAGGCCATGTATCGCATGACTCCATTTATATGAAATGCCCAGAAGAGGCCAGTCTGTAGAGATGGCAAGTGGATGCATGAGTGGTTGCTTAGGGTGGGGAGTAGGAACAGGGAGTAACTGCAAATGAGCACAAGGGATCTTTTTTATTGGGGGTGGAGGGGGGAGTGGGGCATGGATGGGTAATGGAAATGTGCTAAAAACTGGATTATGGCCATGGCTGCATAACTCCATAAGTTTACTAAAAATCATTGAATGATATACTGAAATGAAAGAATTTTATGGTCTGTAAATTATAACTCAACAACACTGTTTTTAAAAAACCCTCCACTCCTTTTTTCTTTTCCAGTAGGTTTACTATAGAATATTGACTATAGCTCCCCATGCTATACAGTAGGACCTTGGTGTTTATCCATTCTATATACAATAGTTCACATCTGCTAACCCCAAACTCCCAATCCATGCCTCCCCCTCCTCCCCTCTCCCTCGGCAACCACAAATCTGTTCTCTGTCTGTTTCCGTTTTATAGATAAGTTCATTCGTGTCACATTTTAGATTGCATACAGAAGTGATATCATACAATATTTGTCCTTCCCTGTCTAACTTACTTCACTTAGCATGATAATCTCCAGTTGCATCCATGTTGCTGCAAATGGTATTATTCCATTTGTTTTTTATGGCTGAGCAGTATTCTACTGTGTATATACACCTTATCTTCCTTATCCATTCATCGGTCAGTGGGCATTTAAGTTGCTTGTGCAAAAAAACCCTCCATTCTTGGAGGGGATATGTGTACACTTTCGACTGACTCAATCATTGGGCACGGCAGAAACCAACACAACACTGCAAAGCAATTATCCTCCAATTAAAAATAAACTTAAAAAAAAAAGCCCTCCACTCTTAGAGGGGTATATGTACACTTTCGACTGACTCAATCGTTGCATGGCAGAAACCAACACAACATTGTAAAAAGCAATTATCCTCCAATTAAACTTAAATAAACTTAAACTTAAAAAACAAATAACTGAAAAAAAGAAAAAAAAAAAAAACCCTCCACTCTGGATTCTACCTGCACAGCATGTTCCCTCTCCAGTCTTCCTTTCCTCAGAAAGCGGCCCCTCCACCTATGAGACCTCTGACGTTGTCCTGAACTCTTCCTTCTCTTTATCAGCCACACTGAGCCCAAGTCCTGTTAGCTCATCTTCCAACACACCCGTGGATTCTCCACTGAGTGAGTCATCTTTCTCCTGCAAGCTTGCAGAAGCCTAAGGCTTCTCCTTCAGACTCTTGTCTCTCTGCTCCTGTGCGTACTTTCACACAGCGCTCCAAGTCCTCTTAAAACATAAAACACTTCCCCACCATGTTTAAACTCTTCCCACTGGGCTTCTCTGGTGGCTCAGAGGGTAAAGCAGCTGCCTGCAATGCGGGAGACACGGGTTTGATCCCTGGGTCAGGAAGATCCTCTGGAGAAGGAAATGGCAACCCACTCCAGTACTCTTACCTAGAAAATCCCATGGACGGAGGAGCCTGGTAGGTTACAGTTCATGGGGTTGCAAATAGTCGAGCGATTTCACTTCATTGAGTCTATATATAGTAAGCCCTCATTCCCTTCATGCCCAGCCCACTTCTGGACCTGCAAGGCTCTACCTGCCTGTCTCCTTGCAGCACTCTGCTTGTCCTAATTCATCCTTTCACGGGGCTTTTGCACATGCTGGACCTCCCTGCAAAAACACACTGCACTACGCATAGGTACGCGATAGGACTGTCGGCTCATTCCTGGAAAAGCCTGTCTTTTTTTCTGAAATAATATTTCATAGTTTTTGAAAAGAATAAGGATGGTAATGAGAGATGTAGTTTGTTTTGCTGAGTAAAGACATAAGAATTTAGTACATCACAATGGTCTACGTGTTTTTTTTTTAATTCCAGGAGATTTATAAGTCTGATATCCCATATTCTGAACCACTGTAATACTCCATGCAGTCTGTTCACTCTATTAGGTGTCAAAGCACTGGGGAAAGAAACAAGAACAAGGCAGGGTTCGACTCTTACAGTTCAGAGCCTAATAAAAGAGGAAATGCCTAAACATGTAATTTCAATTTAACGTGGCATGGAACTTCCCTGGCAGTCCAGTAATTAAGACTCCTTGATGCCAATGCAGGCGGCATGGGTTCCATCCCTGGATGGGGAACAAAGAGCCCACATGCCTCAAGGTACTGCAAAAAAACTGAAAATACAATAAAAACTAAAGGATACATTTTAAAAAATTAATGTGCACACAGTGATGGAGGGTTGGCTGAGGTATCAGAGTGATGCTGGCAAGGAGGGCAGAGGGAGCCCAACGAACAGCAGAGAAGTCCTCAAAGTCCACAGGTGTGGGCACTTGCTAGAAGGAAGAGAGCCTTGTCAGTGACAGCATGTGTGTTTAGGAGATGGGACAGCCAAGGGGCACCACTGCTCATGGGAAGCAAGGTGTGAGCCCAGTAAAAGCGGGTAACTGGAACAGTTCAATGTTATGGTTGGTTGTAAGAAGAAAGCCTCCTTGATGTCACTAACAGCACAGGTGAGAAGTTTGGAAACAGTCAAGCAAGCTCTTTTATTTCAAAATATGGGGCACCTGCTGCTATGCTTGTAAGTGAGACTCCTAGGTGGGCTTGGTAAACCCATCATTTCTGCATGTATTTCTCTCATGCTACACACAAGAGTCCTAGTAGATAGGTATCATCAACTTCCAGATAACGATGCCGGGATTGAGGCCTTCCAAAAAAGGTGCCAGGGTCCCACTGGGGCAAGCAACTGGCAGAATCAGGATTCCAGTTCAGGCCAGCCAGATGCCACAGAGCCTCAACCATATTACGCCACAGGTAAAACTCAAGAGTACAACCTTTATAGAGCTCCCCTGACAATGATTTTGCAATCTCCTCCGGATACCTTTTCTGTGAGAGACTCAATAACTCAGTATACTGACTGAGTATGACAGTCTAGTAACAATTACACTCAAAGGAGCAGTCCTATAAACAAGCACATGGGGCCAGATGAATCCGCCAGAAAAAAATGGAAAACTCTCAGCTGGGAATCTCTCACCTTAACCACGCTTAATTTCTTAGAAAAGCAAGCTGAAGTGAAAAATCAAACACCTAGATCCAAAAGAAGTTAGTTTTAGAAATGTTGACATGAAAGACCTGTTTCTGAGATGAAAATATAAAAGTGAAAAAAATGTCAAAAAGTCACATCTCTCATGAGAGAGACCCACTTATCGATAAATAATGATCCTCTGCCACAGCACAGAAAAAACACTCATCTGCAAGCCGTTTAATCGACTCTAGGCCACACATGATTTTGAATGGGGTCTTTCAGAGTGGTAATTAGATTGTAGTGGAAAAACGTGAGGCGTACAACGGGCGCCAGCTTTGGCGGGGAAAAGGCGCCTCTACTTTCTTACCAAAAAAAATCCTACCAGGGTTCTCTCGAGGGTAGGGCAGCTGTCCCAGATCAGGGGAAACACCTGAGGGTAACAGCCTCCATAAGCAGGGCACAGAGATGCTTTATGGACCATTTAGGGCGTCAGCAGCCGGCGGCGAGACTGCAAGACGACGCAGGCGGGCCGAGCGCGCACTGCGGCTCAGATTCCCTTCTCCAGAGGGCAGTCTGGAAGGCTTGGGGTGGTGGCGGGGGGTGGTCTTTCCTCCACGGGGAAAACCTTCATCTCACAAAAGATTTCAATTCCTAGACCAGCTTCCCGAGTAGGACTGGGAACCAAAACAAAGCCGCGCGCGGCTCCAGCATCCGCCGGCCGGCTGGCGGGCCGTGACCCACCTGACCTCCACCTGCCGGACTAGAAGGCCGCGCGCGCGGGCCGGACCTGCCTGCCTTC
>NW_011494609.1:2943489-2945819 GCF_000754665.1 Bison bison bison
GGCGCGGAGGAACCGGCCTGGACGCCACAGGTCGAGCGGGTCGGCCGGGACCGCGGGGGAAACGCCGCGCCCGAACCCCAGCGGCAGCGGCTCCGAGAGACTGGGGCTGGCCGGGAGGCGGGTCTTCGGCGGCGCCTGGGGAGGGCGTGACCAAGGGCGGGTCCTCCCCGGGGCGTGGTTTGTGAGGGCGTGGTCTATGGGGGCGGGTCCTCAAACGGGGTAGGGGTGGGGGCTACGGGCGGAGATCCTCTGAGGACGGGACGGGGCCAGCGTCGGGAGGTGGGGCCCTCGAGGAGTGTGGGCGGGGCCAAAGAAAGAGCCCTCGGCTCGTGAGGGCAGGGCCGAAGGCGTGTCCTCGACGCTGGGGGCGGGGCTTCAGGGCGGTCCCTGGACTCGGGGGCGGGGGCAGAAGGCGGTCCCGGTGGGTGGGGCGGGCTCAGGGAGGCGGGTCCTCTGCGCGCGGGGGCGGGGCCTGAACCCGGGCCTGGCAAGCGCAGCGCTTCCACCCGGTGTTCCCAGGGTCAGGGAATCAGCCGGGGCCAGGTGGGGTTTGGAGTGACAGGCAAGGAGAAACCGTTGCACCCGAGACCGGTGGGGGTCCGTGGCACCTGGCCATCGGGACCACACCCCAGAGCCTCGGGGAGGAAGCGGAGCAAATCCTTCCATACATGCTCGGGCCACAGGAGGTTTGGGGGACCCTGGCTAAGGTGCCCCACCCCAGCCCCACAGGCTTCACTTTTCCTATCCTTGGCATCAGAGGAGGTGAGGGAGATAATTCCTACAATTAGCTTATTTACGTAGCTCTGGCTCAGGAAGGAGACCTCACATCAAGCCTAAAGGGCATTAATATTTTCAGATGAACCCCTAACCGCTTTCAGGTGCCTTCGGGACCCACACAGTCCAGACCTACCCGGCCTGGCCTGACAGCCTCAGGGCAAGAGGCACCTGATAACCGGGCTCAGGCAGAGTTCACCTGAGCACCTGATGACACCAGCTTGGGGCTCCCAGCCAACCAGAGCAGTGGCACCTGTTGATTGAGGTTGTGGTTTTTGCAGAATCACATCTAATCTGGGGCTCATAAATACTAGGCCATCCGTGAAAGAGTCTGAGGGGATGGGAGTGGGGAGTCTATGAACACGCTGCAATTGGGTAGAACATGTTGTGTTTATCTGTGTTTCTGGAGAAAGGGTATAGAATTTGTATCACATTCCCAGGGGCTCTATCTCCTCACCCAAAATACCAATAATATCTTTTAATAGTTTGAGATGCTGGACCTCTGGCCCAGCCAGGCTTATGGTTCTGATCTCCCATCTCCATTCCATCCATACCAAGTGTCCCAGATGTAAGCCCTCTAATAGTCAGTTCTAGAAATGGTCTTCAAGTGAAAATAGAAGAAAACTAAAGGATTGGGCATTTGGCAAGACAAAGAATGAATGAAAATTGATTTCCTAATGAATATGTGATAAACTCCATTTTTACAGAAACAAAGTTGACAAACATATGAGTTTCTTTTCTTTTTTCCTTTTTTTTTTTTTTTTAGGTTCCTCAAATCCTACCACTTTCTACATTATGTTGAACTAACAGAGATAAGGTGGCTTCCCCAGTGGCTCAGTGGTAAAGAATCTGCCTGCAGTGCAGGTGACATGGGTTCAATCCCTGGGAAGATCTCCTGGAGAAAGAAATGGCAACCCACTCCAGTATTCTTGCTTGGGAAATCTCATGGACAGAAGGAGCCTGGCTGACCCTAGTCCATGGGCTTGCAAAAGAATTGGATGCAACTTGGTGACTAAACAATAGCAATAGAGATAGAAGAATTGCTTGTATCCACTGTTAAGAATAATCAGTCTGTCAGTGCCAAGACCACCTTGTACAATTTTGTCTTAATGCATTTATATAAAATAATACATGTGTCTTGTAGTTCAGTCACCTAGCGCTGAAGAATGCCAGGGGTGTGGGAACTTAATTTAAATGAACTTTAACACGTCAGGATAGTATAAACCCTTAAAGGAAGAACTGCATTCATAATCAGGTTGGATGGTAAATGTACAGCACTAAGATTTGAACCTTTCTTCTTTTAAGGGTCTGTTTCCCTGGTTCCGGTTGTCTTGTCACCCTTGATCTACTACTGAGCTATGTTCATCTGTTTCAGTTCAGTTCAGTCTCTCAGTCGTGTCTGATTCTTTTCGGAATCGAAGCATGAATCACAGCACGCCAGGCCTCCCTGTCCATCACCAACTCCCGGAGTTCACTCAGACTCACGTCCATTGAGTCGGTGATGCCATCCAGCCATCTCATCCTCTGTCGTCCCCTTCTCCTCCTGCCCCCAATCC
>NW_011494609.1:2945919-2953567 GCF_000754665.1 Bison bison bison
GCCCCCAATCCCTCCCAGCATCAGAGTCCTTTCCAATGAGTCAACTCTTCACATCAGGTGGCCAAAGTACTGGAGTTTCAGCTTTAGCATCATTCCTTCCAAAGAAATCCCAGGGCTGATCTCCTTTAGAATGGACTGGTTGGATCTCCTTGCAGTCCAAGAGACTCTCAAGAGTCTTCTCCAACACCGCAGTTCAAAAGCATGAATTCTTCGGCGCTCAGCTTTCTTCACAGTCCAACTCTCACATCCATACATGACTACTACAAAAACCATAGCCTTGACTACATGGACCTTTGTTGGCAAAGTAATGTCTCTGCTTTTCAATATTCTATCTAGGTTGGTCATAACTTTTCTTCCAAGGAGTAAGCGTCTTTTAATTTCATGGCTGCAGTCACCATCTGCAGTGATTTTGGAGCCCTAAAAAATAAAGTCTGACTCTGTTTCCCCATCTATTTCTCATGAAGTGATGGGACCAGATGCCCTGTTGAGTTCATCTGTTTAAGATATGTAAATAGCCTAGGTGCCTTGCATAATAATACTTTAATTAGGGCACTTCAGATTTAATTTAAATCAGAACTGTAAGCCTTTTGACAATAAAGAAGGCTCTATAAATCAGAGGAAATGACATTTTCTGGCTCAGGCTTAGTGTTTAGTGTTAGTCGCTCAGTCGTATCTGACTCTTTTCGACCCTGTGGACTGTAGCCTGCCAGGCTCCTCTATCCATGGGATTCTCCCGGTAAGAATACTGGAGTGGGTAGCCATTCCCTTCTCCAGGGGATCTGCCTGACCCCAGGCTCAGGCTGGTCCCCCCTATTAGGGAGATCGGCCAGGGAAACACATTCTGAGTCTCCAGGAGCAGATACTGGTGACTCCCTAAGCCAGTCTCTTCTCCACCCACCTGGGTAGGAGCCTTGCATAGTTCTGTAGTTGATGCTGTGCCCACGTTGTGTTGACTTGCAGGAACAAATAAACCTTTGTCGGGATCATCATTATCACCTGTTTCATCTCCGCTGCATCACTGTTTGGGCTCTTGAGCTGTCACAATCCTGTTGCAGTTCAGTAGGTGAGGGTAAAGGTGATGCTGTGTTTGGGTTCCCCACACAGGTGTCAACCTAGAAAACTGAAAACGTGTGACAACCTGAAAAGTGTGTCACAGAGCAGCTGATGTGGATGGGATCTCTGGCTCCATTCGGTGCCTAAAAACACATTGTATGAGATAGTTCATTTAAAATATGCCACTTCAGGGAATTCCCTACTGGTCCTGTGGTTAGTTTGCCACAGGGGAACAGATCGCTCTCTGGTTGGAGAACTAAGATCCTGCAGCATGCCCAAACAAATAAAAAATATAATATGCCACTTTGTTTTCCTGCCTTTTATTTCTATTCTATGCATTTCTTTTTTCCCCCCCTTTTTTAAGAAAAAAAGCTTTTTATTTTGTATTTGTGGGCGGGGGGAGGTGGGGGGGGCTTCCCTGGTGACTCAGCAGTAAAGAATCCACTTACAATGTAGGAGACACAGGTTCAATCCCTGGGTCAGGAAGATCCCCTGGAGGAGGGCATGGCAACCCACTCCAGTATTCTTGCTTAGAGGATCCCATGGACAGAGGAGCCTGGTGGGCTACAGTCCCTGGGGTGGCAAAGAGTCAGACACGACTGAAGCAACTCAGCACTCATGCAGGCACATAGCCTATTAACAATGCTGGGATAGTTCCAGGTGAACAGCAAAGGGACTCAGCCATACATTCACATGTATCCATTCTCCCCTAAACTCTCCTCCCATCCAGGCTGCCACATGACAGTGAGAAAAGTTCCCTGTGCTATACAGCAGGCCCTTGTTAGTTATCCATTTTAAATACAGCAGTCCATCCCCAACTTCCTAACTATCCCTTCCCCCTATCCTCCCGCTCAGCAACCACAATCTCATTCTGAAGTCTGTGAGTGTGTTTCTGTTTTGTAAGTAAGTTCATTCATATCATTTATTTTTAGATTCCACATATAAGGGACGTCATACAGTATTTCTCCTTCTCTATCTGACTTACTTCACTCAGTATGACAATCTCTAGGTCCATCCATTTTGCTAAAAATATGCCAATTTAAAACCATATTTCATTTGTCTAGTTCATGGAAAAGTTCACACAGAGGCTGGATTGGGGATCTAATACTCATATAGCTTACAAATCCTTTAGATTTGGTGTATCATTTCCTCTAATTTTTACACCAAAGGAATTGCCTGTGATCTTTAGACTCATAATAGTGAAGTTGAACGTACCAAGTGCTAGGCATCAAGGAATTTTGTGGTCAAACAGTCCTGGATACAATTCTGACTTTTGGCTCTTGCGATCTTGGAAAGTTAATCACCCTCTCCAAACCTTTATTTATTTGAGAAATGACATTAAGAGCTACCTCAGGGACTTCCCTGGTGGTCCAGTGGTTAAGACTCTCCGATCCCAATGCAGGGGGCCTGGTTCCATCGCTGGTCAGGGAACTAGATCCCACACGCTACAGCTAAGAGTCAAATGCCACAGCAAAGATTGAGGATCCTGTGTACTGCAACTAAGACCTGGTGCAGCCCAATAAATAAAATATTTAAAAAGAAAATCTACCTCAAAGGACTGTGGTGAGAATTATATGAAAAATGTTGGGAAAGCATTAAGCATGACTTATGGCCTAGCATCAGAGAAGGCAATGGCACCCCACTCCAGTACTCTTGCCCGGAAAATCCCATGGATGGAGGAGCCTGGTAGGCTGCAGTCCATGGGGTCGTGAAGACTCAGACATGACTGAAAGACTTCACTTTCACTTTTCACTTTCATGCACTGGAGAAGGAAATGGCACCCCATGGGGGAGCCTGGTGGGCTGCCATCTCTGGGGTCGCACAGAGTAGGACAGAAGCGACTTAGCAGCAGCAGCAGTAGCAGCAGCATGGCCTAGCATGCCATGGGTTCTCAATTCATGATTTTTTCCCCTTTCTGAGTCCAAGCCTAAATATTGTTCTTTTTCCTTTACAGCATACTATGAAACGTTTTCATGCACTACTATTCGTTAGATTCCTTTTGGTTGTAAGCAACAATAAGCCATTTCAAACTATCTTAGGGAAAAGGGCAGCTTCTTTTAAGGGTACAAGAGTTTCTTAGGGCATCTCTTAGAATCCAGAATATCAGGGATGATCTGAAGCTGGGGAATGGATGCCCCTGTGAGGAGAGGGGCCTCTTTTAGGGGGAGGGGCAGTCTGTAGCTGCTTTTTAAAGTTTATTTGTGCTGGGTCTTCGTTGTAGCATGCAGGCTCCAGAGCACACGTGCTCAGTATCCCCATGGGATTTTAGTTCCCCAACCAGAGGTTGAACCCACGTCCCCTGCTTGAAAGGCAGATTCTTAACCACTGGACCACAAGGGAAGTTCCTGTAGCTGCTTAATTTTATTTTTTTTAACTGAAGTATTGTTTTTTAATAGAAGGATAATTGCTTTACAATATTATGTTGGTTTCTGCCTTATAGCATGAATCAGCTGTAAGTATACATATGTTCCCTCCCTCTTGGTGGCGCTAGCGGTAAAGAATCTGCCTGCCAATGCGGGATATGCAAGAAACTGAGTTTGATCCCCGGGCGGGGAGGAGCCCCTGGAGGAGGAAAAGGCAATCCACTCCAGTATTCTTGCCTGGAGAATCCCGTGGACAGAGGAGCCTGGAGAGCTACAGTTCATGGGGGTCCCAAAGAGTCGAACATGACTGAGCACGCACACAGCCTCCCTCTGGAAGCCCCCTCCCACCCCTCACCGCATCCCATCTATGTCGGTTGCGCGGGTTGGGCTCCCAGCAGCCGGTTATTTCACACGCGGTAGTGCACGTGTTTCAGCGGTACTCTCTCTGTCCCACCTCTCCTTCCCACCCTGTGTCCACAAGTCTGCTCCCTGAAGCTGCTTTCCTTCGCTGCGTCCTTCTCTGACTGTGCCTGGCTCCGCAGGATCCTTAGGCAACAGGAGGTGGGGCGCGGTCACTCACAGGAGCAGCTGCGCTCACTCCCTGATCCAGCCCAGCTGGTCAGGCTCTTCAGAGGAAAGGCCTGCAACTGGCGCAGTAAACAGAGGCTGGCAGGACAGTCACCTTGCAGCTGCTGCAGCTACTCACATGGGAACAAGCAGGGCAAATGGGGCCAGGAGAGAATTCTCAGGAAGAGGCTGCTGGGACGATCTTCAGTAAGAGCCCCCTCTGACCTTTACATGAGAATGAGGAATGCCACTCTGATCAGCAGCTTACAATTAGGGGTCTTTTGAGTGTGCTACATGCTGATCCAAAAAATACCAAGTCAGGACATGGCCAGAGACCAAAAAAACAAAAAAAAGGAGAAGAAAGGGATTGGCCTGTTTAGGCGTGCATTTCCTGTCTAACCCCATCAGACAGAGCCTACAAGTGCTCCATGGTTCCTGTGCTCCTGCCCATCATCGGCAGGAGTCTGGAGGCTGGCTGCAGAAAGGCCAGAGTAGGAAAGGTATTCAGGAAACTTATTGAAAGCTATTAGAATGTTTTTAGAACCAGGCAAGCTGACATTAAAATGTCTTAGGAGCTATGGTCTGAGACAAATATTTGATCACGCAGTGTAGGGAAGGTTAGAGGAAGTGATTCAGACTTCCCTCTACACAAAGTGGATGGAAAAGTGACGTGAGGGTTGTGAGAAGCCAGGCTGCCATTGCAAGTCATAGAATCGAGAATCATAAATACCTTGCACTGTCATGGACCGGAAATACCAGTGTCACCTGGTTAGTCCTGGTCCTCCACGTACACGAAAGCTTGAACATTTCCATACTTCACGATTTCCCCGAATGGAAAGCAGGGTTATGCCTTACGTCTGCAGTGCTATTGTCAGGAATTGGGACGTGATCCTCGTGGTCATAAGCAAGGAGAACGTTGCTGTTTCTTACTGTGCACAGTCCATCACAAACTTGAGGTAAATCTGTGGTTACTTTCCTTTGTATTTTGTCCATCCTGTACATGTTGGGTTTTTCTTGTTTGGCTAGCCATTCTTTCTAAAGTCTTGACTCTCTTGAAAGCTTTCATTTTTTCTAAATATTAACTTATTTTTGGCTGCATTGGGTCTTAGTTGAGACACTAAGGATCTTCGTTGTGGCGCTTGGGCTTAGTTGCCCCACGGCACGTGGGATCTTAGTTCCCTGACCAGGGATTGAACCTGCGTCCCCTGCATTACAAGGCAGATTCTTAACCACTGAACCACCAGGGAAGTCATGAAAAGTGACTTCTGAGTGGGCTACATGCTGATCCAAAAAATACCAAGTCGGGACATGGCCAGAGACCAAAAAAAAAAAAAAAGAAGAAACAGATTGGGCTACTTTGCAAAGTCACTACTTTCTTTGCAAGTATATTTCTTGTCTTTTGTAACATCCTTTAGTCACCAAGGCTTTTTTTCTTTTAATCTACAGGGTATAACCAGAACTGAGGAGGCTGGTTGCAAAACCAATTCTGTTTGAAAGTGGTGGAGTTGCCTGTTGTTAGAGATGATGATAGAGGCTCAGGGAGGCCTCTGAAGCATCACCCTGGGCTGGAGCTCACAGGGGAGCAGAACAGGTTAAGAAGACAGTATCCACATCTGTCGGAGCAAAGAAATGGCCCGGACAAAGTTGCTCAGGATGAATGAGATGAGGGGAGTGGCACACATCCTGGGAAGAACAGAGAATGCAAAATCTGGATGGGAAACCCACTGTGGAGGAAACCAGAACCCAACAAGTAAGGACATCCCTCCCAAGTCCTTCAAGCCGTACTTCATATGTGTTGGAACGAGTTTCAGTGTACTCAAATACAGGAAACCAGAATGAGTTATAAACCTGGGTGGCAGAACTAAGGAAACAGGATGCATTTATAGAAACAGCCAGGGAGGGACTTTCCCGGTGGTCCGGTGGTTAAGACTCTGCGCTTCCCATGCAGGAGGTCTGGGTTCAATCTGCGGTCGGGGAAACTAGATCCCACATGCTGCAACTAAGACCTGGTGCAGCCAAATAAATTAAAAAGAAAAAAAAAAGAGCCTGATAAAAAAGAAAGAAATAGGAAGGG
Organism: Bison bison bison; assembly: GCF_000754665.1. Classification (NCBI taxonomy): domain Eukaryota; kingdom Metazoa; phylum Chordata; class Mammalia; order Artiodactyla; family Bovidae; genus Bison; species Bison bison. Next base: position 2,951,977 of record NW_011494609.1, read on the forward strand.
ACAGCTGAACATGGATGGGACCCGCTCTGCAGCCCTGGGGCCACTCGGGAGACTTGTGGTTCTCTCAGTGCCATCCCCACACCCGCAGCCCCTGGGAACTTGTTAGAAATGCACGCCCTTGGGCCCCGATGCTGGGCAGTGCTTTATCACACCCTTGGGGTGGCTCTGCTGCCCTCTAATATTTGGTGACCACTGGGCTAGTTTGTACGTCAAGGCTGTATATTGTCACGCTGCTTATTTAACTTATATGCAGAGTACATCATGAGAAACGCTGGGCTGGATGAAGCACAAGCTGGAATCAAGATTGCCGGGAGAAATATCAATAACCTCAGATATGCAGATGACACCACCCTTATGGCAGAAAGTGAAGAACTAAAGAGCCTCTTGATGAAAGTGAAAGAGGAGAGTGAAAAAGTTGGCTTAAAGCTCAACATTCAGAAAACTAAGTTCCTGGCATCCGGTCCCATCACGTCATGGCAAATAGATGGGGAAACCGTGGAAACAGTGGCAGACTTTATTTTGGGCGGCTCCAAAATTACTGCAGATGGTAACTGCAGCCATGCAATTAAAAGACACTTGCTCCTTGGAAGAAAAGCTATGACCAACCTAGACAGCATATTAAAAAGCAGAGACATTACTTTGCCAACAAAGGTCCATCTAGTTAAGGCTATGGTTTTTGTAGTAGTTATGTATGGATGTGAGATTTGGACTATAAAGAAAGCTGAGCGCTGAAGAATTGATGCTTTTGAATTGTGGTGTTGTAGAAGACTCTTGAGAGTCCCTTGGATTGCAAAGAGATTCAACCAGTCAATTCTCAAGGAAATCAGTCCTGGATATTCATTTTAAGGACTGATGCTAAAGTTGAAATTCCAATACTTTGGCCACCTGATGCGAAGAACTGACTCAATTGAAAAGACCCTGATGCTGGGAAAGATTGAAGGCAGGAGGAGAAGAGGACGACAGAGGATGAGATGGTTGGATGGCATCACCGACTCAACGGACATGAGTTTGAACAAGGTCAGGAGTTGGTGATGGACAAGGAAGCCTGGTGTGCTGCAGTCCATGGGGTCGCAGAGTCAGACGTGACTGAGCAACTGAACTTAACTGAACTGGACTGGACTAGGTTTGTCTGCCTCTCAGGGCTAGAGTTTGGGCAGAACAAAATTGCTCAGCTCCCTTCCAGAACCAGACGCTTTCTCACGAGGAGACTGTCATCGAGGCTCCCCAAGGACAGAAACAGAATCAAACTACCATGCCACAACTCCTTCATTCACTCCTCAGACATTTATTAAGCCTCGAGGGCTGCAGCAGACATTCACCAGTTTTGGACAACTTTGTCCCGAACTAGCTGACCATGGGGCTCGGTGGCATCTGGCGGCAGGAGGGCCAGGTAGACGGGAGTCTCAGCCCCCTCCTCCACTGTCCTGGAGGCATGAGCGCCCCCCAAGTCCGTCTTCACCCACCCGGGGCAGCATGCGTTCAGCAGAATCCTGTCGGCTTTCCTCTTCTCCTCCAGGCGCCGGGCCAGGATTCTCGATAAGACTGTGACCCCCAGTTTGGACACCCCATAAGCCAATTTGGGCCAGCCCTC
>NW_011494609.1:2953667-2960266 GCF_000754665.1 Bison bison bison
ATGCACCTCGTTTTTCGTATCCTCCACAAACTTCTTCATGAGGTCCACCAGGTCTTCCTCTGTGAGCGTCTCACACCGGAACTTCTCTTGCAGATCTTCGCTGCAGTTTTCAAGGGCTTGGGAGCCCTGTGAACTACTGACGTTCACCACTCTGCCTGAAACAGGATAACGAAACATGGAAGCGTGTCACAAATACACCATCACTGGTTGATTGCTGACAAACATGCAATTCAGTCATGGGGCAGGCTTAATTTCTGATTTAAGAAATGATTCTAGCAGTCATTACAAAAAGCTCCAAAAGGCATTTGAAAAAGACGCAAGAAGGCACCTGTGGATTTTAACTTTTTGCACTTTGTTCTCCCAAAAAGAACATAATGAGAACATAATTCCATTGATAACATGGGCTAAAGAGCAGTGATTTTCCATTAGGTGAACAGGAGGCAGGTCTGCAGTAGGATCACCAGGCAGTTTGGTGAAACACACCCCCTACACACACACACACACACACACACACAATTCCAGATGTTTGTGAACTTGCTTTCCTGGAGTCAGCGCCCTCACCTTTAGATTATTTCCTAGGGCCAAGGGGCCACCTCGGCATACCTGAGTGCCAAAGTCAGAGTCAAGCCATCCCTTGCCGATGACCCTTGTCTGTCCTTAATGATGGATACTCTCACATGCGGAAGGGGTTGTGTCTCCAACCCGGATTTGATTTTCATCACTATTTTTTTAGCCCGTAGTTAACAAATAATTAAATATAGTTTAATGAGTTCATCTTCATATTAGCAACTATTCACGGCTACTAAACAGACAGTTCTGTCCATAACATAAAATAGGCCAAAAACTAGAAAGCAATCTGAAGCATTGGTGGAAATCCCCAAACCAGTAAATGTGTGACTTTACACATTTTGTCCAACATCAAGAAACACCAGATTTGGGGAGTTCTTTTCTCCCATGTTATCCTGGATCCATGTTCACTGCATCCAACAGAATAACTGGATTTTATTTCACTTTGTAAGCGGCATTCGCCAGAGGTGCACATTTGTGGGGTGGGATGTGAGCTTGCTGGGGTGTCCTTGAGGGCCCAGCCCCATATGGAGACACCCTCACTCTGGCCTTGTGCCTGAGCATCCCATGTCATCCCCAGCACCTAAGACTCTTCAGTGTTTTCTTTTCTTTTCCTTCCTTCCTTCCTTCCTTTTCTCTCTCTCTTGTAATACCTATTTCTTTCCAAACTCTTAACTTTGAAAAACTTTGTAGCCTACACAGGATTTGCAAGAATACTTTAGTAGACATCCATAAAACCTGTAGGCTTCCCTGGTGGCTCAGACGGTAAAGCGTCTGCCTCCAATGCGGGAGACCTGGGTTCAATCCCTGGGTTGGGAAGATCCCCTGGAGAAGGAAATGGCAACCCACTCCAGCACTCTTGCCTGGAAAATCCCATAGATGGCGGAGCCTGGTAGGCTACAGTCCATGTGGTCGCAAAAAGTCGGACATGACTGAGCGACTTCACTTCCACTTCCATATAACCTGCAGCTGAGTTCACTAACTGTTAAGCTTTTTGCCACATTCTCTTTCACTCTTTCTGTTAATTGTAGACAGGTAGCATAAAGTAGGGCTTCCCTGGTGGCTCAGATGGTAAAGCATCTACCTGCAATGAGGAAGACCCAGGTTTGATCCCTGGGTTGGGAAGATCCCCTGGAGAAGGAAATGGCAACCCACTCCAGTACTCTTGCCTGGAAAATTCCATGGATGGAGGAGCGTGGTAGGCTACAGTCCATGGGGTTGCAAAGAGTTGGACACAACTTAGCAACTTCACTTCACCCTGCATAAAGTGAAAGTCAGTCATTTGTGTCTGACTCTTTGTGACTTCATGGACTATAGAATCCATGGAATTCTCCAGACCAGAATACTGGAGTGGGTAGCCTTTCGTTCCCTTCTCCAGAGGTAGTGTAAGGCTTCACCTTAAACACTTTAGTATACATAAGTAAGGACACTCCCTTCCATAACCACAAAGGTGATCATACTCAAGCTATTTATCAGGGTACAACAGTATTATCTAAATATAGTCCATATTCAAGTCTCCCGGATTGTCTCAATAATCTTCCTTTACAAGTTTTTGTTTTTTTTTCATCCAGGGTCCAATGTGGAATCACCGATTGCGTTTAGTTGTCCTTTTTAGTCTGTTTTAGTCTAGAGCAGTTGACAGTGAGCTTGAAGCCTCTAAGCCATTGTTTTATAGTATTTCCCCCAGTTTGAATTGGCAAGATTCTTTTTTTATTTTAATGATTATATTCATCTCAATATTTTGATCAGGAATTCTGCTTTGCTGAAGTTACGTTCTTCATTACTTGCTAAGCAGCTTTGTTCTCAAATGCTTGGCTGCTACAAGGAATTAAATTCAAACAGGAAAGCAGGAAAGAAAAGAAAAAAAATTGCAGGAGCTGCTCTATGCCTTTGGTGGAAATAACCTTCTAAGAGGAAGAGGCATCTACTTTGATCTCAGGGCACACCTCTGTGTGGCAGCGGTTAAGTTGGCCCAATCAGCCCTGAGAAGGACTGAGACGCACCCTCATCGCCACCACCCTTTGCTGAGGGTCAGGTGGACCCACCTGTCTGCAAACGCTATAGCATCCTGGAAAGAGTGGGCATATAGCGCCCCCTAGTGGCTCAACATATTAAAAAGCAGAGACATGCCAACAATGTCTTGAGAGTCCCTTGGATTGCAAGGAGATCCAACCAGTCCATCCTGAAGGAAATTTAAAAGTAATAACAAGTCCTGAATATCCATTGGAAGGACTGATGCTGAAGCTGAAACTCCAGTACTTTGGTCACCTGATGCGAAAAACTGACTCATTTGAAAAGACCCTGCTGCTGGGAAAGACTGAAGGCTGGGAGGAGAAGGGGACCACAGAGGATGAGATGGTTAGATGGCATCACCGACTCAACGGACATGCGTTTGAGCAAGCTTTGGGAGTTGGTGATGGACAGGGAAGCCTGGCATGCTGCAGTCCATGGGGTCGCAAAGAGTCGGACACAACTGAGCGACGGAACTGAACTGAAGTGGCTCTACAGTTGCTTGACCTATTCACTCGATCTTGAACCAACAAGCGAGCTGGATAGCTTTCTTTAAAGTGCTATTATAAAGCTAAAAAAAGAGTGGCTTTTAAATCACTTTTGAATGGGGAGAAAGTGATTCCCTATAAACCAAGGGGCTATGATGTTCAGCGTTTTGCCCTCCAGGTGAACAGGAGGTTTGTCAAAAAGTCACAATTATTCTCAATGTGTTACAAACTGAAGATTCCTGCTTTGATAATTACTGTTACAGAAAACTGGTTGAAGACCGTGATTGACCAGCTTTGGGTTGATCCCTGGGCCCCACCCTCCACGAAGCTTCCTTTTATGTTTCAAAATGGCTTGTTCACAGTTGTTTGACATACTGTGATCCTTCCCTCACTAGAACTAATTATCCTGATGTGATTGAAATCAGGAAACGGGGATACTGTTTCCAGTTCTATTACTACCTGACTGTATTTACTTTTCTGGGTCTCAATATCCTTTTCTATAAACTGAAGGTGTAGGAACATAAATGTTCATCAGTACCTCGTGGCTTTCAAATTCTATGATTCTAAAGTCCGTAGGGAGAGGACTTCCTGATACTTGGTAAAAGACACAACTGCAGTGAAGTACTACACAGCTATAAAAAAGATTAAGAAAGCTTTCTGTCCTGACCCAGAATGAGTCCCAGATACAGTAAGTGAAGAAAGCCAGGTGGCAAACATAATGTCTTTTTTTTTTTTTTAAAGGGAGAGCAAAAATTTATATACATTTATTTTTGCTTAGAAAATAAATAAATGCTTGCATTTATTTAATTTTATTTTTGGCCATGCCCCACGGCTGTGGGATCTTGGTTTCCCACCAGAGATTGAATCCTGGCTCTTGGCAGTGAGAGCAGTCTTAGCCACTGGACCACCAGGGAATTTGCCTTTAAAAACTTCATCCCCAGGCTTTCCCTGCTGGCTCAGTGACATAGAATCCACCTGCCAATGCAGGAGACACCGGTTCGATCCCTGGTCCAGGCAGATCCCACAGGCCTTGGAACAACGAAGCCCATTGCCACAAATACTGAGCTGTGCTCCAGAGCCCAGGAACAACAACTATTGAAGCTCTCGCCCTAGAACCCGCATTCCCCACAAGAGGCGTCACTGCGAGGAAAAGGCTGCACACCACAGTGAAGAATAGCCTCTCCTCAGTGTGACTCCAGAAGAGCCCGAGCAACAGCCAGCACAGCCAGAAATCAATCAACCAATCGATCAAATTATAAATACTCCATCCCCCGGGCCCTGGGCACTCACCAACTCCATGCCTCTGGCCCCAAAGCTTCCTTCAACCAGCACTTGCAACTCTTACCTGTGAGCTTTCTACGATCGCATCCCACTAAAGAAACCAGTAAAGAGAATTACCTGTGGAAACTGGGGATGGGCAGGCAGGTGGATCTCTTACCATGCATCTTTTTAGATTTAAATATCTGCACCTGAGATCATCTTTATTCAAAACGTTCAGTTAAGGAAAGCACATTTCCAAGAAAAAAAACTACAGAGCTCTTCTTTTCCTAAGAATCATGATTGATTTCTTGGAAAGAAAGTCCTCGGGGAAGCCAGCCCTCTGTCCCCATCTTGCAGCACAATTGTAATTTACACAGTTAGTGTTCTTTGTCAGTGACAGTCTCCCCGACTGGACTCTGTGCTCCATGAACAGGACTGTCTGTGCCCACAACACTCACCACTGTAACCCAGGTGCCAGAGTAATGTTCAAGCTGGTTTTAAAAAAGGCAGAGGAACCAGAGATCAAATTGCCAACATCTGCTGGATCATGGAAAAAGCAAGAGAGTTCCAGAAAAACATCTATTTCTGCTTTATTGACTATGCCAAAGCCTTTGACTGTGTGGATCACAATAAACTGTGGAAAATTCTGAAAGGGATGGGAATACCAGAACACCTGATCTGCCTCTTGAGAAATTTGTATGCAGGTCAGGAAGCAACAGTTAAAACTGGACATGGAACAACAGACTGGTTCCAAATAGGAAAAGGAGTACGTCAAGGCTGTATATTGTCACCCTGTTTATTTAACTTATATGCAGAGTACATCATGAGAAATGCTGGACTGGAAGAAGCACAAGCTGGAATCAAGATTGCTGGGAGAAATCTCAATAACCTCAGATATGCAGATGACACCACCCTTATGGCAGAAAGTGAAGAGGAACTCAAAAGCCCCTTGATGAAATTGAAAGTGGAAAGTGAAAAAGTTGGCTTAAAGCTCAACATTCAGAAAACGAAGATCATGGCATCTGGTCCCACCACTTCATGGGACATAGATGGGGAAACAGTGGGAACAGTGTCAGACTTTATTTTTCTGGGCTCCAAAATCACTACAGATGGTGACTGCAGCCATGAAATTAAAAGACGCTTACTCCTTGGAAGGAAAATTATGACCAACCTAGATAGCATATTCAAAAGCAGAGACATTACTTTGCCAACAAAAGTTCGTCTAGTCAAGGCTATGGTTTTTCCTGTGGTCATGTATGGATGTGAGAGTTGGACTGTGAAGAAGGCTGATCGCCGAAGAATTGATGCTTTTGAACTGTGCTGTTGGAGAAGACTCTTGAGAGTCCCTTGGACTGCAAGGAGATCCAACCAGTCCATTCCGAAGATCAGCCCTGGGATTTCTTTGGAAGGAATGATGCTAAAGCTGAAACTCCAGTACTTTGGCCACCTGATGTGAAGAGTTGACTCATTGGAAAAGACTCTGATGCTGGGAGGGATTGGGGGCAGGAGGAGAAGGGGAGGACAGAGGATGAGATGGCTGGATGGCATCACCGACTCGATGGACGTGAGTCTGGGTGAACTCCGGGAGTTGGTGATGGACAGGGAGGCCTGGCGTGCTTCGATTCATGGGGTTGCAGAGTCAGACACGACTGAGCGACTGATCTGATCTGATCTGATGGTAGGTGCTCAATACATGCTTGTGGAAACAGTAATAAATGTTATTTAGTGAATATGTGAAGGTGTGGGTAAGATATTTCCTAATAAAGAAAAGTTTCCTCTGGATGTTCTGAATCAGCTTGGCAAAGGTTGGTACAAGAAGAAAAGAATACAGACAAATTCATAATCATGCAAGAACAGACCCTTTCCCCAGGCCCCAGGTGAGCTGGGTGAGGATGGTCACCTTGGGGAGTTGAGAAGAACTCACTGAGGTTGCTCAAAGGCAAGATGCCTTATGGGACTTGGCAACACCTTCTCCTTCTAGGGTTGAGTTAATGACTTGGGACCCAAGATTGCTATGGATCATACATATCTTTTATTGTTGTTGTTTTGCAGGAGGTGGGAGTTGAACCTTTAAAAAATGGTGATGGGACAATTGGGTAGCCATTTGCAAAATGGTACATTTAGATCCCCTCTCCTTCCTTCAGTTCAGTTCAATTGCTCAGGCATGTCCGACTCTCTGCGACCCCGTGGACTACAGGACGCCAGGCTTCCCTGTCCATCACCAACTCCCAGAGCTTACTCAAACTCAAGTCCATTGCGTCAGTGATGCCATCC